>NC_053390.1:58134841-59334841 GCF_905171765.1 Bufo bufo
TTACAGTATCATTAACTTTATTTTTAATTTATTTCTTGTAGGTAAAGAAACTGATCAAATTGGTGAAAGTGGCATTACTCGTGCAGAGACTGAAAATGTAATTTGGAAAAACAGTGTGACATGGTATGTTTTAATTATAAGCAAATTATTTTTTTTTTAAAGCAATTTTCTTTATTTGGCAAACCTATATAGCATACAATACAGAAAACCAAAGCAAGGGGGCACACAATGTAATGAAAGCCAGAGTGCAACCATGACCTGAACAACATAGACTGCAAAGCAGTCAGAGGGACACAAAATGAATGCACATCAAAATTAATAAGAAATTTTAAAGCAGGTTTATTAAGACGACACTGACACACAAACACGTTTTAAAAGAATTGTATACAATATGACCAGGTGCTGGCATAGAATATAGCCAGCACCTAAGCAGGATCCACAATTGTCTAAGATCATGAGATACAATATGTACCCTGGCTACACAGAATGGATGTCAATGAAATAACATGATATATAACATGGCATCAAGCAAAAAAAAAATCAGCAAGTGTAAGCCCTAACCCCTGAGGAAGCCGGACTTACTGGCAATACTCGTGGGACGTATTTTATCTCACATGGATCACTGTTTCAGCCTTGATTTCAGGTTATGGCTTATACTTGATGATTTTTTTTCCATGTATGTGTTATTTTTGTCCAAATCTGCTTTATAATTTCACATAAATTTTGGATGTGCATTCATTTGGTGGCCCTCCTGACTGTTTAGCAGTCTTTCTTTTCCAAACCTATAAAACATAAGGCTTATTGCCCACTACACTACAACCAATAATGGCTCGTCTTTTATTGAAACGGAAAGCTGTACTACAGTGAGGGTGCTTTCACATTAGCATTATTATTTTCTGGCATTGAATTCTGTCCTCGGGGCTCAATACCATCAAAAGCTAGTCACATCCCTATGCATTTTCAATGGAGAGAAATCTGTTCAGTATGCATCAGGATGTCTTCAGCTCAGTCACTGGTATTTTGGCAGCATGCTGCAATATTATCTCCGTCCAAAAATGCCAAACATGCGAGAAGATGGATCGGGCGGCATAAATTCCTATAGACATGCATTGTGCTTGATCCGTCTAAAAAAAAAAAAAAAAAAAAATCTATCGTTGCATTCTGCACATGTATAGACTTTTAGAACTGTGAAATAAAAATTACGGACGGATCCGTCTGCAAACGGAGAGACTGATCCGTTCTTGCAAAGCATTTGGGAGACTGATCAAGATAAATCTACAAATGCTTTCAGTTGTCATGTGGTATGACAGATCTGGCGGGTAGTTCCGATGACTGAACTATATGCTGGATCATCACAACGCAAGTGTGAAAGTACCCTCATATAAGAAATTTAAAACAATAGATCTAAAAAATTATTTTTTTGTTACATGAGCTTGCACCCAATGTATCACCATTAATTAATGAGTATCTCTAATTAATTCAAGTTCATCTGATGCCAACAGCTTGGAATTTTTAGACTGTTGCGCAAGTCTTTTTAAATATGGGCCAGTATTTTTTATTTAAATTTTTATTCGCTTTAAGGGCTAGAGGGAGGGAGAATTATTTATTATGATGCAGTATACTTTTTTTTTTTTTGTCAAAACTGCTTACTTATGTTCCCGTTAGATGGGGTGACTTAGATTGTTGTGAGGGAAGTGTTAATTCCTAACAATCTGTTGGTCGCTTGAGGAGGAGACTGGTGTCTTTAGGGCGGCTTCACACGGGCGTAAGGCTCCCGTGCCCATATTGTGGACCGCATTTGCGAATCCGCAATATACGGGCACGGGTCTGTAGCCCTTCCACATCACATACAGTCCCATTATTTCAATAGGTCGGCAAATCTTGAGATACGGAAGGGAACACTACTGAAGCACTACTGTCCTTCCACACCGCAAAAAGATAGAGCATGCTCTATCTTTTTGCGGAACGGAGGAATCGCGGACCCATTCAAATAAATGGGGCTGCGATCCCTTGTGGCTTCCACACGGTATGTACTCGTGCCTTGTGGCCAGCAATTTGCGGGCCACCGCATGGGCGACATACACCTGTGTGAAGCCGCCCTTAAACTGATCTCCAGAGTATGGGGTGCGGTGATCGCTTATGTCATTGTTTTTCCACATACAGACCTGTCTCCCAGCATGAGATATTGTGTACACGGCACAATCTGCCACTGGGAAATAATGATCTTTTGTGCAGCACAAAAGATACAATTACACAATGAAGCATTTTCTTTCTTTATTTTGCTCATTTAAAGATCATTGCTAATGAGCATTCCTAGTAATGCTGTTCAGTGATATTTTCAATTGTCACCTGTGTTAAGGGCCCATTACTCAATTTTTAAATGAATAAATTAAAATGGTTATCCCACAATGTTGCCTCAACTATGACTTTCAAAGCAGTCCTTTTATGTAGATGTAATTTAGTAAACCGATTTCTCCAGTGTGTTCATGTGACCTTGAGTCTGGAAACATTACCCCACTTGTTTGGTTCTTTAACTTTACTTGGGGTCATCTCTATGTGGAATCCTCTCGCATATGAACAGTTCTAATTACCTTAACATATATTCTCTTTTTTTTTCCTGCAAGGTGGGGGGGGGGGTGGGTTTATGGGGTGAGCTGGGGAAAATTCTAGCTGTCCGGCTTTTCTGTATGTATTATATTGATTAAGAATGTGGAGGTATATTGGAAGCATGGGAGGGTCTCCAGGACTGAAGGAGGGGGACTTCCCGGTATTAAATAATGGTGGAAATTTTTTTATCCAGGTATAATATCGAGCGGTACATGGGTAGGGGACCGTGGCTCGGGGTCTGGAGGTGCCCGGGTATCGGGCGCAGCTCGGGATACGGCTCTTCCCGTCAGACATGAGGCTCGATTGCGGGCAGGGAGGTGACACACGCGGTGGGCGCGCTACTATGTGCTCATTTAAAGAGACAGAGCAGGTATCTGGCTCTGTTTTTTGCTTATATTCTTTTTAATTGCTGAGTGACACTCGTTTCGAGTTCTCTGCCGCATGAAATATCAATGCGAATAAACGCAAAGTATGGCGAACCATGCAACTGATAGCTGACTTAATCACATGGGGATGAGGCAGTAAAATACGAGTGGGTTTCTACCACTGTGGTAAAAGACTGCTGGACCCCCCTCTCTGGTTTTTGCTTTATCAAATGCCTGCGATTAAAGATCGCTGCAAGCTCGCCTTTAGGCAGCATGTGAGCATAAAGCGATCGGCCACATGAGTGCCAGTCCTTCCGCTCGTACTTGCCCGTGTCTGGGGAGGGCGTGCGCGAGCGGCGCTCGCTGCCGGGCGGCTGTCTGGATTTCGGGCCCCTATCCCTGTAGCGAATGGAGAACCTGGGCTAAGTGGGTTGCTTTTTCCATTTGCATTATCAAGCCTAGGATGTCGGGTGAGCCCTGTCACCCTCCCCAGTAGGAGACCTCCCTTTGATTTTCAAATACTGACATTTATTATGGATATCTGCATGAAATTAGTGTCAATTATGTTTATAGATTAGAATTGGCGGATCTATGGAATTTATAATATCAAGTATGTAATATGGATTTAAATTTTTGTATTATAACAATAAAATATTTAAAAAAAAAAAAAAAAAAAAAAACATATTTTTTCTCTTGCAGCTATTAAATTTCAATATACTAGTTAAATTACTTTATGTTCTACATATTTTTAAAAAATTCCTTCCGTAGGACTTTACAGATGTAACTGATACTCATGTATTGAAGAGATTTGATTCATTACAAAGTGCCACGCAAGCTGTTGCTGACTATGAGGAATACACCATATCAAACTTTGTTGTGTTAGAAAAAAAGAAACTTTTTGGAAATGAAGGTAAACCCCAAAGGCTGCCTAAATTAGATGCCTAGATTTAGATTTTCTTTTTTAAAAACTGCTTTGGTGAGTTTAATGAGACAACATAAACTCTACTGACCAGAGTCGGGAGTGGTTTGTTTCTGGGCTTCGTAAACATGACACATGGTCAACAGAGAGGATCATACATGATGGGCTGAGAGCCAATGATTTAGTAGACACGATCTCACAACTAAATACTTAGATATAACTGGTCATCTGAATGTTATATATGATGGGTTTGTATTTAGAAGACCAATTATTAGGACATGTAAAAGGTTTTATTGTTCAATTAAATGGCGTGCTGTAAACTGAATTTGTTATGGGCCTTTTAGGAAAGTTTTCCTTCATCACTTATTCATGAATACTACATTTTGTCTTGAATTGTGAACTGCATTTTATTCTCATGAATGTGAAGTGAATTACAATTTTATTCCAAATCTTTATTTTTTTTTTTTTTTTTAAAGCATGTCCAATAAGTTCAGCATCCAAAATATACTGGAATGGACCAGTTGTGAATAATGCATCTATTGTAGAATATACTGGGGTCCCTTATATAATAATAGGCAGAAAAGTATTAAATTGTCACCTTGGAAAGGATTTGGCTATCTCCCAAAAGAGACGATATGTACAGAAGCGACAGATAACACAAGTAAATATTGTTTTGTTTACAGTTGATTTTTATAGTGCATTGAATTAGAAGAATACCTTCAAGGTAAATCTTATGTAAACGTGCTAGTAATTTGTATTGGTATATAATACCTAATTTTTGACTTCTTGTTTTATTTTATATTTTATAATATCTGTATGATTAAGTTGAGATTTATGTTTTATATCAATAATTGTTTTTGTTCTTTTCTCTTTTGCTCTTCCCTCTACCTTTTTTGTTTGCTTTTTGGTTATTTGGTCATTTATAGCTAATTGCTTTGTGCTTACAATGTTTCTTTGCATTTGTAATCTACCATCACTTTTATTTGCTGACAAAAGGGTGTGCCTCATTAAAGGAACGTAAGTCTCTGAAGTCATACATTTGTGTGGATGCGTCCTAAAAGTAAAATGTCCACTAACCCTTTATGTTGGATTTGTGGACATGGTTGATTTAGAAAGCGCATATCCCTTTTATCAGCAATTAATTTAGAGTGACTCACCTCGTGTTTCTGCATCTATCATGATCATGCACGTTTGTCTATTTGGAACTTGGTAATTTTTTATTTTTTTTTTTTTTTTTTTTTTATCACATATTGGGGAGATTTACAAAGGTAAATGTGCCAGCATTCAGACACAAAATGTGTCCCAAATTTGCCTTGGATGCCTTGCCTCAATTTATATGGTTTTATGCCTTATATGGCAACAGTTGTGGCTGAAAATGCTACAAATTGTGCCTAAATGTTGGTTTTTGGTGCTAATTAAGCCAACATCTTGGTGTTATAAAGTTACACAAGGCAGACCAAATATGCACAAAGGTATCAACTATTCCGAGGCACTGTGATACCTTTGGTCAATTTTTAGACTGCCTTGTCTAAGTTTGTGTTTATATATTAGTAAATTTGCCCCAATATACTCAAAATCCACACTACAATCATGCATGCCCATGCCTTTCTACCTACTATTCTCTACATGTGTGCTGTGTACAAATTCATTTCCTCGCCATGCACTCTTTTCTGTCATACCCCTCTTGAAACAGATTTATACTACATGGGACAACATTTACTTGCAAAAGCACTGCCTCTACATGTGGCAGACAACCAGAGGCATCAGCAGCATCTCCAGTGAATTCTTTATAGGAACAGCTTCATAGCAATTGTTCAGAAAAAATATAGCAATGTTTTGGCTAAGTTCTTAGGGCTCTTTCACACTTGCGTTGTTTTCTTCCGGCATAGAGTTCCGTCGTCGGGGCTCTATGCCGGAAGAATCCTGATCAGGATTATCCTAATGCATTCTGAATGGAGAGAAATCCGTTCAGGATGCATCAGGATGTCTTCAGTTCCGGAACGGAACGTTTTTTGGCCGGAGAAAATACCGCAGCATGCTGCGCTTTTTGCTCCGGCCAAAAATCCTGAACACTTGGCGCAAGGCCGGATCCGGAATTAGTGCCCATTGAAAGGCATTGATCCGGCCCTAAAGCTAAAGGTTGTTTCAGCGCATTGCCGGATCCGACGTTTAGCTTTTTCTGAATGGTTACCATGGCTTTCGGGACGCTAACTTCCTGTTTGCCATGGTAAAGTGGAGCGGGGGAGCAGTATACTTACCGTCCGTGCGGCTCCCGGGGTGCTCCAGAGTGACGTCAGGGCGCCCCAAGCGCATGGATCATGTGATCACATGGACACGTCATCCATGCGCATGGGGCGCTCTGACGTTCTTTCTGGAGCGCCCCGGGAGCCGCACGGACGGTAAGTATGCTGCTCCCCACGCTCCCCACTACTACTATGGCAACCAGGACTTTAATAGCGTCCTGGGTGCCATAGTAACACTGAACGCATTTTGAAGACGGGTCCGTCTTCAAATGCTTTTCAGTTCACTTGCGGTTTTCCGGATCCGGTGTGTAATTCCGGCAAATGGAGTACACGACGGATCGGACAACGCCGTGAAAGAGGCCTTAGTAGAAACGTTCTTAACCAATATGTTGCTATATTTTTTCTACGCACCAAGAACAACTTTTATGCTAGAAATTAGCCAAATGTTGCAGTGTCTTTTTTTTTTTTTTTTTTTTTTCTGTGAAGCTGGTCAATAAAAAAAACACTGGAAATGCTGCGATGCCTCTGGTTGCTTGCTGTTCATTGGACTGCTGAGGATCTGTGGTCGTGGTTCGGGCTGATGCATTCTGGTGTGGTCGTGAGGTCCGGTGGTGCTACTCTACACTTTATAGTTCTACTATTTGCATCCACATGTGGGTCCACATGTAAAATGAAGACCGTTTGGGGACATTGAAAAGGTAAAAATCTTTGTATTTTAACAGGCTGCTTAGATGTTGGTTAATATGGTAAAATAAATGCTATAATTACTGCTTTTGATAACTTTTTTAGAAGTGGTACCTCTTGCTCTATAATTTAAACATGCAGAAATAGTTAGTTGTGGTTATAGCCTTCTCAGTTAATCCATGGTCAATTTTATTGCTTGCATAACTGTCTCCTATAGTCTTTAACTTTGTCTTCACACACAGCGGCTACTTCACTGGAGCTGCCCTATGGGTGTCTTCACACAGCATGACTTGCTAATATGCATATGGGATCCCACCCTGACCCTTGTCATGATGGCATAAACTTGCCCTGTCCTACAGATCTGTGACTCAGTAGTCCCTGTTATTATGCTAACAGCCAGGCTGAGATTCCACCAACGTATATATGCATTGGTAATACACTGTATGAAGGCACCCCTATGAATGAAACGGTTTCAAACCTATAAACTGTAATTTTTTTTTTTTTTTTTTTTACCCAAACATAAAAGATGGAAGACCACAATTTTATCAGAACCAGGAAAACTGTATCAAATTACAAAAAAATGGACTGTCCAGCCAAAATTTATGTGTACCACTTACTCACATTTCCAGATTTTCAGGTATGGACAGTTTCTTGTTTAATATACTTTATAATACAAGATAAGTTAATGTATTCTTGTCTATACAATGTTTGTGATGAAAAACATATTTGCTGTTTCCCATGCCATAATGGCAAACAGGATTCTGTAAGGTCGGAATTATAAGGTGTATTTGTGGAATAGAAGTGCACCAGACTGGTCACCCGCAAAACATCTTGAACTTGAGCGGTCATAGAGATCTGAGTGATTTAGAAAAAAACACATGCTCTGGGATCGATGGCAACAGACTTTCAAAAAACTGAAATACAATTGTGACAAATGAAGCTGCATATCAAGGTTATGTATAATGGAACCATGTCAGTTTATCATGATGGCCTTTGTTAAGGCACCATGAACTGACTGTTTCCTATTCAATTTTCATCTGAACAAGTTTGGTGTACAAAAAAATGGCTAATTTTATATGAATTATGTGACTGTACCTTTGCTCTAATAGGAACATTCATAAGAGCCTTGAAATGCATATCTGCAAAGGTGCATAGACACTTTAGAGTGCACCAACACATTGTGAACAATGTGTGTGAATTACAATCTTATCTGACAAAAAATTTATCCTAACAAAGCTTTGTGTATTTAAATGGAATCTCTTCCAATGTCATTAATCTGTAGGATTGGACAGATAATCTACTTTTTGTTGGGTTTCTTCCCCCCCCCCCCCTTTTTTTTTATTTTGCTTAACATCGCTCTGTGTTCTTATTATAGATAAATAAAAACACTGAGTGGCTAAAGAGAAGTGCATCAACGAAACTTAAAAATTACATTCAGAAGGAGGACGCCAAAGGAATTAATATCTACATGGTTTTATTCCCAAAGTTGTCTGACCACACCAATCACATCACTTCTGGAAGGTTGATTTAAATTCTTTTTATTTTTCGGTGATTAAGTATATGAATTTTCAACATATTTGAATGAAGAAAGATGAAAGCGGCACTCCAACATCTGCTGTATTTCTTCGATTTATTGGATCACAAAATCGAAAACATGTGAAATAGAGGACATCGGGTGGACGCCTCCAGCATGAGGCACGCCGAGTAGCTACTCGGCGTGCTCATGCTGAAGGGGTCTGCCCGGTGTCCTCTCTGTTTCCCAACCAGCGTGCCTGCAGCTGTTGCAAAACTACAACTCCCAGCATGCCCAGACAGCCTTTGGCAGTTGCAGGCATGCTGGGAGTTGTAGTTTTGCAACAGCTGGAGGCACACTGGTTGGGAAACAATGCTCTATCTCACATGTTTTCGATTTTGTGATCCAATAAATCGAAGATATACAGTGGTGAGTGCCGCTTTCATCTTTTTCTTCCTTCGAATACATTATAACTGGTTCTTCATTTGGCTGAGCACCACCGTACTTCGTGGTTACCAGTGGTCGCAAGGGACTGAAGCTTGTTAGTGCGCATGGGTAGTGCTGCCCCGCTCACTCTTCTATGTATTTATATGAATTTCTCGCCCATATTCCTTGGGGGACACAGGAAACCATGGGTATAGCTCTGCTCCCTAGGAGGCGTGACACTAAGTGAAAGCTGTAAGCCCCTCCTCCATCAGCTATACCCTTCAGCCTGGAGAAGAGACTGCTAGTTTTTGCTTAGTGTCCAAGGAGGCAAGACACCCCCTGCTTATGCAGGGTTGTTTTCCTATGATTTTTTATTTTTGCGTTATTTGTTGTTTTTAATTCGATTTTTTTCTACCTACAGGGACAACAGAGGCGCATTAGACCCCTCTGTTTCTCCCGGGGTTGAGTTGCGCCAGTGCCGGTAATTCCGCACTGCCGCCTCCCCCACAGAAGACAAGGTGGACCAGGGCAGCCTCGCTCCCCTGCGTCCCGCCAGCTCAGGGTCGTCCGCACGCCAAGGTCCCTCCCCCGGCTTCCTGCCACTGCGGTGCCAGGAGCTGAAGGGGCGACCCCCGCTGGATGGACTGAGGGCGAAGACAGCGTATGGTGAGTGGCTGCTCCAGCCTCCCCTTCCTCCCTCCCACCGCTGCTACAGGCCTCCTGGGCTCCCATGGCCACTGCTACATCCCCCTTGGCCACTGCTACATGGCCCCTGCTACATCGTGCAGACACCCCCCCCCCCCCCCATCGGGACCGTTACCGGGCAGGGGAGTTTATCTGGGCAAGTCCTTGGCAGGGACGCTGCCTTCAGGGGATGGCTGCAGGAAAAAAGCAAGCCGTCTGCCACATCCAGGCGCGGCGGGGGCCGCTTACTTGAACGGCGCCATTTCAGGCCGGCACTTCATCATCCTTGGGGGTTAAAATCATTTTGCCGCGCGCGCGGCTCTGCTTCTTCTTCAGCGCGGCAGAGGGGGGGCGGAGCTTCCTACATGCGCTCCACTACTTCCGGTTTCATCGGGCTCCACTTCTCAGTGCTGTGTGGAATCCTCTCTGCCGTGCGATCCTGAAGCCATTCATCTCCGTGCTGCTGCCTCTCCTCCACAGCCTCCTCAGTCTGTTTCCCTTACCGCTGCCACTTGCATCATCCGGGTCTGGTAGGACTGTTAACCCCCTCCGTGCCACCACTTTTCTTGGGGTCTCCCACTTAAGTGCAACATCCTTTTTTCCACCATGTCAGACCCTTCTGCAGCCGCCAAGCCTTGGTACCATGCCTGTACTGCTTGTAGGGAACCCTTTCCCCGGGGGCAGTCTGATCCGCACTGTACTGCATGCCGAGCTCCACCGCAGCCTCAGTCGCCCGCTGTGTCGCTCCCTGCTTCCTCTGACCCGCCTGACTGGGCTAGATCCCTGTCCCAGGCCGTGGAAAGCCTCACTCATGTCGTGGGCCGCCTAATAGACAGGCCACCTACCCCGCAGGACGCCTCTCTGACTGTCGCGCCCTCCGGGTCCACTGCTTCTGCCGCTGCAGCGGGTTCACTCTCTCTTAGTGACCCCTCCCGAGCTAGGCACTCTCAGAAGCGTTTTAGAGTAGAGCGAGCCTCCTCCTCTGAGGCCTCACTCTCCCCGCCACGCGTGCGCACCCAGACGAGCCTCTCCTCTCCAAAGGATTCGCTCTCTGAAGGTGAATTGGCGGTTTCAGATTTGGAAATGGACTCGGCCCTGCCGTCCAAGCTAGCCTCAGCGATGGGTCAGCTCATCTCTGATATTCGTGACACCTTTAAGGTGCAGGATGATCCCCCTAGCTCTGACGCAGCTAGCGTCTCCTTTATCAGACCCAGGCAGGCCTCAAAAGTCTTTCCAATCCACTCTGATTTCTCCTCTGTAGTGTCTAAGGCTTGGGCTCACCCGGACGCCCGTTTTGTCAGCCCCAAGAAGCTGGACATTTGCGATCCCTTTCCAGCCGATGTCATGGCCACATGGTCTTCCCCACCCAAGGTGGACCCCCCTGTGGCCCGGCTGTCAAAGAACACGGCCATCCCTGTTCCCGACGGGTCCTCTCTTCAGTCAGCGGAGGACCGTCGCATGGAGACCCTTTCCAAGGGCATTTTTGCTGCCTCCGGTTCTGCTCTCAGACCGGTTTTTGCCTCTGCTTGGGGTGCGCAGCTGGAACAGGAGTTGGACTCGGATATCCCCATCCAGGACCTACGTTCCTTGGCCCAGCTTATTATTCGGGCCGGGAATTTTGTTTGTGAGGCCTCCCTTGATGCGGGAGCCCTTATTGCACGCTCCTCCGCCCTGGCAGTTTCCGTCAGGAGGGAGCTCTGGCTGAAGGTTTGGAAAGCGGACGCTGCCTCCAAACGTTCCTTGGCGGGGCTACCGTTTGCGGGTTCCCGCCTTTTCGGGGTCCGCCTAGACGAACTTATTTCGGAGGCCACGGGTGGTAAAAGCACCCATCTTCCTCAACCCCAAGCAAGGGGCGCCCCCCGCGGACGCCCTGGTGCGTCTCGTTTTCGGTCCTCCCGCAGGGCCTCTGGGGCTCCCACCACAGCTGCCGCTTCGGCTCCTCCCCAGGACAAGCGTAGGAAGCCGTTTTTTCGGGCCCAGCCCTCCTGGCGCAAGCCGCAGGCTGCCCGCACACCCGCAGCAAAGCAGTCCTCTGCCTGAAGGCGCGCCCCCACCCACCCGGGTGGGGGGCCGGCTCCTCCTTTTCAGGGACGTCTGGATGGCTCACGTCTCCGACGCCTGGGCCCTCGAAATTGTGTCCTCCGGATACAAAATCGAATTTGCATCCTTCCCTCCAGATCGGTTCTTTCGCTCCCGCCCGCCGCGGGACCCGAAAAGCGCGGCTGCGTTCTCCGCGGCCGTTCAAGCATTACTGGACAGGGGGGTGATTACCCCCGTTCCTCTAGAGGAAAGGTTCCAAGGGTTCTACTCGAACCTCTTTGTAGTTCCCAAGAAGGGAGGTTCGGTGCGGCCCATTTTGGACCTCAAAAAGCTCAACCGTCTTCTCCTCCTTCGACGCTTTCGGATGGAGTCCCTCCGTTCCGCGGTGGCTTCCCTGGAGCAGGGAGATTTCATGTCTTCCATCGATATACAGGATGCCTACCTCCATGTTCCGGTAGCCCGGTGTCACCATCGCTTCCTCCGATTCGCCGTGGGGGACCTCCACTTCCAGTTTGTCGCCCTTCCCTTTGGGCTGGCAACTGCCCCCCGGGTGTTCACCAAGGACCTGTCCCCGGTTTTGGCCTTACTTCGTTCCAGGGGTGTTTTTCTGCTACCGTACTTGGACGATATCCTCATCAAGGCTCCGTCCCTTTCTCAAGCGGTTGCCAGCGTGGATCTCACTCTAGAGACTCTGGCGAGGTTCGGTTGGGTCATCAACTTCCCCAAGTCCTCCCTTCCCCCCTCCAGACAGCTAGTCTTCCTGGGAATGCTTTTAGACACAGGAGCGGCGGAGGTACGTCTTCCCTCGGAAAAACGTCTGACCCTCCGTGGAGCGGTTCGGGGTCTCCTTCTCGACCGTCCTTCCGCTTCTGCATGCGGGTCTTGGGGCAGATGGTTGCCTGCTTCGAGGCGATCCCATTTGCGCAGTTTCACTCCCGCCCTCTCCAACGGGCGATCATCTCCTCCTGGGACAAATCGCCGGAGTCTCTGGATCATCCCTTCCGTCTATCGCCTCCGGTGCGGTCATCTCTCCGCTGGTGGTTACAGTCCCCTCTTCTGGGCAGGTCCTTTCTGCCACTCAACTGGTTGGTGGTTACAACCGATGCCAGTCTCTTGGGCTGGGGAGGCGTGTTTCCTCCCCGATCCGTCCAGGGCATTTGGTCTCCATCGGAGTCCAAACTCTCGATCAATGTTCTGGAGCTGAGAGCGGCCCTTCTGTCTCTACGACACTGGACTCATCTGCTGAAGGGTCATCCTGTTCGTGTACAATTGGACAACGCCACGGCTGTGGCGTACATAAACCACCAGGGGGGCACTCGCAGCGCTGCGGGAGGTCACCAGCATTCTCCGTTGGGCGGAAGCCCACGTCCCGGCCCTATCTGCAATTTTTATTCCAGGGGTGGACAATTGGGCGGCGGACTTCCTCAGTCGCACCACCGTCGACCCCGGCGAGGGGTCTCTTCACCCGGAGGTATTCGAGGCCATTTGCCTTCGTTGGGGCATACCGGACGTGGACCTCATGGCCTCAAAATTCAATCACAAGGTCCCCGCCTATCTGTCCAGGGCCAGGGATCCGGGAGCTTGCGGGGCCGACGCCCTCGTTCTTCCTTGGCGAGGCTTCGCGCGCCCATACATATTCCCTCCCATCCCTCTCCTGCCCAAGGTCCTTCGGAAGATAGCGGCGGAAGGCGTCTCGGTGATTCTGGTCGCTCCGGACTGGCCCCGCCGGTCTTGGTATGCCGACCTCATGCTGCTCCTGGCAGACGCGCCCTGGCCGCTGCCCGCCAGGGAAGATCTTCTCTCTCAGGGACCGATCTTCCACCCGCGTTTAGGGTCCCTACGTTTGACGGCGTGGTTGTTGAGACCACCGTCCTGACGCGTAGGGGTTTTTCTGCGGACGTCGTCCGCACCATGATCCACGCCCGTAAGCCGTCCTCTTCTAGGATCTATTATAGGACCTGGAGGACCTTTTTGGGGTTCTGTGCCGATCTGGGGATTCCTCCGCTCCGCTTTTCTCTCCCCACCGTTTTGTCCTTCCTGCAGAGCGGACTGGCCCAAGGGCTGGGCCTTAGTTCTTTGAAGGGTCAGGTGTCTGCGCTGTCCATTTTGTTTCAGCGCCCACTGGCCCCCCTTGGTCCTGTCAAGACCTTCCTTCAGGGCGTGGCTCACGCGGTTCCCCCGTACCGCCCTGGGACCTGAACCTGGTTCTCTCAGCGCTCCAGGCTTCTCCTTTCGAGCCTCTGCGGACGGTTTCCTTGCGACTTCTGTCCTGCAAGGTTATTTTTCTTGTAGCCGTCACCTCTCTTCGGAGGGTGTCCGAATTGGCTGCACTCTCCTGTCTGGAACCTTTCCTAGTGTTCCACCAGGACAAGGTGGTTCTTCGTCCGGTCCCTTCCTTCCTTCCTAAGGTGGTCTCCGCCTTTCATCTGAACGAGGACATCGTTCTCCCCTCTTTGTGTCCTTCCCCTTCCCACCCGCGGGAGAGGAAGCTTCATCGCCTGGATGTTGTCAGGGCGCTCAAGATTTACCTGGAAGTAACCAGCTCTTTCAGGCATACTGACTCGCTCTTTGTGGTCCCGGAAGGGTCGCGCAGAGGGATGGCGGCATCCAAAGTTGCTATTGCCCGTTTTGTCAAGATGGCTGTTACTGAGGCTTATCTCGCCAAGGGCAAGGTTCCGCCCCTTGGTGTTACCGCTCACTCCACTAGAGCGGTCGGGGCTTCCTGGGCTCAGAGGAATCGGGCTTCTACGGAGCAGATTTGCAAGGCGGCCACTTGGTCCTCCTTGCACACCTTCACCAAGTTCTACAGGGTGCATACTCATGCGTCGGCTGACGCTGCTTTAGGCCGTCTGGTGTTGCAGGCGGCAGTTGATTGATGCCTCTGGTGTTGGTCTAGTTTGTTCTGGTCCCTCCCTTCTGGGACTGCTCTGGAACGTCCCATGGTTTCCTGTGTCCCCCAAGGAATATGGGCGAGAAAAGGAGACTTTTGTATTACTTACCAGTAAAGTCTCTTTCTCGCTCTTCCTTGGGGGACACAGCACCCGCCCTTCATTTGGGTTACAGTTGTGGTTCCGGCTTGGTTGCCCCCGTTGGGGCTCGACAGTTCTTTTTCCGGTTGGTGGTTATCTTTCACTACTTGGACACGCAACTGGCAGTCTCTTCTCCAGGCTGAGGGGTATAGCTGATGGAGGAGGGGCTTACAGCTTTCACTTAGTGTCACGCCTCCTAGAGAGCAGAGCTATACCCATGGTTTCCTGTGTCCCCCAAGGAAGAGCGAGAAAGAGACTTTACTGGTAAGTTATACAAAAGTCTCCTTTTTCAACACCACATGCAATTGTGCTGCCTGGTAGTGTGAGGGTTGTAATGCCGCTACATGAGTATACATTTTTCTATGTTGTAAAGGAATTGTGATGTAAATTAAGACTAGGGGTGGGCGATATGCGATATAAATTTGGGCCACGATATGGATTTTCGCCAGACTGCGATATGATCGCGCTCTCTGCGCGCACCATTTTCTCCTGATGAGCCGGCCGGCACAGTGGAGGGAGAAGGAGAGAGTCCCTCCCTCCCCACTGTGCGCGGCTGCCGCTGAACACCAATGAGGACAGAGTAGGAGGAGGAGAGGGACTGTGGCCACTGCTCCACCAATGAATGTGCGGCCATATCCCACAGGGTCCCCATCCTTCCCCCCCATCATTAGTGGCAGTGGGCAGTTCCGATCGGAGTCCCAGCAGTGTAATGCTGGGGCTCCGATCGGTTACCATGGCAGCCAGGAGTCACGCTACTGAAGTCCTGGCTGCGATGGTATGTTAGTGAGCAGCATTATACTCACGTGCGCTGTGGCCGCTGGTCGCTCCTTCTGTCTGTGCGGCGCATTGCTAATGCTTATAGCATTAGCAATGCGCCGCACAGACCTATGAGAAGGAGCGCCCGGCGGCCACAGCGCACGTGAGTATAATGCTGCTCACTAACATACCATAGCCGCCAGGACTTCAGTAGCGTCCTGGCTACCATGGTAACCGATCGGAGCCCCAGCATTACACTGCTGGGACTCCGATCGGAACTGCCCACTGCCACCAATGATGGGGGGGGGGGGGGGGGAGGGGGACCCTGTGGCCACTGCCACCAATGATTAATACTGGGGAGGGAGGGGGGTGGGTTTGAGTTACCAAAGGGGGCGGATCAGAGGCTGGGGGGGGGGAAGCACATCAGAGGCTGGGGGGGGGGCAGATCGGAGGCTGTCTGCCATGGTAATCTCCCTGCTGCTGTGTGTACTATGCACAGGGCAGAAGGGAGAGTGTGAAGTCCTATTCACCCTGATAGATCTCTATCAGACACTATTGAAGCGCTGGCTGCCATAGTCGGCTCCCTGCTGCTGTGTGTACTATGCACGGGCAGCAGGGAGAGTGTGAAGTCCTAGTCACCCTGATAGAGCTCTATCAGACTCTACTGAAGCCCTGGCTGCCATGGTAATCTCCCTGCTGCTGTGTGTACTATGCACAGGGCAGAAGGGAGAGTGTGAAGTCCTATTCACCCTAATAGAGCTCTACCAGGGTGAATAGGACAAGGGTTCTAGCCCTTAAGGAGGCTAATAGTTATTAAATAAAAAGAAAAAAATAAATAAGTCTAAACCCCCCATATAGAAAACAATATATCACATATCACACATGCTTTAAATTATATCGCAATATAGATTTTAGGCCATATCGCCCACCCCTAATTAAGACTATAGCTCCCTGTTCATAAATCTATTAATCACTGTCCATGATTATTTCACCATTGTAGTCATTGGGTGTCTGAAGAAAAAAAATACCTTGCATGAACTAAAAACATCTGCAAAATTGATCAGTCATGCCGGTTAGTTGTATGGAATAGGCTCCAAAATGGGTAGCTTAAGAATAATATAGCTATCATTCCCTATTGCTTATTGGTAGATTTAAAATTAAAAATTTTGCTGAACAATGACGACCAATTGTGTGTATGTGTATTGATATATTTTATATTTTAATTTTTTAGGTAGCACATTTGCGTGAGAAAATTGATCCTAGAGTTCGAAATAAAATTCAAGAATTTTACCGCACTGGTATCAGAAAAAAAAGTGAGCTGAAAAGATTGGTGGAACACTTTGTTAAAAAAGATTTATTTCTGAATGTTGAGGTTCCAGAAGACACAAGACGGAGATATTATCCCACTATAAAAGACATTGCCAATATAATTTCACGATCAAGGCATGATGGACATAGCTCATTATTTGATCAAGGGTAGCTACTGCAGCTTATAGAGGAATGGCAACACGAAAATCCTTCTTACAGTATGTTTAGCAGGCCTCATACAGTTTCTGAAGAGCCAAAAGCAGAGCAAAATTTTTTATTTTGCTACCAGTCTGAATGGCAAAAAAAAAATACTTGTTCAGTATGGTAATGAAATGACATTACTGGATGCCACATACAGAACAACCAGATATGCGTTACCACTGTATTTCCTTTGTGTGCGCACAAATGTGTGCTATGCAGTGGTAGGGGCATTTGTTCTCCAGCAAGAACGAACTGAGGACATTGTGGAGTCATTAAAAATTATCGCAGGTTGGAATACAGCCTGGGCCCCATCATGTTTTATGGTAGATTTCTGCCTCGAAGAAATTAACGCTATTGAGCAAGTGTTTCCAGGTAAACTTATTTAGCTATTTTAAAATTTAAGTTCAAGATAACTATACTTAATGTTGTCTTTGTTATGGAAGGTGTTCTGTATATAAATTGAAAACTCTAGCACTGTGCGTATGCGTCAAAGAATTTTTCATTTATTAGAAAATGCGGCGTCGTGATGTGACATTTCGGCCACTTTGGCCTTTATCAAACTGTGTGGCAAAACAATACAAAGGGAGGGTGATAATTACAATCATGTCAGGTATCCAACACATGGTGTACAAAATATCTGTAGTAGATACAGGATAATAGGGAACACATATGCCCCACAAATCAATTCAACATATTGCAATCCAGAACATGTTAATTAGGAAAATTGTACGAGAGAGAGAAAAGCACATTAGAGGGAAAGGCAAAAAAATGAGTGATTCTGTATAGAAATTTAAATGTAGAAGTTATAATATTGTTTCTGTTCCTTTTTTAGATGCTGATATTAAACTATGTGACTTCCATCGAGAAAAGGCATGGACCGAATGGTTAAACAAAAAGGACCATGGTGTCCGTGCCCATAAGAAGGAAATTCTTGCCTTACTGCGGAATGTTGCCCTTACAACAAAAATGGAAGATCATGAGCTAGCGTTAAAGGTCCTAACCAGCAGTAACATTTGGAAACAATCGAAAACATTAAGAGCTTGGCTTTCACATAAGTGGTTACCAGACATCAAGGTAATTTTTTATTTTTTTCCGTGCTAAAGACCATTGCAAGTCTTAATTTTATTCCCAGTTTTATGTAATTGAACATTGAAAAGTTTATTTTTTTTTTATACTTATAAGGGATGAACAAAGACTTACAAAATTGGATGATGCATCACTATGATGTGTCAAAAGAGCTGATTAGACTGAAGACTTAAGTTGCTGCTGATTTCCCCCCCCCCCCCCACTCCCCCCAGCAGTCATGGCAGTTGAACATAATCATAAAGGGCCCCCAGTCAGACATTCATGAGGATGGGCGATGGTGCAGATACAGTAGACGGCTACCAAATGACTCCATAGGATTTCTGCACAGTACTTGAGTTTATCATCCCTCTCAGGTGTAAAAAGTCACATTTTGGCACAAAAGCAAGGGTTGAACATCGTGCAGAGTCAGTAGTTATCCCTCTGTCAAACTCAATGTGTCTGGACATTACCACAAGGGAAAACTGAGGGACTCCCGGCCTCCACTGTATACCGCCACAGTGTGTTGGGGGTCATCAGCCTGGTCTTTCTCATGCTCCTCCTGTTCCTCTACTTTCATTTGTGCAGATAAACCACCTATTTCTTTATACAACTCCTGGTTGAGGGCATGGAGCTGGTTTTAGGGACATGCAAATTAAGTGTGGGGTCATAGGAACCCACCAATTCCTGGATGTCAGCTGAGATGTTTAACTGTGTGACCCATTTCAGGATGGCAGGATTGTTGGTCAAAACATCACTGGACTAGAGCTACTACTGACATTCAGCAGTCGCTCTAGTCCAGTGATGGTGAACCTTTTAGAGACAGAGTGCCCAAGCTGTAACCCAAAACCCATTTTTTTATTTTTTTTATCACCAAGTGCCAACATGGCAATATAACCTGAATACTACAGTCCAGTATAGTGTATCTTCCATGTCCCTTATCATTTAGCTATAATAGCTGCCTACATTGTGTTCTGCCTATACTGTTCATAGTGCGCCGTGTGCTGGCTGATTAATGGTAAGAAAAATCGAAGACCTATTGTTACACTAGACTTTTTTTCCAGGGTGTCAGGTGCCCAGAGAGGGCTGTGAGTGATAATTCTGGCACTACCTGTTCCTTTGGAGGTACCTGCCACCTCTGGACATTCTGTATGGTAACAATAACTTAATAATTTAATTTATTCTGTGTCAGTGTACACTACAATAAACAAGTAGACAGCCTATTCACCCCAATTTCTGATGCAATAAGTAATGAAATTGCTTATCCTATTAAACAAGGTGGACAGTGTTCAATGACATAGCTCTGTGCACAGGGATTAATGCAAACTGCTCTCTTATGGATCCTACCAGCTTCAGATTGGTCTCTGCACTGTCCCTGCACTCCCTTTCCAGTGTTCCACAATTAAAGGCTTCTTGAACACTCTCCCTGGCGCTTGTCACATCTCTCCCCAAGCTCAGCTCACAGTGAAATGGTACCGCATGGGATGAGGCTTTTAAAATGGCTGTGATCTCACAGGAACTGGCTAGCTGCTGATTGGCTATCTGCAGTGCAGTATGGGCGATCTTGAGCTCCCAGGCTTCTTACTTTCCCATGTAGTTGCCGTTTTAGGAATAAAACTAATCTCTTAAAAATTCAGATTTATTGCAGATCGCATTTTGCCTAATCTTCAGCTTGATTTCCACTTAACTTCTATTTGCTCAATACTGTTCATAAGTATAAACTTTTTTGAATCATTTTTGGTACTGTATAACATTATTTTATATTTTTATTTTATAGTCATAAGTCAAGTTAAAGATAACCGTGTAAATGTATTTGGCCTTGATGAGCCCTATAGTGGCCGGTGGATCCTCCAAAGGTATGTATAGGTGAAGGCCTCTACATAACTTTGGTGTATCCAGCTCCAAACTAAATGTGAGCCAGCTTCCTTGCAGTCTTACATTTAGACCATTTTCCACACCGAAGGCGTGAATGGCATGAGATACCTGCCGGCCATCACCACCCAAACCATTTTTATTTATTTATTTTTTTCTTAAGACCCGGCCTGAGCAGGGAATTCAGATTCTGCCATACTATGGTGTGACAGAATCCACACCAGATATAAGACACAAGTGGTGTATATCTGGTAATAAATTAACCACAATATGTGTACTATTTATTTGGATTATTTCTTTAATCTTTTCTAAGAAATGGGCTCACGTGTATAGAAAAAGTACCCAAGTGATTGGTGTTAATACGAATAACGGTTTGGAGCGGCAACATGAGACCTTGAAGTATTCCTATTTGGATGGCTACAGAAACTGCTTGTTAAGCGACATGATCAGTGTTCTTCACCACGGATTCTTTCCAGATACCTTCAAAAAGTAAGATTGAGTTTTCACAATATATATGTATATAGAGATTAATTTTAAATAGGAAATCTATGTAGAATTAAAAGTTTGCTCAAACTTTGACATTTGTCATATCTGTAGATGTGCACACTGCAGCGTGTGGGTCACAAAGGTGGATCCATAACCATCAAAATAATGGCACACATTGTGGTTATGCCATAAATTCCCATGCAAAAAAATTACTAATAGAAATTTAAATTTGGTGTCAAATCAATAGATTATACAGGGTGGGCCAGTAAAAAGGAACCCTGCTCCAGTGATTGTATCATAAGATGAATGACTTCATCCAGGGGATGTGAATGGTTAGTGGACACTCTGGTTTACATTTCCCCATAGATGAGGTGGTTGTAAAACTGTTCAATGATATCCTGTTAAACTGCAGTATTCACAGATCTGAAAAAAATGAACAGCTATTTTTGCTCATGACACTGTACAAACGCCTAAGATTTACTATTGGGCACTTTGATTTGAAAATATTGGAGGTGGGCTACTTTGTTCGGACACCCTGTGGTATGTTTACAGTTACTCCACGTTACAGGTTTTTCTGTACATTTATTATATTGAATTATTTTACTTAAGCAGTTTAACATGTATAGCATACAATGTTAATATAGTATTTTAATATAGTTAGAGATTTTTATATGAGAAAGCATATTGTTATAATTGACTTACTGATTTCTGTTATAGGTATATGGAAAAGAACCTACGCAGTTGTGAGCACTACCGAAAATATGCAGTCAATGTTCCAAACTTCCTCAAAAACCGCCCGCGAGAGATGTTATCACATGTCATGCAGCGCTACTTTAGTAGCTTGGATGAGACTCACATTCTACAAAGGGATGAGCAACATGGGATATTCAAAGTTCAAAGTGAATCGGATAGCAATTTATCTTACAGTCTTGACCTTTCTGGAGAGTTGCCAGACTGTGGCTGTAAGGACTGGCAAAGATACTTGTTGCCATGTAAACACATGTGTGCTGTATTCAGGACAACCTCTTTTCAGTGGGAAAATTTAAACCCTGCTTACACTGGGAACCCACTGTTTGCACTTGACACCGAGTGCTTTAAGACTGTTATCAATCAAACCCCTAAAAAACACAATGTTGGCTTAACTCCTGGGCCATATCCAGAGCTGGCATCTGATTTTTCTGGTGAAGTTTTGCAAGGGTTACCACCACGGCGAAGGAGAAAACGCACAGGTGTCATTAGAGAATGTCGTAAAAGCTTAAAACGACTAGAGGATTTGACATTTGTTTTGGATGACCAGACATTGCAAGACTTTAGTTTGCATTTAAAAAATTTGGTGGTGGATTTAAGTGAAAAGACTCCTAAATCACATGGATTGATCCTACTGGATTCCACCCTAAATATGGATACGACAGGATTCAAAGATCTACCAGAAAGAAGATATGGAAAATCCAAGCAGCCAGAGTTGAAACGGTTTGGCAAAAAAGCTGATCAAATCAAAGAGGATCTTTGTCAGAGAATTGGATTATCTGATGAGCCAGATAGGATATCGTCAGAGGAGGAGACATCACAGTCAATCTGGCTAACTGTGAATAAGTTTAAGTTGACACTTCAAGATAGAGATGTAATATCTAAAGGCCTGTGGTTGGATGACCAGATAATTAATGCTAGTCAGATCATTCTGTCCCAAAAACATGTGGATGTGTCAGGATTTATGGACACTGTTGTCCTTGCACACTCAGAGGTAGCATTGTCTAAGTGTCACCAGGTCATTCAGATACATCATGTTGGCATGCACTGGTTGCTGTCTCATCAGTTTGATGATAATGTTACAATTTATGATTCTTTGGCCACAACCTCTTTTTCAGACACCCTAAAAGAACAGCTAATCAAGCTGTACAGACCATTATTTACTGGTGAAAACAAAACACTAGAAATAAATGCAACCTGTTGTCAGACACAGAAGGGGGCCAGCGATTGTGGTGTATTTGCAATTGCAAATGGCCTAGCTTTGCTGGAAGGGGTCAATTTAAGAAATATACAATTCATCCAGGATGAAATGCGGCCTCACCTTATTTCCTGCCTAGAAAGGGGAGAATTTAGCATGTTTCCCTATGAGGAACAAACAAGGAGGAGAATACCTACAAGCAAGGTAGTACTCACAACATATTGCATTTGCCACATTTATAAAAGTAGAGAGCCCATGATAGAATGCTCTGGGTGCAAGTCGTGGTACCACTTTTGTTGTTTAAATCTTCAAAAAAAATGCAAATATGTTAGTTCCAAAAAGCGTTTTTTTTGCTCACTTTGTACGAAATAGTACAAGTTCGGCTGTCTGGTCCCTTTTTCTTGCCTTTATTGATGTCCCTTAGGCTGGGTTGTCACTACAAGCGCACCTGATTTCTCATTCAGATATGTCGTCATAAGCCAACATGAAAACAGTGCTCCCTCACCTCCTATTTCCCTGACACTCCAGTCACTGATGCGGTTATGTTGGGTACCAGTCTGTGTGTCAAAGTACTGTCATAGCACTGGAACTAGGTGCTTAGCTACAGTGAGTGGCCAATTTCCTAATTCCTGTCCAAGGCTACTTTCACACCTGCGTTAGGTGCAGATCCGCACCTATAATGCAAACGCTTAGATCCGTTCAGAAGGGATCCGTTTGCATTACCATGATAATGCAAACGGATCCGTTTTGACTTTACATTGAAAATCAATGGGGGACGGATCAGTTTGAAAATTGAGCCATATTGTGTCAACGTCAAACGGATCCGTCCCCATTGACTTACATTGTAAGTCTGGACGGATCCGTTTGCCTCCGCACGGCCAGGCGGACACCCGAAAGCTGCAAGCTGCGTTCAGGTGTCCGCCTGCTGAGCGGAGGCAAAAGGTGCCAGACTGATGCATTCTGAGCGGATCCGCATCCATTCAGAATGCATTAGGGCTGGACGGATCCATTCGGGGCCGCTTGTGAGAGCCTTCAAAAGGAACTCACAAGCGGAGCCCTGAACGCTAGTGTGAAAGTAGCCTTAGTCAATGGGGACAGATCCGTTTTCTATGACCCTATCAAAAACAGATCAGTCTTGAACACTCCTTGCTTTGTTAAAGATAGGGCTACTTTCACACTCGTGTTTGGTGCAGAGCTGCACAAACGGATCCGTTCAGATAATACAACCGTCTGCATCCGTTCAGAACTGATCTATTTGTATTATCTTTAACATTGCCAAGACTGATCCGTTTTGAACATCATTGAAAGTCAATGGGCAACAGATCCGTTTTTCGATTGTCAGAGAAAACGGATCCGTCCCCATTGACTTCCGTCCTGACACACAATGTATTAGTTTGGCTCTGTTTTGTCAGACTGACAGCAAAATGCTGCAGGCAGTGTTTTGGTGTCTGTCTCCAAAACTGAAAGGATACTGATTGGAAGCAAACTGATGCCTTCTGAGCGGATCCTTTTCCATTCAGAATGCATTTGGGCAAAATGGATAGGTTCTGGATTGCTTCTGAGAGCCCTGAACGGATCTCACAAACGGAAAGCCAAAATGTCAGTGTGAAAGTAGGCTAATACAAACAGGTCCGTTCTGAGCGAATGCAGGTGTTTGTATTATCGGTGCGGGTCTGTCTGTCCATGACAAATCCGCACAAAATGTGAGTGTGAAAGCAGCCTAAGCTTCCTTCATATATAAAAGACTGGCGCCGGACACAACCACATTGTGGACTAGTGCACCCAGAAAACAGAAGACAACGAGGAAGCAGTTTATGTACCTTTTTTGAGGTATAGTTTAATAGAAGTGTTTTTTATCTTTAGTCTTATTCCCAGTGCCTTGTTGTAGTTGAGTTCTGTTATTTTTGCTAAACTTGTAATTTTTTTTCAAATGCAAGTCTGTATTTAATGTATAAAACTGTAAATGGTTCTGAAATGTTGGAAAACAAACACTTTAACGGTTTCTCAATTTTTTTCCTCTTTGGTGTTGGGGGGGCTGAAAATAAACAACCAAATGTTATAATTGGTCTCTCAGAACATGTCAACAATTGACATGAAGGTGCAGTGTTCTCAGATATACAGACGCCTGCAGTTATATCTATGCACACACAGGACAAATGGTATTTATTGAAAAGTTTTAAAATAAAGCATATATTTAATAAATAAAGTATGTGACTTTAATTTGTGTGTGTGTATATTGGCTTGACTTCGGGGGTAATTCTCGCATATCTCTGCCTATACAACATATACCCCTACCTTACAGTGTGTGAACACATATGGCTTTCTCAGCCTCACAGTCCTGTAAACTACATGCCAGGTACCTGTTCAGTACCTTTTGGGAAGGGGGGGGGGGGGTAGTGGTAGTAATCCTCCCAACTCTGACCTAGGGACCCTTCCACTGCAGGTGTCACGGCGCCCATGAAGCCGGCTAGAATGGAGTTGTTAGGAGGCGGTTCTCCTGCTCTTGATATTAAATTCTTTACATTCTCAAGGAAACTTTTTTAGAACAATGATTCCAAGAGGAGGAACTCCTTCTAAAAACGCTACAGCTTATACTACTGGCTTCTGACCTCTACAGCTTATATTACTGATAATAGAGGAGGACCTCCTAACACAGGCATCCTCCAACTGCGGCCCTCCAGCTGTTGAAAAACGACAACTCCCAGCATGCCCGAACAGCCTACAGGTATCAGCCTATAGCAGGGCATTATGGGAGGTGTAGTTTTACAACAGCTGGAGGGCCGCAGTTGGAGGATGCCTGTTTTAACACCTTTACAACTTATATTACTGATAATAGAGAAGAACCTCCTAACAACTCTGCAGGTCATATTAATGATAATAGAGGAGCAGCTCCTTCTAACAAATAGTTAAGGCTGCATGCAGCCTGTAATTGTGGGAGGGGCCAGGTCTCCCTTCTTAAACCCCATCGGCCAGTTCATTACACCGCGCTCGGCTACACGTACTTCCGGTGACTCCCGTCACTTCCGGTAAGCACGCCTCCCAGGTAAGCAGCATCTCACGCCTCTCGTCTCTCCGGCCGTCCACCCGCGGGTCCGCTCCTTCTTGCCGCCTCCTGGTCCCCTGCACCTGCGAGCCCCCACCGCCGGCCGGGCCTCTCCTCCATTCCGGCGCATCCAGCCTCTCGCGAGAGGTCGTGTGCATGTGCTGCCGGTTCCGTCTGCCGCACAGCGTGCTGGCCGCCGGGGGGGGATGGGGGAGGGGGAGAAGTAACGCACACCATCTCCGTCCCTCACCCCAAGCAGAGCCACACATCGCTGCATCCCCGCTCCCTGCACAGCTGTGCTGCTGGAAGCAGGAGTTATGTCCCTGCCTTGGTTGCTCAAGTGTTGGGTGACACTGGGTTACATGTGGCTACCACATAATGGGCTCAGCTTGTCTTCACACTACCCTTGCATGTCAATGCTTGACACCTGCACCGTTTGGCATCACTGTCCGCAGAGTCGTCCGTGCCCCCAGATACCAGGTTCCTAACATCGGTGGGAGGTCAGTCCTGTGTTGCATTCAAGAATCGTTTAGTTCCCTTGAACCTGGCTCCTGTGTCTCACCACCTTGCCACCCGCACATAGACAGGTCGGTCCGTGGCGCAGGCTCCACCCGCCTCCGCGCCCACCCAGGTTTGGATCTGTGGCCCTTGGGGCCCTGTCAACGCTCCTGCCAGCCGCACACAATCACGCAGTCCTGCGACCTTCCAGCCTGGCCTTCGCGGGGGTTCCGGCCCTTGCTGCTCCCATCCTCCGGCGCTCACACCTGGCTACACGGCCCTACTTTTTCCCGGACCCAGCAGGCCCGGCCCTCACTCTGTCAAACTCTCACATTTGTGTTCCTTTACCAGGTGCCCGTAGCGTTCGTGGTCCCCGCCGTGTCGTGTCTCGACCTCCGGACGTCAGGTTTAGGTATTGGGCGGGTGTCTTATGTTCTTACAAAAAAAAATATATATTTTTTTTTCAACAGGCTCGGCAGAAGGTCCCTGCCGGGCACTCGAGGGAATTCTCAAGCTTGAGGGTTTTCAGGTAGGTAATTCTGGGCTGCATCCCGTGCTACCTCCCCGGAGGCGTTCTGGGGATGTTTCTATCCTGCTCAACCTGAAGCATTCAGGTTGTCTTCTCTGTACGTCTTAGCCTGGAGCGTTCAGGTGTCTTCTCTGTCCATCTTAGCCTGAGGCTTTCAGGTGTCTTCTCTGTCCATTTTAGCCTGAAGTATTCAGGTGTCTGCTCCGTCCATCTTAGCGTGAGGCGTTCAGGTGTCTGCTCCGTCCATCTTAGCCTGAGGCGTTCAGGTGTCTTCTCTGTCCAGCTTAGCCTGAGGCGTTCAGGTGTCTTCTCTGTCCAGCTTAGCCTGAGGCGTTCAGGTGTCTTCTCTGTCCATCTTAGCCTGAAGCGTTCAGGTGTCTTCCCTGTCTACCGTTGCCGGAAACTTCAGGGTCTCGTTCCTGTTTTCTTCAGCCCACTGCGTGCAGCCGTCATTACTATCATTAGCCGATACGTCAGGTGTCTTCCCGGTCCTACGTAGCCTTCAGCGCTCAGGCAACCCTACTCACATACCCAACCTGAAACGTTCAGGTCGCTCCTCGCCACTCATCCTGGAACATCCAGGCCTCCTTCTCGCCACAGTCTACGACTCCGCCTCCTGGCTCTCCAGACACCCCTCTGTTCTTTGTTTCCATTCATCCACGTCTCTGTTTCCGTTGTTAGCCGGCACAGCGGTGTGTACGTCCGCGTCATCATTGGTTTTCAGATCCCGCTCCGCAATTCTCTCACGTTGCTCCTAACTTTTCCAGTCCTCAGGGCCAGTCGGGTCGTTTCCGTCGATCCTCAGGCGGTAAGGCAAGGGTATTGAATCCACGCTCTCAGGTACGTTCTCAAATACGTTGCTCACGGCCTTAGTAATTACGGTACACGGTCCTCGTGACCTCTCCAGCTGCCATATTTTGTAATTCCAGGTCTGGCGCAAGGTCACTACAATCTTCGGAGCCATGTCACAAGTTTCGGACGTCGACGACGCTTTGTCCCTCCCGGGAACTTCGGTCTCTGGCAAAGGCGGCCCAGAATCCCTCCGAAGATGGACCGTACCAAGGCTCATCGCGGAGTTAAGCAGAAGGGGCATCAGGCACCCAGCATCAGCCGGAAGGCTGAAGGAAAAAAAAAAAGAGAAAGGAAAAAAAAAATAATAAAATAAAAATCAGCGCCCCAGCGGTCATCCACTACCTGGACGACTTTCTCCTCATAGAACCTCTGCTATGTCAGCCATCCGGGCTGCACTCCCTCCTGGAGCTCTTTGCCGCCCTTCACATCCCAATATCGCAGGGCAAGACCTCGGGGCCGGCCACTTCCATCACCTTCCTGGGTTTTGTCCTAGATTCCGACAGGATGGATGCCAGGCTTCCGGAGGCAAAACTGTCCCTAATCGGAGAAGTCGTTGCAGGGGCCATCACCTCTTCCCAGGTGACCAAGGTCGAGCTTCAGTCCATTCTGGGTAGATTAAACTTTGCCTTAAGGGTGATGCTCCAGGGCAGGGCCTTTATTTCTCGCCTGCTCTCGCTCCTTCCTGCAGCCTCTGATCCCAACAGCATTGTCCACTTGGACAGGGCTGCCATGGCAAACTTGCGCATGTGGGACAGCTTTCTTTCAGCCTGGAACGGGGTCAGACTGTTCGTCCCATCAAGGACCCAGTCCTACGCCAGGGTGTTTTCCGATGCCGCGGCGTCCCGGGGGTTCGCTGCCATCTTCGGGTCCCACTGGTTAGCTGGTCCATGGCCGCCTCAGGTCAGTTCTGACCCTCAGGCCCTCAGTCCGTCTCCATTTCTGGAATTTTATCCCATCGTGGCAGCCGCCTCTGTCTGGGGTCACCTCTGGGCTAATTCCAGTGTCATGTTAATTTCAGACCGTCAAGACTTGGTGGACAACATCTCCAAAGGCCGAGCCAAGTCTGCCAAGATCATGTCCCTTTTGCGCAAACTGGTCTGGCTGTCCTTGATCAATAACTTCCATTTCTCATGTTCCCATATTCCAGGTGTCAGCAACACGGCAGTTGATGCCTTATCTCGTTTCAACTTTCAAACGTTCTTTCAGGTATGTCCAGAAGCAGACCAGACCGGGGCCCGGATTCCTGGCTTCAGCAACCTGATGTTGGATTGAGGTCTCTGCTGGCAACCGCCAAGGACCTCATGCACCGATCCCTCTCCATCAACACTGCCCGCAATTACAGCACAGGTTGGAACCTCTTTTTAAAATTTTCCAGGGACCATCCCCAACAAGATACAGCCTTCGTTTCCAACATCATGGCTTTTATGGCCCATTGCCATGTCAACCTCAAGCTGGCACCCAACACCATCCGTTTGTACCTAGCCGGGGCGCAACATTTCTTAGTTCTGCAGAATCCAGAGGTTCGCTTGGCTTTCACATCTCAAGCCCTTCAAGGCCACACTCGGGGGCATTGAGAAAAGCAGCAAGGACTCAACTCCTTCCCGACGGCCGGTCTCCGGCGAACTATTCAGGCTGCTGTCAGCAACCCTAGATGGCAACCCATTTTGGCCCTTCCTTTAGTCTGGTCATCAAGGCCGCAATGTATTTAAGCTTCTACGGCTTCCTACGCCCAGGAGAATTCTCAGTTTCTTCCCAAAGGGCGACCTTTCTGAAAAGTAAGCAACTATCCTGGAGCCAGGATCACCTGGTGTTAAGCCTTCCTTCCACCAAGACATCCCAAACCGGTCCTCCCGTACAGATTCGCTTCTTTGAGTCCGAAAACGCCTGGTGTCCGGTTCTGGTGCTCCGACGTCTCCTAGACTCCACGCCATCTCCAGATCCTGAGTCTCCTTTGCTTCCATTCCAAGGGAAACCCCTATCCACGCCACAGTTCATCTCACACATCAGATCCCTGGTCGCAGGGGTGGGGATGGACCCCAAAACAATATCTGGTTATTCCTTCCGCATCGGCAGCTTCCAAGCACGGGATGCCTCCGCACGTCATTCGTCACATGGGTAGGTGGAGATCTGCCTGTTTCTCCCGGTACATTCCGGATCCGCTAACTGAAACCCGCCAGGTATTCCGTTCCTTGGCTTTGTAAACATGTTCTAAACATGCTTAAACGACAGCACTTTCCCTACCCGGTGTCTTTTTGGCCCTCTTTTAGGCAGGCCCACGTCCCGTGGCTCCAGGCACACACCAGCCACTGTTAGGGCCCCTTCCAGTCACCTTACTGACCGTGGCCGCGACCACAACTCCATTCTAGCTGATTCTATCGTGAACAGGTTAGATTACTGACTCCAGGATGAGGACCTCCTGCTAACAACTCTACAGCTTATATTACTGATAATAGAGAAGGACCTCCTGCTAACAACTCCATTCTAATATATTACTGACTACAGAGTGTGGACCTCCTCCTAACAACTGCATGTTAGGGCCCATGCACACAGACGTGTGCCTTCCGAGACATAGCATTCATGAGCAGGCCATATGTCCCAGAGCGGCATCAATCATGTCCCATGATAATACGAGTCTGGGATGGTAGTCCCGCAGGTGGCCCGATGTGCACTGCATTATAGTAAACTATGAAGCTATGCGCTCTGGGACATATGCCCTGCTCATGGACTGTATATCTCAGATGGCATATGTTTATGTGCATGGACCCTTATTAGAATAGTGGGTGAAATAAGGTACTCCTTCTGGAGCCAGTAATATGGTAGAATAGGAATGTTAGGAGGAGGGCCTCCTCCTGGAGCCAGTAGGATATGCTTTAGAGGTGTTAGAAGGAGGTCCTCCTCCTGGAGTCGGTAATCTAGCCTGTTCACTATAGAATCAGCTAGAATGGAGTTGTTAGAAGGAGGTGCTCCTCTATTATCATTGCTAGAAGCTGCAGAGGTGTTAGAAGGAGGTCCTCCTCTATTATCAGTAATATAAGCTACAGAGGTGTTAGAAGAAGGTCCTCCTCTATTATCAGTAATATAAGCTTTAGAGATGTTAGAAGGAGGTCCTCCTGGAGTCAGTAATCTAGCCTGTTCACTATAGAATCAGCTAGAATGGAGTGGTTAGAAGGAGGTTCTCCTCTATTATCATTGCTAGAAGCTGCAGAGGTATTAGAAGGAGGTCCTCCTCTATTATCAGTAATATAAGCTGCAGAGGTGTTAGAGGGAGGTCCTCATCCTGGAGTCAGTAATCTAGTCTTTTCTATACAGAGCAGGCTAGAATGGAGTGGGCAGAAGGAGGTCCTCATCCTGGGTCCTCATCCTGGAGTCAGTAATCTAGCCTGTTCACTATAGAATCAGCTAGAATGGAGTTGTTAGAAGGAGGTCCTCCTCTATTATCATTGCTAGAAGCTGCAGAGGTGTTAGAAGGAGGTCCTCCTTTATTATCAGTAATATAACCTGCAGAGATGTTAGAAGGATGTCCTCCTCTATTATCAGTAATATAAGCTGTAGAGGTGTTAGAAGGAGGTCCTCCTCTATTATCAGTAATATAAGCTGTAGAGGTGTTAGAAGGAGGTCCTCATCCTGGAGTCAGTAATCTAGTCTTTTCTATACAGAGCAGGCTAGAATGGAGTGGGCAGAAGGAGGTCCTCATCCTGGAGTCAGTAATCTAGCCCGTTCACTATAGAATCAGCTAGAATGGAGTTGTTAGAAGGAGGTCCTCCTCTATTATCATTGCTAGAAGCTGCAGAGGTGTTAGAAGGAGGTCCTCCTTTATTATCAGTAATATAACCTGCAGAGATGTTAGAAGGATGTCCTCCTCTATTATCAGTAATATAAGCTGTAGAGGTGTTAGAAGGAGGTCCTCCTCTATTATCAGTAATATAAGCTGTAGAGGTGTTAGAAGGAGGTCCTCATCCTGGAGTCAGTAATCTAGTCTTTTCTATACAGAGCAGGCTAGAATGGAGTGGGCAGAAGGAGGTCCTCATCCTGGAGTCAGTAATCTAGCCCGTTCACTATAGAATCAGCTAGAATGGAGTTGTTAGAAGGAGGTGCTCCTCTATTATCATTGCTAGAAGCTGCAGAGGTGTTAGAAGGAGGTCCTCCTCTACTATCAGTAATATAAGCTGTAGAGATATTAGAAGAAGGTCCTCCTCCTGGAGTCAGTAACCTAGCCTTTTCTATAAAGAGCAGGCTAGAGTGGAGTGGGCAGAAGGAGGTCCTCCTGTATTTGCTGTGGCTTATTGAGTTAATATTGGTCCTCTCTGAGAAGTCCTTAATCTAGTCGGCTGTGGAAGATAAAACTGTGAAATTAAAATACATGAAGGGCGTGCTCATGTGGTCGGCGTGGTTTTATAAGTGGCATTTTGATTGACACTTGTGTGTTTTATTGGCAAAACCACACAGCCATTAATGAGAGTGTTAACAGAAAATGGCCGCGCTGTGTGAACACAACTGTAAAACTCTGAATTTGATCATGTCGGCTCAGAATTACATCATTGGTGTAGGAAATTATAAACCAGCCGGGCCACCCCTTCCCCGCCATTCCTCCTTATTTAGAACTGGTGTAAGTGACTTGGAAGGGGAAGAAGTCTTAGATTTTGCCGCAAATCACATTTGCGAAAAAATCTGCACCAAAAATACACCAAAAGGTCGTATATATTTAAAAATAAATGACCCCTTAGTTCTATTTTTATGTATTTGTAAAAACAAGCAGAATGGAATTTTTTCTATTGCATCAATAAATATATATATGAAAAAATTATATAGGGAATTCATAAATCTAGTAAAACAGTTTCCAGAATTAAGAATGCAAAGAATTTAATAAGTAACATGAAGAACAGGAGGACCTCCTCCTAACAACTCCATTCTAGCCTGCTTTCTAGTGAACAGACTAGATTACTGACTCCAGGGGGAGGACCTCCTCCTAACAACTCCATTCTAGCCTGCTCTACACTGAACAAGCTAGAATACTCACTCCAGGGTGAGGACCTCCTCCTAACAACTCCATTCTAGCCTGCTCTACACTGAACAGGCTAGATTACTGACTCCAGGGTGAGGACCTCATTGTAACAACTCCATTCTAGCCTGCTCTACACTGAACAGGCTAGATTACTGACTCCAGGGGGAGGACCTCATTGTAACAACTCCATTCTAGCCTGCTCTACACTGAACAGGCTAGATTACTGACTCCAGGGGGAGGACCTCATTGTAACAACTCCATTCTAGTCTCAACCCTGTGTTAATGATCTTAATTCTAGGACCTTAATGAGTTTTGATCTAGGACCTTAATGACATCATTACCATGTGACCAGTAACCTAGCAATTACTGGTCACATGGCTATGAAGTCATCACAGGTCCTATCAGGAGTGTTGCAGAAGTTAACTGTGGAGCTTTTCTGTGTAAAGATTACATCAGAAAAAGGTGACATGGGGTTGTTATTTTAATATACTGTAAACTACTGTATAGTGGGGTGCTGTGTACTGTGTGGGGGGCTGTATACTGTGTGGGGGCCTGTATACTGTGTGGTGGGCTGTATATTGTGTGGTGGGCTATATATTGTGTAATGGGCTGTATATTGTGTGGTGGGCTGTATACTGTGTGTGTGTGGGGGGGGGGGTGGCCTGTATACTGTGTGGTGGGCTGTATAGTGTGGGGGGCCTGTATAGTGTGGGGGGCCTGTATAGTGTGGGGGGGGGGCTGTATAGTGGGGGGAGTGCTATACTGCTGTACTGTATAGTGTGGGGGGCTGTATACTGTGGGTGCGGTATAGTGTAGAGTGCTGTACTGTATAGTGTGGGGGGCTGTATCGTGTATAGTTTGGGGTGCTGTATACAGTGAGGTGCTGTATAGTGTGGGGGTATATACTGCTCTACTATATACTGTGGGGTACTGTATAGTGTGGGGTGCTAAACTGCATACTGTGTGGTGCTGTATACTATAGGGTGCTATACTGCATACTGTGTGGTGCTGTATAGTGTGGGGTGCTAAACTGCATACTGTGTGGTGCTGTATACTATAGGGTGCTATACTGCATACTGTGTGGTGCTGTATACTATAGGGTGCTATACTGCATACTGTGTGGTGCTGTATACTATAGGGTGCTATACTGCATACTGTGTGGTGCTGTATACTATAGGGTGCTATACTGCATACTGTGTGGTGCTGTATACTATAGGGTGCTATACTGCATACTGTGTGGTGCTGTATACTATAGGGTGCTATACTGCATACTGTGTGGTGCTGTATACTATAGGGTGCTATACTGCATACTGTGTGGTGCTGTATACTATAGGGTGCTATACTGCATACTGTGTGGTGCTGTATACTATAGGGTGCTATACTGCATACTGTGTGGTGCTGTATACTATAGGGTGCTATACTGCATACTGTGTGGTGCTGTATACTATAGGGTGCTATACTGCATACTGTGTGGTGCTGTATAATATAGGGTGCTATACTGCATACTGTGTGGTGCTGTATACTATAGGGTGCTATACTGCATACTGTGTGGTGCTGTATACTATAGGGTGCTATACTGCATACTGTGTGGTGCTGTATACTATAGGGTGCTATACTGCATACTGTGTGGTGCTGTATACTATAGGGTGCTATACTGCATACTGTGTGGTGCTGTATACTATAGGGTGCTATACTGCATACTGTGTGGTGCTGTATACTATAGGGTGCTATACTGCATACTGTGTGGTGCTGTATACTATAGGGTGCTATACTGCATACTGTGTGGTGCTGTATACTATAGGGTGCTATACTGCATACTGTGTGGTGCTGTATACTATAGGGTGCTATACTGCATACTGTGTGGTGCTGTATACTATAGGGTGCTATACTGCATACTGTGTGGTGCTGTATACTATAGGGTGCTATACTGCATACTGTGTGGTGCTGTATACTATAGGGTGCTATACTGCATACTGTGTGGTGCTGTATACTATAGGGTGCTATACTGCATACTGTGTGGTGCTGTATACTATAGGGTGCTATACTGCATACTGTGTGGTGCTGTATACTATAGGGTGCTATACTGCATACTGTGTGGTGCTGTATACTATAGGGTGCTATACTGCATACTGTGTGGTGCTGTATACTATAGGGTGCTATACTGCATACTGTGTGGTGCTGTATACTATAGGGTGCTATACTGCATACTGTGTGGTGCTGTATACTATAGGGTGCTATACTGCATACTGTGTGGTGCTGTATACTATAGGGTGCTATACTGCATACTGTGTGGTGCTGTATACTATAGGGTGCTATACTGCATACTGTGTGGTGCTGTATACTATAGGGTGCTATACTGCATACTGTGGGGTGCTGTATACTATAGGGTGCTATACTGCATACTGTGTGGTGCTGTATACTATAGGGTGCTATACTGCATACTGTGTGGTGCTGTATACTATAGGGTGCTATACTGCATACTTGGGGGTTTACATCCACTTTAATCATACAACTAAAAAAACGAAATAAATATAGATATATATATATAAATGTACACACACTCTGGTGCTGGTGGGTAATGCTGGTGTGGGTACTGCTGGTGCTGGTGGGTATTAATGTTGGAGTGGCGTGTGTACTGCCTGGGTACTCTACATTGTGACATCACAAAAAAAAAAAATGTTTGGGTTTACATCCACTTTAAGTTATTAGTGCCCCTCAAGTTTTGACTGTAATATCTTATGTGTCCCCCTTATATAGCAATCTTAGAGTTGCCACTCGTTCGAGGAAGTGTAAAAAAGGTGAGGAAAAATAAAGTTTATTACGTGTTGGTGAAAATAACCTTTAGTGCAGAAATGAAACGTAATGTTTTGAGTGGAGCACAGAAGAGGAAAAAGGCTGCAGAGGAGAAAGAGAAAATGTGCAAACTTCCAAAACTAACATCTTGGCTCAATCCAGGTGCAACGTCAGCCAGTAGTTCTGCTCCTCCAGATGTAGCATCCACATCTACATGCACTCCAATTCCAGCAGAAATACCAATGGTATCATTACCTGATCCTACTGCTGGGGAAAATCCACAAGAGGAAATGCCCAATAAATATCGCCTTATTGATAATTTGCATTTTTATTCTAGTGCGTGATTGTGTAGACAGGGCCCCAGTGCACTGTATTGCCCGGGGGCCTATAATGCTCTTAAGATGGCACTGCCCGTGCCCCCCCGAGGGTTACTAACTCCTGGCATAGCACATGGGTACCCTGTACCCCTGTACTATGCCAGGATTAGCTGAGCGGAGCGGGCTCCTGCTTCTGCCTGCTCCGCTAAGCTAAGAGAACTGTATGTCAGCCCTTAGCTTAGCGGATCAGGCAGAAGCAGGAGCCCGCTCCGCTCAGCTAATCCTGGTATAGTTAATGGGTACAGGGTACCCATGTGCTATGCCAGGAGTTAGTAATCCTCCGGGGAGCACAGGCAGGAGCAGCAGTGTGCGCTCCTGCCCTTACACACTGCGCTGCTGCTGAGCTGTCAGCGGTGTACAGAGTTCTGAGTTTTGAGCGCACAGGGAATGGTGCGCTTTAGGTAGGAAAACCAATAAGAAAAATACAAAATTTATGAATAAAGTATATTGGAAAAAGTTTTTTTAGTACATTAGGGACATCATATTAAAATTTCATTCAAAGGTTTAGTTACTCTTTAATTACTATATATTGATGATTTTTTACTTTGTATCACATTTGTTTTATATACTTGAATACCCTTTTAAATGCTAAAATTCTGACAGCTGCCATTAGGGGGCAGAAATTTCCATTCTCTTTATATTTTTTGGGCTACAGTGCGAGAAAGAATGTCATTATGTATAATATAAGCCCACAGCACAAATTACTGTGAAATTCTACTAATCTAGTGTCTGATAGTCTGGATATTCCGTCACACACATGAGTGAAGAGGCCAAAGCACAAAACTATTGAAACTGGATCACTTGGTACCAAATTATAGGAATATTGATTATTTTTGATCTGATTGCCTGGCATCATAGCGGCCCTATGGAAGCTATATGATTCTCACTCATGTCTGGAAATACAGCAAGAATTGCTTCTGTGTCTCCTCCACTGAATCATGGTCAGAGCACATATTTGTCTCTCCGCTGCAGAACATTGATGATTACCAAACAATTTGCAGTTTAAGCATCCATTAGTAAGACATTTTGGGCAATAGCCATAACATTTTTCTCTGCCTTAACCCCTTAATGTCAAGGCCTATTTTAATTTTTTCATCTTGCATTTTTCCTCCACCCGTTCCAATAACCATAACTTTTTTATTTTTCCGTTCACAAAACTATGTGAGAGCTTATTTTTTGCGGGACAAGATGCCACCTTTTAATTTACCATGTCTTGTATTGGAAAATGGGAAAAAAATTATTTGTGCTGCAAAATGTAAGAAAACCCAGAGAATTCCACCAAAGTTTTCGGGGTTTTGACATCGCGGTGTTCCATGTGCACTAAAAATAACTTGACGTCCTTATTCTGCGGCTCAATACGAATGTGGCTGTACCAAACTTGTATAGGTTTTCGTTTGTTTAAAAAAGAAATTTAAACCTTTGAAAAAATCTAAATTTTCTTTGCATTGCCATATTCTGACAGCCATAACTTTTTATATTTCAGTCTACAGAGCTGTATGAGGGCTTGTTTTTTGCGTAACGAACTGTATTTTTTTTTTTGGTACCATTCTTTAATGGTACCATTGATACATCCCCTCATGCATTATGATGTACATTTACATCATAATGCATGAAGGGGTTAAAGTAAGGCTACTTTCACACTCGCGTTTTGGGCGGATCTTCTATTGTGCCAGATTGTGTCAGAGAAAACGGATCCGTCCCCATTGACTTACATTGTGTGCCAGGACGGATCCGTTTGGCTCAGTTTCGTCAAGCGGACAGCGTTTTGGTGTCCGTCTCCAGAGCGGAATGGAGACTGATCGGAGGCAAACTGATGCATTCTGAGCGGATCCTTTTCCATTCAGAATGCATTAGGGCAAAACTGATCCGTTTTGGACCGCTTGCGAGAGCCCTGAACGGATCTCACGAACGGAAAGCCAAAACGCCAGTGTGAAAGTAGCCTAACATGCTTCTATAGATTGCAGCTATGTCATTGCGATAAAGGTGTTAGTAGCAATGTATCAATTCATTCCTAATTGTATACCTTTGCAGAAATTGCATACTGCAATTCTCTATTGCAGACACTAGATGGAGACATTACTCAATGAAAAATGTGCATGTGACCTTGTATGTATTCCTATCTCCGCAGCTAAGGTGTCAGCTCTTCAGCCTAGTCTAGACAGAATTTTTACATGCTGTAAAAGTTAACTGATGTATCTTCCCAGTGCAATGATGAGATACTGAGAGGTTTAGGGCCACACGCTGCAGTTTCCTGGTACAGTTTTGGAAGACAAAATCAGGAGTGGATCATAAAAGGAGAGAACATATAAAGGACAGACGCAACTTCTCTTTTTTAAATTCACTTCTGATATTAGCTTCCAAAACTGCATCAGGAAACCCAACCATGTGGATGTACCCTAATACATGCAAGACAAGCAGACAAGCGTGTACGTAAATTCCTTAAGGTATACCTCTGGTAGGAATATATAGGAAGGATGCAGTTAGGGATGGACTGATGTAGATCCCCATGGCCTACTGAGCTCCTGTGCACATACTGCACCTGCAGTTTATTTTCCATAGGATAGATAAATTAAGGCAGCAATGGAAGAATCAATTTCCCCATCACTACCAAGAGAGGGAGAGAGATCAAAGACTGCTATTTACTGCAGCCTGTATTCATTTTATGTATTCATCCCTGACAATCTTGTGCCTGCGCCACTGCTCTGAGTAGCCACATAAGTGCAGAAGATCTACTTGTGCTACTGGTGCAGCAACTGAGCATTTGCAGTACCCCAGTAGGAAATATCTGAAATGATTTGGTAATGTACTGGAATTCTCTGCTATGTAATGTGTCTGAACATAGGGTAGGCACTGCCAGGGTTAATTATCTTAGCTCAGCTCTCATAGGGAGCTTAGGGTGTGGGCTGGCTCCATCCCTAGCTCCAAAGAGTTCTAGGCAATTGTAGGGTATGCTTGAAGGAGCTAAGCAGACGTTATGGGTGTCAGTTATTAACTGATATACACCAACTTGCCTCGCAAGTCCTGATGACAGGGGACAACTGGACGGCAGTCCCCAGCTTAGAATACGTGCTGGGAGGACAGACAAGACAAACAACGGATAGTGAACCGACCGAATCAATACCAAGAGAGCGACGAAGTACAAATGGAGTAAGCAGAGAATAGTCAGGGGAAGCCGGGGTCAAATACCAGGAGAGTATAAAGTACCACAGGAATGAACAAGAACAGGTCAGGTCACAAGCTGAAGGTCAAGCCAAGAGGTCACGTCAGGAACAAGGAGCAAGCAGTAACGGGTCAAAAACAGGCACGGGTCAAAATCCAGATAGCGCAGGGAACACAATAACAAATTGCCTTGGACAATTAATCACAGGCAACCTGTGGCTACACCAGGGTGCCGGCGGCGCAGGAGAGGAGAAGCACGTCGCCGGCGCCCTGTGACACAAAGTTCTTCTAGCCCGGAGTCGCACAAGGTGAATTTCTACTGTATGCATATCTGTGTATTGAAAAACTATTTAAAATAGCAATCTGAACTGGGCTTTGGTACTGAAGTACCAGCCAGTACCAAAGCCCAGTTCGGTTTGCTGTTTTAAATAGTTTTTCAATACGCAGATATGCACACGGTGGGAATTCACCAAAGTCTTGCACGACGTGCGACGGATACAGCATTAAAATGTAAGCATTTCAACTAATCGGTCGATTTGCTCAAGCCTAGTGATTATCATGGGCAGCACCTGGTGGTCACTAGTGGTACTGCAGATGTATCATCACATTCATATATATCCATAGACAGCCTCCAGGTATACACACATGATAATCAAAAGTAATTATTGTGTTCAGGTGCTTCAGCCTCATCCATTGTAAACACCCATTGTAAAGCCCCATTTACATGACCATATTTTTGTTCCACAACCGATCTGCATTTTTTGTGGATCTGGTGTGGACTCATTCTGGTGCAAACTACGGATCGGCAAAAAGAGGCCATGTGCATCCCGCATTTTCCCCTTCTGCAGATCTTGCACAATGTAACAAATGCCTATTCTTGTCCGCAAAACAGACAAAAAATGGACATTTTCTATTCTTGTCCAAGGTTTGCAGTACGCAAAAGTGAATGGGGCCCACAGCAATGCAATCTTCATAGAGGAACATTGGTGGTAGTATGGGTCGTACTGAAGAGCTCAGTGACTTTTGTAGTGTACGGGAACTGTAATACCCGTCACTACCAAAGTGTCACTTGGTGTGCTGTCGTCCCTCCTTAATTATGGGGAAGTTGTTATATGTCAGTTTTATAAAATGTAATGTGATGCATGTATTTTCCTTATGCTGAAACTTGCATGTACAGGCCTGCTGGGGCGTCATTCCTACTTCTAGTCCATAGAGGGAGCTAGGGAGCCCTAGTTTATATAAAGGCCAGTCAGGGAAGTGCAAGGCAGACGGAGTCTAGTATCTGTAATCTACAGTTGGAGATTAGACAATGTCTGAGACAAGTCCAGGCCTGAAGCCTGTTGTTCAGGAGAAGATTCCCTCCTGAATTCCCATATGCAGAAGCAGGAATACCTTAGACTAAGAGCCTGAGGAACCATCCAGAAGCTGAGAGAGACAGAGGCAAAGATCAGGAAAGCAAGAGGTACTCAGAAAGACAGAGGAGGTACTTATTAAAGCCATAGCCAAGGATATAAAGCCAGAATTAGGTTAATGGGCCTTGGTGAAGAATTGCTGTATTCCAGGATCAGACAGAATTAGAGTGCAAGCTCCTGTGCTGCAAGTCCTGTGTTCAACACTCTGTAATTACCCTGCTATAACTGAATTGCCTGCATCGACCGAATTGCAAAATCAACTGTATGCTTAGGAACTGCATTTCCTATATTGTCTCTGCTTGCAAAACTACTAAAGTTGGAGTTCTGTTTTAAGACTACGTTTCCTCAATTTATTCCTGCATCCGCAAACGGCGTGCCACCGTTTACTTGGCACTGGCGTCACAAACTATTCCTTACCTATACCTGCCCTTGCAGAGAGTCAGCTGTACCAGGTTAGTGTATATTGCACTACATCACCCAGAAACACCTATTACACACAACTTGAGTACGCTGCACTTTACACATGGCACTGTCTTAGGATGTGGGATTTCTAATCTGTCCGGTCACCTGTAAGTGCTATTATTGTGAAGTGGAAGCATCTAGAAGAAACAACAGCTAAGACATGAATTAATCAATTAGCTCATGGCACTTAAAAGTTCCCTATCCTCTGCTGCATCGGTCACTAAAGAGCTCCAAACTGCCTCTGGAAGTGACACATGGGTCCATATAGCACCTCCATTCTTTTAATCAATGTATAAGGACAGATATTTTTGGTTTAATAGAAGAGGGAAACAGTTATGACAGGTCAGAGCTGGTTCAGAGCTTGTACATGTCATAAACTGTCTTTACTATTACATACAGTCATAAATCCATTCTCCAGGTACACAGATACGGTTCATGTTCTCTCTGCGCTTTGCTCATATCGACCAAAGGATGTAAACATGATTAGAAGAAGAACCCAGACCTCATGTACTATCCTGTGGTTAATTTCTGTTGTAGTGCCAGAGCCAAAACCCTCCAGTGGGTCATGTCAATAACTATTTAATAGAAGTAGCAAACACAGTGCAATAGCACTCTGCAAACATAGAATATATGAACTAATGCTGTATTCACTATATAAAATTTGTGCCCATCCTCTACGGCAAGGTGACCTCTTTCTGGATGGAAACCTACTCTATATGATGCTTATCTTTGTTCCAGACAATCTAAATAAATTCATTTTGGCAGAGCAGGTGCTGCAGTGTCCCGGAAGCTGCCAGAGCTGAGGATTGAAGTGGTAGTGGCCCTGGCTGGGCAGTAATGGGGGGGAAGCACTCTTTCTTCCCTCGAGGCACACCCTGATTCTGGGGCTCCTGCCTGATGGTAGCTGGGGTGCCCTTGATATTAAGTGTTTGGATGGGTGCAAGACAGGAGGTGTAGAGAGCAATTGCCAGTGTATGGCGTAAGAGGAAACCAGGCCTGAGATAGAAGAATAAACACCTCTCTTTACTATAGTGCAAAATAAGAGTAGGGCAACATCCAACTATAGCAAAACAGTTCAATTCTCTCCCAGATAGCAGTGTATGGATTTAGGCAGGGATGGGAGTCTTTGCCTTTTTTCTACACTATCTTGCTAAAGTCTTTCTAAGTAGAATCAATGGCTGGCAACAGTACTCTTGCAATACTGGCTATAATGTCGACTCAGGGATACAAGGTTCTGAAGGAACATCTTGCTAGCAAGTGTCCAAGTGTGAAGGATGTCTTAAAGGGTTTTTCCAAGTGTATTTTTACTATGTTCTGGATAGGTCATCAGTATCTGATTGGTGGGGGTCTGACACCTGGCCCCCCACCCATCAGCTGTTTGAGAAGGCAACAGGGCTTGCAGTAGCGCTGCGGCCTTCTCCAGCTTTTCTAGGCCGTGTGATGTCACATTCATTGGTCACATGTCCTAGGTGTTGCTCAGTCCCAGTAAAGAGAATGGGGCTGGGTTGCGATACCAAGCACAGCCGGTATACAATATACAACGCTGTGATTGGTAAGCAGAGAGAAGACCACGGCACTACTGTGAGCTCCTGTGCGTTCTCAAACAGCTTGAACGGCGGGAGTCCCGGGTGTCAGACCCGCATCGATCAGATACTGATGACCTTTCCAGAGGATAGGTCATCAGTTAAAAACACTTGGAGACCCCTTTAACAGTGTCCCTCACAGCAGTAAGGTCTGAATGGCTGTAGTCACAGATTAACTTACTGACTCCCATGCTTTTCTATGCAGATTCCAAGTTCTCCAATTATCTCCTTTATCCTTCTCTCCTTCTGTAGATCTTGCAGTAATTCACACAGAAATTTTTTAGTCTTTGGACCTTGAGGCCTAAGGAGAAGGAGCATAAGGCAACAGTTTACTCTGTCACTGAAGTCTCCCTATGCACTGACTAGAGCTAGGGGTGTGAAGCCAGCCACCACCTAGCTTCCTACAAAGGCTGTGCCATACATACACGGCTATGCTATCCGCACTACATAACATAACCATACATAGCACAACATTACATTACATCAAATGATACCCCCTACACATGTACAGTGAGGAACAGACGTATTTGAACAACCGGCGATTTTGCAAGTTCTCCCATCCAGAAATCATGGAGGTGTCTGAAATTAACATTGTAGGTGCATTCTCACTCTGATAGACAGAATAAATAAAAAAATTCAGGAAATCACATTTTATGATTTTTAAAGAATTTATTTGTCTTGCACTGGTGAACATAAGTATTTGAACACCTGAGAAACAGCAAGAATTCTGTCTCTCAAAGACCTGTTACTGTGCCTTTAAAAAGTCCACCTCTACTCCACTCATTAATCTAACTTAGTAGCACCTGTCTGAGCTCTTTAAAGAGGACCTTTCACCGATTCTTACCCTATGAACTAAGTATACAGACATGTGGAGCGGCGCCCGGGGATCTCTCTGCACTTACTATTATCCCCAGGCGCCGCTCCGTTCTCCTGCTATGCCCTCCGGTATCTCCGTTCCCTAAGTTATGGTAGGCGGAGTCTGCCCTAGCGCTGGCCAATCGCATTGCAGAGCTCACAGCCTGGGAGAAAATAACCTCCCAGGCTGTGAGCTCTGCGCTGCGATTGGCCAGCGCTAGAGCAGAACAAGGGCAGACTCCGCCTACCATAACTTAGTGACTGGAATCTCCGCCTACTATAACTTAGTGAGCGGAGATACTGGAGGACATAGCAGGAGAACGGAGCGGCGCCCGGGGATAATAGTAAGTGCAGTGAGATCCCCGGGCGCCGCTCTACATGTCTGTATACTTAGTTCATAGGGTAAGAATCGGTGAAAGGTCCTCTTTAAAGACCCCTGTCCATCCCACAGTCAGTCAGATGCCAACTACTACCATGGGCAAGACCAAAGAGCTGTCTACGGGGCAATTGCCAAGCAGCTTGGTGAAAATAGATCAACTGTTGGAGCACTTGTTTGAAAATGGAAGAGGCTAAAGCTGACTGTCAGTCTCCCTCGGACTGGGTCTCCATGCAGGATTTCACCTTGTGGGGTATCACTGATGATGAGAAAGGTGAGGAATCAGCCCAGAACTACGGTACAAGGGAGGAGCTGGTCAATGACATGAAGAGAGCTAGGACCACAGTTTCAAAGGTCACTGTCGGTAGAACACTACGCCGTCATGATTTCAAATCATGCATTGCATGGAAGGTTCTCCTGCTCAAGTCATCACATGTCCAGGCCCGTCTGAAGTTTGCCAATGACCATCTGGATGATCCAGAGGAGGCATGGGAGAAAGTCATGTGGTCAGATGAGACCAAAGTAGAACTTTTTGGTCTAAACTTCACTCATCGTGTTTGGAGGAAAAAGAAGCATGAGTTGCATCCCAAGAACACCATCCCTACTGTGAAGCATGGGGGTGGTAACATCATGCTTTGGGGGTGCTTTTCTGCAAAGGCGACAGGACGACTGTACTGTATTAAGGAGAGGATGAATGGGGCCATTTATTGTGAGATTTTGAGCAACAACCTCCTTCCCTCAGTCAGAGCATTGAAGATGGGTCGTGGCTGGGTCTTCCAACATGACAACGACCCGAAGAACACAGCCAGGATAACCAAGGAGTGGCTCCGTAAGAAGCATATCAAGGTTCTGGAGTGGGCTAGTCAGTCTCCAGACCTAAATCCAATAGAACATCTTTGGAAGGAGCTGAAACTCTGTGTTGCTCAGCGACAGCCCCGAAACCTGACAGATCTAGAGGAGATCTGTGTGGAGGAGTGTGTGCAAACCTGCCGCAGTGTGTGCAAACCTGGTCAAGAACTACAGGAAACGTGTGTAATTGCAAACAAAGGCCTCTGTACCAAATATTAACACTGATTTTCTCAGGTGTTCAGCAGTGCAAGACAAATACATTCTTTAAAAATCATACAATGTTATATCCCTCAGAGTGGGAATGCACCTACAATGTGATTTCCAGATTTTTTTTTTTATTCTGTCTCTCTTGCGGTCTTTGCTACGTGGGTGAAACCACTATGCGCATGAAGGAACGCTTTGGGAAACATAAATCCACCATACGTAATGAGAATCTACTACTCCCCATTCCTCAACACTTTCACCAGCAGCGACACAATGCCTCACAACTCCGGTTCCAGATCATTGAAGAAGTTATCTTACCTAGACGGGGTGGGAACCAGGCAGAAATGTTGCTCAGACGCGAAGAATTCTGGATCCATCGGCTACAGACATTGGCCCCTAAGGGGTTAAATCGGGACTATGCCATTAACAGTTTCTTATAAGACCCTTTTATTTCATATCTTTCCTCTCTCTCTCCTGGCTACACACTGTTGCGATATGCAGTAATTAGTGAATGTTGTCACAATGATATACAAACTTGTATTATTTTTTTCACAGTGCAATTGAAACTTACCTTCTAGGGCAGGGGTCTCCAAACTTTTCAACAGGAGGGCCACATTGAAGATTTTACAAGTATTCGGGGGCCGGAAAAAAAAATCAGTTATGTATTAAATTAAATGTATATATTTTACATGGATCGTTTTTGTAATCAGCATGATATGACTGAGAACAAAAGAGAAAAAACTTTAGCAAAACAACGCAAAGACACCCGTGTCCCTATCAGCGGTGTCCCCATCAGCACAAAAATGTCCCCATCAGCACAGCAATGTCCCCATCAGCACAGCAATGTCCCCATCAGCACAGCAATGTCCCCATCAGCACAGCAATGTCCCCATCAGCACAGCAATGTCCCCATCAGCACAGCAATGTCAGCATCAGCACAGCAATGTCAGCATCAGCACAGCAATGTCAGCATCAGCACAACAATGTCCCCATCAGCACAGCAATGTCCCCATCAGCACAGCAATGTCAGCATCAGCACAGCAATGTCAGCATCAGCACAGCAATGTCCCCATCAGCCGTGTCACACTTAAGCACAGCAATGTCCCCATCAACGATGTCCCCATCAGAACAGCAATGTCCCCATCAGCGGAGTCCCCATTAGCAGCTGATAGGGGCCACCACTGATGGGGACACTGCTGTTGGGGACGCGGCTGATGGGGACACCATTGATGGGGACACCCGTGTCCCTATCAGCGGTGTCCCCATCAGAACAGCAATGGCCAAATCAGAACAGCAATGTCCCCATCAGAAAAGCAATATATTACCATAAAAAAAAATATATTCCCATCAAAAAAACAATATTCCCATCAGAAAAACAATATTCCCATCATGGGGACACCCACTGATGGGGACGCTGCTGTTGGGGACATTGCTGTGCTGATGGGGACACCACTGATGGGGACGCTGCTGTTGGGGACATTGCTGTGCTGATGGGGACACCACTGATGGGGACACCATTGATGGGGACACCCGTGTCCCTATCAGCGTTGTCCCCATCAGCACAGCAATGTCCCCATCAGCGGTGTCCCCATCAGCACAGCAATGTCCCCATCAGCGGTGTCCCCATCAGCACAGCAATGTCCCCATCAGAACAGCAATGTCAGCAAACTCAGAATACATTTTATTTTGCCCCCTCTCACTCAGAATACATTTTATTTTGCCCCCTCTCACTCAGAATACATTTTATTTTGCCCCCTCTCACTCACAATACATTTTATTTTGCCCCCTCTCACTCACAATACATTTTATTTTGCCCCCTCTCACTCAGAATATATTTTTATTTTGCCCCTCTCACTCAGAATATATACAATGTGAGAGGGGGCAAAATAAGATATATACAATTTTGCTCCACAGGTGGGGAAAGTGGAATATCGATAAAGAGGGGAAAATGGAATATATACAGAGGGGGCAAAATGGATATAAATAGAGGGGCCCTGTATATATCCATTTTGCCCCCTCTGTATATATTCCATAATCATTTATCCCCTGTGTGTATATATTGCATTTTTGCCCCCTCTGTTATCTGTTTAATTTTTTTTCCATTTTTTTTGCCTTTTTTTCTTATTGAAATATATTTTTGTTCCCCATTGGTCCCCTGTGGAGGATTTCTTGCCTGACATTTAGTTCCATGCCAGGTGCCCCCCTGTGAGTTATAGCCAGGCAGTGGTGGTGTGCACATTTAAAAAAAAAATACTTACCTCGTCAGACTGCTCCGCTCCCGCCTTCTTGCTCTTGCTTGCAGCCCACAATCCTGTCTTCCAGCGTGCGTTGTGTGATCCCGCGAGACCTGGCTGGCGCGATATCACAGCGCCACCAGGCCTGAATGGGTGGAGGCGGAGCCCGAATGGATGGAGGCAGGGCTGGGGTTGGTGGGGCGGCGCAACTACTCACAGAGGCCGGGGGCCCAAGCGACCAGCCATTTACATAAAAATGTTAAAATTACTTGCGATGGGGCGACGGAGCTGCGGGCCCCCCCCCACCGCCGGGCCCGGTCGCGGTCGCATCCTCTGCGACCGCGATCGTTACGCCCCTGGGCGGTTGTGCGGATTTGGTTCCTGCAACCTGCCAGCTGCGGGCGGGCCGGATCGAACGCACAATCGGGCCGGATGTGGCCCGCGGGCCGGGGTTTGGAGACCCCTGTTCTAGGGCATGACCTCTGTGAAGATTTAACAGGAGGCGTCCACCCAGTGGCGTACCGCCAATATAGGCAGACCACGCCGTTGCTATGGGGCCTGCAGCGCAGGGGGGCCCGGACCGCACGGAAGGCCCCGCCCCCTCCGTTTGTTTTAGCGAAGTAAGCAGTACTAGTACAATCAAACACACACTGTGGGCGGCGCAGGGCCCGCGGCACTTGCCTTTGATCGGCATCCCAAAATGTCCAGGAGGTGAGGAGTAGGAGGAAAGCACACTGTCCTCTTTGAGCCTCCCCCCCCCCCCCCCCCGAGTCCTCTATGAGCCCCCAACCCCTAATGCCCCCCAAAATGCCAGGGGGAGAGGAGTAGAAGGAAAGCACGCTGTCCTGAGCATTTTGGGGGGCTCATAGAGGACAGTCTGCTTTCCTCCTACTCTGTCCTGTATGAGCCCCCCCCTGAATCCTCTATGAGCCCCCCTTATGCCCCCATTACCCCAAAATGCCCAGGGGGGGGGGAGGAGTAGGAGACAAGCACACTGTTCTGAGTCTCTTCTGAGTCCTCTATGAGCCTCCTGCCTCCCAACCCCTAATGCCCCCATTACTCCAAAATGCCCAGGGGGGAGAGGAGTAGAAGGAAAGCACACTGTCCTGAGCATTTTGGGGGGGCATTAAGGGTTTGGGGGGCTCATAGTGGACAGTGTGCTCTCCTACTCCTTCCCCCCGGGCATTTTGGGGGCATTAGGGATTCTTTAATGGGTGTGTGGCATGGGAGGAACCAGGACAGGAGGTGGGACGGCCAGGGGTGGGTAGTGGGTGGGGTTAGGGGGCCCAATTCAGATGCTTGCTATGGGGCCCAGTGATTTCTATGTACGCCCCTGCGTCCACCTACACTGTTGTTTACGTGTCTCCCTGGCAATGTGATGTCATCATCACATGACCAGGGGCGGGCTATTTAAACCTGTTTGTTTGTTTGTTCTTCCACTCACACCAGCTGCTCACTCTCTGTTTGAAAAAGGCACCTGTGAGTGCCGAAACGCGCGTCACCTAAACATGAGTGACCAATAAATTCCTTAAAAGCAAAGATTACTGGAGGTCCGGTTCTTTTCTACTTTGTTTACCACCAAAACCAGACAGACTGAACTTTTGAATGTCTGGCTTAGCTCTGTTATTATGTCTGAAGACTTGTTTTTGTCTGGAAAAACTACTGTGTCATTGCCATTGAGTATCATTGAAGCTCTAATGTAAGTCTATGACAGACGGGAGTTGTAACATTGTAACTGTGCTGAGTTTCTCCACTCCACCCCTCCCACTAGAAGGTTCTAGTTTAGCCAGAACCTGTATATAAGGAGAGCGGTCAGAGCCCCTAGTGTTCTGCAATTAGGGAACAGTGCTTAGAAGAGGAGACTCTGCCAGACTACTGAGTGACCAGAGAAGATGCTGAGACTGGGATACTCTGCCACAGACCCTGGATCACCAGCCTTTGTCCAGGGTACCAGCTTTCTGAGAGAAAGTGGAACAGCTAGCTCAGGTTTCTCCTCAGCATCAAACCCTTCTTCTGCCAGGGAGGAGACTGAAGAAGCCAGCCCTATGCCTCGCCTGTATATTTTTGCACTTGAATTTCTCCAGTAAAGAAGTACACTGGTTTACTGCAGACTCGAGGTGCACTATGCCCAACCATCCCTTCCAGAGAGCAGCAACATGTGGTGACACCTCGATGGTGTACAGGAAATCGAGCGTTGCATTGGGGCCACCCCAAACCTGGCCACTACATCTATATTTCAAAAGTCTTGCTCTGCAGAATTTAAGGCTGGCAATGAGGTTCTTGCAAACTTGCCTGTAATTCCAAGACCGAGGGGTATAGAATTAAGATACAGCTGTCCAGAACTGTGTCAAAGTAGGAAAGGGTGTATTAGCAATTTCCCTCTCACTGCAGTAAAGTCTCTGTAACGTTAAAAGATTCCACGCACGCTGTAGAGAATCATTGGATGCAAAATTTGTGATTTATTGTGCAAAAAATCATCTGTCCATAAGGACTGACTTAATCGAGCTGCATTCCAGCTTGCCAAAAATGCTAATCAGCATTAACGGGAAAAATCAATACCCCTGATGTATCCAGCTGTACAGTATGTGCGACCTGACAGACCATTCGTTCTGCCCTGGACCTTTATCAATGGGTCATTGCAAATAGAGAATATGCATTTGATGAGTATAACAATATAGTAATTGCTTGCGGATGAACAGAGGTATGTGGAGTAGAAAGGTGAACTTAAATTAAATAAAAAAGGACAAAGGTCAAAACGAAGACTGCCCAGTTGAAATCATAAATCGATGGCAAAAAAAACAATAAATAGATAGGTACTATCATCCGATAGTACCTAAGTTATAGCAATCAGGCAACTTTGGCCTCTTTTACATAAAGCCTAACCCAAGATAAAGGAGTTTAGTGAACCAGCCCTAATGTGTCCTAAGAAACCCAAGAATATCATAGATCACCTTATGAGAGCAGATGTGAGGAGCCAAATCAGGATCCCAAGACAAAGATTTCTCAGTTCCAGGAAGAAAGGGATGTTCCCTTGCTTACATTGTGCTAGGGTGACCCATTCTACCACCCACACACAGGCAAGACATTTTTTATCAATGATTTATTTTCACATATAAAACCTCTTTTGTTGTATACCTTATAAAATGACCATGCGGACTACTTTATGTTGGAGAGACTACTCAACCTATCCAGGATTGAATCGCCAGCCATAAATCTGGCTCCCAATGCCACATCATTTAAAAAACAGGACATAGAAATTCCCAACTCCGGTACCAGGTTTTTGAACACGTCCCGCGTCCACGACGAGAAGGAAACCACATTGAACTTCTCAAAAATGTGAAGCCTTCTGGATTCATACACTGGACACCTTAACCGCTCGGGGCCTCAACCGTGAATATAATTTATTATGCTAGTATCATTTATGGATGTTATTCATTTTATTTCCTCTTCTTTTTTTCTAGACTCGCTGAAATATTTACATTCCCTCAGGTAGTGTATGGCATAGGGTCCTACTATATCTCCCTTGTTTTATTGTTCCTTACGTCCTAATTTTTTTTAATCCCTCTAGCTTCCATTCTTTTTCTATTTTTCAATATTTTAACCTTTTCAGTTTCCTCTTTCTCTTTCTCTCCTCTCTCTTTTTTTAAAATCTTTTTTATATTGCTTTATTCTATCTCCCCCATTTCCACTTTTTCCATTCTTTTTTTTCATTTTTCACAATTTTTTCCACCTCATTTCCATTTTTTATGTTTTATTTTTTTTCACAAATTTTTTCACATTTATTTTCTTTTTTTCCTTTCTTTTTTTCTTTTTCCATTGTTTTCTTTTTTTTTTTCTTTTTTCCCCCTCCTTTCTTTCCCCTCCTTCTCTCTTATTTGTATTCATTTATCTGGTTATTCACCTGTCCCTAATCTTTTTTATGCTTTTATATAATTTTACTTCTCTCATTATTCCACATACATCCTCCCATTTTTTTTTCTCTCTTTCACTTCATCTGCTTCTTTCTTCATAATTAACATTTAGTATGTTCACATTATTCCCCTATTCTTTCTCTACTTGATCCTTTTCCTTTGTTCATACACTTATCATTTTTCCTCTCTGCCTTTCCACGTAGCCCGTTCACACATATTTTCTACAGTACCATCCCATACTACTTCTGCTGGCTCTTACTTACAAATTCCCTGATTCAGCATGGCACCCTGCACCATCTACACGCATGCGCCCATCGTCACTACCTATTTCGCTATGAGAGGCGCATACCGTGCATGCCTTCCCGAACTCCCTACTGCCGCTTCGTCCTACATGCCTTCCACAGACATCATGCCCAGCATTCATAATTTAAAGCCCGCCATCCCCTCCTGCCAGCATGCTCCAACGCCATTCCTCTGCATGTCAGCACGCTCCAGAGCCATACCTCTGCATATCGCTCTATTGGTAAGCTCTACCTTCCTATTTCATGGACCCTTCTCTGCCATATTTTTTCCCACACCTGGGAACCTTTGCTAAACGTCTATTATACCTAGTTTCTGCTGCCTTTATATACCGTATTCTGGAGTATTGCGTTTTTTGTCATCTATTTATAATTCCAAATGTGCAGTCTTCGTTTTGACTTTTGTCCTTTATGATTTAATTTAAGTTTACCGTTCACCTCTACTGTTCATCCTCAAGCAATTACTACAGCATATTGTTATACTCATCAATTGCATATTCTCTATTCACAGTGACCAATTGATAAAGGTCCGGGACGGACCGAAACCTCTGTCAGGTCGCACATACTGTACAGCTGGATACATCATAGATATTAATGCTGATTAGCACTCTTGGCAAGCTGAAATGCAGCTCGATTAAGTCATTTCTTATGGACTTTTTGCAGAATAAATCACTAATTTTGCATCTAATAATTCTCTATAGCAGTGGTGGCAAACCTATGGTACGGGTGCCAGGGGCGGCACTCAGAGCCCTGTCTGTGGGCACCTGCACACTGGAAAAAGTCTATGGTGTGCCAATATGCCTTGTTCACATGAGCGTGACGGATTAGGTCCGGATGCGTTCAGGATGCGTTCAGTGAAACTCGCAGCATTTTGCAAACAAGTTCAGTCAGTTTTGTCTGCGATTGCGTTGTTTTTTCGGCGCGGGTGCAATTCGTTTTTCACGCGCGTGATAAAAAACGGAAGGTTTACAAACAACATCTCTTAGGCCTCTTTCACACGGGCGTTGCGGGAAAATGTGCCGGTGCGTTGCGGGAACACCCGCGATTTTTCCGCACGAGTGCAAAACATTGTAATGCGTTTTGCACTCGCGTGAGAAAAATCACGCATGTTGGTACCCAAACCCGAACTTCTTCACAGAAGTTCGGGCTTGGATTAGGTGTTCTGTAGATTGTAATATTTTCCCTTATAACATGGTTATAAGGGAAAATAATAGCATTCTGAATACAGAATGCTTAGTAGGTGATCAATTGAGGGTTAAAAAAAATAAAAAAAATTAACTCACCTTCTCCTCTTGTTCGCGTAGTTCCCGGTCTCTTCTTTACTTCTTTAATGATGAGCTGTGGGCTAAAGGACCTTTGGTGACGTCAGATCACATGCTCCAATCACATGATCGATCACCGTGGTGATGGACCATGTGATTGGAGCATGTGATCTGACGTCACCACAGGTCCTAGCCGATAGTTCATCTTTTAAGAAGTAAAGAAGAGACCGGGAAATGAATGGGTCGGTATTCAGTGCGGGTGCAATGCGTTCACCTCACGCATCGCATCCGCGCGGAATACTCGCCCGTGTGAAAGGGCCTTAGGCTACTTTCACACTTGCGTTAGGAGCGGATCCGTCTGGTGTCTGTACAGACGGATCCGCTCCTATAATGCAAACACTTGCATCCGTTCAGAACAGATCCGTCTGCAAAACTCAGATCCGACAGTATATTCTAACGAAGAGGCGTTCCCATGGTGATGGGGACGCTTTAAGTTAGAATATACTAAAAGAACTGTGTACATGACTGCCCCCTGCTGCCTGGCAGGTGCTGCCAGGCAGCAGGGGACAGACCCCCCCCTATATTTAACTCATTGGTGGCCAGTGTGGCTGGCCCACCCTCCCCCCCTGTTTTTAACTCATTGGTGGCCAGTGCGGCCGGCCCCCCCCTCCCTCCCCCCTGTTTTTAACTCATTGGTGGCCAGTGCGGCCGGCCCCCCCTCCCTCCCCCCCTGTATTTAACTCATTGGTGACCAGTGCAGCCGGCCCCCTATACTTACCTGCGATGTCTGTGACCGGCCGGGCGCTTCTCCTACTGGTAAGTGAAAGGTCTGTGCTATAAGCAATGCGCCGCACAGACCTTTCACTTACCAGTAGGAGGAGCGCCGGGCCGGTCACAGACATCGCAGGTAAGTATAATGCTTCTAAAATTGCTAAGTAACCATGGCAGCCAGGAATGCAGTAGCGTCCTGGTTGCCATGGTTACCGATCGGAGTCCCAGCGATTAAACTGGGACTCCGATCGGAACTCTCCGCTGCCACCAATGATGGGGGGTCGGTCATTTTTATTGGGGGGGAGGGAGGGCCGGCCGCACTGGCCACCAATGAGTTAAAAACAGGGGAGGGGGGGGGCGGCCGCACTGGCCACCAATGAGTTAAAAACAGGGGGAAAAAAAGGAGACAATGCGGCAGCACTCTGCAAATCAGACAAAGTACAACAATGCTTACAAAAATTATGATGCTAATACTACGCTTAAAAAGCGAGATGCTTGGTCAATGCATTTTGTACAAAACCATCTAAGCCCGTATGCCAAACGTCAAGGCGATCTCTGTTACACGGGTCCTAACACTAAATACTACCTGTTATGCGCCATAATGACCGCCATAAAATTCAGGGAGTGTTGGACCCACATGCATGCTGGATCCACTCTGCCTTTTTCCGTTTTTTGTGCCAAAATGGCCTCCATTACAAGGGATGCAGGTACCAACATACATGCTGAGCCCACTCTATACCCTTCCTGGTGCTAAACAGCTTCCAATGAATGTAGTGAGAGCAGGCCACAGCTTTATACTGAAAATAATTAAAATCAGCCTATGGGGCAGACAGACTAATCAGGAGTGCACGACTCGCTGGAGTGCCACATCTCCAGCATTGTAAATCTGCAAAAAAAGAGGGTTAGTCAGCACCTCCCAGTGCGCAGGTGCACGCCGCCATGGCAAAGACCTAGAGGAAAAAAAGGAGACAATGCGGCAGCACTCTGCAAATCAGACAAAGTACAACAATGCTTACAAAAATTATGATGCTAATACTACGCTTAAAAAGCGAGATGCTTGGTCAATGCATTTTGTACAAAACCATCTAAGCCCGTATGCCAAACGTCAAGGCGTTAGTATTAGCATCATAATTTTTGTAAGCATTGTTGTACTTTGTCTGATTTGCAGAGTGCTGCCGCATTGTCTCCTTTTTTTCCTCTAGGTCTTTGCCATGGCGGCGTGCACCTGCGCACTGGGAGGTGCTGACTAACCCTCTTTTTTTGCAGATTTACAATGCTGGAGATGTGGCACTCCAGCGAGTCGTGCACTCCTGATTAGCCTGTCTGCCCCATAGGCTGATTTTAATTATTTTCAGTATAAAGCTGTGGCCTGCTCTCACTACATTCATTGGAAGCTGTTTAGCACCAGGAAGGGTATAGAGTGGGCTCAGCATGCATGTTGGTACCTGCATCCCTTGTAATGGAGGCCATTTTGGCACAAAAAACGGAAAAAGGCAGAGTGGATCCAGCATGCATGTGGGTCCAACACTCCCTGAATTTTATGGCGGTCATTATGGCGCATAACAGGTAGTATTTAGTGTTAGGACCCGTGTAACAGAGATCGCCTTGACGTTTGGCATACGGGCTTAGATGGTTTTGTACAAAATGCATTGACCAAGCATCTCGCTTTTTAAGCGTAGTATTAGCATCATAATTTTTGTAAGCATTGTTGTACTTTGTCTGATTTGCAGAGTGCTGCCGCATTGTCTCCTTTTTTTCCTCTAGGTCTTTGCCATGGCGGCGTGCACCTGCGCATTGGGAGGTGCTGACTAACCCTCTTTTTTTGCAGATTTAAAAACAGGGGGGGGGAGGGAGGGGGAGCCGCACTGGCCACCAATGAAACAGGGGGGGAGGGAGGGGGGCCGCACTGGCCACCAATGAGTTAAAAACAGGGGGGGAGAGGGGGGGCGGCCGCACTGGCCACCAATGAGTTAAATATAGGGGGGGTCTGCCCCCTGCTGCCTGGCAGCACCTGCCAGGCAGCAGGGGGCAGTCATGTACACAGTTCTTTTAGTATATTCTAACTTGAAGCGTCCCCATCACCATGGGAACGCCTCTGTGTTAGAATATACTGTCGGATCTGAGTTTCACGATCTAACTCAAATCCGATGGTATATTCTAACATAGAGGCGTACCCATGGTGATAGGGACGCTTCAAGTTAAAATATACCATCGGATTGGAGAAAACTCCGATCTGATGGTATATTAATAGGGACTCCTGACTTTACATTGAAAGTCAATGGGGGACGGATCCGTTTGCAATTGCACCATATTGTGTCAACGTCAAATGGTTCCGTCACCATTGACTTGCATTGTAAGTTTGGCTCCGCACGGCCAGGCGGACACGAAAACGCTGCAAGCTGCGTTCAGGTGTCCGCCTGCTGAGCGGAACAGAGGCCAAACGGAGCCAAACTGTGGCATACTGAGCGGATCCGCATCCACTCGGAATGCATTGGGGCAGTACGGATCCGTTCGGGGCCGCTTGTGAGAGCCTTCAAACGGAGCTCACAAGCGGAACCCCGAACGCAAGTGTGAAAGTAGCCTTAGGCCTCTTTCACACTTGCGTTGTTGGGATCCGGCATGCACTTCCGTTGCCGGAGGTGCCCGCCGGATCCGGAAAAACGCAAGTGTACTGAAAGCATTTGAAGACGGAGCCGTCTTCAAAATGCTTTCAGTGTTACTATGGCACCCAGGACGCTATTAAAGTCCTGGTTGCCATAGTAGGAGCGGGGAGCGGGGGAGCGGTATACTTACAGTCCGTGCGGCTCCCGGGGCGCTCCAGAATGACGTCAGAGCGCCCCATGCGCATGGATGATGTGATCCATGTGATCACGTGATCCATGCGCTTGGGTCGCCCTGACGTCACTCTGGAGCGCCCCGGGAGTCGCACGGATGGTAAGTATGCTGCTCCCCCGCTCCCCGCTACACTTTACCATGGCTGCCAGGACTTTAGCGTCCCGGCAGCCATGGTAACCACTCTGAAAAAGCTAAATGTCGGGTCCGGCAATGCGCCGAAACGGCGTTTAGCTTAAGGCCGGATCCGGATCAATGCCTTTCAATGGGCATTAATTCCGGATCCGGCCTTGCGGCAAGTCTTCAGGATTTTTGGCCGGAGCAAAAAGCGCAGCATGCTGCGGTATTTTCTCCGGCCAAAAAACGTTCCGTTCCAGAACTGAAGACATCCTGATGCATCCTGAACGGATTTCTCTCTATTCAGAATGCATTAGGATAAAACTGATCAGGATTCTTCCGGCATAGAGCCCCGACGACGGAACTCTATGCCGGAAGACAAGAACGCAGGTGTGAAAGAGCCCTAAGTCTACTTTCACACTCGCGTTTTGGCTTTCCGTTTGTGAGATCCGTTCAGGGCTCTCACAAGCGGTCCAAAACGGATCAGTTTGCATTCTAATGCATTCTGAATGGAAAAGGATCCGCTCAGAACGCATCAGTTTAGTCTCCATTCCGCTTTGGAGATGGACACCAAAACACTGCTTGCAGCGTTTTGGTGTCCGTCTGATGAAACTGAGCCAAACGACACAATCTGGCACAATAGAAAACGGATCTTTCAATGGTGTTCAAGACGGATCCGTCTTGGCTATATTAAAGATAATACAAACGGATCCGTTCTGAACGGATGCAGACGGTTGCGTTATCTGAACAGATCCATCCATGACGGATCCGCACAAAACGCCAGTGTGAAAGTAGCGGAAAAAAAGAGACAATGCGGCAGCACTCTGCAAATCAGACAAAGTACAACAATGCTTACAAAAATTATGGTGCTAATACTACGCTTATTTATAAAAGCGAGATGCTTGGACAATGCATTTTGTACAAAACCATCTAAGTCCGTCTGCCGAACGTCAAGGCGATCTCTGTTAGACGGGTCCTAACACTAAATACTACCTGTTATGCGCCATAATGACTACCATAAAATTCAGGGAGTGTTGGACCCACATGCATGTTGGGTCCACTCTGCCTTTTTCCATTTTTTGTGCCAAAATGGCCTCCATTACAAGGGATGCAGGTACCAACATGCATGCTGAGCCCACTCTATACCCTTCCTGGTGCTAGACAGCTTCCAATGAATGTAGTGAGAGCAGGCCACAGCTTTATACTGTAAATAATTAAAATCAGCCTATGGGGCAGACAGGCTAATCAGGAGTGCACGACATCTCCAACATTGTAAATCTGCAAAAAAGGGGGTTAGTCAGCACATTGGAAGCTGTCTAGCACCAGGAAGGGTATAGAGTGGGCTCAGCATGCATGTTGGTACCTGCATCCCTTGTAATGGAGGCCATTTTGGCACAAAAAATGGAAAAAGGCAGAGTGATTGCAACATGCATGTGGGTCCAACACTCCCTGAATTTTATGGTAGTCATTATGGCGCATAACAGGTAGTATTTAGTGTTAGGACCCGTGTAACAGAGATCGCCTTGACGTTCGGCAGACGGGCTTAGATGGTTTTGTACAAAATGCATTGTCCAAGCATCTCGCTTTTATAAATAAGCGTAGTATTAGCACCATAATTTTTGTAAGCATTGTTGTACTTTGTCTGATTTGCAGAGTGCTGCCGCATTGTCTCCTTTTTTTCCTCTAGGTCTTTGCCATGGCAGCGTGCACCTGCACACTGGGAGGTGGTGACTAACCCCCTTTTTTGCAGTGTGAAAGTAGCCTTATCAACCATCAGTGAAAAACGCATCTCATCCGCACTTGCTTCCGGATGCAATGCGTTTTTAACTGAAGCCCCATTTACTTCTATGGGGCCAGGGCTGCGTGAAAAACGCAGAATATAGAACATGCTGCATTTTTCACGCAACGCAGAACTGATGCGTGAAAAAAAAAAAAGCTCATGTACACAGCCCCATTGAAATGAATGGGTCAGGATTCAGTGCGGTGCTATGCATTCACGTCACGCATCGCACCCACGCGGAAAACTCGCTCCTGTGAAAGGGGCCTTAGACTTTCCCTGCCATTCATCAGTGCAGGGCGCACTATGAACAGCACAGGCAGGGCATTGAATGTTGGCAGGCTATTATAGCTAAATAATAAAATACATGGAAGATATACTATAGTGGTATTGAGGTAAAATTGCCGTGTTGGCACTAAAATAAGTGGGTTCTGGGTTGCAGTTTGGGCACTCAGGGGCACATTTATTAAGGCCTATCCATATCTTCGGCGCATCCATGCCCACAATTTTAGACCTGGCATGAGCAGGGCAAAGTCGCAGATAACGGCACAACTAACTGTTGTGCTGCCATCTGCACCTGAAATATGCCTAATTTAGGCATATTTCAGAATAGTAAGTGACCCCCTCAGTCTCTCAAAGGCTCACCATCACTGCTCTACAGTGTGTGTGGAATGTTTCAGCCTTAGGCTACATGCACACGACCGTATGTGTTTTGCGGTCCGCAAATTGCGGATCCGCAAAAACAAACGGATGACGTTCCGTATGGCATCCTTTTTTTTTGCGGATCCATTGTAATAATGCCTATCCTTGTCCGCAAACTAGAAAAAAATAGGACATGCACTATTTTTTGGGCGGAGCAATGGAACGGAAATACTGATGCGGACAGCACACGGTGTGCTGTCCGTGTTTTTTTCGGACCCATTGAAATAAATGGGTCCGCATCCTATCCGCAAAAAAAACGGATCGGACACGGAAACAAAATACGGTTGTGTGCATGAGGCCTTACTGTAATTTGGGATTGATTTTCCATTATCCACAGCACCTCTAATTAAATAAGATGTGCACTACCTCTTGTTTTGTATCTGCAGTAAAGTCTCTATCGGCCCCTGGGGGCATTCACACAACCGTACCCGTTTTGTGGTCAGCAAATTGTGATCCACAAACCACGGATAGCTAGTCTGCATGTCCCACCCTTTGTCAGAAATGCCTATTCTTGTCTGCAAAACGGACAAGAATAGGACATGTTCTATTTTTTTGTGGGGCTATGGAACTGACATATGCGGTTTGGTGTGCTGACTGACGCCCTTTTTTGTTTTTTCTTTGCAGTCTGTACTGGAGGTGTGGCTGCCTCCCCAGTCATGCACTCCTGACCACCCTGTCTGCCTTACAGGCCGATTTTAATTAGTGTCAGTACATAGTCAGGCCTGCTCCACTTCACTCACTGAAGCCATTGCACCAGGAGTGAGATAGTTTGTGGACTCTCACTGCAACCCTTGGTATCCATTGGCGGCGGTGATGCTGTGGAGTGGGCCTGCTGTGTAACCTACACTCCCTGAAGTGTATGGTAGCCGTCATGGCGCCTAACAGGTAGAATTTAGCGTAGGAACCCGTCTAATAGAGATTGCCTTGACGTTCGGCAGACGGGCTCAGATTATTTTGTACAAAACGGTTTGCCAAGTATCTCTCACTTATAGTGTAGCACTTGTAATTTTTATGCAATTTTGTACTCTATATTGCAGTGAACTGTCGCATTGCATGTTTTTATCTTTTAATGTTGTTCCTTGCCTTAGCAATGTGCTCCTGCGGTTTGGTATGTGCTGACTGACCCCCTTTTTTGTTTTTTCTTGACATATGGATGCAGACAGCTGCTGCATATTTTGTGACTCCATTGAAATGAATGTGTATGCATCCGATCTACAAAAATTCTAGACCTTTTAGTTCTTTTCTTTTTGAAGTACTATAAAGTACTAGAGTAAGAGAACAGCAGACTCTATTAAATGGTACGCCAGCAATTGCACCCACAGGAACTTGGTCAGGAAGGAGTTAGGCTTGTGCACCATCTGATTGCTGGGCATGTAGAGTTGTTTCCTGGCCACGCATTCCATTATCAATGGCTATACCTGAGAAGGTGGTAATTCACTAAAAGAGTTCAAGAGGGGCCTGGATGTATTTCTGGAGGGTAATAATATTACAGGCTATAGCTACTAGAGAGGGGTCGTTGATCCAGGGAGTTATTCTGATTGCCTGATTGGAGTCGGGAAGGAATTTTTTTCTCATAAAGCGAGGAAAATTGGCTTCTACCTCACAGGGGTCTTTTTGCCTTCCTCGGGATCAACTTGCAGGATAACAGGCCGAACTGGATGGACGGATGGATTTTTTCAGCCTTATAAACTATGTTGCTATGTAATGATGTAGGGAAAGAGGAGTCTGAGCAGGAGAACCAAGTGATGACGATGACAAAGACATCATACAGCCTGGCTGCCGCAAAGTAGACCGGTAACATCCAATATTAACAGACCACAAATAGTTCAATATGTGTGACACTGTACATAGGCTCACCAAACATTTGAAGACACACATATCATGTAAAGTCATAGTTTAATATTTTATTTTTTTTTCATCTTTTTTTTTTATTGCAATTATATAAGAAACATGTAGAAATTCTGAAAAATCCAAAGATCCATATTACAAATCAAGAATATAAATCAAGAATATAATAACATTTTACCCCAAATACCCACCCCCCACCCTTTGGAGAGAGAGAGAAAAATAAATAAAATTGAATTAAAAAATTATACAAACAAAATAAACAAACAAACAAAATTAATGAAAAGGGGGGGGGGGGAGGGGAAATGAATCACTTAGAGGTTTTGGAGTCAGGAACACTGGGGCAAAATATCACAGAAAATAGAATATTGAACTCAATGGAATATATATGGGTGGAAGTTAAAAAGATATTAGAGATTAAAGGTTATTTGCAGTATACACCTATTTGGAAAAATACCAACTTAAAGGAATTGCAAATGATTAGGTCTTATATAGACTGGGATAAAAGGGGGATGAAATACCTAGGTCAAGTATTTGAGGAAGATAAACTGAAGGATTTTGGCACCTTGGTAAGGGAGTTTGGGATCCCCCAAAAGGATATTTATAAATATCTTCAGCTCAAAAATGCTATGAGGACAGCGGCGAACTCAGATAAATATAGAAAGGAATAATCAGATAAAATAGATAAATTTACTAATGGAGGAGAAAAAAGACGAATAACGGCAAAAAGATATGGGATTTTGATGGAAGGAAAAAAAAAAGGATTACAATACTTGCCAGAGAAAAATGGGAAAAAGAGCTTCCGTCTTTTACGGAAGAAAAATGGAATGATGCTCTTAGAAGTTATTCTGTGGTGTCAGAAAGGGCCCCACACAAGATCTCTCAGTTCTTTATAGTTCATAGGTTACATCGATCTCCTTGGGCGTTAAAGAGAATGGGGGTGAGAACTTCTTATAAGTGCCCAAAATGTAGGGGAGAGAAGGCGGATCTTATACACTGTTTTTGTAGATGCCCTAAACTTTTTAGGTATTGGAAAGAAATCGCAGAGATTGTATTAGTATTTCTAGGTGTTCAGTAGTTTGCATATTAGGGGCTACAGAACATCTTAAATTAAATAAAGAGATACCATTGGTTTTAGGCAAAGTATTATTTCAAGCTAGACTTCTTATACTTCGGAAATGGGTAAATGAAGATCCCCCTACAGTGGCAAGAAGCAGTTGCAAATTTGATTAGATTGGAACGGGTCTCTGAGAGATATAGTGAGAGAGCAGAAAAAATTGATAAAATATGGAAAAAATGGTTGAACTAGGGCCGGATGTTTGTATAATTTTTTTAAGTCATAGTTTATTAATAGAAATTCATACAGCACATAATAAATATCATAATTAAAATAGCAGCAGTGCATGAAATGCTGTGACAAAGCTACTCCCCCACAGGTACTGAACTGATCTTGTGTACCTGTGGGGGAGTAGTTTTGTCACTGCTGCTATTTTAATTATGATATTTATTATGTGCTGTATGAATGTCTATTAATAAACTATGACTTTACACGATATGTGTGTCTTCAAAGTAGACCGGTAGAAAGAGGAAACTCTTGTGCTAGCTTGTTTCTCGATTGGATCGGGTGATGCCACTTCCTGTGGTTTAATAGAGCTGTGGTGCCTATGTTTGGATTTCATTGCCCACTACTTATTTAACTCTAGCAGATTTTATACCATTGTCTTCAGCAGTGTGGAAAAAACTGCCAGACAACAGATACTCACGCAGAGTTTGTCTCAAAGGGGTTGTCTCACTTCAGCATGAGGCATTTTATCATGTAGAAAAATGTAATACAAGCCAATTGTTTACGTGTTGTTATTATCCATATTGCTTCCTTTGCTGGCTTGATTTATTTTTGCATCACATTATACACTGTTCGTTTCCATGGTTACAACCACCCTGCAATCCATCAGTGGTGGCCATGCTTGCACACTATATGAAAAACGTTGGCCTCTCTGGAGGCTGGGAATGTGGGAGCTCACATAGGCTGGTACTTTTTCTTATAGTGTGCAAGCACGGCCACCGCTGATGGATTGCAGGGTAGTCGTAACCATGGAAACAAGCAGTGTATAATTTGATGGAAAAATGAATCCACGAAAGGAAGCAATATGGATAATAGCAATATATTAGTAAATGGCTTGTGTTAAAAAAAAATCTACATGCTATTTTCTAAAGTGAGACAACCCCTTTAACTCTGGGAAGTTTTGGGAGGTTCTGGCCATACGCCACCTCTGCTCTTTATTGCTGCCACGGTTAACACCCTCTTTCACAGATGTTACCTCCTCCTCAGCACCCCAATCCAGCTCCTAGGTCCTGTCCAACACACAATCATCAACCTCATCAACAAGTCCTCACCCTCCCCACCACTTTTATTAGACTGCGATATATCATGGTACACTGCCCATTTCCCTGCTATGTACTAGCCCAGAGGGCCACTATTACTACCGCTGACCTCACCGCCAATACCATGGCTATGGGTACCACTATTACCACCATTACTACCAACACAGCTATGATAGGGTCCTTGTCTCCCCGTAATCCTACTTTTTAGGGCAGTCCAAAAGCTGACTGCTCTCACACAACTCATCAACAGGCGGACTCTCTTGACTATCTTTTGGAGTGCATGGTGGGGTATTGTTGCCTCTTCTTAGGTGCATTAAAGACAGAGAAGTTGCAACTGAATCCACATAATATTTTCAAATTGTCAAAAAACTTAGGGGGGTCATTTATCAATGCCAGTCTAAATGTTAAAACAGCTTCCTTGCTGACTTACATTTAGACCATTTTCTATGCCTAAAACAGGCATTGTGGCGTTTCAAAAGTCAGCTATATACAATCACGCACCTATTGCAGGGTAATCCAGATGGTAAAAGAATTATGCCAACAATAAACTCCTAGCTCAGAAGATGGATGCTGCTACTCATAAAGCTGAGCACACTATGAGCAACACATCACTGAGAAAACAGGCTAGGCTAAACTAACTAGAACCTGAAGAGAGGAGCATACCAATACACAATGCAAGATACTGGAACAGAACACTCCCTGTGGTATTGGTAGATACCACTATATATATGCATACAATGGAATTGTATAAAATAGCAATAGCTTGCAGATGTATATAATGTCCATCTACCTGAAAAGGAAGCATGCAATGAACATTATTCAAATAAAAAAAGATAAGTGTTCAGTTCGGGCCATAGAGCTGGTACTGGAAACAGTCTTAGAAGATGTTGAGCATCTTTGGAAGAAGCGATCTCAACATGGAAGTTCTGCAGGCATGAGTAACACAACTTCTGTAACAGGGCGCAAGAAGGTCTTGATTACTCCACCTCTCGCGGTTCTTACTTCCACCTTACGAACCTTCCCATCCGAACTGGAAACGACTTTAGTAATAAGACCAGTAGGCCAGTCGAGGCGATCAACTTGTTTGTCTCTTAACAGAACAAAATCTCCTTCCTTTAAATTAGGCCTTGGTTCTTGCCACCTTCTGCGTTCTTACAAGAGGCAGAGGTACTCTCTTCTCCACCTTTTCCAGAACTGACTGGCGAGATGTTGTACTTGCTTCCACTGAAACTTATAAAGGTTGTGCTCTTTTATATGCCCGATCTTCCCGGATTTTGGCTTTAGATCTTTGTCTAGTTTTTTAAAGGACTTCAAGGAGTTTCCAGCATGCAACAATACCTGTGCAACAATGTCTCCTCCTTCATATACATCTGGAGATGGAGGTTCCGAGTCAGAAGAACATTTAGCTTCCACCATTATCTTAGACGTTCTACTCGTTTTAGAAGAGGCTGTATGGCCTTCACCCGGACTATAAGTCCTACTTCTTTCAGTAGAAGCTGTTCGGCCTTCACCTTCACTATGGGTTCTACTTCTTTTAGAGGCTGTAGGGTCTTCTCCTTGACTATGGGCCCGGCTTCTTTTGGTCACCTTGTCAGGTTTCTCCTTGCTGAGGAGCCTGGTGGAGTAGTTCACCATGGGTTCATACTCCATTTCTGTGGAAGGTTTGGAATGATCGATGACGTATTTGTGGGACCTGCGTCCAGGAGCCGGGACTGTGGGAATATACTCCAGATACCGTCTCTTCCGTCCGTCATGTCCTGCAGGGTCTAAGGTATATTTGCAGGGCTTTGCTGGCTGCTCCAGGGGGGTCGCTCTGGGATTTCGGAAGGGCAGAGGTACTACCCAACTTTTGGTATTATCCTTGAAGAACTCTCCGTCCATGAGGGTAATGAATTCCTTATCTTCCGCTGGAGGAGCTAATGTATTATCCTTAGCATTAACTTGGAAAACCATTTTCCCTATTCTGTTATTTAATTCTTCCTGCCTAACGAAGGGGTCTGTCTCTCTGAATGTCTTGGTTTTCAGCTTGGGGCTCTCTTGCAAATAGTAGTGGTTGGGACACTGCCTGAAGTAAGAAGTTCATCCCCCTCTTAATATGTCGGTTCTGAAGGAGTGTACTTGGCAGGGTCTGCAGGTTCTGTCCAGACATACATCCCCCACGATGACCCAACCCACTGTAAGTTTCTGGGCATATGGAGCATTAAAAGGGCCATTGGGAAGTTCAAGGACCTTATGAGCCTCGAGAATGTCTCTACCTAGCAGGAGTAAGATCTCGGCATGGTTATCAAGGGGAGGAATCTCTCTGGCTATGTTCCTGAGATGAGGGTGATGCTGTGCGGATTCAGGTGTGGCAATCTCATCCCTTGCGTCCGGCAATTCGTCACACTCAATAAGGGTTGGTAGAGAGAGTTTCTTATCTCCTTTGATGGGCTTCAAGGTGAAACCATTAGCTTTTCTTCCTGAGGTTGTCACAAGACCAGAGCATGTTCCTAGAGTGTAGGGTGTAGTTTCTCTCTCTATCCTGAACAGATCAAAGAACTTAGGGCTAGCTAGGGAACGATTACTTTGGTAATCTAGAATAGCATACATTCTTATGGTCTTCTTTGGTTGTGCAGTAGGAAACACATCCACGAGGCAAATCTTGGAACAAGACTTACCGCACACAAGTCCTTCTCCGTGCATCTGGGTGTCACCATCTAGTAGTTGGTCGGTCGGCATTCTCCCCTCCATGACTCTCCCTGCCTTCATCGGAATGGGGCTTGCACCAGCTAACTGGTTCTAGGTTACGCCTGATTGGTCCCGGGTGAATGGCGGACACATGTAGATCACTATTACATTCAGAACACTTGACTAGAACCTCACAGTCTCTGGTGAAATACTTAGTGTATGCACAGCATCTGAAGCAGATATTACAACTCCTTAGGAACTCCTTACATTCCTCAAAGGGCTTTCCTATGAAGACACGGCACTTCCTTAAAGGATGTGGTTTAACATGGATAGGGCAATGATGATCGGGTTCCTTAGGGCTTTTGTTTCCAATGAAACGGGCTGCGTTAATAGTGGGCACAAAGCAGTAGCCATGGCTGACTTGTGCCTTAATGGCTGCTTCCTTTCTAATGTAGTGAGCTTGTACCTTAGCTGCTTCCACTTTTACCCATGCTAACACCAGTGAGTTACTCAGCGAAGAGTGCTGTGAGTGAGACCTTAGCGATAAGAATAACAGGATAACAGCCAAACAAAACTCAATATTTATGGCTCTGATTCTGTAGTTTACAGAAACACCCCATAAGTGGTCATCAACCGCTGTACGGGCACACGGCAGGGCGCAGAAGGAAAGGAATGCCATACGGTTTTTGGAAGGCAGATTTTGCTGGACTGGTTTTTTGACACCATGTCCCATTTGAAGCCCCCTGATGCACCCCTAGAGTACAAACTCCAAAAAAGTGACCCCATTTTAGAAACTACACCCCTCAATGTACTCAAAACTGATTTTACAAACTTTGTTAACCCTTTAGGTGTTCCACAAGAATTAATGGAAAATAGAGATACAATTTCAAAATTTAACTTTTTTGGCAGATTTTCCATTTTTTTTTTTCCAGTTACAAAGCAAGGGTTAACAGCCAAACAAAACTTAATATTTATGGCTCTGATTCTTTAGTTTACAGAAACACCCCATATGTGGTCGTAAACAGCTGTACGGGCACACGGCAGGGCGCAGAAGGAAAGGAATGCCATATGGTTTTTGGAAGGCAGATTTTGCTGGACTGGTTTTTTGACACCAGGTCCCATTTGAAGCCCCCCTGATGCACCCCTACAATAGAAACTCAAAAAAGTGACCACATTTTGGAAACTACGGGATAAGGTGCCAGTTTTATTGGTACTATTTTGGGGTACATATGATTTTTTATTGCTCTATATTACGTTTTTTGTGAGGCAAGGTAACAAAAAAATGGATGTTTTGGCACCGTTTTTATTTTTTATTTTTACAGCGTTCACCTGAGGGATTAGGTCATGTGACTTTTTTATAGAGCAGATCGTTACGCACGTGGCAATACCTAATATGTCTACTTTTTCTTACTTATTTAAGTTTTACAGAATAATAGCATTTTTGAAACCGAAATAATGATATTTTAGTGTCTCATAGCTTTTATATTTTTTGACCGATTCTCTCAGGTAGGGTCTAATTTTTTGTGGGATGAGGTGACTGTCTGATTGGTACTATTTTGGGGGGCATATGCCTTTTTGATCACTTGCTGTTGCAATTTTTGTGATGTAATGTGACAAAAATTGCATTTTTTTACACAGTTTTATTTATTTATTTTTTACGGTATTCACCTGAGTGGTTAGGTCATGTGATATTTTTATAGAGCTGTTTGTTACGGACGTGGTGATACCTAATATGTATACTTTTTTTATTTTTTTCACTTTAGCACAATAATAGCAGTTTTGAAGCAAAAAATAATCATATTTTAGTGTCTCCATAGTCTGAAAGCCATAGCTTTTTTATTTTTTGACCGATTCTCTTAGGTTGGGTCTCATTTTTTGCTGGATGAGGTGACCGTCTGACTGGTACTATTTTGGGGGGCATATGCCTTTTTGATCACTTGCTGTTGCAATTTTTGTGATGTAATGTGACAAAAATGGCTTTTTTTTTTCTTGAGTGGTTAGGTCATGTAATACTTTTATAGAGCTGGTTGTTACAGACGTGGCGATACCTAATATGTATAATTTTTTTAATGTATTTTACTTTAGCACAATAATAGCAGTTTTGAAACAAAAAAAAAAGATGTTTTTGTGTCTCCATAGTCTGAGAGCCATAGTTTTTGTATTTTTTGACCGATTCTCTTAGGTAGGGGCTCATTTTTTGCGGGATAAGGTGATGGTTTTATTGATACCATCTTGGGGGGCATACACCTTTTTGATCGCTTGGTGTTGCTTTTTTTGTGATGTAAGGTGACAAAAATTGCTTTTTTTTATTCTGTTTTTATTTTTATTTTTTATGGTGTTTATCAGACAGGGTGGATCATGTGATATATTCATTACGGATGCGGCGATACCTAATATGTGTTTTTTTTTGTTTTTTTTCAGTTTTTTATTATAAAATAAAGGGAAAGGGGCGTTTTTTTTTTCTTTTTTACTTTATTAATTTTATTACTTTATTAATTTTTATTAAAAACACTTTCTTTTTTACTTTACTTTATTTATGACATTCACATTTGGGGGTCTGATCCCCTCTGCAATGCATTAAAATACATCTGTATTGTAATGCATTGCCTGTTAGTGTATGACACTGAGTCATACACTAACAGGTTGCCTAGGAGACCCAGCCTGAGGCTGGATCTCCTCGGCTCCCGTAGAAGGCAGTTCCCGATGCCATGCAAGGCATTGGGCAGCCTCTGCATGGCATCGGGCTGCTTTGTGTCGCATCTGGTCCCCGCCACAGCAGTGCGGGGACTCGATGCGATCGTTCCCCTTACACAAACCTCTTCTATGTCGCGGTCAGTGTGGACCGCGGCATAGAAAGGGTGCCCCCGGGCCCCTTCATTATAGCCCTATCCATGTGCTGCATCCATACATTGTTTAGTCTTTTTCCCACAAACTGGATAAGTTATTTCATATCTCAATTTTGTTAGTTAGGAGGACCTCTTTCATTTTTTAAGAGTGCTTGGAAATCCTTTTAGCTGTGTCTTCCATTTCCATTTGTAATACAGCAGCTACCTCTAGTGGTTAGGGCTCTTTCACACCTGCGTTATTGTCTTCCGGCATAGAGTTCCGTCGTCGGGGCTCTATGCCGGAAGAATCCTGATCAGGATTATCCTAATGCATTCTGAATGGAGAGTAATCCGTTCAGGATGCATCAGGATGTCTTCAGTTCCGGTACGGAACGTTTGTTGGCCGGAGAAAATACCGCAGCATGCTGCGCTTTTTGCTCCGGCCAAAAATCCGGAACACTTGCCGCAAGGCCGGATCCGGAATTAATGCCCATTGGAAGGCATTGATCCGGATCCGGCCTTAAGCTAAACGTCGTTTCGGCGCATTGCCGGAGCCGACATTTAGCTTTTTCAGAGTGGTTACCATGGCTGCCGGGACGCTAAAGTCCTGACAGCCATGGTAAGTGTAGCGGGGAGCGGGGGAGCAGCATACTTACCGTCCGTGCGGCTCCCCGGGCGCTCCAGAGTGACGTCAGGGCGCCCCAAGCGCATGGATCACGTGATCGCATGGATCACGTCATCCATGCGCATGGGGCGCTCTGACGTCATTCTGGAGCGCCCCGGGAGCCGCACGGACTGTAAGTATACCGCTCCCCCGCTCCCCGCTCCTACTATGGCAACCAGGACTTTAATAGCGTCCTGGGTGCCATAGTAACACTGAAAGCATTTGGAAGACGGTTCCGTCTTCAAATGCTTTCAGTACACTTGCGTTTTTCCGGATCCGGAGTGTAATTCCGGCAAGTGGAGTACACGCCGGATCCGGACAACGCAAGTGTGAAAGAGGCCTAAGTTCAGTCTTTTAGTAGCTTACAATGTTGGCCGGGTGCCAGAAAGGCAGTCACATGACCTCCTACTGCAGGTGGTGTTTTGAGTTAAGCCTTGCAATGTATCAATATGATGGGCTCTGCCTAGTAACTTGATAGCAGGCAGATGATATTTGCCTCAGGAAACAGGGCTGAATGCAGTTCCTTGCCTGTATGAAAACTGCAATTGCTAGAAGCTTCTGCGATCCTCATTAAATGCAGTGCAGAGCAGGATATGATGAAAAAGTCTTACACAAGCGGTGCAATTACCCTCCACTGCAGCAAGCAGGAGACTAATGATGATGTCTTATTACTTGGAGGAGGGGAATATTCCAACCTTAGCAAGAGAAGGAGAGTACTAATGTAATTCTTTTACTGTGGCGTTTCAAAAGTCAGCTATATACACTCAGGCACCTGTGTAGAGCAACCTCTATGCGCACGGGAGTGACTTGTTGAATTTGACTTTCTCTAATTACAGCTTACGCATCAGACACCCAGGCGTTAATCAAGTAGCCTTTTAATCCGGAGATTGTATTACAAGATGTTTCAGGGTAATCCAGATGGTAAAAAAATTATGCCAACAATAAACTCCTAGCTCAGAAGATGGATGCTTCTACTCAGAAAGCTGAGCACACTATGAGCAAGGTATCAATGGGAAAACAGGGAGTGGCTAGGCTAAACTAACTAGAACCTGAAAACAGGGGAGGTGGAAGAGAGGAGCATATCAATACACAATGCAAGATACTGGAACAGAACAGGCATAGAAAATTATGAATGAAACAGTCTGCCAGCTCATCCCCTTCCCTGCCCACGCCATGCCCACTTTTTTAGACCTGGCGTTAACGGGGAAAAGCCACAATCTGCACCAGAAATATGCCTAATTCAGGCGTATTTCTGTTTGATAAATGACCCCCTATGTTTTTTGATAATTTGAATATATTGTGTGGTGTAGCTATTCTTGGTGTTATTTGTGTTATTTGTGTTTAAGTTATTTTAACAATAAGGACCTAGACCTGGGTAAAGGTTCATTAACTGCACATTTTATTAAAGCCAAAGGAAGGCTATCAACCTAACTTGGTTTGGAGTGAAATTAAAATATCACTTTTATTAATACAGTTTAAAATGGCTGTGAGCCTGGACACAGATTTAAAAACCTTGTTTGCCACTCCTGTGTATATCTGGACCGTCTGCCTTACGAGTGGTGGAGATGTGCACCCTCTCCTGCCACTCTACAGAAACCTACACAGTATTGCCTAGTAAGCCAGTTAAGTCACTGACCTCTAAACAGGTGGTGACCGATAATAGCTGACACTATGTCAATAGCTGTCATACCTGAGACTATGAGTCAGTTAATGCACTGACATTAAGATGTCAGTGAAACAACTGATTCTCGATGGTATAACAGATGGCTTGCAGTATAGTGCTAGACTCGTCGTGCTGCTGATTTAAGCCATCTTAATGTCAGTGCATTAACTGACTCATAGTCTCAGGTCTGACAGCTATTGACAAAGTGTCAGCTATTATCGGTCACCACCTGTTTAGAGGTCAGTGACTTAACTGGCTTACTAGGCAATACTGTGTAGGTTTCTGTAGAGTGGCAGGAGAGTGATGCGCATCTCTACCACTCTTAAGGGAGACGGTCTAGATATACACAGGAGTGGCAAACAAGGTTTTTAAATCTGTGTCCAGGCTCACAGCCATTTTAAACTGTATTAATAAAAGTGATATTTAAATTTAATTTTATAATTTAGGTTGATAGCCTCCTTTTGGCTTTAATAAATCACGTATTTGTGCTTAGGAACGCAGTTTCAAAAAAGACCATTCTCTACTGTAAAACACATATTTCAAAATTTTTATTTGATTATTTCCCTCTCCCCAACAGTAAAAATATAAAAATGTAAGAGAGGCCACTGTAAGATTTGACTACTGTGTTATTTGCGATTGAAAACCTACATCCAGACTTTTTGCTACACTAAAATACACATTGAAAATCATGCAGGAAAGGTGGTAATATTTCTGTCAATGGTATAATTTGCATTTTATTTCACTGGTATAAAGAATATTTTTTCTTGCATGTGGCTGGTTTTGTAGTGCAGAAGCAAAATTGAGGTTCTGCAGCAGCTGTATTATTAAGCAATGTGCCGTAGCCCCTCACTCCCTCAAACTGCTTTCCCTGTTCAAAGTCCCTGGTATTCTACACAATTTTTTTTTCTATTCTTTCCCTACACTATCCCTGTTACTCTAGAAGAGATGCTTGCCTGTGACTGTATACTGTCTAAAATCATTTTCTGTCAGACACTGCATCTACCCTCATTAAAAGCTCTACTCAGAATCATGTGTTGCTTATTCTGCACAGGCATCTCCATGCTTGCTGCCCCAACTTGCTAAGGAGGAGTTGTTTTCTATTGTCTGCCGTGTACCAACTTCTGTCTGTTTTCTGCGTTCCGAACCTCCGCTGCCTCACACAACCTTTGACTGTTTAGTGTAATCATTTTCTGCTGCCAGCCCTAACCTTGGACCTATTCCATGTATTCACATGAACTCTGCCTGCCCTGACCTCACCTGTTACTGACTACTAGTTTTGCCTGATCCTTTGATGCTATGCACCAGTGTATCTGACACTGTGGGTCAGCTGTCAATCAAGGGTTAAATGGAGAAAACCAGGGGACTGCCAGGATAACGCCCCTATGTCTATCCCAAAGTCAATCTGGTTGATTGACACAGTGGTTCTACACCCACTGCCATAACATCTTCTAACTATTGTAAAATTAAGGGCTCATGCGCATGACTACTGGATGTTTTGCAGCCTGCAAATTGCGGAACCACAAAACATGGATACTGTTATCGCAATTCATGGGATTCTCTTCTTCTTTGTGTGGTGCCAAATCAATTAGAAGTATAAGTATGAGGGTGCCATACTGCTTTCCTAATGAGACCAGACACACAAGTTGGTTTCATGAAAGCATCTTCTCATCCCCCTGAACGGGAGAGCAAGAGAACTTTATTTAATTTACATTCACTTAAATAGCAGACATGACATCACAAAAGGGGTTTTCCTTAAGAAAAGACTATTGGCTCCTTAACTTGATAGGAGTGGTTTCAATAACTTCAACTCTGAGTTTCATTGGCACATTCACACATGGTAACCTAACTTTCCCTCCCCCTGTGACCTTAAGACAAAGAAATGCACATGAGGCTCACGCATTTGGTTTGCTGCCATCTTGTGGACAGAAAAGAGTAATACAGTATATATATATAGAGAGAAATAAAACCTATCTCTCACAAATCCCTCCTTTTGCAGGAAATACACCAAAGGTGAACAGGCAAAGTGAGGTACTCTCCCAACACCCTAAACAGCGAAAAAGCTGGACTTTCCTTATTGCTTCACCAGGTCCCCTCAACTCCCTTTCGGGTTTGCCTTCACCTTGTCCTATTTACCCTGCAACCATCAACAAGGTTTTATTTACTTCAGGATAGAATAATCTTTGTCTTTGACAGGGGCACAGCACATATACATAGTGTGGGCATGGATGTATTAAGCATTTTTTTTTTTTTTTATAATTTTCCTAAGACAGAGAACTATATAACAGCCTGTTACAACCAAATGCTAAAAACATAGTAACCGCTGAAACAGTTCCCAAAACATTGTTCTGCCCATAATGTGATTTAATTTCAGAATTTTTCCCGTCAGTTCATTTGATAAAGTCCATCAGTTTCTTCAGATCCTTGGTTATCCTTCCATCAGGGGCAATGTTGTCCGGAATGTAGATGCAGCAGGAACTTCCAACTATCTTGTAGACCCCTCCTTTTTATGCTGTCAAGAACTAGTCGGTTCTGTAGAGTCATCACTGGAAAAAGAGCTCAGTTGTTCCGCCATTCCCTTCGCAGCATCACAGTTATAATTCACAAATCTCTGTTGATGACAATAGAGATGTTTTTTTAGTTATTTTTTACTACTACTAATAATGGGAATTAATGATTCAAATCCTGCAGCTATCTGACTTTTAGCTTTAAATTCGTCAGGAACTCTTCTACAGACTCCTATGACATCCATGTATACATGTGAGTCAAAGGATGTAGGGAGTGACCTCCTTAGTCGTGACCGGACATTGTTTTGCTTACTGGAGGTAAAATTAGAACAAATAGCATCAGTACTTGATCAGGGTACATTGGCCACTTCATTCTACCTGCATCCTGGGTGAGAGTTTCAAAACTTCACACAATTACCAGATAAGTGCGTTTTGATAATTTGGGTTGATAAACCAACTGTCAGAAACTATCAGAGTCAATACTTGTCTTATTCAGCTGAATTATGTAAGAACAATATCCTGGAGGGAAAACACCAAATACAGGGAGTGCAGAATTATTAGGCAAATTAGTATTTTGACCACATCATCCTCTTTATGCATGTTGTCTTACTCCAAGCTGTATAGGCTCGAAAGCCTACTACCAATTAAGCATATTAGGTGATGTGCATCTCTGTAATGAGAAGGGGTGTGGTCTAATGACATCAACACCCTATATTAGGTGTGCATAATTATTAGGCAAATTCCTTTCCTTTGGCAAAATGGGTCAAAAGAAGGACTTGACAGGCTCAGAAAAGTCAAAAATAGTGAGATATCTTGCAGAGGGATGCAGCACTCTTAAAATTGCAAAGCTTCTGAAGCGTGATCATCGAACAATCAAGCGTTTCATTCAAAATAGTCAACAGGGTCGCAAGAAGCGTGTGGAAAAACCAAGGCGCAAAATAACTGCCCATGAACTGAGAAAAGTCAAGCATGCAGCTGCCAAGATGCCACTTGCCACCAGTTTGGCCATATTTCAGAGCTGCAACATCACTGGAGTGCCCAAAAGCACAAGGTGTGCAATACTCAGAGACATGGCCAAGGTAAGAAAGGCTGAAAGACGACCACCACTGAACAAGACACACAAGCTGAAACGTCAAGACTGGGCCAAGAAATATCTCAAGACTGATTTTTCTAAGGTTTTATGGACTGATGAAATGAGAGTGAGTCTTGATGGGCCAGATGGATGGGCCCGTGGCTGGATTGGTAAAGGGCAGAGAGCTCCAGTCCGACTCAGACGCCAGCAAGGTGGAGGTGGAGTACTGGTTTGGGCTGGTATCATCAAAGATGAGCTTGTGGGGCCTTTTCAGGTTGAGGATGGAGTCAAGCTCAACTCCCAGTCCTACTGCCAGTTTCTGGAAGACACCTTCTTCAAGCAGTGGTACAGGAAGAAGTCTGCATCCTTCAAGAAAAACATGTTTTTTATGCAGGACAATGCTCCATCACACGCGTCCAAGTACTCCACAGCGTGGCTGGCAAGAAAGGGTATAAAAGAAGAAAATCTAATGACATGGCCTCCTTGTTCACCCGATCTGAACCCCATTGAGAACCTGTGGTCCATCATCAAATGTGAGATTTACAAGGAGGGAAAACAGTACACCTCTCTGAACAGTGTCTGGGAGGCTGTGGTTGCTGCTGCACGCAATGTTGATGGTGAACAGATCAAAACACTGACAGAATCCATGGAAGGCTTTTGAGTGTCCTTGCAAAGAAAGGTGGCTATATTGGTCACTGATTTGTTTTTGTTTTGTTTTTGAATGTCAGAAATGTATATTTGTGAATGTTGAGATGTTATATTGGTTTCACTGGTAAAAATAAATAATTGAAATGGGTATATATTTGTTTTTTGTTAAGTTGCCTAATAATTATGCACAGTAATAGTCACCTGCACACACAGATATCCCCCTAAAATAGCTAAAACTAAAAACAAACTAAAAACTACTTCCAAAAATATTCAGCTTTGATATTAATGAGTTTTTTGGGTTCATTGAGAACATGGTTGTTGTTCAATAATAAAATTAATCCTCAAAAATACAACTTGCCTAATAATTCTGCACTCCCTGTAGCTTTCCTGTATAAAATCGTGTCTCTAAGGCCAGTTTGTCTTCTTTTTTTTAAATTGGCAAATATTTAATGGCAATTATAGGTAAGGATGTAGGAGCCACAGATGCAACTGAACTTTGAGGTTTTTCCCTTACCAACATTCTAAATTTGCCTAGAGGATCTTTGTCACTTACACATGCTCCTAAAACATATATCTCCGAATCCTGTTGGATAGGATTTCTAATGGACAGGAACAGAGGATTACACTCATTATGTTTATAACTGTTTGGCAGTGTTCCCTTCAGGACAGTCATTCATGCGCCGCCTGCCTGCTTATCTCACGTTATGAATGAACAGGCAGGCGGGGCAGGCGGCGCATGAGGAGGGAGCTGCGGCAGGCAGGGCAGGCGGCGCATGACCGAGGGAGCTGCCGGTCTGCGCCGTCTTAATGCTATACATACGGTACTACAGTAAGTACAGAACAGTGCGGTATACATTAAGATATGGATCGGATTGAATGTATTTAACAGTTGCGGGGCTAGGTGTATTAGAGTAGAATCACTGCACCGGGCCCTACCATGAGTGTCTCCGCCTCCTCCCTCCACACTGATACTTTGCTGGCCGCACTGTGCAGCACATTGGCCAGCGAAGTATCCGCTTTATAAGAAGCACGGCCATTTGCCCCCCACTTTTGGGCGGGGGGAAGTGCGTCTTATAAAGCGAAAAATACGGTACTTCAACTTCTATCATTCACTTCAATAGATAATTTCCACCATACCTCAACTTGCACCAGCCTATTACCCTTTAATCAACTTCATTTAATGTACCGGTTTCTGGCATACCTATTGCATGCATGAACTATTTTAACTTAATAACTGAAACTTTCCCTTCTTATGCAGTTTCTAGATGCAGCCTCTAGGGGGAACTCTTACACAATACTACGTGTTTCCGGATAATACCGGATATCTCTGCTACACAATATCACAAAAATGCTTTCAACTTTCAAACTGAAACATTTTCCTCTCTTTCTTGCATTAGCTGAACTGCCGTTGACATTTCCTCACTATGTCCGGCAACATTAGAATTTCCTATTTTTGTGGTTGCACAAAGATCAAACAATAGCTGATTACTATCAAACTCGCTAGCTAAGAGCAGTTACACAGATATTAAATGATATGCAATCACTATTGAACCCACAAATTCCTTTGGTGAAGACCCCTGGTCCAATTCACCTCTGTAGGGATACAAAATCTTAATAACTGCCAATTGCTTATTATTCTTCCTAATAGGGACACATAGTCCTAAAGATATGCAGCCGTTATCAACCATTCGGGACTCATATAGTCTTAAAGATAATCAAGCGATACTTATCCTACGGAACACACAGTTTTAAAGATAGTCGGCTGCTATCTAGCCAGATTAGGGTACACACATTACTATGCAATTGGTGTTAATCCTACTCAATTCCCATTATGAGGACCCCTGGTCACTACTGATGAATCTCCAAAACTCTCGTCAGAGTTTGGCTTAGGTCCAATTCTATGTCACAGATATCCGACTCAGCTGTCTATCAATTCCCGCTTAGTTCCAGCACGTCCTACCACACAAAGGAGGAATTATTCAAAGGAGTTCATTCGTTCTAATTGACAGATCAGCTATATTTTGAACCCTTCTATCGCGATAACACCAATTCAACTCTTGAGAATCCACTTGGGCAAAAGGCTCAGAGAAGGTATGTAAGAAATAAATCTTTCTTACCTTTGCTGCAACGTGTGACCTCATCTGATGGTTTAGCGCTATTTCTCTCGTGGCATTTTAATCGGAAGCTACGCAAGATGTTTCCCCACTCATGGACGCCAAATTGTTATCGCAATTGATGCGATTCTCTTCTTCCTTGTGTGGTGCCAAATCAATTAGAAGTATAAGTATGAGCGCGTCATACTGCTTTCCTAATGAGACCAGACACACAAGTTGGTTTCATGAAAGCATCTTCTCATCTTCTCATCAAGAGGACAAGAGAACTTTATTCAAGTTACATTCACTTAAATAGCAGACATGACCTAAAAAAAGGGGTGCTCCTTATGAAAAGACTATTGGCTCCTTAATTTGATAGAAGTGGTTTCAACAACTTCAACTCTGAGTTTCATTGGCACATTCAAAAATGACAACCTAACTCCCCCTCCCCCAATGACCTTAAGACAAAGAAACGCACATGAGGCTCACACATCTAGTTTGCTGCCATCTTTTGGACAGAAAAGAGTAATGTAACGGGGTACCGAAGGCCCACTCGGTCTCCCATCAGCCGCAGACCTGCCGCTCAGCTTCGGGAGCGATGATCTGTGTTTGACCTCGTTCCCAGGGCGGCTTTGCTAGCTGGGAGGCTCCCTGCTCCTAGGTCTGTCTTGAGTGCCGAGCTGATCACTCGGTGCTCGACTGGTCGGTCTGTCGGTCATGTGACGCTGGTCACGTCACATGACCCTCACTCCCCACTATAAATACAGGCAGCCTGCTGGCCACAGGTTGCCTGTTAATTTAGGTTCCTGGCAGTTGTTGGATACCTGAGTACTTACCTGATCCTGTTCCCTGACGATCCATTGCTTGCTCCTCCTGTACTGCGCATCCTTCCTGGTATATTGACCTCGGCTTCCACCTGACTATTCTTTGCGGACTCCTTTGGTACTTCTTGACTCTCCTGGTATTTATGACCCCGGCTTCTCCTGACCTTTCTTTGATTATCCCTCTGTACTGCGTTGTCCTCTTGGTTTTGACCCGGTCCATTCACTATCCGTTATTTGTCTTGTCTGTCCTTCCCGCACGTATACTAAGTTAGGGACTTAGTTGTCCCCAGTCGTATACTTAGTTGTCCCCTGTCATCAGGACTTGTGAGGCAAGTAGGCAGGGCCAGGGGTGAGGGTGGAGCGCAGTGGTCACTATCCTCCCCCCTGTGTGTGTGTGTGTGTACATGACCGTTACAACAGTACATATATAGAGAGAAAATAAAAAACTATCTCTCACAATACTGGCTATTTGCATTTAGTTTTTTGCGGAACGAAAGTCTAGCCTCTAATAGAACAGTCCTATCCTTGTCCATAATGCAGACAATAATAAGACATGTTCTATTTTTTTGCGGAATGGCCATGTGGATATACGGACATGGAATGCAAACAGAGTCATTTACGTTTTCCACATGTGGGCCGCAAAAAAAAACCAAAAAACTGTTTGTGTGAATGATTCCTAAGATGTATAAGTTTACCCCAGTTTACCTCACCAATCATAAGAAAAGAAGCCCCATATCCATTATTGCTAAACCTGGAATGTTCAGGAGGCTCCCGGAAAAAAGAAGCATGGAGCACTAAAAGGCTGCTTTCTACCGGAATTAGGGCAACTTCTATGCATAGAGAGATGTGGCACCATTAAAAGTAGTGGAGCCCTGCGAGAAAGGGGTGGGGTGCCATAAGAAAAGGGGTAGAACAAACTAGAAAAGGGCCTGTTAGAAGGAGCCGGTTTAAGTCCTAAAACAATTCTGCAGCGTGCAGGTCAAAAGTTAACAAGTATGTCCATGTCCCATGGAATGTCATTCGGTCCATGTTGATGTACACTGCTCAAAAAAATAAAGGGAACACAAAAATAACCCATCCTAGATCTGAATTAATTAAATATTCTTCTGAAATAGTGGTAGGTTGTGGTGGCTCACTAGCAAGTAGTTAAGGTATGGTGCTGCAAGCTCATATAGAGGGAATCACCCCACCCTCTCTTAAAGGCAAATGTAGTAATAGAGTAATGAGCGAGCACTCATACACTTGGCAACCAAATTGACATGTGCAGAAAATATTTATTATATCCCCATAAAATACAAGTAATAAAATTTATAAGAACAATGTAGCAATAATATACAACATTACAGTCACATATTGTGGTAGATATGATCAACACTATATTCATATGACTCAATAGTGTCGATAAGTTCAATAATATATATCACACCAAGAAACTTCAAGTATATGCTGTTATTTGGGAAAGAGGGGGTATTATCTTCTAGCGCTCTATCCCAATTTGGGAAACTGAATGTCACTGAAAATGTTGTAGGTGTATTCACTGGGAGCGCAACATGTTCATAAAGTGTCCACAGGAATCCTGATAATGTGAGAAGTCTCTTATAGCATATCCTTTTAAGCTCGATATGAGCTTTGGATTGGAGAAAACTTTAAATCGATGTTTGGCTTACCGTCTAGCGTCTGCTGTCTCCCTATTGCTTCAATGGAGCTTTAAATATTTGCCGGCTTATTCAGTCGCTCCATACAGCAAGCTGGTTTAAATTTCGCAGGAGTTCCAAAGATCGCAGGAGTTGCCACTCTGTTCCGCAATTTCCTTTGGTGCAGCTTTCGACGATAAGAATAGTTAATCCTTTACTGTAGAGATTTTCTTCTGTATGGCCATACAATATTATCGGAGGCTTTTCAATGCAGGTACATCACTTGTTTCACCATACGCGTTACGGGTAGATTCACTCTCCCTTCCTCAGTGGTCAAGTGTCTGCCTGCTCTGCCTCCATTTTTATCCATTCCTTTGATTGCTTCCCAAATCTCGGACACCTGTTGTTCATGCTACTCCCAGTTTGCAAGGGAATCCTCCCACATAATCAAGGGATAATTCTATACAGCCTTGATTTTTAAAAAAAATAAATAATTTTTTTATTATTTTTTCCCTCTTGCAGTTTCCATGCGTTTTTTATGCGTTTTTTTGGGGACACATGCGTTTTTTGGCCCAGATGTCCCAATTGGTGTGATATATCATTATGTGAAATATAAACTTGATATCTAATTGCCAACACTTATAAAATGACTTTTTATAATAAAATATTATTAAACAAATTTTCAAGATTAAAATATCAATATAAGAATATAATATAATATTGTTTTATATTCTTATATTGATATTTTAATCTTGAAAATTTGTTTAATAATATTTTATTATAAAAAGTCATTTTATAAGTGTTGGCAATTAGATATCAAGTTTATATTTCACATAATGATATATCACACCAATTGGGACATCTGGGCCAAAAAACGCATGTGTCCCCAAAAAAACGCATAAAAAACGCATGGAAACTGCAAGAGGGAAAAAAAAAAAAATAATAATTTTTTTTTTTTTTTAAAAATCAAGGCTGTATGGAGCGACTGAATAAGCCGGCAAATATTTAAAGCTCCATTGAAGCAATAGGGAGACAGCAGACGCTAGACGGTAAGCCAAACATCGATTTAAAGTTTTCTCCAATCCAAAGCTCATATCGAGCTTAAAAGGATATGCTATAAGAGACTTCTCACATTATCAGGATTCCTGTGGACACTTTATGAACATGTTGCGCTCCCAGTGAATACACCTACAACATTTTCAGTGACATTCAGTTTCCCAAATTGGGATAGAGCGCTAGAAGATAATACCCCCTCTTTCCCAAATAACAGCATATACTTGAAGTTTCTTGGTGTGATATATATTATTGAACTTATCGACACTATTGAGTCATATGAATATAGTGTTGATCATATCTACCACAATATGTGACTGTAATGTTGTATATTATTGCTACATTGTTCTTATAAATTTTATTACTTGTATTTTATGGGGATATAATAAATATTTTCTGCACATGTCAATTTGGTTGCCAAGTGTATGAGTGCTCGCTCATTACTCTATTACTACATTCTTCTGAAATACTTTGTTCTTTACATAGTTGAATGTGCTGACAACAAAATCATACAAAAATAAAAAAATGGAAATCAAATTTTTCAACCCATGGAGATCTGGACTTGGAGTCACACTCAAAATTAAAGTGGAAAAACACACTACAGGCTGATCCAACTTTGATGTAATGTCTTTAAAACAAGTCAAAATAAGGCTCAGTAGTGTGTGTGGCCTCCACGTGCCTGTATGACGTCCCTACAACGCCTGTGCATGCTCCTGATGAGGTGGTGGACGGTCTCCTGAGGGATCTCCTCCCAGACCTGGACTAAAGCATCTGCCAATTCCTGGACAGTCTGTGGTGCAACGTGACGTTGGTGGATAGAGCGAGACATGATGGCCCAGATGTGCTCAATTGGATTCAGGTCTGGGGAACGGGCGGGCCAGTCCATAGCATCAATGCCTTCGTCTTGCAGGAACTGCTGACACACTCCAGCCACATGAGGTCTAGCATTGTCTTTCATTAGGAGGAACCCAGGGCCAACCTCACCAGCATATGGTCTCACAAGGGGTCTGAGGATCTCATCTCGGTACCTAATGGCAGTCAGGCTACCTCTGGCGAGCACATGGAGGGCTGTGCAGCCCTCCAAAGAAATGCCTCCCCACACCATTACTGACCCAATGCCAAACTGGTCATGCTGTAGGATGTTGCAGGCAGCAGAACATTCTCCACGGCGTCTCCAGGGTGCCAGTGGCGAATTTGCCAATCTTGGTGTTCTCTGGCAAATGCCAAACGTCCTGCACGGTGTTGGGCTATAAGCACAACCCTCACCTGTGGACGTCGGGCCCTCATATCACCCTCATGGAGTCTGTTTCTGACCGTTTGAGCAGACACATGCACATTTGTGGCCTGCTGGAGGTCATTTTGCAGGGCTCTGGCAGTGCTCCTCCTGTTCCTTCTTGCACAAAGGCGGAGGTAGCGGTCCCGCTGCTGGGTTGTTGCCCTCCTACGGCCTCCTCCAGGTCTCCTGATGTACTGGCCTGTCTCCTGGTAGCACCTCCATGCTTTGGACACTACGCTGACAGACACAGCAAACCTTCTTGCCACAGCTCGCAATGATGTGCCATCCTGGATAAGCTGCACTACCTGAGCCACTTGTGTGGGTTGTAGACTCCGTCTCATGCTACCACTAGAGTGAAAGCACCGCCAGCATTCAAAAGTGACCAAAACATCAGCCAGGAAGCATAGGAACTGAGAAGTGGCCTGTGGTCACCACCTGCAGAACCACTCCTTTATTGGGGGTGTCTTGCTAATTGCCTATAATTTCCACCTGTTGTCTATCCCATTTGCACAACAGCATGTGAAATTGATTGTCACTCAGTGTTGCTTCCTAAGTGGACAGTTTGATTTCACAGAAGTGTGATTGACTTGGAGTTACATTGTGTTGTTTAAGTGTTCCCTTTATTTTTTTGAGCAGTGTATATATATATATATATATATATATATATGCTGGCTTTCACTCTAGTGGTAACATTGGGAGCAGTGTATATTCTCTACCTTGTGATCCTAAATTTTTATAGGACTAACTAATGTTGCAAAAGGCTCAGTCAGTGTAGTTAGCAGGGCCAACAAATCTAGTAAATGTATGTGTCAGGTCAACTAAAGATGGTCTTGGTAATAGAAAGGCACCCTAAAGGCAAATCCACCCTCCATGATGTCCATATGTCCTAACCCACCAAAATGTGCTAACTCCCCTTTACCGGCTGATTACTTATTGCCATTTCAACTGGCCATTTGGATCCACAAAGTGAACAGGAGACACATTTGCTCATCTCTAACAATAAGGACACTTTTGATATTTCAAGATTTGTATTAAGATTCCTGACTAGTCGCACCCCTTCTTGTGTCCTCTACAGCCTATATCACTGCATGACTCCTCTGGTGACAAAGGACAGACGATTTCATCATCCTCCAACATAGTTACAATGAAGAAGTATGATATTTTTTCAGGGCACATATTCCTTAACCTGGTAAGGTTAGATAAGGCGCATGCTACGTTCCATCAGACTTCACCTAACCATGCAAATAAGGAAATGTTCCAGGTTCACAGCCAGTTGATGGATTTATTATTAGGATTTTTTTGCGCATCCAGCTAAGGACTTTCAAAAACAGCAGTATCGCCTGATTTACGGAAAATGACTGCCTGTACCAGAAGTCGCAGATAATGAAGTTTTATGACAGTTTAGTGATTGATGGGCCAAGTAGCAGAATGATGGGAGGATTCTGAATGGTTAGGACTAAACAAATATGAAATGGAATGTATTCAAACTTAAAAAAGGGTCATCAAGTAAAAGTGGGAATTTCCACATATTTCTTTAACACATTTGTTGCATCTGAATTCAAGATCTAAAACCTGCTCCAGCCATTTCCTTTTTCCCCCCAGCAAAACCATGGTACAGTAAGGGTGGGTTCACATCACGTTTTCCCTATCCATTTAACGTATAGAGAAACAGATGTCTCAAACTGATGCCATACAGTAGCATCCATTCACCATAGAGTCCTATGACGTTCTAAGTTGTTTTTGTATCCTTTTTTCTTCTAACGTATACGTCAAACGGAGGCATAAAACGTGATGTGAATGAACCTTTACTGGTATGTTTAGGCAGGTAAAAATAAAATAAATGTAAAAATGTGGACACTATGTTCCAATAAAACAAGTATTTACTAGTTAAAAGATAAAACAGATGTAAATATAATGTGTTTTGGAGGAGATTGGCCTCTCTACTCTGAGGACTATGAGGAAGGAGGCTGATCACCTCCGAAATGCGTTATATTTACACCTGTTTAATTTTCATTTTTGTGAAAATCTGTACGGTTGTGGACTGTTGTCTACCTTCCACAGTTGTGCCTAATTGTACAACTTATTCTGGTAAGCCCATACTTAGGGTACTTTCACACTAGTGTTTTTCTTTTCTGGCACTGAGTTCCGTCATAGGGGCTCAATACCGGAAAAGAACTGATCAGTTTAATCCCGATGCATTCTGATTGGAGAGAAATCCGTTCAGGATGCATCAGGACTATATGGGGCAGTGTGGGGGAAATTACTATATGGGGGCAGTGTGGGGGAAATTACTATATGGGGGCAGTGTGGGGGAAATTACTATATGGGGATAGTGTGGGGGCATTTCTATTAGGGGACATTATTTTTGGGGACACTATACAGGCATTATTACCTGGAGCACAATAAAGCGTGTTATTACTGGGGGCACTCTAGGGGACATTATAATTGCTGTAGACACTATAGGGACCTTTGGGGTAATTTATCAAACTGGTGTAAAGTAGAACTGGGTTAGTTACCCATAGCAACAGATTTCACCTTTCATTTTTCACAGCTCCTTTGGAAAATTAAGGGTGGAATCTGATTGATTGCTGTGGGCACCTAAGCCAGTTGTACTTTACACCAGTTTGATAAATGACCCCAATTATGAAAAATCTAACGTGTCTGTGTAACAAACTCTGTAGAGACGAGATGCAGCTGAAAGAATTTGTCATGGCGGTCTGGGTCAAACGGAGGAGAAGAGGAAAGAGAAGATCTACATGACAGGAGATGTCACTGGATGTAACAGGTGTGTGGTGTTGTATTCCCCTATATGTAGAGCTGGCTCACTACTGTGACCTATGTCTCATCTTCTCCTCCAAGTCTTTTTTATATCATAATCGTATGTATTTTAAATGTGGCAACTAAAATTTTAATTTGTCACCTGCAGTCCTATGTAACAGCCCAGATAACAGTGATAACTTTCTGTGTACAGATAATGTAGTAGATGTTCCATTCAGTCCTATGTAACACCCCACACAACACAATAGTTCACTGTGTTATGTGGGGTGTTACATAGGACTGCAGGTAACATCTATGAAATCTGTACTCAGAGAGTTATGAGATGGTGGGGGTCTGACTCCTGGCATCCCCACCAATCAGCTGTTTGAGGAGACCGCGATGTTGAAGTGAGCGCCGCAGCCTCTTTGCTCCTTACCAAGCACAGCGCTGTCCATTTGATAGCACTGCGCTTGGTATTACAGCTCAGCCCCAATCACTCAGATGAGACATAGCTGCACCTAGACTATGTGAATGATGTCATATGGCCTAGGAAGAGACTTTGGTACTTACGAAGCACTGCAGCCTCTTCATACAGAAAAAAAAAAACTAAAACTAAAATGGAGGGGGGGGGGGGGGGGGTGAGTTGGGTAGACAGCCCCGGGCCTATCATGCACTTAATCCGCCGTTGACCGTAGTTTACAGATATTCCGCAGCCTGGGACCCTGCAGGCTTTCTGGGGTAGTGTTCCTCCTAGATAAACTGTCTCTGGCCTCTCATGACCTCTCATAGCCTGGAGGAGCTATAGCTGGATCACAGGCTACCTCATTCCTCACTCTCTACTTTCCAACTCACTAACTAGCTCTACTCTTTTCTTGGCAGGAAGTCGTACCAGCCCACTCCTACCAAGAGGAGGGGAATTGGATGGTAAGTCAATAGTTTACCATTTAGGCTACTTTCACACTAGCGTTCGGGGTTCCGCTTGTGAGCTCCGTTTGAAGGCTCTCACAAGCGCCCCCGAACGCATCCGAATGGCCCCAATGCAATCTGAGTGGACGCGGATCCGCTCAGAATGCATCAGTCTGACAGCGTTCAGCCTCCGCTCCGCTCAGCAGGCGGACACCCGAACACAGCTTGCAGCGTTTTCATGTCCGCCTGGCCGTGCGGAGCCAAACGGATCCGTCCAGACTTACAGTGAAAGTCAATGGGGACGGATCCGTTTGTCCTGGCTCCGCTTTGACACGGATCCGTTAGAAACTGTTCACGTCTCTGCGCATGCCCAGTAACTTCCTGTCCCTCCCCCTCATTGTCGGCCATTTTGGATTATTGACTTGATGAGACTGGTAAGTATATGAAGTTTTGTCTGTTTGTCTATCTTTTTTTTCTATCTATCTATCTATCTATTTTTAGGGGGGGGGCTGCTGGCACTTGGGAAGGGGTGTGTGTGTCTGGAACAGTGGGGGCTGCTGGCACTGGTGGTGGGGGCTGCCTTTATGGGGGGCTTCTGGCACTGGGGGGGCTGATGGCACTGCGGGGGGGGGGGGTGTGGCTGGAGGCTGGAACTGGGGGGGTCTGCTGGCACTGCGATTATATTTGTGGCTGGAACTGTGCGGTGCTTCTGGCACTGGCGGGGTTTATGTGGCTGGAACTGTGGGTGCTACTGGCACTGTGGGGGTGTTTGTGGCTGAAACTGTGGTTGCTGCTGGCACTGCGGGGGTGTGTGTGGCTGGAATTGGGGGGTCTGCTGGCACTGCGGGGGTGTTTGTGTCTGGAACTGTGCATGCAGTTCTTCTGGCACTGCAGGGGTGTTTGTGGCTGGAACTGTGCGGTGCTTCCGGCACTGCGGGGGTATGTGTAGCTGGAACTGTGGGGGCTGCTGGCATTGGGGGGGCTGAGGGCACTGTGGGAAGGTTGTTTGGAACTGGGGGGCTGATGTCACTGTGGGGGGCTGCTGGCACTATGCGGGGCTGCTGTCTCTGGGGGTGTTTATGGCATTTGGGGGGATTATGGCTCCTGTCGGATTAATTAATCATTTTATTATTAGGGTCGTTCCAATAAAAGAAAAAAAAAATTGAAATATAAAGAAAGTTCTGCGGTGGGCAAGCACCAACCTATATTTTAAAAAGTAAGTATTAAAAAAAATAAAATAAAAAAAATTGTTGATATATGTGGAAATAGTGCTCTAGACAAGTTCCTTTAACGTTATCTTCATTTTGTCTGGTATTCTGTTGCGTACAGATGTCATCAAAGAAGTCAAAAATTGACTGGAAAAAACCTACCCAGAAGGCGCCGGTGTATTGAGTGGCCGGTAAGTATAAAATCAACGCTTGGAGTTTGTACTGTTTGATTCGTTGCATTAATCAGTATGTGCTCTTATTATAGATTTCTTCATTATCAGAGGAGGGCTCTCCCGATGTGGGCGGCTCACCTGCCGGGGCTCCAGTGCTGGAATCGCCAGCGTCCAGGGGAGGTGGATCAAGCCCGGACCGGGGCTGTCAAGAAGTATATATATATATATATATACGGTACAGACGAAAAGTTTGGACACAACTTCTCATTCAAAGAGTTTTCTTTATTTTCATGACTATGAAAATTGTTGATTCACACTGAAGGCATCAAAACTATGAATTAACACATGTGGAATTATATACATAACAAACAAGTGTGAAACAACTGAAAATATGTCATATTCTAGGTTCTTCAAAGTAGCCACCTTTTGCTTTGATTACTGCTTTGCACACTCTTGGCATTCTCTTGATGAGCTTCAAGATGTAGTCCCCTGAAATGGTTTTCACTTCACAGGTGTGCCCTGTCAGGTTTAATAAGTGGGATTTCTTGCCTTATAAATGTGGTTGGGATCATCAGTTGCGTTGAGGAGAAGTCAGGTGGATACACGGCTGATAGTCCTACTGAATAGACTGTTAGAATTTGTATTATGGCAAGAAAAAAGCAGCTAAGTAAAGAAAAACAAGTGGCCATCATTACTTTAAGAAATGAAGGTCAGTCAGTCAGCCGAAAAATTAGGAAAACTTTGAAAGTAAGGGCTATTTGACCATGAAGGAGAGTGATGGGGTGATGCGCCAGATGACCTGGCCTCCACAGTCACCGGACCTGAACCCAATCGAGATGGTTTGGGGTGAGCTGGACCGCAGAGTGAAGGCAAAAGGGCCAACAAGTGCTAAGCATCTCTGGGAACTCCTTCAAGAATGTTGGAAGACCATTTCAGGGGACTACCTCTTGAAGCTCATCAAGAGAATGCCAAGAGTGTGCAAAGCAGTAATCAAAGCAAAAGGTGGCTACTTTGAAGAACCTAGAATATGACATATTTTCAGTTGTTTCACACTTGTTTGTTATGTATATAATTCCACATGTGTTAATTCATAGTTTTGATGCCTTCATAGTCATGAAAATAAAGAAAACTCTTTGAATGAGAAGGTGTGTCTAAACTTTTGGTCTGTACTGTATATATATATATATATATATATATATATATAGATATCTAAATTATTTTTTTATTTAAATACATTCTTTTTAAAAAAAAATATATTTTTGTTTCAGCAATCTGCACCTAGAGCCGCCAGCGAGGATCCCGCAGTCGCCTCCAGAGTCCGCGGGAATGAGCGTGGCGGTCATAGACGTGTAAGTCTTGAATTAAGTAGTTTTAATTTGCATTTTGTATTAGGATTTACATTTAATTTTGTATTTCCTTTTTTTCAGGGTTCCGTAGGCTCCACCAGGGAAGATGAGGAGTTCGGGGTTCCTACCATAGATAACCTGCTCTTCATCCAACTGGTGGAGTTGCGTCCAGCATTATGGGACCACTCCGACCGCCCCCACGCTGATCATCATCGTACCCAGCGGCTCTGGAGGGACATCTGTGCCGAAGTTTTTAAGACCTGGGGGAATCTAAATGCGGCGGCTCAGGAAAAATATGGTAAGTAAAACAATATGTATTTTAATACATTAATATTGTTCTTTTCCTTTCATCATGCTGATTTAATTTTTTATGTTTTTTTTCTATAGTCAAACAGGTTACAACGCGTTGGCGATCTATCCGGGACCGCTTCAGGAGGGATTATAACAAGGAGGCTCAGGCCCCGGGTGTCTCCGGAGGAACCTCAGGGACCCCATACATCCACACGGCGGCCCTGGGGTTCCTACGAAAGGCGATGGCACCAAGAAGGTAAATATTTTTAACAACTGTTAATTTTTTGTAAAGGGGCTGTCTGAGACAGCGGAGCGTTTGGCTCCCCTGTTTTGGCCAGCCCCCTACAGTCCGTCTGAGTGTAAGGGGCTGTCTGAGACAGCGGAGCGTTTGGCTCCCCTGTTTTGGCCAGCCCCCTACAGTCCGTCTGAGTGTAAGGGGTTGTCTGAGACAGCGGAGTGTTTGGCTCCCCTGTTTTGGCCAGCCCCCTACAGTCAGAGGGGCAACTGTTCTCTCCGTCTAAGTGTAAGGGGCTGTCTGAGACAGCAGAGTGTTTGGCTCCCCTGTTTTGGCCAGCCCCCTACAGTCAGAGGGGCAACTGTTCTCTCCGTCTGAGTGTAAGGGGCTGTCTGAGACAGCGGAGCGTTTGGCTCCCCTGTTTTGGTCAGCCCCCTACAGTCAGAGGGACAACTGTTCTCTCCTTCTGAGTGTAAGGGGCTGTCTGAGACAGCGGAGTGTTTGGCTCCCCTGTTTTGGCCAGCCCCCTACAGTCAGAGGGGCAACTGTTCTCTCCGTCTGAGTGTAAGGGGCTGTTTGAGACAGCGGAGCGTTTGGCTCCCCTGTTTTGGCCAGCCTCCTATGGTATACGGTAGACATAGCATAGAACATGGATGTTTTATTTAAAGAACAATTCCAAACTTTCCTTATTTTTTTCCTACAGAACTGCCACCAGCACTCGGGAGCCTGAACAACCTCCTGAGGCGGAACCGGAACAGATCGCCAGCGCCAGCCCTCCTGTCCCTCATGTATCGGCTCAGGATAATCCGGGTCCCCTACCGAATCCCTCCGCTCAACAGAGGCTCTTAGGTTTTCGCCAAAATTTGAGAGCCCTGGTGAGCGGGCAGAGATCCGGTAGGCCAAATTGAGCTGATTATGCAAACCTTGTAGAGGTCGTTTCCGACGCTCTAGAAGGTTTTGCCCAACATCAGATGGAGTTTGGTGCTGACTTGATTCGTCGCTGGGAGGGGGCGGAGTCAGCGTTTCAACGCAGCCCAAACTACTATTATGGGCTAAGCATGATCAGTTTGATGGACTCAATGACGCCCGAGCAGTTGCATGAGTTCAAGATCATGCTAGAGAACGGGTCATGGGAAATTATGCCGTGGTACGTCCACCACCAAGCGCTAATCCCCGCCTCTCCCATAGAAATGAATGGAGGGTGTACAATGATTCTGTGCAAGTCGAGCTGCCCGCGGGGATATAGTCTTGCACTAATAGATCATATGAGTGCGGGACAATAGCCCAGTTTGCGGCACAACATGGTCAGCATCATGATGCTCTGTACTCCCGTACGCACGATCAAGGACGATCAGGGACATATGGCCCGCTAACGAACACTATACATCTTTAAGGTCATGTAGTCGTGTACAAGAGTCTGAAAGGTGTGGTCCATTATCAAAGCCGGACCAACTTTGAATTTCAACAAGATAGCCCTGGAGAAATACAGGAGCATTACAACCCTGGGGATCTGAATACATGAAGATGGAACCTAGAGATGCTACTCATTCCAAAACGGATCCGCTAAACGGATGGCAAAACGGAAACGAACGTGACAAACGGATCCGCAATACAGACGGATCCGTTTGAACGGATCCGTCTGAATGGCTTCCGTTTGTCTCCATTTAGTCAGTTTATTGACGGATCCATTTGAAATGCATTTCAAACGGATCCGTGAAACGCAAGTGTGAAAGTAGCCTTATGTTAGTAGTACCCCCAGGTCTGGGGTACTACACTTCCAGCAGACAATGGCTGTTTTTTGATTGCGTTGATTAGGTGTGAACATCAAAATGGGAAAAAAATCCCATGTGGTATAATACAACATGGCACAGTGAAACCCTATGAATGATCTTAGGCTATTCAAGAGAAACTTCGGTAGATACACAACATCCATTCCACCAATTATAACAGAGAAGAACTTCTAGTTCTGAAGGATGCTGGTTAGCCACAAATGCATATCTAAGGCACAGGAGAGGCTGCAGACTGCGCATTGTGCAGGAGGAGAGAGGCAGAGATGATTGGTCGACAAAGGTGGTGTAGACCAACTGGGACCTGGTACGCATTGAAACAGCAATAATGAGGTGAGTAAGGCTTTTTTTTCTTTAAGCCTTTCTGCCCTTTAAAAAAGTTTTATCCAGCCAGACTTTCATAATGTGTAACCTCTTGGTTTTGTGAATCCTTAGGTATTATAGGTGTTCTTATGAAGCCGAATCATGAATGGTGTCCTGGGGATTTGGGGTTTGATGTAAAATTATGGACTGGGGTTTTCTTTAAGTGTTTGGTGCTTATCTTATAACTTTAGAAAGTTTCCTTCATTCTTTCATAAACATAATAAAGTGCAAAGTGTTCCATAACACGATTTAAATGTCAAGCGATGAAGGCTATAACAAATCTCAAAAGGTTACCACACGTTCTTATGAAATAAGACTGTCATGCCTTCAGTAGTTTGTTATTTAGAAATTAAGGCATGGTTAGGCCTCATGCACACGACAGTGAAAAATGGCCGTGTGACGGCCGTCTAAGTAACGGCTGTCACACGGCCAATGAATAGCGTCCATCCAAAAATAGAACATATCCTATTTTTGGCCGTTTTCACGGCCGGCCGGACCCCATTGAAATCAATGGGACCGTTTTTAACGTCTGATTGACAGGAGTGCACCCGTCTAACAGCCGTTAAAAACGGGCACACAGGCGATTTAGGGGTTAAAAAAAAAACTCACCTCATCCACTTGCTCGCGGAGCGGCAGTCTCTTCTCTCTTTATTGAGCAGGACCTACCGAAGGACCTGCGATCTGCGTGGTGACGTAACCACGTTAACGTGCACCATCGGCAGGTCCCATTCGCTGCAGCGCGAGAAAGTGGATAAGGTGAGGGTTTTTATTTTAAAATTTTTGGCTGTGAGACTCTATGAGGGCATTATATAAACATGGAGGAGATTATAAAGCTGGGGGCCCTAAAAAACAAACAAACCACACACTATGGGGGACATTACTTAAGATGGAGCCCTACATTGGGGGCATTATTAAAGCTAGGGGCGGTTAAAAAGATGATATACACTGTGGGGGACATATATTTAGCTGGGGGCCTACATGGGGGCATTATTTTAGCTGGGGGCCTACCATCCTGTGGGTGTTCTCAGAAGGGTGGGTCTAGAAATAACTGCCAATCAAATTCATCCATTTTTCAAACAGACATGAAAAACTGATGCAAAACTGATGCAAAACAGACATTAAAAACGGACACACGGCCAGAAAATGGATGCACACACTGATGCAAAATAGCCATGAAAAACTGACAGTGTGTCAGTTTTTTTTCACTGCCGTGTGCATGAGGCCTTGGTATGCTTTATATTTATAATGTATAATTCTGTTCATGGTGTAACTGCACCATCTGGTGGCTGTTTGCATACACTGCAGCTCTTCACATTAGAAGTTTGGCCCATTTCAGCCTCCATAACTTGTAGTCTATGAATTCTGATGACATCGTCAGAACAGCCCATAGCAGCCATTTCATCATCACAGCCATCATTCCAGAGGTAAACCACTCGGCTTAGTAGGTTCCTGATCCATCCTCTTCATCTAAGCTTACGGTAGCATCGCTGGTATGTTTATGCATATTGTTTTTCCATGTTTTTTCCTGCTCTTTTATAACAGTTTATAATTAGCAGCTAGGGACCATACTTGTCATTCTGTATACCTGGTATATCTGTATACCTTTATGGATGTTTATCTACATCTTATATATCCGTGTTTTATGTAACTTACATGTCTTGCACGTGTTTGTATGTGCATTGACTTGTACAGTAATGTATTAATGCATTGTCAATGTCAGACTGCATTAGTAAGTGTATTATTGTGCGCAGTACTCAGTGGCATCTCTAGCTTTCAAATTTTGGGGGGGCACACTGGGGGCCAGGACAAAAGTCGGAAGGGGGCAGCTATAACAATGATACATTTACACGTACGCTTAGAAATGCTGCGATACTTTACCCAATACCTAAAACCGCAACAGGGAAGAAAAGTCCTGCTGGCTGTGGTTTTAAAAAAAAAACAATCACTCAGATTTCAACATGTCCTAGTTGCCTGTGGATGACACTGTTATAGGGAGGGGGAGCTTTGGATGACACTGTTATAGGGAGGTGGATCTGTGGATGACACTGTTATCGGGAGGGGGATCTGTGGATGACACATACCGTATATAGCATCTTATGCTATATGTGTCATCCACAGATCCACCCCATGACAGTGTCATCCACAGATCCCCCTCCCTATAACAGTGTCCTCCACAGATCCCCCTCCCTATAACAGTGTCCTCCACAGATCCCCCTCCCTATAACAGTGTCATCCACAGATCCCCCTCCCTATAACAGTGTCATCCACAGATCCCCCTCCCTATAACAGTGTCATCCACAGATCCCCCTCCCTATAAAAGTGTCATCCACAGATCCCCCTCCCTATAAAAGTGTCATCCACAGATCCCCCTCCCTATAACAGTGTCATCCACAGATCCCCCTCACTATAACAGTGTCATCCACAGATTCCCCTCCCTATAACAGTGTTATCCACAGATCCCCCTCCCCGCCACTCACAGGAGTGTACATTTGACATTTCTAAACTGTAATCCATATCCTGCAGTAACTTTAACTTTAAATCAGGATTAAGCAGCCGCTCATCTCAACTAGTACCTTAACCTTACACCACTCAGCTAGCTTCAGTAACAGGGCCAGGCTACAGCCTACAGGCACTGCCTGTTAGTTGTTACCGAGCGAGTGCTGATTTATGACGGTCAGAGCATACGGATTACAGTTTAGAAGAAATGTGCACTCCTGTGAGCGGTCCAGACCAGTGGCGGATCCAGAGCCTGGTCTCGGGAGGGGCACTTCCATATTATTTTCTGTCCGCCGCCACAGAACAAGGATGCTTATAGAACAGACTACACAGTGTAGAGGTATACTGTACATTGTGTGGCACAGTGTAGAGGTATACTGTATATTGTGTGGCACAGTGTAGAGGTATACTGTATATTGTGTGGCACAGTGTATAGGTATACTGTACATTGTGTGGCACAGTGTAGAGATATATGTATACTGTATACTGTACATTGTGTGGCACATTGTATGCTATATGTGTATAACATAAACATATTTCACATGAAAACTTACAATTACTTGGCTTGGCCCTTGGGGATCTCGGACGCCACTTCACTTTGGCCGGGGGCTCGGCGGAGCTGATGTTGTGTTTTATCCTAATGAGAAAGATTTCATAATAGGGATTTGGAGAAGGGGCAGAGGGATAGCAGAACAGGGAGAGGCTGGTGCTGCTACTAGAGGGTCATACCATGGGGGAGTAATAAAGGCCACCATAATGCTCCCCCAGTAGAAATAATTCTCCTTATAATGTGACAATGCAAAAAATACCCCCTTGTAATGCCCCCAGTTGAGCAAATGTCCTCCATAATATGCCTGTATAAAATACCCCTATATAGTGCCCCCAGTAAATGCCCCCATAGTGCTCATCTCCCCCTTCCTCCTAGTGCCCCCATAATGTACCAGTATAAAATGCCCCATATATCGTGCCCCAGTAGATGCCCTCAGTGTCCCCCATAATAAAATACCCCTTCTTAGATGCCCCTATAGTGCCCACCAATAACGTGCCGGTAATAAGTGCCCCCAATAACGTGCCAGTAATAAGTGCCCCCCATCACGTGCCAGTAACAAGAGCCCGCCCCATCACGTGCCAGTAATAAGAGCCCCCGCAATGTTCCAGTAACAAGAGCCCCCCATCATGTGCCAGTAATAAGCCCCCCATCATGTGCCAGTAATAAGCCCCCCATCACCTGCCAGTAATAAGCCCCCCCATCACGTGCCAGTAATAAGCCCCCCATCACGTGCCAGTAATAGGCCCCCCATCACGTGCCAGTAATAGGCCCCCCATCACGTGCCAGTAATAGGCCCCCCATCACGTGCCAGTATTAAGCCCCCCATCACGTGCCAGTAATAAGCCCCCCATCACGTGCCAGTAATAAGCCCCCCCATCACGTGCCAGTAATAAGCCCCCCCATCATGTGCCAGTAATAAGAGACCCCCTAATGTGCCTGTAAAACTATTGTAAAAAAAAACAAACACTTATACTTACCTCCTTGGCAGCGATGCGATGCAGGCCTCTTCCGGCCTGTGTCCCGCGCTGTATGGCTCAGGCGGCGTATGACGTCATCGCGTCGCCTGCGCCGGCCTCTGATAGGCTGCCGGCCTAGTGCCTGCAGCCTATCAGAGGAAGGGGAAGGGACACGCCTCTCCCTCCCCTGCCGCAGCACAGCACAGGCAGATGACTATGGAGATGAGCGCAATGGAAGCGCTCATCTCCCTGTGCCAGACTGCGGCGGCTCACTTGGGGGGCATTTTAGTTGGGGGGGCACAGCGTGATGTAGGGGGGCCGTGGCCCCCTCTGGCTCCCCCCTGGCGACGCCACTGGCAGTACTGGAGACCATATCTCCAGAAGGATATTGATACTTTGGAGAGAGTTCAGAGAAGAGCTACTAAACTGGTACATGGATTGCAGGATAAAATTTACCAGGAAAGATTAAAGGACCTTAATATGTATAGCTTGGAAGAAAGACGAGACAGAGGGGATATGATAGAAACTTTTAAATACATAAAGGGAATCAACAAGGTAAAAGAGGAGAGAATATTTAAAAGAAGAAAAACTGCTACAAGAGCACATAGTTTTAAATTAGAGGGGCAAAGGTTTAAAAGTAATATCAGGAAGTATTTCTGAGAGAGTAGTGGATGCATGGAATAGCCTTCCTGCAGAAGTGGTAGCTGCAAATACAGTGAAGGAGTTTAAGCATGCATGGGATAGGCATAAGGCCATCCTTCATATAAGATAGGGCCAGGGGCTATCCATAGTACTCAGTATATTGGGCAGACTAGATGGGCCAAATGGTTCTTATCTGCCGACACATTCTATGTTTCTATTATTTTTCTGTTCCTCAGTTTCACCTCATATATCCTTGCAATAAAGTCGAAGTTGGACATTGCTCCTCTGTCAATTCATTGCCGGGAAAGGTTTAGCTGTCTGTCAAGCTATGTGCCCTCACACATAAGGAGGACAGAACAAAGACTGAGGGCTGGGCCCACAGTTACAGAGGGCACACGATGCCACATAGACACAAACAACTGTTCTTTCCCAGCAGTTGAGTTTACTGAACAATGTAGTGAACAAGAAGCTGAGAATATATAAAACAGATTGGTACACAGAAAATAAAGTAACAGTGAATTTAACACAGCCTAACAATAAACCAGTAAAAGTGATGTTTTCCCCAAAGTCTATTAAGGAGCCTAGTTGCACTTGTATGTTCCTGGACGAGTTCCTCGTTGGGGTGCACCCTAAGTATTGCACAATACTATTTGTAATCCACAGGGAAATGATGTCTGTTTCTTGTAACTTTAATCCTTACTCCAACTCACAGCATATAACACCCTATGAGCAGCCAGTGAGATAGGAAAGTGTCAGCGTATGAGTGCCTTAGGGCTATGCATTAGCTTGCAGCCCGTGCACAGACATTTTGAAGGGCAGGGGCTTAAAGCGAACCTGTCACCAGGATTTTGGGTATAGAGCTGAGGACATGAGTTGCTAGATGGCCGCTAGCACATCCGCAATGCCCAGTCCCAATAGCTCTGTGTGCTTTTATTGTGTAAAAAAAAAGATTTGATACATATGCAAATTAACCTGAGATGAGTCCTGTCCCTGACTCATCTCACGTACAGGACTCATCTAAGGTTAATTTGCATACAGTACAGACCAAAAGTTTGGACACACCTTCTCATTCAAAGAGTTTTCTTTATTTTCATGACCTTGAAGGCATCAAAACTATGAATTAACACATGTGGAATTATATACATAAGAAACAAGTGTGAAACAACTGAAAATATGTCATATTCTAGGTTCTTCAAAGTAGCCACCTTTTGCTTTGATTACTACTTTGCACACTCTTGGCATTCTCTTGATGAGCTTCAAGAGGTAGTCCCCTGAAATGGTCTTCCAGAGTTCCCAGAGATGCTTAGCACTTGTTGGCCCTTTTGCCTTCACTCTGCAGTCCAGCTCACCCCAAACCATCTCGATTGGGTTCAGGTCCGGTGACTGTGGAGGCCAGGTCATCTGGCGCAGCACCCCATCACTCTCCTTCATGGTCAAATAGCCCTTACTTTCAAAGTTTTCCCAATTTTTCGGCTGAAAAATGATATGGCCACTAGTTTTTCTTTACTTAGCTGCTTTTTTCTTGCCATAATACAAATTCTAACAGTCTATTCAGTAGGACTATCAGCTGTGTATCCACCTGACTTCTCCTCAACGCTACTGATGGTCCCAACCCCATTTATAAGGCAAGAAATCCCACTTATTAAACCTGACAGGGGACACCTGTGAAGTGAAAACCATTTCAGGGGACTACCTCTTGAAGCTCATCAAGAGAATGCCAAGAGTGTGCAAAGCAGTAATCAAAGCAAAAGGTGGCTACTTTGAAAAACCTAGAATATGACATATTTTCAGTTGTTTCACACTTGTTTGTTATGTATATAATGCCACATGTGTTCATAGTTTTGATGCCTTCAGTGTGAATCTACAATTTTCATAGTCATGAAAATAAAGAAAACTCTTTGAATGAGAAGGTGTGTCCAAACTTTTGGTCTGTACTGTATGTGTCAAATCGTTTTTTTTAACACAATAAAAGCACACAAAGCTATGGGGACTGGGTATTGGGGATGTGTTAGAGGCCATCTAGCAACCCATGTCCTCAGCTCTATACACAAAATCCCAGTGACAGGTTCCCTTTAAGTAAAAAAAAAAAGGGCACTTGTCATAATTTCAAAAAAATGTTTGTACCACGAAGCTTACTTTTCTAGAAGTTCTACCTTGTTCTCCATAAAAAATTTTATGCTGTAATTGTAAATACAACAGAATCCACAAATAAAACTTTTTTGGTTTCACCGTACATATTATGGTAAAATGAGTGATGTCATTACAAGACTCTACACACTCTAATATGCAAAGAGACAAAGCACTACAACCCCCAGGCAGCCCCTGCGCTAGCCCTAAAGGACTCTGTCACCCTGACCCTGCACTGGTAAGCGGGCGGACTGGTGAATAAATTGCGCTGCCGCCGGCGGGATGGAGGGGGGGGGGGGGCGTGCGGACTCATGGCACGCTTGTAGTGGGTCAGCTTGGGCAGGGCTGTCTTTAATATTGATTGGACCCTGGGCGAGAATTTACTTGGGCCCCCTGGATCCCGCCTTCCCACACCCTAGCATGCAATCACGCCCTCCACCACTATATATAATATAGCTTACAGTCAATGACTGTAAATACTTACAGTTGTGAAGACTCCAGCAGGCTCTGGGCAGGAAGTGGACACCGCTCTGCAGTTCAGGAAGGAACCCGGGGATCAGCTCACCCTAGCGTTACAGTGCACCTGTCACGGCGGGCGTGCACTCAGACTCACAGATAACCCACCAACCAGCCTCTGGGCGAGAGACAGGGAAAGGGTCACCTCCTAGCTAATCCCTGACCTCTTTCCCTGCACTGCTCAGCCCACATGCAGATCTTAATGGTAGGTCTGATGTGTCCCCATGCCTGGGCTGAATCAACCCTAAATTCCCTGAGATAGTGAAGAGGGGAAATAGGAGCAGCCTGCTCGCACAGAACCTGGATGGGAGAGATGACACAAAACAACCAAACTAGAAATCACACTAATCTTTCTGAGCTGGAACAGACAACCTTCCTTCCTAGCTTCCAAGACCACAATGATTCCTATAATCCGCTCAGAGCACTGGACTGGAGTGCTATTTAAACTAATGACCCCACCCAGTGCACCTGATGAGAGGCGGATCCAGCATGGCTCCAAAACAAATACTAAACTCGTGCTGCTATCCTGGCCGACCTCCGTACATCGTCAGAGCGGGGCATGACAGTACCCCCCCTTCTACGGGTGACCTCCAGACACCCCGGACCAACCTTATCCGGATGGGACCTATGAAAAGCCCTCACCAGTCGGCTGGCGTTGACATCCAACGCCGGAACACACATCCTCTCCTTAGTATCCCCTCTAGTGCACCAGGTACTAAAGGGAACCCCGAAGAACTCTAGAGTCGAGAATCCTAGAGATCTCAAACTCCAAGCTTCCCTCGACTAGAACAGGAGGAGGAGGCAATGGCGATGGTTCCACCGGTCTCACGTATTTTTTTAGTAAAGACCTGTGGAAAACATCATGGATCCTCCAAGTCTGCGAAAGATCCAGCCGAAACACCACAGAATTGATCACCGCCGAAATTTTATACGGACCAATAAATCTTGGACCCAGTTTCCAAGATGGCACTCTCAATTTGATATTCTTAGTGGACAACCACACCAGATCACCCACACACAGGTCCGGACCAGTCACACGTCTCTTGTCAGCCATTCGTTTATACCTCTCACCCATCTTCTCCAAATTCCCTTGAATCCTCCGCCAGATGGAGGATAAGGCAGAAGAGAATCTCTCCTCCTCTGGCATCCCAGAGGAACTAGTCCCAGAAAAGGTACCAAACTGAGGATGGAAACCGTATGCGCCAAATAATGGCAACTTACCCGTTGACTCCTGCCTACGGTTATTCAACGCAAATTCTGCTAAGGACAAGAATGAGGACCAGTCCTCCTGATTCTCAGCCACAAAGCACCTCAAGTAGGTCTCCAGGTTTTGATTAGTACGCTCCATCTGACCATTCGACTGCGGATGAAAAGCCGAAGAGAATGAAAGTTGAATGCCAAGCCGAGAGCAGAACTCCCTCCAAAACCTGGAGACAAACTGCGTGCCCCTATCAGAGACCACATCAGAAGGAATACCATGCAATTTCACAATATTAGCCACAAAAATCTGCGCAAGAGTCTTAGCGTTAGGCAGACTAGTAAGTGGTATAAAGTGAGCCATTTTACTGAAACGGTCAACTACCACCAAAATCATTCTTCTCCCGGAGGAACTCGGCAGATCCGTAATAAAGTCCATCAACAAATGCGTCCAAGGACGAGACGGAATAGACAATGGAAGAAGTGAACCAGCCGGTCGAGTATGAGCAACCTTTGACCAAGCGCAGGTTTCACAAGCTGTCACGTAATTCTCAATGCTCTTACGTAAACCTGGCCACCAGAACCTCTGGGATACTAGATCACAGGTGGACTTACCACCAGGATGTCCAGCGAGGACAGTATCGTGATGTTCCTTGAACACCTTGTATCGCAGGCCCTCAGGAACAAACAACCTCCCTGGGGGACAAGAACCAGGAGCCCCCTCCTGGGCTCCCAACACCTCCATCTCCAATTCAGGGTACAGAGCGGAGACCACCTCCCCATCTGCCAAAATCGGCGCAGGATCCTCTGAATCACCTCCCCCAGGAAAGCTGCGAGACAAGGCATCTGCCTTGACGTTCTTGACCCCTGGGCGAAAGGTAACCACAAAATTGAACCTGGTAAAAAACTGTGACCATCTGGCCTGCCTAGGGTTCAGACGCTTGGCAGATTGCAGGTAAGCCAAATTCTTATGGTCAGTATACACCGTAATGTGGTGAGACGCCCCCTCTAACCAGTGACGCCATTCCTCAAAGGCCAACTTGATAGCCAACAACTCTCTATCTCCAACATCATAATTCCTCTCGGCGACCGAGAGATTCTTGGAGAAAAAGGCACACGGGACCCACTTGCCAGGGGATGAACCCTGTGACAGCACTGCTCTAACCCCCACCTCTGATGCATCAACCTCCACTATGAATGGCTGAGACACATCCGGCTGCACCAGAATGGGAGCAGACGCAAAACGCTCCTTAATAGCCGAAAAGGCCTGCAATGCCTCATCCGACCAGACAGAAACGTCGGCGCCCTTCTTGGTCATATCGGTGAGAGGTTTTACTATGGTAGAAAAGTTAGAAATAAACTTTCTATAATAATTCGTAAACCCCAAGAACTGCATCAAAGCTTTCAGATTTTCTGGTCGAACCCACTCCAGAACCGCCTGGACCTTTTCGGAGTCCATACGAAAACCAGAATCAGAAAGCATGTATCCCAAGAACGGAAGCTCTTGCACCGCAAACAAACATTTCTCCAATTTGGCATATAATTTATTCTCCCAAAGGATCGTCAAAACCTGTCTCACATGATCCTGATGGGTCTTCCTATCAGGAGAATAAATTAAAATGTCATCCAGGTAAACTACTACGAACCTCCCCACCAAATGATGAAAAATGTCATTGACGAATCGCTGAAATACTGCTGGCGCGTTCGTCAACCCAAAAGGCATAACCAGGTTCTCAAAATGACCCTCGTGCTTATTGAAGGCCGTTTTCCACTCCTCCCCCTCCTTGATTCTGATCAGATTGTAGGCCCCTCTCAAATCCAACTTGGAGAACACCTTGGCTCCAACAATCTGATCAAAAAGATCAGAGATCAAAGGCAGGGGATATGGATCCCGGACTGTAATACGGTTCAATTCCCGTAAATCCAAACACGGTCTCAGTGATCCATCCTTTTCCTTCACAAAGAACAAACCTACTGCCACTAGAGACTTAGATGGTCTAATATGGCCCTTTGCCAAACTCTCGGCGACATACTTTCGCATGACCTCTCTTTCGGGTTGAGAGAGGTTGTAAAGCCGAGACTTTGGCAACTTAGCCCCCGGAATGAGATTAACTGGACAATCATAGTCTCGATGAGGGGGCAATTCCTGAGCCCCACCCTCCGAAAAGACATCCGCAAAATCCGAGAGATACTGAGGTAAAGCCGTAATGGACACACCAGAGATAGATGTGCCAAGACAATTATCTGAACAAAACTCACTCCAACCAATGATTTGTCTTGCTTGCCAGTCTATAATTGGGTTATGTCTAGTCAACCATGGCAACCCCAAAACTATAGGAGCTGGCAAATCCTTCATGACAAAACAAGAAATAATTTCAACATGTGAATCACCCACCCTTAAGTAAATATACCATGAACAATGTGAGTAAGGCTCCTTTGAGAAAGAGGGGAAGAATCAATTGCAAAAACACAAATCTCGTTCTCTAAAGTGCAAGTACTTAGTCCTAGGTTTTGAAGGAAAAAAAAGTCAATTAGGTTTACCCCAGCCCCACAATCAAGGAATACATCAACAAAAACATTTTTTGACTCTAGCGCCACCATAGCTGGAAGGAGAAAACGGGAACTGCAGGGAGCTTGCATACCTGCCTGCTCCACCACACCATTCATACTACCAAGTGTCAGGGAAGTTTTTTTTTCTTTTTCTCTTCCACCTGTGGTTTAACATAAGGACAAGCAAAAATAAAATGACCACTCTTTCCACAATAGTAACATAGTTTGTGCACTTTCCTAAAGTCTCTGCTATCAGAATGGCAAGAAACCTGACCCAACTGCATGGGTTCCTCCGCTACCCCAGAGTTACCTGTAACGTCACCCGGGATGGCAGTAGAGACGAAACCACTCACAGAAGGGATATCTTGTGCGGAGGGAGCCCTATACCTCTCTCTGATACGTCTATCTAGCCGTACTGATAAAGACATGGCGTTCTCCAAAGAGTCTGGGTATTCGTGAAAAGCAAGGGCATCCTTCAATCTTTCAGATAACCCCTGACAAAACTGACTACGTAATGCGGCCGGCCGGAGGGCCCGAGAATCAGGTGGCAGAGAAAAGGCCCAGGATTGCGCGTCCCCTTTAAGCAGAGAAATAACTATACCTATCCTCTGACTCTCATCACCTGACGACGATGGACGCAGCCGAAAGTACAATTTGCAGGATTCTCTAAAACTGATAAAGTCATCCGTACCTCCTGAAAATCGATCAGAAAGAGCCCCTTTTACGCTCCACACAAATTTGACCTGCACCAGCTGCCAGAGCATTCTGACACCGTGTGACCGAACCACCTAGCTCCACAACCTCTAGGGATAGCCCCTGCAAGCGGTCAACTAGTGCTTCAATTGACGCCATCAAAAAACCGCTGAGTAAATGGCAGTCACAGTATGGCGGATTATAATGTCACGGCGGGCGTGCACTCAGACTCACAGATAACCCACCAACCAGGCTCTGGGCGAGAGACAGGGGAAGGGTCACCTGCTAGCTAATCCCTAGGAGACAACCTTCCTTCCTAGCTTCCAAGACCACAATGATTCCTATAATCCGCTCAGAGCACTGGACTAGAGTGCTATTTAAACTAATGACCCCACCCAGTGCACCTGATGAGGCGGATCCAGCACGGCGCCAAAACAAATACTAAACTCGTGCTGCTATCCTGGCCGACCTCCGTACATCGTCAGAGCGGGGCATGACAGCACCCCAGCACCCCACAGTATGCAGTATAGCACCCTATAGTATATAGCACCCCACAGTATGCAGTATAGCACCCTATAGTATATAGCACCCCACAGTATGCAGTATAGCACACGATAGTATACAGCACCCCACAGTATATAGTAGAGCAGTATAGCACCACACAGTATACAGCACCCCATAGTATACAGCACCCCAATATATAATCTCATATAGCAGCCCCCAAGTATATTATCTCATACAGCAGCCCCCCCAGTATATTATCTCATACAGCAGCCCCCCAGTATATAATCTCATACAGCATCCCTCCAGTATATAATCTCATACAGCAGCCCCCCTAGTATATAATCTCATACAGCAGCCCCCCTAGTATATAATCCCACACAGCAGCCCCCCAGTATATAATCTCATACAGCAGCCCCCCAATATATAATCCCACACAGCAGCCCCCCCAGTATATAATCCCATACAGCAGCCCCCCTGGCCCCAGTATATAATCTCATACAGAAGCCTCCCCAGTATATAATCCCACACAGCAGCCCCACAGTATATAATCCCACACAGCAGCCCCCCCAGTATATAATCCCTCACAGCAGTCCCCCAGTATATAATCCCACACAGCAGTCCCCCCAGTATATAATCCCACACAGCAGCCCCCCAGTATATAATCCCACACAGCAGCCCCCCCAGTATATAATCCCATACAACCTACCCCAGCATACAATCCTCAGACCCTCCCCAGTAGTCACATCCACCTCTCCAGCGTTGACAGACTCCCCTCTACAGACGCTGCTGAGCTGCCATCCCTGATCCTGACCCCTGATCTTCCTACTCTGCAGACAGTCGGCCAGTGTGATAGAAGAGCGCTGCCAACCCACGTGACCTACCCTTCTCATGCAAGCTGCAGCAACACCGATTCCTGGAAGAAAGAAAGGACCTTTGATTACCTCGTAACCATGTGACCAGTAATATCGCTATGTTACTGGTCACATGGTGATGATGTCACGTAAGGTCCTTTCTCCCACAGCTCTCACTTTCTCACAGTTCGCTCTGGAGTGCCGGTGTTCTGTAAGGGCATTAAAGGGGCAGGGGCAGAAGGGGGCAGGGGCTCAAGCCCCCTTTGAGCCCTATGTGTGCACATCCTTGCAGCCCGTACACCACAATGTAACTGTACTTGGAGCGTTATTGTATGTTCAAATGCCACTTCAACAGTGTGGTGCATTATGACACGGCAAAGCCACACTTACAGTTCCTTGAGCAGGTTCTTGGTGCTTTTACTTATTTCCTGGTCCACTCCAGAACTGGATCTTACAGACACGACACTCCTGGGGTTGTCGCTGCAAACCTCCCCTTCGTGCTGTCGGGAGTCTCCACCATGAGACGGTCCATTCCCTTCCAGATTCAGCAGAGATGATCCCTTGTGGTTTCCAGCAGCGCCAAGCACAGCCTCTGTCTGCTCACTTCTTTCTTCTAGAGGAACCTCCTCCACTTACACAGGTAGAGTGTGATGCAATAAGTCATTTGCTAAGTGCAGTGTCAAACCTGCATATTTAGTTTGCTATCACACTTGTAAGGGTCCAAAACAGCCCACAAATTTGCTATTTTCCAACTTTGCAAACTAAACAGGTTATTAGTATTCCTCTGATAGGCAGCTCCAATGTAGACTTTTATCATCTTATCCTTTGCTACCATCTACTGACCAAAGTGAGAAGTTGCAGTAATTATACAATCTACAGCATAGCAGAGTCATACATTTAAGGTCCCTTGCCCCACATCCTTACACTTACTGAATGACGATTTTGTTTGATCTGTGGTTTATGCAAACCTGGCAATATTTGACCTGTACCGATTGATTTTGTGGGCATTTGTTAGCAAATACCTTGTTTACACAAATACTTATTTTATTGGCGGGACTTACTCTGGAGCAGGGTTGCCAACTGTCCAGAAATTTCTGAACAGTCCGTAAAAATAGGTGATAATGAGTTCTTATCTGTATATTGAGCTATAGACATGTATTACTGATAATATTTATCATTCCTTATGGTTTTCTAATTTGTCCGTAAAAAATGTTGACTGTCTGTGATTTTGGGATATGTGGTCCAGAAAAAATTACAAATCTGATTGGCAACCCTGCTCTGGAGACCTCACCCATGCCAATTTATCAAATCTATGTACATAAGCCAATTTCTTTGATGACTAGATGCGCGTCATTCATTGTAATCAGCACAATCACTTACACAAACACCTAGCAGACAGTAGGGAGCAGCACTTCAATTTTCTTCTTGTGTCAATGTGACATCTACATTTTTTCTTTCTTTCTTTTTTTTTTTACTAATTAAAATCAGAAACTGATACATAGTCTTTTTTTCTCATTTATTTTTATTTTCTGATTGTCGATTTTTTTTTTAAATTCTTTTTTCTCTACATGATTATGGTGGCGGCCATCTTGCCTGAACTGTTGTTAACAGCATTCAGACATATGATTTACAGCAGCCACAGGGATCAATTAAAAACCTCCAGTCTGGAAATGACTCATTGACTTCTAAGGCCTCTTGCATACGACCGTATGGCTTTTTCAGTATTTTGCGGTCCGCAAAACACGGATCTGCAAAAAATACGGATGACGTCCGTGTGCATTCCGTTTTTTGCGGAATGGAACAGCTGGCCCCTGATAGAACAGTTCCATCCTTGTCCGTTATGTGGACAATAATAGGACATGTTCTATCTTTGAATGGAACGGAAAAACGGAAATACGGAAACGGAAGTCATCTGGAGTACCTTCCGTTTTTTTTGCAGATCCATTGAAATGAATGGTTCCGTATACGGTCTGTATACGGAACACAAAAAACGGAACATAAACGGAAAAAAAACGTTTGTGTGCAAGAGGCCTAAGGGAGAATTTTGTGGGCATTCTGTGTGATCTGGTCAGAGGTCATTGTGCAGGTAGGGGGAGGAGGTAAACAATATAGTGACATGAAAAAGTTAAAAAAGAACATCACCAACAAAATTCTAATAAGTATGTTTAAAAAAAAAACTGCATTCCTTTAAGACAGCAATTGGATCTCTTGTCTACATGGCTACTATTCAACCTTCCGCAAATAAGTAAACCAAAGTACACATGTAGTTACAAAGTTAAAGAGACTGTTTAGTGAAGACACTCCCTTTCTATATGCTGTATTAAGGATGTGATAGAGAGGGGAACATGATGTGAGATATTTAGCGTGAAACATAAGAAAGAGCAGCACTCGCTTTGGTAGATATTGCTCGTTCATGTATTACATGACCGACATCTTTCCCTGGGGATCATCGTTTGAGAGAGGTCTATGGACTTCATGAATAATATTCATATGTAAATGTTCCTTCAGTAAACACCTTTTCCCCCGAGCTACAAGTCTACTGTTCTAATAGGTATATCAATCATACGTGTGAGGCCCATTGAGCTTTGCACAAAAATGTGCAGCTTTCTCCTCTTAGGCTGCGCTTAACACTTTTCTTAAAAAACATAGTAGAGAGTGGAACATAGTAGAGAATGGGCATGACCGTACTGGATTTACCAGTAATTATACTAGAATACTTGTGAATTTCACCTGAAATTTAGGCCAGCTCCTACTTTCTGGTGCACTGACTTTCCAAATGGCATGCACCACTTAAAGGGGTATTCCCATCTCAGATATTGATGACATAAGGTAAATACAGTAGGTGCAGGTCCCACCACTGGGAATTGCTCCTATCTCCATAAATGGTCCCCACGAAGTGAAGGAGAGAGCACCACGCAAGATTGTCCATGTCTGTTCACCGCTATGGGAGTTCCGAATATAACTTCGCTGGGTCGGCTATTCCCGGCAGTCCCACATCTATGAATGGAGAGGTGGCAATGCATTTGTGGTGTACCCTCCTTATGTTCAGTGCACCCGTTCTGGAGATAGGTGCGAGTCCCGGAGGTGGGAGACCTGACATTGACGGCATATCCTAGCGAAATGCCATCAGTGTCTGAGATGAACTTGTTGCATCCTTAGAAAAAAATTAAGATTGGAGTATGAAACGCAATTCTTAATACATCCTCTGTTGTGTATTGTGTTGGGTTTATACCCATACTTACCGAGTGACCCAGGAAGATTCGGAAAAGCAAAATATATGCCCCACCAATTTATATAGGACATACCCCCAATCTTAGGTATTTGAATCTCATGTAGTGCACCTACCCCCTTCACTCCCTAAAATGGATACATATCTCAAAATAAATACAGGCTTTGCCACCCCCCCCACCCAAAGAAATACATACTTCAGACCAGTGCTCTCAAATGTAGACCCCAGACGAGACCCCTATAGAAATGCAGATCCCAGACCTCACAATAAAGAGACTCCAGACCAAGCTCTTCATCGACTGCAGATAGATATTTAGGTAGGAACTGGATCCCCCAGGATCTCCCCTGTTTTTGAGTCTCCCAGGTTACACAAGAGAGCAGGCTAGTATGCCTATACACATTGATTGTGCAGGAAATTCAAAATAAAGCCAAAAAGACACAATCTTTCAGGCTTTAGTTAACCAATATTGTCCTATTATTCTTGGCTAAGAGTAGAAAATCCACAATGTTTTATACAACTGACCTTTTAGACTCGATGTTTGTTGAGAACTGACCTGTATTTTCAATTATCACCATCAGGAAGCCAATGTGACTTCCTTGCTGTAAACAGCAAGTGTGACCGGGGCACTGATTATTAATTTGTCCGGAAGACAAATGTAGCCATCAAAGGCTTTTAAAGGGAAGTTGTGGCTTCAGATGAACATAAACAGATGGGGATAGAGATCTATAGGACAGCAGTTTGAGGCCATAATTTAATATTGGAGCCGTGTTTCCTCGGTCTGTCACACAATACACATTTGGCTTTTTATACTGTATAAACAGGAAATTGCACCTCTTTGGCATCATGGAGGCTGTTTGGAGGTATTTTGTGAAAGGAGCAGGGCTGAGCGCCGTTTCTGTGGCCACTTCCCCTTCTCTATTAACAGACCAGTTATGAGGATTTTGGTTTTACCCAGTTTTTTCTTTTCTCTATTACTAGACTAGCTTCTGCTTTTAAAGGAAATAATTATTGCTGGGTGCTAATGAACTCCTGGTTACCAAGGGGTTTCACATAGTGCTCCTCTTTAACCTGTAAGGGAGTCAGACCTTACAAGCCCTGAGTGGTATGCATTTATTTATTGCTGACTTATTGTGCTGCACTTTACAGACATTGTGCTCGGATCGTCTATCAGCTCACCCTAGCTATGCTTAGCAGTAGAGTTATGCCACAACTGCCAGAGTAGGGCCGCCTAAAGGGGGCAACCCTAATATGAATGATTGTAAGATGGTGTGGGTGAAACATCTCAGATCCGACGTCAGCCTGAGGACGCAGGTGAGGATGAATAGGGCCGTCAATCAGCCTCCCCTCCCACAAATCCAGCAAATGAATTTGCTTAACACTTGTGCTCGGATCGTCTATCAGAAAGTACCTAACCTAACTCACCCTAACTACGCTTAGCAGTAGAGTTACGCCACAACTGCCGGAGTAGGGCCGCCTAAAGGGGCCAAAAATAAACAGACCATAGATTCAGAAAATATTTATATGAACATGTCATTACAACACCAAGGTCTGAAAAGCGAGAGACATTTCATGATGAGGGTCTGGAATGTACCGTACATAGCAAGATGATTTCCATCTACCCAATCTCTGAATAATATGAACTAGGATGTTGTTTCTAGAGGCAGCTGACGCTGCTCCAATTCTGAAGGAGTGGCCCATGATAGACATAGGATTGACCCTCATATTTACTAACAGTAGTCAGATATATTTCATGAATGTCTCAGTACTAAGGGGTGCAGCATTAAAGGCTAACAGCGGCGAGTCCGCTGAAGCTGCCCTGACGTACTCCAACCATTCACGAAGAACCCTAACCGGACACCAACTGTTCCCGGTGGGAAAATACTTCACCTCCACCAGTTCCCCAGGCTGAGCTGTTTTCGATGAACTTAAAGTTAAGACACAACATGTGTTACACCACACAAGTTGTCCTTTACGTAAAAACGCTTTAGATGAAGCGGAACGTGTAAACTCGCTAGGCCTGAGGAACCCATAAAAACTCAAATACATGGCCGTTTTAATCAACAGGCTAGTGTCATGGCCAAAGGGCTTCTTCTGCAGCAAGTCAGACAACGATCTAAACATCCGTCCTGATAATGGCTGTCGAGTAGGATAGCTTTTAGCTGTCACCTTCTGAATGCCCTTCAATAAGGCCTTCACAGGATGTGCTGAAAACAGAGACGGCTGATCGGGATGTAGGACATAGCAGTGATGCTGTATGCCAGCAAGGTATCATTTGATGATGCTATGTGCTAACTTGAGGTGAGAGTGGCAAAAAGCAATAAACTCCATCAAGTAGGTTATGTGCCCCGTGCCCCCAGGTGGGTAAGTTTCCTTAAACTTGTTGAACAACCCCCAAGCAGTCTCATATACTTTAAGCGTGTTGCTGGACAATGACTTAGCCACAAGACTCCTAGCTGTAGCGAGGTGTAACACTTGTCCATCACCAGTTGACTGTGATGAGGGGTTGGCGTCGGCAAGGAGTCTGCCCCTGAGTATACCTGGAAGAAGAGCCGAAAGTTAAGCCGGGACAGAGCGTCTGCTGCTACATTCTTTTCCCCACTAATGTGTGTACAAATAAAATGAAATCCATGCTGTAGTGCCAGCCAAACAAACCTTCTAACGAACGACATTATCTCTATGGAACTTGATCTGCCCTTCATCAGAATGTCTGCAGTAACCGCATTATCCGTCAAAAACAAGACTGTATGATTACTCTATTGCCTACCCCAGGCCTGCGCTGCCCCCACTATGGGGTAGATCTCAAACAAAGGGGATGACTGACCAAACCCCGGAATGTTTGCTACCTCAGGCGGCCAAGGACTGGCCAACCAGTGTCTTCCCCATATGGCAGCGAACCCTACTGATGCCGCCGCATCCGTATATACCAAGGGGGACTGATTTGACACTGCAGGAACAAACAAAGAAACTCCATTCCACTGTGTCAAAAAGGTGTCCCACATCAGTAGATCGGCCGTCGCTTGTTGATTTAAGTGGATAGAACTGTCTTGATCTGGGGCTGATGGAAGCAGTTTCATTTCAGCCTGGAAATAAAGGTCCTCCCTTGGGGAATAATCCGCATGACAAAATTTAACATGCCCAGAAGGGACTGGAGGTTTGCCCTCGTGGTGACCCTGACATGTGCCAACCTATGTACCACCTCTCTGATTCTGCGTAATATATCTTGCGGAAGACTGGCCTGCATATATACTGTGTCCAGCTGTAGCCCCAAGAAGGTAATTGCAGTACTAGGGCCTTCCACCTTATGCGGTGCCACTGGTACTTTTAGATCCTTGAATACCGTACTTAATATGTGCAGATCCCTGGGGGCTTGTGACGGGGGTTCGATTAACGTAAATTCGTCCAAATAATGAATGACATGTTTAGCGTGGAATCTATTAGTCAAAATCCAGTGTAGGGCCTTAGCAAATTGCTCAAACAACCACGGACTGGATTTTGACCTGAAGGTCAACTTATTAGCAAAATAATACCGACCTTCCCACCTAATGCCATGCCACTGCTATAAAGTCTGGCTGTAAGGGAAGTAATTTAAAGGCGTCTGTAATGTCTGCTTTCGACAACCATCATGTGCCTTGACCTAAGAAAAGTATCACCTGGATAGCTTCGTTAATGGAAGCGTACTTCATAGAGAACTCAAAAACCTACAAATAATTGCCAGACTGCTTATAAACAAATATAATTTTATTACATGATTACATATAACTTACAAACATGATTAAAATACATAGATGCAGGGAAAAGAAGGCGACATCAACTGCGACTTAACACGTCCACAAATCGCCCATCAGTATACACATGATTTACATAAAGTAAACCAAATTCATTAGCAATCAAAGGACATTTAACGTTTACCCATGCTGTGCCTCCTTCAGGATGGCGCCAACCCCGACGCGCGTTTCGGCGAACTTATTATTTTTTTTATAGAGAACTCCTCTGATGGTATCAAGGAGTTGAGACTAGAGATAGGCAAGGAATGTGGTGCTGACAAATCATAAATTAATCTTTTTTTATTGGAGAATTTCCCGGTTACCACCCCCACCGGGTTTACCCTTCAACAGTCGAAGGGGGGCTGACTAAACGGACCTACCAAATAACCCTTCTCCAATTCCTTCTACCAACTGAGGTAGTGCCACTAGCCCCGTATGGAAACCATTAATCAAACCGTTCACCACATATTTAACCCAGCCGGGCTCCGGATGATCTCTTAAATAATAATCAAGCAGTTCCGCGTCTACCACGCCTAGTCATGCTGTATGGTTATTCCTCTGAGGACAAGCCACACGGGGATGAGCCCTAAAACAAATAGAACATAAGTGTAACTACCTACACTGGCTGTAGCCACATGCTGAGAAATTAAAGTTATTACACACTTGTGACCTGCCCAGATATTTAATTGGTTGTCCCAATTTGTCCACCCCTGACAGAACCCTGCCATTGCTGGTCGATGGACCCGGAATGTTCCTAGTCTGTGAGGTCTCTGTTGGCATGCTAAGACTGGAACACCAATCCATTGTGTGTGAGTAGGAACTACACGTGGTACACTCCGGGGCTCTAAGACCCGCGAAGTGGCAGCAGAACAGTTCTGTGTCGACAATTGACCAGTGAATGACATGTTGGCTCTGTGCCAGGGCTGCCGCTGCCTTGGCCGAAAACGAACAGTGGTAGTCATAGAACGCCGTACCACCGTATTTATAACCTAAATCCACCACCTTGTATAAGTACAGATCCAACTCCTCCCTCCTATGTGGGCTAACTGACGAGACCACATCCCGAAATAAAATAAACGCAAGGACAAATTCTGCCACACTTAGCTTTCTGTTGAATCTGACATCTTTGGACTTTAGGACAACGGACATTTCCCCACAGGCTATCGTCTTATTATCGGGCACTTCATGCATAGCTATAAGTAACAACACTAAATTAACGTCCTTACCCTCGAGGATGTCCTGGCGAATGTTGGCTGGGATGAAATGTGATGGTGCTATAGAGGGAAGATTAACTAACCCAGTAGCCACACTGGTTTGCGATGTATAGGCCCTTGAAGGTCCCTGCACCGCTAAACTAGCTGCCACCCCCCTACTTTCCACCATCTCCAGCATAGCCTGGACGTCTGCAATGGACGTGGCCATAGAATTGATGACTGCATGCAGCTGAGTCAAGGAAGTCTGTATCATGCCCATGGACACTACATCCTGACCAGGACCTGCTGACTCTGAAGAGAGTAGACGGTAAAGTTCCGCTTTCCTAGCTGTTGCTGGGAAAGGAATTCCTCTCTTCAGTAATTCCGCCGTCATCTTGGGGATGGTCCAGGATCTTATCGAAGGTACGCTGGTCCGTACAGACTGTCGATCCATGCTTCCATGCAATGAAGACGTGCCCTCGATGTCCGCGTTATGAGACATCGTGCAACTAAAACAAGACAAATGATAATATAACCAACCAAAACAGCTCCCTAGTGTTGACACCTGTAACCGACCCAAGCCACCTAGTGCTTATGACGTGACAAGCTTCCAAACCGTGCCTATAAATGTGATGTGACTTTTCCGTAACATGCCTATATGCTCCGCCAATTGCTAGTGATCAACGTGACCGGACTGTCATCGTCCGGTGGTTAACCTCGTAACGTCGTGCCTGTAGTCGTGACTGACTTCGTAATCTCGTGCCTGTAGTCGTGACAGACTTCGTAATCTCGCACCTGTAGTCGTGACAGGACTTCAGCAACGTGCCTGTAGTCGTGACCGACTTCATAATCTCGTGCCTGTAGTTGTGACCGACTTCGTAATCTCGTGCCTGTAGTCATGACAGACTTTGTAATCTCGCGCCTGTAGTCGTGACAGGATTTAAACATCGCAACTGTAGTCGTGACCGACTTCGTAGCCTCGCGCCTGTAGTCGAGACAGGACTTAAACATCGTGCCTGTAGTCATGACAGACTTTCTAGTAACGTGCCTGTAGTCGTGACAGACTTCGTAATCTTGCACCTGTAGTCGTGGCGGACACCGTAATACCGTGCCTATGGCCGTGATAGATTAGAGTAATCCTGGCGAATCCCGGTGCCACCTAGTGCCCCCAATTGACCTGACCCATCCGGACCATACCTACCCGCTGACCAGCCGTATGCAAGACACGACACTAGACTGCCTGAGCATGGCACCCACGGACCTAGCCGAACTACGGACAAAAGAGGCATTACTTAATGGGCGGAGAACGAGAGGAGAAACAACATACACATCAAGTGCATTGGGCCAGCAATACTCACCTGCTTTGACGTGACTCTAAATGCCGCTGCCTTGTCCTGGCAGACCAACTAACTCCTACTCCGCCGTGTGCTGCCGCCTGAACTCGCCCAGCCACCGACCCGGAAAGAAAATCGCTGAGCCGACGTCAGCCTGAGGACGCAGGTGAGGATAAATAGGGCCATCAATCAGCCTCCCCTCCCACAAATCCAGCAAATGAATTTGATTAACACTTATCATCACTCTGTCCCTACTCGGGCTCACAATCTAAGTTCCCTATCAGTATGTGTTTGGGGTGTAGGAGGAAACTGGAGTAGCCGGAGTAAACCCACGCAAACACAGGGAGAACATACAACCTCCATGCAGATGTTGTCCTTGTTAGATTTGAACCTAGAACCCAGTGCTGCAGGACACCATTGCTAACCACTGAGGAACCAGGCTGCCATATGCTTCATACTTCCATAACATTGCTGCTTGATATGGTGAATTGCCTGAACTGGTGAATCAGCTTGCTACAAGTCAATCAGAGATAGTCCAGACTGTATGTGACCTCTCAGCACTCATGGATAGCAAAGGTTCTACCCATATAATACCTCCTACTGACCTGCAACATAATACCCAGGTAGTTAATCTGTCTTAGGTCACCACTGGAGGATCCTCACCCCATCTTCCCATACCTACCCATCTTGGTGGAAACCCTAAAGGATGTCTGGGCTTTGTCAACCAATGCATGGTACACTGTGAATTGTATCTGATAGAGTGAGGGTGGTATAAATCATTTTTATGCTCTCTAGAGAAGGTTTGGCCTGGGTAGCACCTTTGTGGGAACTGAATGATCCTATTATGTACTCCCTGTCAACGTTCCCCTTGACGTTTTGCAACATATTTGAAGAACCAGGTATTATACATTCTGCAGCTGATGTCCTCCTTCACCTAATAAATGTGTCACCAAAATTTTTATCTGCCAGTTAAAACCAGATAGGGGCACATCTCCTTTTTTCTAATCTGTTTAGATCTTTTAGTAAGATTATTATGGGGGGTGACCGTCTTGCCTGAGCTTTTCTTAACAGCATTTAGAAAGCATTTAGAACATTGCTTTATGGCAGCCCCATGGGCCGTAGACACAATGGCCAGGAGGGGACCTCATTGACTTCTATGGGAGAGTTTTCGAACAAGGGAAGAATAGATAAGCTTTGACAGTCACCTATTGTGAATGGTGGATCATGTCTTATCTATACACAGAGGTGATATCATTACAGGCAATATTATAATGACAGATAAGGAGATAACTGCAGTAAAGTGATCTGTACAGACCAAGAAGCCGTGCCTATTAATAGGCTTAGTGGACAGATTTTATGATTTTTGTTTAAATATTGATATTGACATGGAAAATTCTTTAAAATAATATTAAACATAAAAACGTGATTTAAGCAATAGCTCATTTTCTGCTGACACATTCTCTTTAAGACAAAGGTCAGATTTTCCATTCAATTTCATACCCTTGCTTCAGAGCTTGCTTGGAATGACAAGGTTCTGCTGGCAACTTTCAATGCTGGACTTTTGAGCCATTTTAAAAATAAGCTAGCGGGAAGGGATCTGCCTGCATCCTTTGTATGCAAAACTAGGAAAATGCTTATTTGAAAATCACAAGTTGCCATTCTTGGGATATATTATCTCTTGGATGATTACAAATGTATCCAGAGAAAGTCACTGCAATCCTGAACTAGCTACAACCTGTTAGTCTTAAAGCTCTTCAGAAATTTCTTGGATTGGCCAATTACTATTTGGCAAGTCATCCAAAATTACTCTCAACAGCTCTCACTCATAAGTGAGCAAATACACACAAGTGGTCAGATTCTGTAGCCTTTAATCTCAAGACTCACTTCTCGTCTGCTCCAATTCCAAGGTATATCTCCCAGACATTAGTAAAGCATTTTTTTCTGGAGGTCAATGCTTCTTCCATAGAAGAGAAAGCGATGCTTTCCCAAAAGTCTGATGATGTTAATTACCATTCCTGTGGCTTCTTCTCCCAAACATTTAGGCTGAGTTCACACGAGCGTGTCCGGATAAGGTCCGGATGCGTTGCGGCAAACCCGCGCGAGTAGGTACCCAATTATGGTCAGTTTTGACTGTGATTGCGTTCAGTTGTTCAGTTTTTATCGCGCGGGTGCAATGCGTTTTGCACGCGCGTGATAAAAAACTGACTGTGGTACCCAGACCCGAACTTCTTCACAGAAGTTCAGGTTTGGGTTCAAGGTTGTGTAGATGTTATTATTTTCCCTTATAACATGGTTATAAGGGAAAATAATAGCATTCTTTAATACAGAATGCATAGTAGGTGGTCAATTGAGGGTTAAAAAAGTGATGGATCATGTGATTGGACCATGTGATCTGACGTCACCACAGGTCCTTTAGCCGGCAGCTCATGATTAAAGAAGTAAGAAGAGACCGGCAGCTACGCGATCAAGAGGAGCTACGCGATCAAAAGCATTCTGTATTAAAGAATGCTATTATTTTCCCTTATAACCATGTTATAAGGGAAAATAATACAGTGAATAGACTGTCATCTTAGCAACCATGCGTGAAAATCGCACCACATCCGCACTTGATTGCGGATGCTTGCGATTTTCACTCAGCCCCATTCACTTCTATGGGGCTTGCGTTGCGTGATAAACGCACAATATAGAGCATGCTGCGATTTTCACGCAACGCACAAGTGATGCGTGAAAATCGCAGTTCATGTGCACAGCCCTATAGAAATGAATGAGTCCAGATTCAGTGCGGGTGCAATGCGTTCACCTCCCGCATCGCACCCGCGCGGAAATCTCGCCCGTGTGAACTTAGCCTTACCCCTGCAGAAAGGAATTAAGCTATCAGTGACCATGATTCCCCAGCAGTTAAATTTGCCTTGGAAGAGTAATGTCATCTTCTGGAGGAAACTAAGTTCACAATAACTATTTAAACCAACCACAAAAATCTTGAATATCTGCAGTCTGCCTGCAGACTGATCTTTTGCCAAACCTATAATATAAAACGAGGCTAGCACAGCAAAAATAAATACTACAAGGTGCTGCACATGTGTACCAAATGAGCAATACTAAAACAAAAGCACATAAAACAAGTGCACACCTGAGATATAGGACAATTCAAACAATGTTTATTGGACCCATGTAACAACAAAAAAAGTAACACCATAAAATTACTTAAAACCACCAGGAGATCCTGGGCTTTTATGCCTACAATATAAAGAATATAGCAACTCACGCCCTTCAAAGCATGAATCCACATTCAATAAAGTCAAGATATTAAGAGGTCAACTACATCCATGCTTTCCTTGCATATAGCAAGACCATATCACAGTATGACGCACCCCTCAAACACGTCCACACATTCACACACAACGCTGCCACCACCCATCAGCAGGATCGGACTGGCCCACAGAGGTACAGGTGAATCCCCTTGTGGGCCCCTGCGCAAGGTGGGCTCCTAGTCTCCCACCCCCTGCACAAGTGGCACATAACACAGTAGTCTTACTGTTTTACATACAAATATATTCAATCTACAGAACCTCAACCAGCCTATGTTCATATAAAAAACACGATCAGATAGCCGCGATGACTTCTAGGTATAGAGGAAAGCTAGCCAGCATCCTCTGTTCCCCAGGACCTACCTTCTCAAAGTTTCTGCAGAGACCCCCATATTCAATCATCTGGTAGCATCTTGCTGCTGTGTGAGCAGGTAATATTTGAATTTATCTGTACGGTGGTCCCCCAAAATAAATTTTACTGGTGGGCCCTAGGCACCCCAGTCCGACACTGCCCCTCAGTATGGCCTATGGAATGCCCTGGTTAGAGAACACCAGTGCACAAACACTCACAGACACATGCTGCATCCTAGTATACAACAGGCAACCCTCTAGTACTTTCAATGATAATGCAACAAAGGAGTACTTATAGGGTGTGGTACTTTTAGGGGGATCAAGGAACGACTTTTTACATTTTAAATTTTATATAAAAAAAGTACAGTGCTAAAAGGTTACAAAAAGATGACAAAAAGGACAAACATATAGGCAAATAGTACAGAAATGGGGATAAAATAATGCATCACATATCATTTAGATCGGTGAGGGATCCAAGCTGGGAGTTAATTTGATTAGTTCTACAAGCTAGGTACATCTCCAGAATCTGACCATGTGTGTCAGTTCATGAGATATTTTTAAGGGGTCCAGGCCTGGTCACTTCCTCAGCTAACACACTCTCTACTCTGAACTAGGGGAGGACCTAAGTCCATCACCTAGCTTCCTACAGGGGCAGACTCTGGATTGTTAACTAAATACGAAAAAATAAACTAAGCTGAACTGGAATTGAAAAAAAGTTTCAATCAGCAAGGACACAAACAAACTACAAGACTCATAAACAAAACTAGAAATTTAAAACATGGATAAACAGGGCACTCAAGGAACCGTGACAATGTATTAGAAGCAATAGTGAGCTTTATTACTAAAACAAATCAATAAAATTGATGGTAAAAACAGTACATGACAAATATAAATGCAATATACAATAGACTGTTAATATTATCGATTGACCAAGCTAGTAAATAATCGATATGCCGATCTAACACCATATATTCGGTCCAATGATTATGCACATCCAAAAAAAGTCACTGATTGTCGATAAATCTGGTTGCTATTAATCGAGACCAAAGTCAAATATCCTACAGTTCGACACGGCGGCGTCCCGCCGAAGCAAAGTAGGTAGCAGCGTCCCGCTACTGAACAACTTGCAAGTTTAGAATATTCCTTTACCTTTTAATCGACCAAATATTCGTCCGAAATTTTCATAAGAACCTTCAGATGTATTCACTCCCAAGATATGCCGTTGAATCGGGAGTTTGAAGAAAGCTCTCTCTTCGGTTATGGTCGACTTGTTGGTATAGTAGGTCTTTCGGTACAAAAATAGGGTGTAGCACCAGACGCGTTTCGGGGTTCAACCCCTTCCTCAGTGGTATGCTTCACCCCTTACAAAACCCCTCTTTTATACTGAATGTTCCATGGTTTCATTGGTCTCAATTTGATCGTCATATCCTGTCTGTCGATTTACTCAGATGTTCTCAATTATAGCTCAATCACAGACATGGTATCATATAAAGAAACTAAAAAGTGTTTTTGACATCCTTAGCAATTCATCATATTTCTACAACTTCATCGGATTATATATTAAAAGTTCCTAAATATCTGACAGTGGCCTGTTCCAGTGGTGGGTGACGTGAAGCCTGATTCTCTGCTATGACATGAAGACTGATTCTGCTATAGACCTACTATACCAACAAGTCGACCATAACCGAACAGAGAGCTTTCTTCAAACTCCCGATTCAACGGCATATCTTAGGAGTGAATACATCTGAAAATTTCGGACGAATATTTGGTCGATTAAAAGGTAAAGGAATATTCTAAACTTGCAAGTTGTTCAGTAGCGGGACGCTGCTACCTACTTTGCTTCGGCGGGACGCCGCCGTGTCGAACTGTAGGATATTTGACTTTGGTCTCGATTAATAGCGACCAGATTTATCGACAATCAGTGACTTTTTTCGGATGTGCATAATCATTGGACCGAATATATGGTGTTAGATCGGCATATCGATTATTTACTAGCTTGGTCAATCGATAATATTAACAGTCTATTGTATATTGCATTTATATTTGTCATGTACTGTTTTTACCATCAATTTTATTGATTTGTTTTAGTAATAAAGCTCACTATTGCTTCTAATACATGGTCACGGTTTCCTTGAGTGCCCTGTTTATCCATATTTTATGTTTCCCTGTATTGAGTGAGTGGTCTCAATTTACAGGAGCACCTGGTGGTGTTTGGTGCCTTTAGTGCGACATCTTATCTATTTATTCAAAACTAGAAATTATTCCATTCTATTGTATTGTCTAGACAAAACAGATGACTAGACAAGGAACTATATACTAGTTCTGGATATAAAAGCAACAGCGCTTACACTATCTCCAGCAAGATCACAGCAGAGACTAGTAATATTTAAAGAAGGGCTATCCAATCAGGAGCACCTTCCCAAAAGAGACTGGCCTGCACCAGTGATCAGCTGACCACAGTAATGAATGGTGTTGGGCGCAAATATTTGAATCGCAAATTTTAATCGCTAATATCGCCACTTCGAGAATTCGCGAAGATTTTGAATATAGTACTCGCGAATATTCTAGATTTTTATTTTATCTGGACCCATGATCCCTCCCTGCTTCTTGCTTGTTGGCCAATGAGAAGGCTGCAATGTCTTTGTCTGAGCTTAGCAGCATCCCTAGCAACCAATAGGAAAGTTGCCTACCCCTTACTATATAAGAACCTCCCCAGCAGCCATTTTCTGTAGTTTTTTGCAGTTCTGAGAGAAAGACAGCAGTGACATTGCTGAGCTCTGTGCTTTGCTGTGTCATTAAATTAGATAGTTAGTTAGTTAGCTTATATATATACTAGCAGAAGGATCCGGCTTCGCTCGGGTATATTTAATCTATTTCATTTAATGTTTGTGTGTGTCGTTAAAAGAAATCAACACTATCCACTATAACAGTGACATCTACAGTACCCCCCCCCCCAAAACTGTGACCTCCACAACCCCCCACTGATGCAGCGTACTCAAGTTAGGGTTAATAGTGTTCCTGGGTGTTGTAGTGCAATCATGACACTAACCTGAGACGGCTGACTCTCTGCAAGGGCAGGGGATGATAGGAAATGTTCGTGACGCCAGTGCCAATTAAACGGTGGCACGCCGTTTGCTGATAGCAGGAATAACTGAGGAACCACGTGATGTTAAAGCAGAACTCAAACTTTAGTAGTCATCATTTAGGGACATTGACGGAAGCGCAGTTCCTTTGAATTTTTCCCGCTTTTTCGGGATGAAGATGACGCAGCAGCTATTTAAGTAGCCTCAGCGGCCATCTTTGGTAGAAGCGCTGTCTATTCACTGACAGCAAGCAGGATGATGAAAAGTCCACAAAACCACACTCCGATGTGGCGATTTCCTTCCTCTTGATAGCGCAACACTGCACAGCGCTTTTTGGAGGTTTTAGGCACAATTTGGGTATGTTTTTCAGTCCACAAAGTCCACTTTAATAAAACAGGCAATTTGTCACTTTGGTCACAGGGCAACTGTATAAGGCACAAAGTTCACGCTTCTTGCACTAGAAAGCGTGCGTATCCTGTTCGTGACGCCAAAAGAGAGGTGCAGCGTACTCAAGTTAGGGTTAATAGTGTTCCTGGGTGTTGTAGTGCAATCATGACACTAACCTGAGACGGCTAACTCTCTGCAAGGGCATGCGATGATAGGAAATGTTTGTGACGCCAGTGCCAATTAAACGGTGGCACGCCGTTTGCTGATAGCAGGAATAACTGAGGAACCACGTGATGTTAAAGCAGAACTCAAACTTTAGTAGTCATCATTTAGGGACATTGACGGAAGCGCAGTTCCTTTGAAGACAGTTGATTTTCAATACAGTTGATGCAGGCAATATATGTATAGCAAGGTGACTTCAGAGTGTTAAACACAGGACTTGCAGTACAGGCAGCTTGCACTCTATTCCTGACTGATCCTGGAACATAGAAAATCTTCACCAAGGCCCAATACCCTAGCTCTGGCGTATATCCTTGGTTTTATCTTTATCAAGTACCTCCTCTGTTGTCTTGAGTACCTCTTGCTTTTCTGAGCTTTGCCTCTGTCTCTCTCTCAGCTTCCTCAGGCTCTTTAACTGCAGTATTCCTGTTACTGCATATGGGAACTCAGGAGGGGAACCTTCTCCTTGAATCTGGAACCCGGTTACAGGGACTGCAATACCCTCTCCTGGTCTACAGGCTTCAGGCCTGGACTAGACTCTGACATGGTCTAGTCTCCAACTCCAGACTCCAACTACAACTCTAGACTCCCACTTTAGACTGACTTTCCTTTCCCTGACTGGGCCTTATATAAACTAGGGCTCCCTAGCTCCCTCTAGTGACTAAGAGCTGGAATGACACCCCTAGCAGGCCTGTACATGCAAGTTTCACAGTAACAGGGAAATACATAGCATTACATTTTATAAAGATGACTTATACCAACTTCCCCATAAATAAGGGGGACAACAGCACACAAGTGACCCTTCTGTAGTGACGGGCATTACAGTCCCCGTACACTACACTGACCCCACTGCTTTAAGCTGAGTACGACCTCGTACTCCATCAGGGCTCGCCCAACTGGAATCTCTACCTGAAACAGAAAAAGAGACATGCAGGCATACATATATGTAATTCATCTGCATTTACATTCATATCAGGTCCAATTGGCAAAGGTGAAGGGTGGTGACAAGGGGCGTCGTTCTCTTCTTCTCAGGATAGGAAATGGAACTGGGGCGCTGACCTGGCACAGCGTAACATTATAACCAGGATAGTCCATGACAATGAATAAGTCCATAATAGAACAGCAAAATAGATAAAACAGTATAAGAGTTCTTGGAGGCTCAAAGAACAAACATGAGTCCGTACCCAGGTTATTTTCCTATTAAATCACAGAGGCTCTCGTGCGGTGGAGTCCATCTCTGGGCACATTTCCTTTAAAAAGAGTAAGAATCTCAGAGGCTCAGGTTCTTTTGAGTCTGTCTCCGGGCACGGTTCCTTAGTATCAAGTTGCACAATAAAATTGTATAATATAAAACAAGTGCTGTAATACCCCTGATCAACCTGAAAAGGGGGGTAAGGGTAAAAGGTGCAACTAAGGAACAGGCACAACTTGGCGTGGGGTAGCAAAAGCAGGCAGGAGATCCTGGAAACAAACTTGGCTTTGTTGACCTTGTGATTTCAGTGGTTAACACCTACCACTGAGCCGTGGATGAACTGGCAGCAGCAACAAAGGACCAGAAAACATAGGACTCCTGTCCTGGAAGGGTTAACAACATCATTCTTTGGTGAAATAAATCAAAGGCCTAGCAGGCTGATTCACAGTGGCATGTCATAATCACTTGGCTCTGCTGGCAAATACGGCCTGTAGTAGTCCTCTACAGGAGGATGTGCCCACATAACGGTGTTAGGGGGCAGCTGCAAGGTAAAGGGGCCCCTAATAGGTATTGGCCCCATGGGCCTAGGGGTAAACCCTCGGGTGGACCGTACCGGTCCCGGCATAATGATTGGGGGTGGTGCTGTGTTGGATACCGCCGCCGCAATCGGTCCGGTGGGCTCTGTGCAGCAGTTCACAGCAATAGCGGGTCCTCTTTGGGGCCGCAACGGAGCGGTGGTGACAGAAGGTGGTCTACGGGTGGTGACAGGCACCCTTACCTCGTCCTTCTTTGGCGGCGTCCGGATCCTGGCGGTCGCGATCTTGCGCAGCTCTCGCAACTTTTCCTCCAGCCGGACAATCTGGTCACCGATGCTCTCTGTGTCGGAGTCGCTGTCATCTGCTGGCGCCGCCGGCGCAGGTACAGTCAACGATGCCTCTGACGCGGCCTCTGCAGGTTCTGGTGGCGCATCGGGTCTCCGACCCCTCCGGATATTCTCGAAGGTATCGCTAAGTCTTTTGAAGTTCTCTATGTCCTGGATGGTTTTCTCCCGGCGAGGCAGCTCGGGGGAAGGATAGGGGCTCACTCATTTTTCCAACACGGTTGGCTGCCAGAAGACATTAGGCCCAATGAAGGAGCTCCGCTCCTGGAAGGCGTGATGGGCCGGCTCTGGAGAGCGTTCCGGTTCCCGCTCGCAGCCAGAGTAGTCTTCTTCTGCCTCCCAGTCCTCAGGTTCTCGCTTGGGACGGGTCACGGCAGTTGCATAAGGGCCTCTCAGGCTCTCGGCAGGGGTGAACTCCACTTCCTCTCCCTCGCGGAGGCTGTGCTGATAGGAAGGGAGGTAGTCTCTCTTGACAGATCTTCTGTTAACATATAAGTCTCTGCCCGTTAGATAATCTTGGATGAACCCGTAGCCACGGGTTTTGTCAAAGGACACCACCAACTCCTTTCTCCTTTCCAGGCGGGGTTGGGTGTCGGTGTGTCGTTCATGGATAGTCTTGGTCAATTCCTCATAATATATTTTAGTCTTTGTATTCCGCTTTATAGCAGCCTCCCGGATCTCTGCCATTAGTGAGGACCACTTGAAAGAGGGCTGAAAGAAGTCTCTCCAAGAGCCATAGCAGGGCTCTGGTTCTTTCTTCCGTGGCGGGCAGGCGGGTTTCTCCGGTCCCGGAGAGTAGGCCGGTGGAGCCTCCTCTGGCTCTACACCAATATCAGTCATCTTTTGTATTTCAGGCGCGGACGTTGCAGCAAAGCTGTGCTCACTCTCCAACATGCTCGATCCTTCTCTGGAGAGCGATAGGGTGGCGCCAATAAGATCAGCCAGATCCTCCCATTGCACTGGGAGGCCGCCCCCCAGGTATTCCAGTATGGGGAAGGCGGAGTCCATGCTGGCCGACATGCAAATGTCCAGATAAGCAGTGGCGCCTGACCTTGAACTCCTTCCCGCTATTTTCTCAAAAAGGCGCCAATTTTTCCCGCTTTTTCGGGATGAAGATGACGCAGCAGCTATTTAAGTAGCCTCAGCGGCCATCTTTGGTAGAAGCGCTGTCTATTCACTGACAGCAAGCAGGATGATGAAAAGTCCACAAAACCACACTCCGATGTGGCGATTTCCTTCCTCTTGATAGCGCAACACTGCACAGCGCTTTTTGGAGGTTTTAGGCACAATTTGGGTATGTTTTTCAGTCCACAAAGTCCACTTTAATAAAACAGGCAATTTGTCACTTTGGTCACAGGGCAACTGTATAAGGCACAAAGTTCACGCTTCTTGCACTAGAAAGCGTGCGTATCCTGTTCGTGACGCCAAAAGAGAGGTGCAGCATACTCAAGTTAGGGTTAATAGTGTTCCTGGGTGTTGTAGTGCAATCATGACACTAACCTGAGACGGCTGACTCTCTGCAAGGGCATGGGATGATAGGAAATGTTTGTGATGCCAGTGCCAATTAAACGGTGGCACGCCGTTTGCTGATAGCAGGAATAACTGAAGAACCACGTGATGTTAAAGCAGAACTCAAACTTTAGTAGTCATCATTTAGGGACATTGACGGAAGCGCAGTTCCTTTGAAGACAGTTGATTTTCAATACAGTTGATGCAGGCAATATATGTATAGCAAGGTGACTTCAGAGTGTTAAACACAGGACTTGCAGTACAGGCAGCTTGCACTCTATTCCTGACTGATCCTGGAACATAGAAAATCTTCACCAAGGCCCAATACCCTAGCTCTGGCGTATATCCTTGGTTTTATCTATATCAAGTACCTCCTCTGTTGTCTTGAGTACCTCTTGCTTTTCTGAGCTTTGCCTCTGTCTCTCTCTCAGCTTCCTCAGGCTCTTTAACTGCAGTATTCCTGTTACTGCATATGGGAACTCAGGAGGGGAACCTTCTCCTTGAATCTGGAACCCGGTTACAGGGACTGCAATACCCTCTCCTGGTCTACAGGCTTCAGGCCTGGACTAGACTCTGACATGGTCTAGTCTCCAACTCCAGACTCCAACTACAACTCTAGACTCCCACTTTAGACTGACTTTCCTTTCCCTGACTGGGCCTTATATAAACTAGGGCTCCCTAGCTCCCTCTAGTGACTAAGAGCTGGAATGACACCCCTAGCAGGCCTGTACATGCAAGTTTCACAGTAACAGGGAAATACATAGCATTACATTTTATAAAGATGACTTATACCAACTTCCCCATAAATAAGGGGGACAACAGCACACAAGTGACCCTTCTGTAGTGACGGGCATTACAGTCCCCGTACACTACACTGACCCCCACAGTGTCCCGTCCCTTAAAATTGGACCTCCACAGCAGCCCACCCCTTAACTTTGACCTTTACAGCAGCCTTGCCCTTTAACAGTGAATTTCACAGCAAACCACTCCCTTGACAGTGACCTCCATAGGGGCCTGCCCCCTTAACAGTGGCTTTTACTGGATCAGGGTGTGTCCTTTTGAACAGCTCACTCTAAGACAGCAGCACTATACTGTCTGAGTGTGAGCTGCAGGGAGAAAGTCACCCTCCCACCTCTGCAGCTGACAGAAGTAGATTTTTACCTTCATTTTTTCAATCTCTGTCGGCTGAGGAGTGGAGGGGGCATGGCCTAACCAGATCAGGGGCGTGGCTTAGCGGGACCTAGAAATTGATTTTTACCTTCATTTTTTCAATCTCTGTCGGCTGAGGAGTGGAGGGGGCATGGCCTAACCAGATCAGGGGCGTGGCTTAGCGGACCTAGAAGTTGATTTTTAACTTCATTTTTTCAATCTCAGTCGGCTAAGGAGTGGGAGGGGGCGTGGCCTAACTGAATCGGGGGCATGTCGTTTTGAACAGCTTACTCTAAGACAGCAACACTGTGCTGACTGAGGGGTGAGCTGCAGGGAGAAAGTCACCCTCCCTCCCACCCCTGCAGCTGACAGAAGTCGATTTTTACCTTCATTTTTTTAATCCCCGTCGGCTCAGGATTGGGAGGGGGCATGGCCTAACCAGATCTGGGCGTGACTTAACGGGACCTAGAAGTTGATTTTTAACTTCATTTTTTCAATCTCAGTCGGCTGAGGAGTGGGAGGGGGCGTGGCCTAACCAGATCGGGGGCATGTCCTTTTGAACAGCTCACTCTAAGACAGCAGCACTGTGCTGTGTGAGTGTAAGCTGCAGGGAGAAAGTCACCCTCCCTCCCACCCCTGCAGCTGACAGAAGTAGGATTGGGAGCGGGCGTGGTCTAACCAGATCATGGGTGTGGCTTAGCAGGACCTGGGGGCAGGGTTTTAAGTCTTTTGAGGGTGGACACATTGTGGCAGGGAGCGTGTCTGGGCTCCTTCCTGCAAGAGTGACGCCCCTCTGGGCACCTTACTGGCTCATTTGCATACCAAATAAACTGGATTTTCAGAGGATAAAAACATCTATTGCTAGAACAAAGGCACATCTGGAAATAAGGCACTAAGTGCTATTAGGCCATGGCTTTACTTCAATAGCAATTATCCTGGTGACAGATTTCCTTTAAAGCTTTCCTACAGCAGTGAAGATAAATGGCTGGGTTGTTATCGAAACCTGGAGTAAAACTGTGTGTATGTGGAGGCTGGAGGACCTGCAAGCTTCTATTGGCTGATAAGAGTTATGTAGGACCAAACTTCTATTGGCTAATGCATTTTTTTGGGAATATCTTAGGAACGGTACATCCTAGAGAGCTCAGACCTTCCCGGACACCTGATGTACCTGTGTGCCAAATTTCGTGATTGTAAATGCGAAGGTGCGGATTCCTTTAGTGGACATACACACACACACATACACTCTGCTTTATATATTAGAATGCAGATAGTTAGTGGGAGATAGTCAGTATAGGTTAGATTGTGATGCAGTGTAGCAGATAGGTTCTGCTCTCCATACATACATGCTACAGACATAGTGCTGTGATGTCATAAGTTCACAACAATACTTAGTCAGACCTGTTAAAATGTGAAGTTGCACGTATTGCGCCAAAATATGCACATCATTAATTGCCGATTCGCGCAATCGCGAATATATTGGAGCACTCTATCTGCATATAAAGCTATTGCAATGTTCTGCCGTGCCAACCATTTTCTCCAGTCTCAGGAAACTTCTGCAGCTTGAAAAATTTAGCAAAAGTCACCCACGCCTGTATTGCGCGCGCTTTACGCGAATAATACATTGCCGATTTTCACAATCAAGAAAATAATGGCGAAATCTCAAATTCACGAATTTATGACGAATATTCACAAAATATCGCAAATTCGAATATTGCCCCTGCCGCTCATCACTAGTAATGAATCAGCTATGACTCAGCCGCATAGCAATTGCCCTAACAATCTAATAGACGAGAAGGCGACAAAGCAGGAGTGAACTTGTTGGTATTAACACTGTGTTATTAATCAGATTTTTCTAAAAATACATTTTTGGGAAAAAAACACACTCCACAAGGTAAATGGCAGATTTTTTATTTAGACCAATGCTGTATTGCTGATTCCATAAGGCTAAAATGCATATTACCGTATGTGATATAAAGCCATGAACTACTTAGTAAGCCACCCATTAAAGAGATTTTCCCATGATATTAGAATACGCAATAACTTAATTGGGGTCTGATCATGGAACCCGTATGATCACTAGAACGGAGTAAGCACAGATCTAGTGTGGATGAGCCCCCTCCACGCTGCGAATCAGCCCATATGTTTCAATGCTAGAATTGTGCGTATAAAGTATTACATTTATGTCCAAGGATACGGCCACACTGTCAGGTTTTCTGATGCCAAAATCAGGAGTGTATCATAAAAGGATAGACATTATTAAGGACAGGTAGGACTTCTCTATTTTGAATTTACTCCTGGTTGAATAGCCTTCAAGCCTAGTACAGGGTGGAAGCCACTTTGAATTTTTCTTTTTTCTTCACAGCATCTCAATCGATGTCAGGAGAGATCAGAGAATTATATGGGCCTCCAGACAATAAGGGTCATGGTCCCTTACTACCGATGTTACTGTTTTTTTTATCTCCAATATGCAACAAAACAGTGTTAATGTTCATTGGTTGCTCTTTGTGTAGCCATTGAAAGCCATTGTTTGATTACAATGAAATGTTCCTCATAGCAAATATTTTATGAGTGACCCCCAAATAACATTTACAAGGATATTACCAGTTCTTTGTGAATCGCTAATCTTTGAACCACTAAATTCCCCCTATTGTGTATTATCCGCAGCCACTCTTTAATCATGTCTTGCTTGAACATAACCCAAAACCGTCTAGACGCTGCAGTACCAGTAATTGTATGAATGTTTTGAACATCAGTTTTTCCACACGTTCAGCCAGCTTCTCCATGACTGTGACCTCTACTCAGAGATGTCAGAGACGCCCTACTAATGGGAAAAATGTGTCTACAGAAATAGATTTCTTTGTTTGCAGAATTTATGTTATTTCATTTAACTAGTTTTATCGAATATTATAGGGAATAAGTCAGTTCCGGCTTAAAGTTTTTTTTTCCAGTAACAATACTTATGCCCAATCCAAACTTATCCAATTGCAGGGGTTCAACTGCTGAGATCATGAGAACAGAAGTCTCTAAGTGCCCCATGGGAATGGAGTAGTTGTGTGCATGTTCACGATATATCTGTCAGTCCCATATAAGTGGATGGAGCCATGGTCACACATCTATACCATGCTCCATTCTCATGGGGCATGTCGGAACCTCCTTTCTCATGATCGATGGGGGTCCTATCATTTGGACGCCCAGCAATCATGCTAATCCTCTAATCTGTATATTGTATTGTTAGCAGGAAAACCCCTTTATGATTACTCTTACCATGAACTGAAGTGGTGCCGTTGTCCCTGAGGGCAACATTTTAAGTTTGTGATGCTAGCATTTCAAGTATGATTATGAATGTGTGGAAAATGTCCTAGTGGTTGGTCACCAAAATGGTCCTTCAGAGGAAGGACTAGGCTTTGTTGTGTGGTTCCTTCAGACTGAAACACCTTTGTTCTTTGTAATAATGAGGAAATTGAAAGGCAAGAACAGAAAATAAACAAAGCCAGACAAAATGGAAAAAACATAAAAAGGTCTACAAAAGCATTCAGAACCAAAAGTATTCAAAAACATAAAAATATTGCATCTCAAAACATCCCATCCCTTCCATTGGAGAGAGGGTAAAGGAATAAAGGAAAGGAAAAGGGGAGGCACCCAGAAACGATATTAGATTAGTAAAAATGTACATACTGAAAAATAGTAGTGACATACACAGAAGAGCAAGTACAATCTTTTTTCTTTTTTATCCAAATTTATCTGTTACCAAAGTTTTTGTGGAATCACAGTGACAATCAACGCATTTGGCTTTGGGCTAAACCTAAAGACATATATAGCAAAAGCTGATTAGCACATTAGTCAACCTGTTGCACATAGAGCAAATGGGGAATAAACCGTTGCAGTACTGCAGAGTGAGTTTTAATGAATAATATCCCTAAAACACACAGGACACTGAGACCTAGAACCACTGCCGGAGGTCTGGACTTACAACAGACATAGGGTGAGTTGAGCGGCACCCGTGCCCGCCCAGAAGTGCAAGGCAGCGGAGGCTACGATCCGTCATATTTTTTTATCCATTGTGACCATGATCTTCTGAACCTGTTCAGTTTTTGGTTTAAATTCATAAAACTATTTTTGAGACATTTTTAAGGTATTCATTGAGCTGATCCATGCCTCAACTTTCCAGTAGTAACTTTCCAATCAGTATGGGTATTTGTATAATTTGGGCTAAATAGAAATGAAGCTTTGGCAGCACCACATTATATGTATAAGATTTGCATTGGGATTTTTACAAAGGGGTTTATTCTAAGGTTACATTTATCCAAAAGCTTTCAGTTATATGTAGTAAGCCGCATGTAGCAAAACAGTTGTGATAATCTAAATGCATTGTTTTTAGAAGTAATTGTAAATTTGGAGGGCATTTCTCCTTTTTCTTGTGTTAACATTTCAGTAATTACTTCTCACCTTTTAAAGTTCTTCTCTAAGCTCTTCTCTAAGTCATTAAAATTTTCATAATTACATACCAAACCATATACTTTTGCCAAAACCTTTTTGTTCTTATGCAATGAAATAGCATTTCTTATAACATGGTTTTTACTTGCATTCCCCACATGATAACAATTCTGGAGTATCTCTTCCTATGAGTCCATGTTGTACCATTCCTTTAATATTCCTTCTAGAAGTTGAGAATGAATTACTAGCAGTCTGCAATGAAGGTTCAGCTGAATGTTACCAATTGGGGGGGTGTCCCTGCACAGTTTGACACTTTCCATTCAGTGCTGTCAGTGTCAGACAGTATCAGTGTGCATGGATACCCCCCAGCTGGTAACATTCATCTGGACCTTCTTTGCAAATTGTTAGTGTAGTGCCCTGGAGTAGGGGTACTGTAAAGTCTGAACATTTGTGGACATTTTCCCCTGATTGCCCTATGAAAAGTTAAAACTTCTTACTTTATACTTCCCTGAATGTGCCAGACCAACAACAATACGGCCGAGATACGGCCTAATACTTTTGAAGACAACTATTTGAACAAAATGTATAAAATTGACACATATGTGTCCTTTGATAAAGAACAATCACCATAAAATGTAAAATATATGTGGTAATTTGTCTATAATTGGGATTAGGGATGCAATTTTCACTAAACATTACATACAGTAAACCCAGCATTGAAAAATGCAAAGAATATGAAAAAAACGCAACAAGAAAGAAAAAAACGCATCATGAAAGAAAAAAACGCACAATAATCGCATCAAAATCGCATGTACAAGAATATTCGAAAAATAGCAAAATCTCATTGACTATGAATTATACAAGCGAACATGGGTAGTCACAGTAATAGGAAATGCTCTAAAATCGATAGAATAATCGTATATGTAGAAAATCCGCATCTAAGAAATCCACATCCTTCTTTTCACAAGACCAATGAAGGGTATAAAAACCCATAATCCACTTGTAAGGGGTGTTGCTACTGAAGAAGGGGAGAGCTATCCCCGAAACGCATCTGGTAAATGCCTCACCCCACAAGAACCTGAACCGCGATCGAACAGTGCACTGTTACCTACAATTATTTTGAGGACATTAAAATAGACGCATCGTAAAATTCGCTTTAACCTGCTGGAAGATCAACACTGGGAGCACAGCCCACATGACAAACAGATCTACCATCAAGACGCCGACGTAACAGAAGCCGGCCTGTAGCCGGATACAACAAACAATACGAGAAACCAGCTGGGTATAAGAGAAGGTAAGCCCACGAACGTGAGTCACCGGTATTGACTCCAATGCATATCTTGTGAATACCATCAGCATCGATTTTTTACGATCTGTCTACGATTGTTTTATACGATTTTTCATGCGGATTCTTTATGCAAAATTTTGTGAATACTCCCACTCTCTAAAATATTGACTTTAGAGTGTTTGGAAAATACGTGGACTGCATTGAGAAGTGGATGAACGCACCTGTTTGCCACCTGTTTGCTGCTGAGACATATTATTGTCCACTAAAAATAGCTCCAACTACTACCTTGTGATACTTGTAAATTGGGCGCATTCTTATTACAACTCAAACCATTGCGACATGTGTTAATCAGCGATATGAACATTGTGTTATCTAATAAGACAGGACCCACAATTCACGCGCAATTTCTTGTCACAGCAATTTTCTGCACACTAGCAGAGCAGGATATATATCAAAGAAATACCTAGGGTATCTGCAACTTTTTTTGGACATTCACCAGTGGTTAATTCCACATTAACAACAAGTGACCAAGGTGATTGGGAGTCATTAATTGAATCCATCGGGATACTGTATTGCATATTATTTTATTTTTATTTTATCCTTAAGTGCATTTTTATTGTATTGTATTTTAACTAGTATATATAGTTGTAATAAATTGTGAAGCTTGTTTCCGTGTGGCTCCGTATGTATTAGTGTGCCAATCTTCTATTGTTATTAGCTTAATTTGAAGGGTGAATCCATTTAGATTGTGCACCTTTTCCGTGTGTGTGAGGTTAGTGAGCTATTTCCATCAATCTATCCCAAGTTCTTACTTTATTCCTCTTGAAAGGGTTAACTTGCACTGTTTAATACCGTTTAACTGTAAATTATATGTGTGTTGTGATATACACTCACCTAAAGAATTATTAGGAACACCTGTTCTATTTCTCATTAATGCAATTATCTAGTAAACCAATCACATGGCAGTTGCTTCAATGCATTTAGGGGGGTGGTCCTGGTCAAGACAATCTCCTGAACTCCAAACTGAATGTCAGAATGGGAAAGAAAGGTGATTTAAGCAATTTTGAGCGTGGCATGGTTGTTGGTGCCAGACGGGCCGGTCTGAGTATTTCACAATCTGCTCAGTTACTGGGATTTTCACGCACAACCATTTCTAGGGTTTACAAAGAATGGTGTGAAAAGGGAAAAACATCCAGTATGCGGCAGTCCTGTGGGCAAAAATGCCTTGTGGATGCTAGAGGTCAGAAGAGAATGGGCCGACTGATTCAAGCTGATAGAAGAGCAACGTTGACTGAAATAACCACTCGTTACAACCGAGGTATGCAGCAAAGCATTTGTGAAGCCACAACATACACAACCTTGAGGTGGATGGGCTACAACAGCAGAAAACCCCACCGGGTACCACTCATCTCCACTACAAATAGGAAAAAGAGGCTACAATTTGCACAAGCTCACCAAAATTGGACTGTTGAAGACTGGAAAAATGTTGTCTGGTCTGATGAGTCTCGATTTCTGTTGAGACATTCAAATGGTAGAGTCCGAATTTGGCGTAAACAGAATGAGAACATATATCCATCCTCTGATGGCTACTTCCAGCAGGATAATGCACCATGTCACAAAGCTCGAATCATTTCAAATTGGTTTCTTGAACATGACAATGAGTTCACTGTACTAAAATGGCCCCCACATTCACCAGATCTTAACCCAATAGAGCATCTTTGGGATGTGGTGGAACGGGAGCTTCGTGCCCTAGATGTGCATCCCTCAAATCTCCATCAACTGCAAGATGCTATTCTATCAATATGGGCCAACATTTCTAAAGAATGCTATCAGCACCTTGTTGAATCAATGCCACGTAGAATTAAGGCAGTTCTGAAGGCAAAAGGGGGTCCAACACCGTATTAGTATGGTGTTCCTAATAATTTTTTAGGTGAGTGTATATCTTGTTCATTTGCACCGTATTTACATGACTCTGTGGAAAGGGTTAATGAATACCTAGAGACTTTTGGGACTTTGAATGAGAAGCTGGTAATTTTCCACTGCTCCCATAGGGTTTAAAGAAGAGCATGTTTTGGAAGGAAAAAGCCAGACTTGTTTACTAGAGATTCGCGAATCGAATCAGACGAAGTGGAATTCGATCCGAATTTCAGTAAAGATTCGATTTGCAATGAATACGAATTTCCTCACGCTTCATGGTAACAAATCACAATTTTTCATAAAATGGCGGCTACATGTGTGAGGACTGAGGACATGGGGCAAGGAACTCTGGGAAGGCTGGATCACCCAGATTGACATGCCTGCATGCAGCCAATCAGCAGCCAGCCCTGTGATGTCACATCCCTATAAATATGGCGGCCATTTTGGAATCAGACATTTTACAGCGTTCTGAGTGCAGGGACAGACATGAGAAGGTGCTAGGGACAGCAATAGGAAAAACCTCATTGTGAAGAAAAATCTGAAAAAACAATTTATAAGTGCAGGGAAAGGATAGGGAGGAATCATTTCACAGCATCTTAGTGCAGGGAGAGACGTCAGAAGGCGCTAGGGACATTGATAGGAAAGGGATTTACAAGTGAAGGGAACGATTATTTGGGGATCCAAATATTTGTGGTAAAAGCGTTTAGTGGCCTATTTCAGTACAGAAAGAAAAATATATATGCACATCACTGTTGCAGTTATTTGTGGTAAAAGCGTGTAGTGGCCTATTTCAGTACAGAAACAAAAATATATACGCACGTGACTGTTGCAGTTATTTGTGGCGAAAGCGTGTAGTGGGGTATTTTAGTACAGAAAAAAATATATATATACGCACTTCACTGTTGCAGTTATTTGTGGCGAAAACTTGTAGTGGGCTATTTCAGTACAGAAATAAAAATATATACCCATGTCACTGTTGCATTTATTTGTGATAAAAGCGTTTAGTGGCCTATTTCAGTACAAAAAATATATATATATATGCACTTCACTGTTGCATTTGTGGTAAAAGCGTTTAGTGGCCTATTTTAATACAGAAAGAAAAATATATACGCACGTCACTGTTGCAGTTACAGTTGTGTTCAAAATTATTCAACCCCCAATGCTGTAAAGGGTTTTAGGGAATCTAGTGTACATTTGTAATTGTGTTCAGAATGAAATCTTACAAGGACTTTTTAAAGAACCAAATGCAACTAAAATGACATCAATTGTTTTTGTAATACAGTATTAAATGTTTTTTTTGTGATTTCTTCATTGACACAATTATTCAACCCCTTAAAGACTACCACTCTTAAGAACAGAGGTTCATTAAAGTGTTTTCGATCAGGTATTGAAAACACCTGTGGATGTCAAGGAGCAGCAATCAAGCATAATAAGCACCAATTAGGCAGATTTAAAAGGACTGTGATACTCAGCTCCTTCTAGACATTTACTGGTGTGTATACAAACATGGTGAAGTCAAGAGAATGGTCCAGGAAGACAAGAGAAGAGGTGATTTCTCTTCACAGGAAGGGCAATGGCTATAAGAAGATTGCAAAGATGTTAAACATACCAAGAGACACCATAGGAAGCATCATTCGCAAATTCAAGGCAAAGGGCACTGTTGAAACGCTACCTGGTCGTGGCAGAAAGAAGATGCTGACTTCGACTGCTGTGCGCTACCTGAAGCACAAAGTGGAGAAAAGTCCCCGTGTGACTGCTGAGGAACTGAAAAAAGATTTGTCAGATGTGGGTACTGAAGTTTCAGCTCAGATAATAAGGCGCACACTGCGTAATGAAAGCCTCCATGCCAGAACTCCCAGGCGCACCCCCTTGCTGTCTCCAAAGAATAAGAAGAGTCGACTGCAGTATGCCAAAAGTCATGTGGACAAACCACAAAAGTGTTCTGTGGACTGATGAAACAAAATTAGAACTGTTTGGGCCCATGGATCAATGCTATGTTTGGAGGAGGAAGAACAAGGCCTATGAAGAAAAGAACACCTTGCCTACTGTGAAGCATGGTGGGGGGTCAATCATGCTTTGGGGCTATTTTGCTTCTACAGGTACAGGGAAGCTTCAGCGTGTGCAAGGTACCATGAATTCTCTTCAGTACCAGGAGATATTGGATGAAAATGTGATGCAGTCCATCAAAAACCTGAGGCTTGGGAGACGTTGGACCTTTCAACAGGACAATGATCCCAAGCACACCTCCAAGTCCACTAGAGCATGGTTGCAGATTAAAGGCTGGAACATTTTGAAGTGGCCATCGCAGTCACCAGACTTAAATCCGATTGAAAACCTCTGGTGGGACTTAAAAAAAGCAGTTGCAGCGCGCAAGCCTAAGAATGTGACTGAACTGGAGGCTTTTGCCCATGAAGAATGGGCGAAGATACCCGTAGATCGCTGCAAGACACTTGTGTCAAGCTATGCTTCACGTTTAAAAGCTGTTATAACTGGAAAAGGATGTTGTACTAAGTACTAAGATTGAATGTCACTTGGGGGTTGAATAAAACTGATAATGATGTGGACACAGAAAATACATTTGTGGTTATTTCATTATAAATGTTATGTTATATATATGCACGTCACTGTTGCATTTGTGGTAAAAGCATTTAGTGGGCTATTTCAGTACAGAAAGAAAAATATATATGCACGTCACTGTTGCAGTTATTTGTGGCGAAAGCATGTAGTGAGCTATTTCAGTACAGAAAGAAAAATATATAAGCATGTCACTGTTGCAGTTATTTGTGGTAAAAGCTTTTAGTGGCCTATTTTAGTACAGAAAGAAAATATATACGCACGTCACTGTTGCAGTTATTTGTGGTAAAAGGGTTTAGTGGGCTATTTCAGTTCAGAAAGAAAAATATATATGCACTTCACTGTTGCAGTTATTTGTGGTAAAAGCGTTTAGTGGCCCATTTCAGTACAAAAAGAAAAGTATATTTGTCGCTTTTTGGGGTGTTTTAATTTGCTTTTAATTTATTTAGTTCAGCAAAAATTATGTCAGATAGAGAAGTGCCAGGCCATGCACAGAGGAGTGGCAGAGGCCTCAATGTTTATGGCGAAGGCAGAGGTCACAGCAGAGTTAGGGGGGGGGGGGGTCAGCAGGAGTCGCAGCGAGAGGCCTTAACTCCCGGTGTCATCTTGCGGTCGTGTCTTAACCAGCAACCCAGCGGTTCTTGATTGGTTAGCTCGGTCATCCACTTCATCCCAAGTGACATCAGGCACCCGCAGCCAACAGTCAGTGGGTTTGTCAGACACAACCCTTAGTTGGCATGGCCCGGGAGCAGGCTCTGTGCCCTCACCTTTCCTCAACCTGCCTTTGTCCTTTTCTGTTCCCTCACTGCGAGAAGTATTATATGCTGTAGGCTTAGCTCCACTTTTCAGCGAGGAAGAGCTACTAGAGGGCCGTCAGCAGCTACTGCCCAGCCAAGATCTGGAGGAGGCTTCCTCCACTAGACGGGCAAGTAGTGATGAGGAAAGTGGCGTGGGAGCTGGTGTTGCGAGCTGTCAGGCTTTTGACCCAGAGACCGTTGAGGAGGACATCAGTGACGTGCAGACAATACTTCATGATGATGAAGCAGATCGCACTTGGGAGTCGGGTGCAGAAGGGGCTTCATCATCATCAGGAGAAGAAGGTGGCAGCTTGCCCGTGAGGCAGCGGCTGAGCCAGCAAGGTTGTAGCATGGCTGGGAGTCAGCAGGGTGGCAGCAGTGGGAGGTCGGGAGCCAAACGTGCCCGGGTTAGACCACCTGCTTCTCAGCAATGTACCTGCCCAGGAAATAGTGGTGCAGGGGTTCACAGAGGCAGCGGCGGTAGCAGTCAGTCAGTGCGGACTGTTGGGGGGAAAATCCCACGTTCACCAGCCGCCGAAGGAGGTGAACGTCGCCATATGTAGAATCTGTGGGCAGAAGGTGAAGCATGGCCACGTTGCCAATGTTGGCCTACGGCCCTGCATCAACATATGCAGCATCGCCATACAGTGGCCTGGGAGAACCGTGGCTCTGATTTGGTCCAGCCTGCCACAGCAACCGCTGCATCACCCAGTGGCACGCACCCGTTTCAGCCAGTCAAGGATCCACCAGCTCAGCCAAAGGGATCTGTCTGTCATTCCCATCTTCTGCTGGTCCAGATGCTCCTGCTCCTCCTATTCCTCATCAGTCATTTCTTCAGTAATCGATCACCGAAGCGATTGCCAAGAGACAGCAGTATGCGCGCACGCATCCAACGGCGCAGAAGCTGAACGTGCTCCTCTGAACCTTTCAGAGAACTGATGGCTTGTGCCGAGCCGAGATGGAGAGTCCCAAGCCGTCATTTCTTTGCAAAAAGGCAGTACCAGCCTTTGAATGGGACTTTGAATGAGAAGCTGGTAATTTTCCACTGCTCCCATAGGGTTTAAAGAAGAGCATGTTTTGGAAGGAAAAAGCCAGACTTGTTTACTAGAGATTCGCGAATCGAATCAGACGAAGTGGAATTCGATCCGAATTTCAGTAAAGATTCGATTTGCAATGAATACGAATTTCCTCACGCTTCATGGTAACAAATCACAATTTTTCATAAAATGGCGGCTACATGTGTGAGGACTGAGGACATGGGGCAAGGAACTCTGGGAAGGCTGGATCACCCAGATTGACATGCCTGCATGCAGCCAATCAGCAGCCAGCCCTGTGATGTCACATCCCTATAAATATGGCGGCCATTTTGGAATCAGACATTTTACAGCGTTCTGAGTGCAGGGACAGACATGAGAAGGTGCTAGGGACAGCAATAGGAAAAACCTCATTGTGAAGAAAAATCTGAAAAAACAATTTATAAGTGCAGGGAAAGGATAGGGAGGAATCATTTCACAGCATCTTAGTGCAGGGAGAGACGTCAGAAGGCGCTAGGGACATTGATAGGAAAGGGATTTACAAGTGAAGGGAACGATTATTTGGGGATCCAAATATTTGTGGTAAAAGCGTTTAGTGGCCTATTTCAGTACAGAAAGAAAAATATATATGCACATCACTGTTGCAGTTATTTGTGGTAAAAGCGTGTAGTGGCCTATTTCAGTACAGAAACAAAAATATATACGCACGTGACTGTTGCAGTTATTTGTGGCGAAAGCGTGTAGTGGGGTATTTTAGTACAGAAAAAAATATATATATACGCACTTCACTGTTGCAGTTATTTGTGGCGAAAACTTGTAGTGGGCTATTTCAGTACAGAAATAAAAATATATACCCATGTCACTGTTGCATTTATTTGTGATAAAAGCGTTTAGTGGCCTATTTCAGTACAAAAAATATATATATATATGCACTTCACTGTTGCATTTGTGGTAAAAGCGTTTAGTGGCCTATTTTAATACAGAAAGAAAAATATATACGCACGTCACTGTTGCAGTTACAGTTGTGTTCAAAATTATTCAACCCCCAATGCTGTAAAGGGTTTTAGGGAATCTAGTGTACATTTGTAATTGTGTTCAGAATGAAATCTTACAAGGACTTTTTAAAGAACCAAATGCAACTAAAATGACATCAATTGTTTTTGTAATACAGTATTAAATGTTTTTTTTGTGATTTCTTCATTGACACAATTATTCAACCCCTTAAAGACTACCACTCTTAAGAACAGAGGTTCATTAAAGTGTTTTCGATCAGGTATTGAAAACACCTGTGGATGTCAAGGAGCAGCAATCAAGCATAATAAGCACCAATTAGGCAGATTTAAAAGGACTGTGATACTCAGCTCCTTCTAGACATTTACTGGTGTGTTTACAAACATGGTGAAGTCAAGAGAATGGTCCAGGAAGACAAGAGAAGAGGTGATTTCTCTTCACAGGAAGGGCAATGGCTATAAGAAGATTGCAAAGATGTTAAACATACCAAGAGACACCATAGGAAGCATCATTCGCAAATTCAAGGCAAAGGGCACTGTTGAAACGCTACCTGGTCGTGGCAGAAAGAAGATGCTGACTTCGACTGCTGTGCGCTACCTGAAGCACAAAGTGGAGAAAAGTCCCCGTGTGACTGCTGAGGAACTGAAAAAAGATTTGTCAGATGTGGGTACTGAAGTTTCAGCTCAGATAATAAGGCGCACACTGCGTAATGAAAGCCTCCATGCCAGAACTCCCAGGCGCACCCCCTTGCTGTCTCCAAAGAATAAGAAGAGTCGACTGCAGTATGCCAAAAGTCATGTGGACAAACCACAAAAGTGTTCTGTGGACTGATGAAACAAAATTAGAACTGTTTGGGCCCATGGATCAATGCTATGTTTGGAGGAGGAAGAACAAGGCCTATGAAGAAAAGAACACCTTGCCTACTGTGAAGCATGGTGGGGGGTCAATCATGCTTTGGGGCTATTTTGCTTCTACAGGTACAGGGAAGCTTCAGCGTGTGCAAGGTACCATGAATTCTCTTCAGTACCAGGAGATATTGGATGAAAATGTGATGCAGTCCATCAAAAACCTGAGGCTTGGGAGACGTTGGACCTTTCAACAGGACAATGATCCCAAGCACACCTCCAAGTCCACTAGAGCATGGTTGCAGATTAAAGGCTGGAACATTTTGAAGTGGCCATCGCAGTCACCAGACTTAAATCCGATTGAGAACCTCTGGTGGGACTTAAAAAAAGCAGTTGCAGCGCGCAAGCCTAAGAATGTGACTGAACTGGAGGCTTTTGCCCATGAAGAATGGGCGAAGATACCCGTAGATCGCTGCAAGACACTTGTGTCAAGCTATGCTTCACGTTTAAAAGCTGTTATAACTGGAAAAGGATGTTGTACTAAGTACTAAGATTGAATGTCACTTGGGGGTTGAATAAAACTGATAATGATGTGGACACAGAAAATACATTTGTGGTTATTTCATTATAAATGTTATGTTATATATATGCACGTCACTGTTGCAGTTATTTGTGGCGAAAGCATGTAGTGAGCTATTTCAGTACAGAAAGAAAAATATATAAGCATGTCACTGTTGCAGTTATTTGTGGTAAAAGCTTTTAGTGGCCTATTTTAGTACAGAAAGAAAATATATACGCACGTCACTGTTGCAGTTATTTGTGGTAAAAGGGTTTAGTGGGCTATTTCAGTTCAGAAAGAAAAATATATATGCACTTCACTGTTGCAGTTATTTGTGGTAAAAGCGTTTAGTGGCCCATTTCAGTACAAAAAGAAAAATATATTTGTCGCTTTTTGGGGTGTTTTAATTTGCTTTTAATTTATTTAGTTCAGCAAAAATTATGTCAGATAGAGAAGTGCCAGGCCATGCACAGAGGAGTGGCAGAGGCCTCAATGTTTATGGCGAAGGCAGAGGTCACAGCAGAGTTAGGGGGGGTGGGCAGCAGGAGTCGCAGCGAGAGGCCTTAACTCCCGGTGTCATCTTGCGGTCGTGTCTTAACCAGCAACCCAGCGGTTCTTGATTGGTTAGCTCGGTCATCCACTTCATCCCAAGTGACATCAGGCACCCGCAGCCAACAGTCAGTGGGTTTGTCAGACACAACCCTTAGTTGGCATGGCCCGGGAGCAGGCTCTGTGCCCTCACCTTTCCTCAACCTGCCTTTGTCCTTTTCTGTTCCCTCACTGCGAGAAGTATTATATGCTGTAGGCTTAGCTCCACTTTTCAGCGAGGAAGAGCTACTAGAGGGCCGTCAGCAGCTACTGCCCAGCCAAGATCTGGAGGAGGCTTCCTCCACTAGGCGGGCAAGTAGTGATGAGGAAAGTGGCGTGGGAGCTGGTGTTGCGAGCTGTCAGGCTTTTGACCCAGAGACCGTTGAGGAGGACATCAGTGACGTGCAGACAATACTTCATGATGATGAAGCAGATCGCACTTGGGAGTCGGGTGCAGAAGGGGCTTCATCATCATCAGGAGAAGAAGGTGGCAGCTTGCCCGTGAGGCAGCGGCTGAGCCAGCAAGGTTGTAGCATGGCTGGGAGTCAGCAGGGTGGCAGCAGTGGGAGGTCGGGAGCCAAACGTGCCCGGGTTAGACCACCTGCTTCTCAGCAATGTACCTGCCCAGGAAATAGTGGTGCAGGGGTTCACAGAGGCAGCGGCGGTAGCAGTCAGTCAGTGCGGACTGTTGGGGGGAAAATCCCACGTTCACCAGCCGCCGAAGGAGGTGAACGTCGCCATATGTAGAATCTGTGGGCAGAAGGTGAAGCATGGCCACGTTGCCAATGTTGGCCTACGGCCCTGCATCAACATATGCAGCATCGCCATACAGTGGCCTGGGAGAACCGTGGCTCTGATTTGGTCCAGCCTGCCACAGCAACCGCTGCATCACCCAGTGGCACGCACCCGTTTCAGCCAGTCAAGGATCCACCAGCTCAGCCAAAGGGATCTGTCTGTCATTCCCATCTTCTGCTGGTCCAGATGCTCCTGCTCCTCCTATTCCTCATCAGTCATTTCTTCAGTAATCGATCACCGAAGCGATTGCCAAGAGACAGCAGTATGCGCGCACGCATCCAACGGCGCAGAAGCTGAACGTGCTCCTCTGAACCTTTCAGAGAACTGATGGCTTGTGCCGAGCCGAGATGGAGAGTCCCAAGCCGTCATTTCTTTGCAAAAAGGCAGTACCAGCCCTGCACAAATATGTAGAACAGAAGGTAGGCCAGTCCTTGAGCCTGTCGGTGTCTGCCAAAGTGCACGGCAGCGCCGACTTGTGGAGCTGTAACTATGGTCAGGGACAGTACATGTCCTTTACGGCCAACTGGGTGAATGTGGTTCCTGCACAGCCACACCAGCAACTTGGCCAGGTCACGCCGCTTCCGCCTCCACGTTATCATGCCATTGGTCCTGTGACAATGTCCGCCTCTGCCTCCTCATCCTCCACCGTGTCCTCGCCCTCCACTGCAGGGTCAAGTCACAGTGCCCCTCCAGCATACTACATGTGCAGGGCACAGCAGTGTCACGTTGTTCTGCACCTCGTTTGCCTGGGCGAACGGAGTCACACAGGGGAGGAACTGCTCCGTGTCCTTCAGCAAGAAATGGAATCCTAGCTTTCTCCCCGACAACTCAAGCGGACTGGACTACTCCCCTGTGTAACTTCGATGTCAGCCAGTGGCAGCTCACGTTATTTGTCAGTTGCCAGGTATACGGAATGTTCAACATCATTCCACTGCTTCATGTCCTGGAACAGATGGTGGTAACAATGGCTGGTCAGGGGACTAGATCTCACGGCCACATGAGCCCTGTGGGGGCTGAACTGGAAGAGGAGGAGGAGGGAAAGGAGGACATTGGAGCACAGACAATGTATAGCGAAATGGGTGGTTTTTCTACTCAGGAGACAGGAGAGGAGGAGCAGGAGCAGCCAGAGGAGCTACAGGGCGATGAGGAAGATGAGACAGAGGACCCAGACACACCATGGCAGTATGCGGTGGAGATGAAGGCAGGGAGTCCCTCCGAGTCACTTGCACAAATCGTTCGATGCATGCTCACTTTGTTGTGCATTTTCACACGTATACAATATTCTCTAATGGCATTATAATCAAAATGAATGCTCATCTCATTGCCTTTAAGAATAAGATCAGTCTGAACCAAAGTTATATTATATGGCTGAGGAAGCCAAGATGAGTTCATGGCAAGTTCAGTCTATATAAAAAAAAAAATAATTGTGAACATAAACGGACATTGTATTAAAAGTTAGTGCTAAAGATATGAGACCATCTGTTAAGGAGTAAGTCAACTCCCTAAAACATGTCTGTCTGGAGGGAACAAGGTTACTTGATAAGGACTCATGTCCTTATCGCACACCTGCTGTATGAGGTTCAATTTATATATTCAGAATTATATTTTATATATATCTCTGCATGGTATATTTAGTTTACAACATATGTTAATCAATAATTCATATAATGTGTTATCTATGTGTAACAATGTATCGATTTATATATATGTCATACCATGTAATTACCATTTAGAAGGTATTGTAGAAGGTACAGAAACAAGTAAGTTTATGTTAATTGGGTTTCTGGGAAAAGTAAATGCCATTTCAAAAATAATTGTTATTCATGGACGTAGATAAGTGAAATGTACAAGTTCCGATGCCAAGCATCAAAGCCGCTATATAAAATTTTCATCAAGTCAACCTATATTTCAAAAAGATAGGAGAAGACAGTCAACTCCAACAAGTCCAGGGTATAGGTAATTAAAAGTGTCAGGAAAAGACCTTCCTCAATGATTTATTGTAAGAAAGGTCAACGAAGTCATGAGAACATAATATTAGATATTTAATTTTAATGCTTAAATGTTGTTATGTTCATCTACAATACCGCAGTGCCATCTGGAGGCAGATGAGCAACTTTATATTATTTTATTATTTGTTCTATACCATATTAGGAGTTGAGATAACGTCATGATGTTATTAGCATGCGAATACACCCAACCTACCTGATTGGGAATCCATAATCTAAAGGGGATGATTCTTAGATAAGGGGGGGAATAATTACTCGTGTGCGGAGTAGCATGAAAAGTTAGCAAGAGAAAAAAAGAGAGCTAGAGAAAAAGATCCATATATCCATTGATCCATCCATTCATTCAATCAATCAAAAAGAAAAACTTTACCAGAAGAAACTTGGATTATTCCTTTTGGATTACTAGGAAAGTTCTTCAGAACTGGTCCCATCTGAACTCTGTCTACCTTTGACCCGGTAACGTATATTTTGTTTACTACTCGTGATATTAATAAGATATTTCTCTCGGTATATAACCAAGAGTTCCCATATTGTGGGAATATATAGTGTTAGGTGCCTCCATAATGCTGATTATTCTCTTAGCAAAGATGCATATTGTTAATGGAAGATCTGACATTATTTGAAAAGAGGACTAAACTAGAGTTGAGCGAACACCTGGATGTTCGGGTTCGAGAAGTTCGGCCGAACTTCCCGGAAATGTTCGGGTTCGGGATCCGAACCCGACCCGAACTTCGTCCCGAACCCCATTGAAGTCAATGGGGACCTGAACTTTTCGGCACTAAAAAGGCTGTAAAACAGCCCAGGAAAGAGCTAGAGGGCTGCAAAAGGCAGCAACATGTAGGTAAATCCCCTGCAAACAAATGTGGATAGGGAAATGAATTAAAATTAAAAAAAATAAATAAAAAATTAACCAATATCAATTGGACAGAGGTCCCATAGCAGAGAATCTGGCTTCACGTCAGCAGAGAATCAGTCTCTTCATGCCATAGCAGAGAATCTGGCTTCATGTCAGCAGAGAATCAGTCTTCATGTCATAGCAGAGAATCAGGCTTCACGTCACCCACCACTGGAACAGGCCACTGTCACATATTTAGGCCCAGGCACCCAGGCAGAGGAGAGAGGTCCCGTAACAGAGAATCTGGCTTAATGTCATCAGAGAATCAGTCTTCATGTCATAGCAGAGAATCAGGCTTCACGTCACCCACCACTGGAACAGGCCACTGTCACATATTTAGGCCCCGGCACCCAGACAGAGGAGAGAGGTCCCGTAACAGAGAATCTGGCTTCATGTCAGCAGAGAATCAGTCTTCATGTCATAGCAGAGAATCAGGCTTCACGTCACCCACCACTGGAACAGGCCACTGTCACATATTTAGGCCCTGGCACCCAGGCAGAGGAGAGAGGTCCCATAACAGAGATTCAGGCTTCATGTCAGCAGAGAATCAGTCTTCATGTTATAGCAGGGAATCAGGCTTCACGTCACCCACCACTGGAACAGTCCATTGTCAGATATTTAGACCCAGGGAGAGGAGAGAGGTCCCATAACAGAGATTCAGGCTTCATGTCAGCAGAGAATCAGTCTTCATGTTATAGCAGAGAATCAGGCTTCACGTCACCCACCACTGGAACAGGCCACTGTCACATATTTAGGCCCCGGCACCCAGACAGAGGAGAGAGGTCCCGTAACAGAGAATCTGGCTTCATATCAGCAGAGAATCAGTCTTCATGTCATAGCAGAGAATCAGGCTTCACGTCACCCACCACTGGAACAGGCCACTGTCACATATTTAGGCCCAGGCACACAGGCAGAGGAGAGAGGTCCCATAACAGAGATTCAGGCTTCATGTCAGCAGAGAATCAGTCTTCATGTTATAGCAGAGAATCAGGCTTCACGTCACCCACCACTTGAACAGGCCACTGTCACATATTTAGGCCCAGGCACCCAGGCAGAGGAGAGAGGTCCCGTAACAGAGAATCTGGCTTCATGTCAGCAGAGAATCAGTCTTCATGTCATAGCAGAGAATCAGGCTTCACGTCACCCACCACTGGAACAGGCCACTGTCACATATTTAGGCCCCGGCACCCAGACAGAGGAGAGAGGTCCCGTAACAGAGAATCTGGCTTCATGTCAGCAGAGAATCAGTCTTCATGTCATAGCAGAGAATCAGGCTTCATGTCACCCACCACTGGAACAGGCCACTGTCACATATTTAGGCCCAGGCACCCAGGCAGAGGAGAGAGGTCCCGTAACAGAGAATCTGACTTCATGTCAGCAGAGAATCAGTCTTCATGTTATAGCAGAGAATCAGGCTTCACATCACCCACCACTGGAACAGGCCACTGTCACATATTTAGGCCCCGGCACCCAGACAGAGGAGAGGTTCATTCAACTTTGGGTTGCCCCGCAATATAATGGTAAAATGAAAATAAAAATAGGATTGAATGAGGAAGTGCCCTGGAGTACAATAATATATTGTTAAGGGGAGGTAGTTAATGTCTAATCTGCACAAGGGATGGACAGGTCCTGTGGGATCCATGCCTGGTTCATTTTTATAAACGTCAGCTTGTCCACATTGGCTGTAGACAGGCGGCTGCGTTTGTCTGTAATGACGCCCCCTGCCGTGCTGAATACAGGTTCAGACAAAACGCTGGCCGCCGGGCAGGCCAGCACCTCCAAGGCATAAAAGGCTAGCTCTGGCCACGTGGACAATTTCGAGACCCAGAAGTTGAATGGGGCCGAACCATCAGTCAGTACGTGGAGGGGTGTGCACAGGTAGTGTTCCACCATCTTATTGAAATGTTGCCTCCTGCTAACACGTTCCGTATCAGGTGGTGGTGCAGTTAGCTGTGGCGTGGTGACAAAACTTTTCCACATCTCTGCGATGCTAACCCTGCCCTCAGAGGAGCTGGCTGTGACACAGCTGCGTTGGCGACCTCTTGCTTCTCCTCTGCCTTCGCCTTGGGCTTCCACTGGTTCCCCTGTGACATTTGGGAATGCTCTCAGTAGCGCGTCTACCAACGTCCGCTTGTACTCGCCCATCTTCCTATCACGCTCCAGTGTAGGAAGTAAGGTGGGCACATTGTCTTTGTACCGGGGATCCAGCAGGGTGGCAACCCAGTAGTCCGCACACGTTAAAATGTGGGCAACTCTGCTGTCGTTGCGCAGGCACTGCAGCATGTAGTCGCTCATGTGTGCCAGGCTGCCCAGAGGTAAGGACAAGCTGTCCTCTGTGGGAGGCGTATCGTCATCGTCCTGTGTTTCCCCCCAGCCACGCACCAGTGATGGGCCCGAGCTGCGTTGGGTGCCAGCCCGCTGTGAACCTGCTTCATCCTCATCCTCCTCTACCTCCTCCTCATCCTCGCCCTCCTCGTCCTCCAGTAGTGGGCCCTGTCTCGCCACATTTGTACCTGGCCTCTGCTGTTGCAAAAAACCTCCCTCTGAGTCACTTCGAAGAGACTGGCCTGAAAGTGCTAAAAATGACCCCTCTTCCTCCTCTTCCTCCTGGGCCACCTCCTCTTCCATCATCGCCCTAAGTGTTTTCTCAAGGAGACATAGAAGTGGTATTGTAACGCTGATAACGGCGTCATCGCCACTGGCCATGTTGGTGAAGTACTCGAAACAGCGCAACAGGGCACACAGGTCTCGCATGGAGGCCCAGTCATTGGTGGTGAAGTGGGGCTGATCCGCAGTGCGACTGACCCGTGCGTGCTGCAGCTGAAACTCCACTATGGCCTGCTGCTGCTCGCACAGTCTGTCCACCTGGTGGGCACGTCGCATATGAGGCGGTGAGCGGGAAGGCCGAAGTTACGCTGTAGCACTGACAGGCGAGCAGCGGCAGGGTGTGAACCCCGGAAGCGCGAACAGACGGCCCGCACTTTATGCAGCAGCTCTGACATGTCGGGGTAGTTGTGAATGAACTTCTGCACCACCAAATTCAGCACATGCGCCAGGCAAGGGATGTGCGTCAAACCGGCTAGTCCCAGAGCTGCAACGAGATTTCGCTCATTATCGCACACCACCAGGCCAGGCTTGAGGCTCACCGGCAGCAACCACTCGTCGGTCTGTTGTTCTATACCCCCCCACAACTCCTGTGCGGTGTGGGGCCTGTCCCCCAAACATATGAGTTTCAGAACGGCCTGCTGACGTTTACCCCGGGCTGTGCTGAAGTTGGTGGTGAAGGTGTGTGGCTGACTGGATGAGCAGGTGGAAGAAGAGGGGGAGGAAGCTGAGTAGGAGGAGGAGGAGACAGGAGGCAAAGAATGTTGCCCTGCGATCCTTGGCGGCGGAAGGACGTGCGCCAAACAGCTCTCCGCCTGGGGCCCAGCCGCCACTACATTTACCCAGTGTGCAGTTAGGGAGATATAGCGTCCCTGGCCGTGCTTACTGGTCCACGTATCTGTGGTTAGGTGGACCTTGCCACAGATGGCGTTGCGCAGTGCACACTTGATTTTATCGGATACTTGGTTGTGCAGGGAAGGCACGGCTCTCTTGGAGAAGTAGTGCCGGCTGGGAACAACATACTGTGGGACAGCAAGCGACATGAGCTGTTTGAAGCTGTCCACCAGCCTAAATGACAGCATTTCATAGGCCAGTAGTTTAGAAATGCTGGCATTCAGGGCCAGGAATCGAGGGTGGCTAGGTGGGAATTTACGCTTTCTCTCAAATGTTTGTGAGATGGAGAGCTGAACGCTGCCGTGTGACATGGTTGAGATGCTTGGTGACGCAGGTGGTGGTGTTGGTGGTACATCCCATGTTTGCTGGGCGGCAAGTGCCAACGTCCCTCCAGAGGCGGAGGAAGAGGCCGAGGCGGCGGCAGCAGCAGAAGAGGCCGAGGCGGCAGCAGCAGAAGAGGTAGCAGGGGGCGCCTGAGTGACTTCCTTGTTTTTAAGGTGTTTACTCCACTGCAGTTCATGCTTTGCATGCAGGTGCCTGGTCATGCAGGTTGTGCTAAGGTTCAGAACGTTAATGCCTCGCTTCAGGCTCTGATGGCACAGCGTGCAAACCACTCGGGTCTTGTCGTCAGCACATTGTTTGAAGAAGTGCCATGCCAGGGAACTCCTTGAAGCTGCCTTTGGGGTGCTCGGTCCCAGATGGCGGCGGTCAGTAGCAGGCGGAGTCTCTTGGCGGCGGGTGTTCTGATTTTGCCCACTGCTCCCTCTTTTGCTACGCTGTTGGCTCGGTCTCACCACTGCCTCTTCCTCTGAACTGTGAAAGTCAGTGGCACGACCATCATTCCATGTGGGGTCTAGGACCTCATCGTCCCCTGCATCGTCTTCCACCCAGTCTTGATACCTGACCTCCTGTTCAGTCTGCACACTGCAGAAAGACGCAGCAGTTGGCACCTGTGTTTCGTCATCATCAGAGACGTGCTGAGGTGGTATTCCCATGTCCTCATCATCAGGAAACATAAGTGGTTGTGCGTTAGTGCATTCTATCTCTTCAACCCCTGGGGAAGGGCTAGGTGGATGCCCTTGGGAAACCCTGCCAGCAGAGTCTTCAAATAGCATAAGAGACTGCTGCATAACTTGAGGCTCAGACAGTTTCCCTGATATGCATGGGGGTGATGTGACAGACTGATGGGCTTGGTTTTCATGCGCCATCTGTGCGCTTTCTGCAGAAGACTGGGTGGGAGATAATGTGAACGTGCTGGATGCACTGTCGGCCACCCAATTGACTAATGCCTGTACCTGCTCAGGCCTTACCATCCTTAAAACGGCATTGGGCCCCACCAAATATCCCTGTAAATTCTGGCGGCTACTGGGACCTGAGGTAGTTGGTACACTAGGACGTGTGGCTGTGGCAGAACGGCCACGTCCTCTCCCAGCACCAGAGGGTCCACTAACTCCACCACGACCATGTCCATGTCCGCGTCCGCGTCCCTTACTAGATGTTTTACTTATTGTTACCGTTCACCACAATAAGAAAAATATTATTCGGGGCAATGTATTGAATTAAAATTCAGGCCTTTTTTTACAGACACCTAACACTATCTGGCTATCTATTTAGGTACCGTATTACACTAATACAGGCACACCAGTAATGACAGATTTAGCTGAATATAAATTTGAGGCCTATTATTTAGGCGCTGGGTGACAGGTATACGTTTACGGACAGAATTAGACTTGGATCTGCACTGTAGCGTGTGTGTTAAGTTCTTGAGAATTACCCTATCAGCACCTTGAATCTAATATACCCTTTTAAGGATAGATTTAAAGTAGGCCTGATACAGCAGAAACCACTAATTTTGAGAATTGCAAATTTGGGAATTGTTTTTCAACCCAGAACAAAAACTGTGCTTTGACGGTCACAAACAATGACTTGACCAGCTAAAACAGTACAGATTTGGATGAATAAAAATGTGAGGCCTATTTTTTAGGCGCTGGGTGACAGGTATACGTTTAATCACAGAATTAGACTTGGATCTGCACTGTAGCGTGTGTGTTAAGTTTTTGAGAATGACCCTATCAGCACCTTGAATCTAATATACCCTTTTAGGGATAGATTTAAGGCAGGCCTGATACAGCAGAAACCACTAATTTTGAGAATTGCAAATTTGGGAATTGTTTTTCAACCCAGAACGAAAACTGTGCTTTGACGGTCACAAACAATAACTTGACCAGCTAAAACAGTACAGATTTGGATGAATATAAATGTAAGGCCTATTTTTTAGGCGCTGGGTGACAGGCTCAGCTTGCCCCTGATGTAGTATATGGCCAAAAAATAACCACACTATTGATGGTTAAATGCACTTGGGTGACACAGGCTCAGTTTGACCCTGATGTAGTATATGGCCAAAAAATAACCACACTATTGATGGTTAAATGCACTTGGGTGACACAAGCTCAGTTTGCCCCTAATGTAGTATATGGCCAAAAAATAACCACACTATTGATGGTTAAATGCACTTGATGAAACTTGACCCTGATGTAGGGTATAGCAAAAAATAACCACACTATTGATGGTTAAATGTACTTGGTGGTAGCTTGTGCTGGCGCACCACAAGCCACAAAATGGCCGCCGATCACCCCAGAAAAAAGTGATATAAAAACGCTCTGGGCAGCCTAAAAACAGTGAGCAATTGAATATCAGCACTTCAATGAGCCACAGCTGTAGATCGATCACTGAATGAAGTCTTTTGGAGAAGTTAATCTGCCTAATCTCGCCCTAACGTCGCAGCTGCAACCTCTCCCTACGCTTGTATCAGCAGAGTGACGTGCGGCGCTACGTGACCCAAGCTTATATAGAGGCTGGGTCACATGCTGCACTGGCCAATCACAGCCATGCCAATAGTAGGCAAGGCTGTGATGGCCTCTTGGGGCAAGTAGTATGATGCTTGTTGATTGGCTGCTTTGCAGCCTTTCAAAAAGCGCCAAGAAAGCGCCGAACACCGAACCCGAACCCGGACTTTTACGAAAATGTTCGGGTTCGGGTCCGTGTCACGGACACCCCAAAATTCGGTACGAACCCGAACTATACAGTTCGGGTTCGCTCATCCCTAGACTAAACCCTTGGAAAGTTATTTTCCCTAGTCTGATTGCCGAGTTGAATATTTTATCATATTAATATCATATATTTTTGATTGGTCGTAGAAAAACAGAGTCAAGGGATAACAGTTAATTTTCCTGTAAATCCGTGTTTTATTGTTATAGCCTGTTTGATAACAGAAGATCCTAAGTTTCTCTTGGTATATGAGTCCGTTTGACACTGGTTGTCAGAAATCAATAAATCATGCTGTGCTGATCAGATAGGGGTGTGTTAACACCACCGTGTGATACATTTTGGGTATTACGTTGTAACTTCATAATTTGTTTTGCAATCGTATTGTTTTTATATTCTTTGTTTCCATAATAAACGATTATATATTTTTGCATATACAATTGTTCCTTTGTTTCACTGCTTGCACAAATCAAATTAAGATACTTGATAAAAAGAACTTAGAGGCGTTTTTTATGTCCGCCTGAAGGATAATATATTTTTATATTTTTTTTTTATCCTCTCTTTTATATGAAGATTCTTTTTCATATAGAAGATATATGACAACTTTCTTGCGTAGTGACAGACGAATTGTCACCATTCGGCAGAGGGATGACTTCTGGCTCTCCACCCTGTTGGACCCTCGCTACCAGTCCAGAATGGGGGCCTTTTTTACACCCACGGAGAGGGAGGACAAAGTGAACTACTATAAAGACATCCTATGTAGTCAGTTGGCCGCTGCCTATCTGCACCATCGTCCATCCTCTCGCGGGTCTGACCGTGGGGGCCCTTTGCGCTCATGTTCTACTGCCATGGCTGCTGGGGAGAGATGGGGTGGCAGGAGCAGTACCAGCTCCATCAGCTGCAGCCTGAGTTTACAGTCGCTGATGAGTAGCTTTCTTCACCCGCATAGTGAAGAAACTACTCATCAGCAGCAGCAGGTAGACCTGGAGCAGGACCTGAACCAGCAGGTGGTGGCATACTTGGACAGCACCCTGCCATACACATTGAAGATCCTCTGGACTACTGGGCAGCCAAACTGAATTTGAGGCCCCAACTGGCTGAGTTTGCCCTGGAAAAGCTGTCCTGCCCAGCTAGTAGTATGGCATCAGAGCAGGTATTTAGTGCGGCGGGGGCCATAGTTACCCCAAGAAGAACTCGCCTGTCCACCCAAAATGTGGAGAGACTGACCTTTGTCCAGATGAATCAGGCGTGGATCAGCCAGGATTTCCACCCACCAATGCCTGATGCATCAGACTAGATCATCCATGGTGCCACACCAACACTTTGACAAAAGAGACCGGTTTCTTCTGGCTACCTGCCTCAGCTACTATTCTGATGCTGACACCCGCCTGATGCCACACTTTTGATGCCAAGTGCTCCTTCTTTCACCCACCTTTTGTCAGTGGGAACTGGTATGACCACCCACCACCCCACTCTGTCAACGGGTAACTTTGTGGTCTCCTGATGCTGCTGCCACCTCCTCACTACGTCACCGTGCCACTCTGTGGTCTCCTGATACTGCTGCTGCCATCTACACACTATGTCAACTTGCCACTCTGTGGTATCCTGATACTTCTGCTGCTGCAATCTTCACACTATATCACCTTGCCACTCTGTGGTATCCTGCTGCTGCCATCTCCACACTATGTCACCTTTCCACTCTGTGGTATCCTGATGTTGCTGCTGCCATATCCACACTATGTCACCTTGCCACTCTGTGGTATCCTGCTGCTGCTGCCATCTCAACACTATGTCACTGTCATGGTGGGGAGTGGGGAAAACCCCCCACCGTACAATGTCAGGTATAAAGGGGAAGCAGCTAGGCCAGGGCGCCGGAATCAGGGAGCAAGTCACCTCCTAAAGCGTCCCTAATACTCACCCTAACTCCTCACCATATGAGCAGACCTGGATGGTAAGACGGCTCATACCAGGATACCCTTGGCCCTGAGTCACCCTGATAATCCCTCACATAGGAGCAGGGGAGAGACGACCTGTTCTTCCCAGACATGGATGAACAGGAGTCTCAAATAGCCTAGCAGCAGGGAAAGGAAAAGACCATATGCAGCAACAGAGTCGGCAGGTAAGAACACTAGAAACACACTAACGTGCATAAGTACAGGTGCCCACACACCAAATAGGACACCATACAAACAACACCACACACAGGTATCCTGATACTGCCTGGGCCCCGTACAGCAAGGTGCACGGCAGCCCCAGGCAGCACTGCATACAGACTTATGGTTCACCCCTCCGGGAAACCAAACCCCTTCCGGAGGGACAACACACACAGGGAAACATCTTGCACACATGTAGGGACAAACACCAACAACATCCCAGACATGTAACAACAAACAATACGTACAACAAACCCTGAACATTAACCCACACCCAACATACAAGTGAGGTTAGGCACATAGAGTATACAAGGGAGACAAAGGAATGACATCGCAGATGACATCGATGTCCTACAAGGTGGCCCTCAAGGACTGGGTCGATAGAACACCCTGGACTGGAGCAGAGCTCCAGCACCAACGACAGCTGAAGTATGACTGACTCCAGCCAGGAAGCCACAAGCCACAGGAGATAAAAGCCAAGTGTCCACAACCAGTCAGGGAGTTTACCCTTACAGCACCAGACAGAGGGAGGCTACAACTTAAAGGGGAAGTGCAAACACAATCATAAAAACAACCCGTTGCCGCAGGCAAAAGCATGCATGGCAACCATGTCACGGCGCACACAACAAAGGCCGTGACACTGCCCCTGCATGCTATAACCGCAAAATGTTGCCAAGGGCAACTGCAAGCATGGCAAAAGTGTCAAGGCGCACACAGCAAAGGCCGTGAAAGTCACCTTGCCAGTCTGTGGTATCCTGATGCTGCTGCTGCCATATCCACACTATGTCACCTTGCCACTCTGTGGTGTCCTGATGCTGCCATATCCACACTATGTCACCTTGGCACTCTGGTATCCTGATTCTGCTGCTGCTGTCATCTCCACACTAAGTCACCTTGCCACTCTATGGTATTCTGATTCTGCTGCTGCTTCTGCCATCTCCACACTATGTCACTTTGCCACTATGTGGTCTCCTCCTGATGCTGCTGCTGTTGCCACCTCCAGACTTGGTCATTGTGCCACTTTGTGGCATCCTCCTGATGCTGCTGCTGACACCACCTCCACACTCTGTTATTGGGCCACTTTGTGGTCTCCTGATTCTGCTGCAACCTCCACACTCTGTCATTGAGCCAATCTGTGGTTTCCTCATGCTGCTGCTGCCACCTCCACACAAGGTCATTGTGCCACTCTGTGGCCTCCTCCTGATGCTGCCGCCACCTCCACACTCTGTCATTGGGCCATTCTGTGGTCTCCTCATGCTGCTTCCACCTCACCTCTATGTCATAGGTCCACTCTGTGGACTTCTCATGCTGTTCCCACACTCCCCACTTCATGACTGGTCCAGTATTTTGGCTTTCAGCCTGGCTGAGATCATCATTTATTTGACCTTTCTTCTGATCTGTCAGAAGGAAGGAAAAATGAGACGCACAACGGATCCTGTCTGTGTAGCAGCTGTAAGGCCTGTATGGTCCCATCAGAATTGGCTTATGATTTGGTAGGCAAAAGCAGGAGTGGGTCCAAACTCAGAAGACATACAAATATTCCATTCACGTGTCATCTCTGTTTTAGATCCACTCCTGTTTTTATTTTGCATTAGAAATACTGATGGATTAGCAAATGCTGACCGAGTGAAGGCATATGCTCCACAGACAGGATCAGTTTTTTGTGGGTTATTGTTCTGACGGATCAGAGAAAGGGCAAATTAATCAGTGACGTCAACACAAACTTACTGCTGACACCCTCTCCACTCTGTCAGGGGGCTCTACTTGTATAAGCGTTTAATAGAACAGGTTCTGTAGACATCTATGTGGAATCAGCTGACGACGGTGTAAAAGGAGTGCGCTTCTTCTTGGCGCTAACATTGATCTGTAAGGCTGAGTTGATACTTCAGTTATTTGGCCAGTTTTGGCCCCGAGACTGCCCAAATAAGTGAAGTACGGTATGCAGTGATTCTAAGAGCAACCCCTGTCATCTGCATGTCATACCGACTTACAGTATTATTTCACTACCATAGCAGACTCCCTATGCATGTTACAGCAAGGCACAGTGTTCTACACACCTATAAAGGCTCTCTGCAGCCAGGAAATAGCCGTTTTTTAACGTAATTTGCCACAAATTTATTTGGATCGAAGCAAATTCTCCCCCAAAAAATTGGCGAACCGGCGAATCGAATTTTGAAAAAGTCACTAATCTCTATTGTTTACTACCAAAACCAGACAAACTGTCTGACCTTTTGAATGTGTGGCTTTAGCTCTGTTGTTATGTCTGGAAACGTGTTTTTGTCTGGAAAAACTGCTGTGTCATTGCCATTGAATATCATTGAAGCGCCAATGTAAGTCTATGACAGACGGAAAGTCTTACAAAGTATCTGTTTGTGCTGAGCTTCTAGTTTTCTGCAGTGAAGTTCCAATGCTTGGATGAGTCTCCAAAGTCTCCCAACTCTGCCAGACTGCATGAGTGACCAGAAGAAGACGCTGAGATGGGGATACTGAGCCACAGACCATGGGTCACCAGCCTTGTAAGCAAGGAGCCACCTGGACTACTGAGCTACAGGCCTTCAGCCTTTGACCAGGGTATCAGCCTTCTAAGAGAGAGAGAGGGACAGCTAGCTCAGGTCTTTCCTAAGCAATGACCCCTTCTTCTGCCAGGGAGGAGATGGGAGGAGACTGGAGAAGCCAGCCCTATGCCTCGCCTGTATTGTTTTGCACCTGCCTCCAGTATAGAAGCACACTAGTTAACTGCAGACCCTGAATCTCTGGACTCATTTCCCATTGGGGTGCACCACCCCTTTTGGAGAGCAGCAACACATGATGACACCTCGACAGTGTCTGGGGGACCCAGTGTAGCATTGGGGCCACCCCAAACCCCGCCACTGCATTAGTAATGTAACACCCCAGAGTGGTGTTACCACTCTTGCACCCGGCTTCTATCTGTGTCTGCCAACATTAATGTCATCTATGTATTTTATTCCAGGTCCTCCACACTGTGCATTCCTAATCTGTTTGCAACTGTTATGTTCACATGTAATGTGCCTAGTTCACCAGCAGGTGGCAGCAAATATGGAAGAGCTATCTTAGATAGAATGGAACCTTCCATTCCATTCTAACTGCCCCCCCCCCCCCCTGTGGAGGAGTGCGCTAGTCCCACTTCCTGCAGGAAGGGTGGGGACAAGTTCTAGTCAGTCTAGCTTATCCCCTGCTAGGGGAAAGGTGTGCAGGGGGCACATCCCTGCTGGATGCGCCTACGCCAGCCCGAGCACCCTAAGCTCTGCTGGCCATTGAGGCCAAAGCTTAGAGCCTCAGGAACCAGGAGAAAAGTTCCCTGGCCTAATCTAGAGACAGACCATACAAAGAGAAGTGCAGCATACAGAAGAAGCAAAGTCATACAGTCAGCCTGTCAGTACAGCAGAGCCGGAGAGAAAAAGATGTAGCAAAGTCGAGTTTGCCTTCCAGTTTTAATGCTAAAGCCTGCTGGGACCAAGACAATGTCTGTAAATCATTTTGGAGAACGTTTATGCAAAGTAAAGGTGATGTTCAACAACATACAAGGTCTGGACTAAATCTTTCTTTCAAATCCCTCAATTATTCCCCCAATTTATTGCTTCGGAGCCAAAGCCTGGGGTCCAGCCGTATCCAGGTAGGAGCACCGACACACATAAAGGGACATTTTAGGCCGCACTATACCTCTTGGCATTCCTACACCAGGGACGCGTATTATATGTAGAGGACCCTATGGGGAGGCGCTCGTTGCAGTAATTCATAAGTAACTTCTAGCAGGAATAATAAAGGAATGGCACAACAAAAAGTTGTGAGAATAAATGCTCCTTAATTCATAGGGAATGCAAGTAGTTACTAAAACAGACATGTCAGGAGAGGGGACAGGACCCCTTTAACTTCTACAATTTTTTTAAGCCTATGATTATTAAACCACTGTGCCATGAGATTATTATCTATAATCCTGCCAGAACTTTGCACACCTCAAGGATCCCATTACATAGTAAAGGTTATCTGATAGTGGAGTGGACAATAGATGACCTATTTTCACAATTTCCTTCACTATAGATCCCATATTTTGTAATATTTTTTTTGTAATACAATGGGTGAAATCATCGCTAATGAATGACATACTCCAAACGTGCTTTCTATATCCGTAGGTCCCAATTGAAGGAAATATCAATTCTACAAATCCAACATCTTCATCTATCAACTGGGATAACTGTGCTGCATAGAAGTAATTCTTCAAATCTGGTACTTTCACACCCATTATTCCCCATGGTAGCCAGCCTCATATTTGCCATTCCAATGCTAGGTCTCTTCCCTCCCTTGATAAGCTCCCTAATGATGGCAATTATGGTGTAAAAAATATTTCCATGATATCCATACTGGGCTATATTGTAAAAAGTAGAGTCACTGAGGAGGTATCACCATCTTAATGAATAAGACTGTAGCAGCCATGGAGATGACAAGTCTTTTCCATGCTCTATCCCTCTCCTTCAAAGCTGTAAAGAGTTGCTGGCACCTCTCCTGACATGCCTGTTTCAGAAACTACTTGTATTCCCCATATAATAACAATTCTAGAATATCTACAGGATGCTGTGTCATTCCTTTATTATTCCCCCTGGAAGTTATGAATGAATTGCTAGCAGTTTGCATTGAAGGTCCAGGTGGATGCTACTAATTAGGACTGTGCCACTGCATATTGACATTATCCAGCTAGTGCTAAATCCATAAAAGATTCTTCCAGCACTAGATAAAATGTCCACATTTTATTGTCACATTTGCAGCGAGCCCCCATGGAGCCGATGCAGAGGATGAGAGTAGTAATGGTCCTGATAAGATGTTGTGTCATGGTGCACTCCCTCAGACTGTTGCACCCTGGGGATCTGTGTGATGGAAATGTAGTTTGAAGAATCAAACCAGAAGTAAACATAGAACAGTCTTGTTTTACTTAGTGCAAGATATAACAAAGTGCAGTTTTTGGTACCAAATGAGGAGGCAGCGTGGCAGGTTGGATGGCAATAGGTTGGCACTAGCAAGAACTTGTGGATATAGGTGTCCATTGTAATACAGGCTTGCTTTTAGTCTGGCCTAGCGATGGGTAGGTTAGGTGGTGGTGTCAGAGCTACAGTCCACCACTTTGCAGCAGTGCCTGTAAGGCTGTATTTTGATGATCACTCTGCTGTCTTGTCGCACTAATGCTTTTTGGATGCAGTGTTCTAGTTTCAGAATATATTTCTGGAGTATTGGTCTCACAGGAGAACTGGATCTGGTTGCTGAAGATCCCTCTGGAATGTTGGTCTCACAGAGGAATTATATATGGTTCCTAGGAGTAGGAACCATATCTAATGGTTTCAGATAGTTTCTAGAAGCAATGATCCTGTTTCAGAAGACCCCTCTAGAGTGTTGGTCTTATAGAAGAACTAGATCTGGTTCCTGAAGATCCCCCTGGGGTTTTTGTTTCACAGGGGAAATAGATACCATTCTTAGGAGTAGGAGCTGTAACATGTGCTTCCTAACTCTTCACTATCTGAACAGGAACTGTCTCTCCTCAATCTCACAAGACTGGAACTCCCCTCCTGGTAGAAAGCAGGACCAGCAAACACTCCTACCAAGAGGGGAGGATTATGGTGGTAAGTTACGGATGAAACATAAAGTTCAATGCAATACATAACATAATAAAGCAATTGCTGATACTCCCAGGTCTTGGGTACTACACATTAAAAACAGCAAAGTTCAGCAAGGAGAAGCTTACATGTTTTGAACAAGTAAATACATGTTTTTCGTCATGGCCCCAGGTCCCAGTCATTAATAATGCCGTTTAGGCCCCCACTCTTACAGGGGATGTCTCCTCTGACTGGAGTCGTTCTCTTCCAATTTTATGAATTCCTGGAGCTGAATACTTTATATATGGTTGCAGCCTAAACGCACACACAGATGTGCCTAAAACTAGTTAAATTTGTCCCAAATACAAAAAATTCTATGCTGGAATACTGTTTATATGGTTGTGGCCTAAACGCACACATAGATATGCCTAAAACTAGTTAAATTTGTGCCTAAAACTAGTTAAAGTTATTCTCTGCTGGAATACTGTATATAACGTTTGTGGATTGAACGCACACACAGATGTGCCCAAAAGTTGTTAAATTTGTCCCAAATACAAATAATTCTCTGCTGGAATACTGTATATATGGTTGCGGCCTAAATGCACACATAGATGTGCCTAAAACTAGTTAAATTTGTCCAAAATAAAAGTTAACCTCTGCTGGAATACTGTATATAACGTTTGTGGATTGAACGCACACACAGATGTTGCGCCAATTTTTTTTTATCTGATGGCGCGGTGTATATCTCACTCTCTATCTCGGTGTATAGCACACTCTAGTGAATAAGCCTCTTGCTAAACACACTGCTTTCTGATGGCGTACTGTAGATCTCACTAACATCAAATCTTTCTGTCTTTGAAAAGCTTTTGGCTACTTAAAAAAGCGATTTTCCAGCCCTGCACTATCTGTCCCTTCCTGAAGACGCCTGTCCCTGATACTTCTGAATTTAACCCCTGGTAAAAAGAAAAATGGTGCTGCACTGCTGTCAAACACACACTGTAGTCCTTAAGGCTACTTTCACACTTGCTTTCGGGGTTCCGCTTGTAAGTTCCGTTTGAAGGCTCTCACAAGCGGCCCCGAACGGATCCGTACAGCACCAATGCATTCTGAGTGGATGCGGATCCGCTCAGAATGCATCAGTTTGGCATCGTTTGGCCTCCGTTCCGCTCAGCAGGCAGACACCCGAACGCAGCTTGCAGCGTTTTGGTGTCCGCCTGGCCGTGCGGAGCCAAACGGATTCGTCCAGACTTACAATGCAAGTCAATGGGGACGGATCCGTTTGACGTTGACACAATATGGTGCAATTGCAAACGGATCCGTCCCCCATTGACTTTCTATGTAAAGTCAGGAGTCCCTATTAATATACCATCAGATCTGAGTTTTCTCCAATCCGATGGTATATTTTAACTTGAAGCGTCCCCATCACCATGGGAACGCCTCTATGTTAGAATATACCATCGGATTTGAGCTAGATCGTGAAACTCAGATCCGACAGTATATTCTAACACAGAGGCGTTCCCATGGTGATGGGGACGCTTCAAGTTAGAATATACTAAAAGAACTTTGTACATGACTGCCCCCTGCTGCCTGGCAGGTGCTGCCAGGCAGCAGGGGGCAGACCCCCCCCCCTGTATTTAACTGATTGGTGGCCAGTGCAGCCCCCCCCCTCCCTCCCTCCCTCCCCTGTATTTAACTCATTGGTGGCCACCAATGAGTTAAATACAGGGGAGGGAGGGGGGCCGGCCGCACTGGCCACCAATGAGTTAAATACAGGGGAGAAAGGGGGGGCGGCCGCACTGGCCACCAATGAGTTAAATACAAGGGAGGGAGGGAGGGGTCTGGCCGCACTGGCCACCAATGAGTTAAATACAGGGGAGGGAGGGGGGGCGACCGCACTGGCCACCAATGAGTTAAATACAGGGGAGGGAGGGGGGGGGGGCGGCCGCACTGGCCACCAATGAGTTAAATACAGGGGAGGGAGGGGGGGCGTCTGCCCCCTGCTGCCTGGCAGCACCTGCCAGGCAGCAGGGGGCAGTCATGTACACAGTTCTTTTAGTATATTCTAACCATGGGAACGCCTCTGTGTTATACTGTCGGATCTGAGTTTTCACGAAGTGAAAAATCAGATCTGAAAAAAACAGTTATGCAGACGGATCCGTTCTGAACGGATGCAAGCGTTTGCATTATAGGGGCGGATCCGTCTGTACAGACACCAGACGGATCCGCTCCGAACGCAAGTGTGAAAGTAGCCTAAGAGGACTGTTTGGTCTCTTAATAGTTTTTTGGGAGTTAAATCAGTGAATTTCCAGCAAAACGCTATCTGTCCCTGCCTACTGTCTGCTCTCCCTGACGCTGAATGATCCGAGCATGGGACGTCAGCTCCTATATAAACTGGTATCACATGTTCCGGCCAGCCAATCAGTGTAAGTCTAATAGCTAACATAGCTATGGCATTACACTGAAGGGAATTACTTACCTGAACGTTGATTGGCTGCTTAGGAGGCGCCAAATGTGTGGGGAGGAGACTCGAGCAATGCGACGAGCACATGTGGTTGTTGGCCGAGTACCGCCACGTGCCGAGCATAGCGATGCTCGAGCCGAACTGGTACTCGGCCGAGCATGCTCGCTCATCACGAAGTCAGAACCCACAAAGCCACACTCCCGACGCTCCACGTCCTGCCTCTTCTCCTCTCTCCTCCCATTTGTCCTCCACTCCACCTTCCACCGGGCCGTCGTCGTGTTCATCTGGCACAAAGCAGGCTTCCGCGGCCCAAATGTTCGAGTGTAAAAAATGATAACGCCGGATAATCCTCTTGCCCAACGGCTGACCGCTGGCTTGTTGGAACTGCTAGCCCGCCAACTACTGCCATATAAATTGGTGGACTCGGAGGCCTTTAGAAAATTTGTGGCCATTGGCACACCGCAATGGAAGGTCCCCGGAGGGAAATATTTCTCCCAGAAGGGCATCCGAGAGCTATATGGCCACCTTCAGCGGCAAGTTAATATATCTCTGGCACACAGTGTCGGTGCCAAGATACATCTGACCACAGACACATGGTCTAGCAAATACGGGCAGGGAAGGTACATAACTTATACTACCCACTGGGTGAACCTTCTGACGGCCATCAAGCATGTAACCCGTGGCACCCGTGTGGATTTTGTGTTACCGCTACGGATTGCATGGACATCTTGCGGCAGGCCATGAAAATCTCTGGCCATTTTAGAAGATCTTACACGGCCATGGCTCGCCTTGCTGACGTTCAGCAGTGACACCACCTGCCCGTCAGATGTCTGATTTGTGACTGCCCGACGCGCTGGAACTCCACCTTGTATATGCTTGATAAGCTGCTCCAGCAGAAACGTTCCGTTAACGACTACCTGTACGAACTCTGTGGCAGGACATGTTCTGGGGAGCTTGGTTTCTTTTCACTGCGCCAGTGACTGCTCATGCGCTACGCATGCAGACTTCTGCGGCAATTTGATGAGATCACCAAACTGGTCAGTCGCAGCCAAGGCGCCATCAGTGACATCGTACCTTACGCCTTCTTTCTGGAGCGTGCATTGTGTCGTGTCATTGATCAAGCCATTGAGGAGCAGGAGCTGGAAGATGAGGAAGTCGCAATGCTGAATGAATTCCCGGGGGGGCTACTCCATCTGAGACAAGTCAGCAGGAGTTTAAAGAGGAGTCAGAGGAGGATGGTGGCTGGGAGGAGGAGAAGGAGCAAGAAGAGCAGGCTTTAAACTTTTTGGGGATCCCTGGTGTTGTCCGTGGCTGGGGGGAGGAGACCAAGGACGACATTCTCCTGGGCGATGAGCAAGAGCCAGGGCGCTCCACCACTTCCAATTTAGTGCAAATTTGGCACTTCATGCTCCAGTGTTTGAAGAGGGACCTCCATATAAAAAGCATAAAGGTCAAAGACCCGGTACAAACACAAAATGGCAGACATGTTACCAGCATCACAGAGGGCTGTCAGAATGCAGCATTTCCAGGCCCAGGCCTTCCAGAGATGCTGCATTCTGCTGTTGCGGGCACTGGCAGAGGAATTTCCACCCACAGCGAAACAGGTGCGGGTACTACCGTGCCTGCAAAAAGAGGGCGGTTTGAAGATGTGTTGGTCACTTCGGATATGAGATCATTCTTGCAAGCAACCCATCGACAGCCGCTCTCCGGATACAGCCTCAGGGAACGCCTAGACCGACAGGTGTCCGACTACAATGGGTTAACGACCGATGTGGACGCTCTGAGAAGTGAGGAACCCCTTGACTACTGGGTGTGCAGACTTGACCTGTGGCCAGAGCTGGCACAATTTGCCATGGGACTCTTGGCTTGCCCCTCGTCCAGTGTCCTGTCCGAAAGGACGTTCAGCGCAGCAGGGGGGATCGTGACCGATAAGTGCACTCGCCTAGCTCACAACAGTGTGGACTACCTCACATTTTTTTAAATTAAAGAGGCATGGATGTTGGAGGAATTTAACACCTGTGTTGACCACGTGTAATTTAATTTCCTCATGCCAGCCCAGACATATCTGCCAACACCCAAAACAATGAATGGTCCTTGCCTTATGTATATACAGCGGCATAAAAGGCCTTTTATGTCAGGTGAATGCCTAATTTTTGGGGCCTGTACTGGCCGACAGTTACATTTTTATCCTGTGACAGCCTAATGTACCTCCAGCCACAGAATCAAAAGTTATTTGCTGTCAGGTGAATACCTATTACCTAATTTTTGGGGCCTGTACTGGCCGACAGTTATATATTTATCCTGTGACCGCCTAATATACCTTCAGCCACAGAATATAAAGTTCTTTGCTGTTAGGTGAAATCCGATTGCCTAATTTCTGGGGCCTGTACGGGCCGACAGTTGCATATTTATCCTGTGACCGCCTAATGTACCTCCAGCCACATAATCCAAAGTTCTGTGCTGTCAGGTTAATGCATATTGGCAAATTTTTGGGGTCTGTACTGGCCAACAGTTACATTTTTATCCTGTGACCACCTAATGTACCTCCAGCCAAAGAATTCAAAGTTCTGTGCTGTCAGGTGAATGCCTATTGGCCAATTTTTGGGGCCTGTACTGGCCGACAGTTTAATTTTTATCCTGTGACCGCCTGATGTACCTCCAGCCACAGAATATAAAGTTCTTTGCTGTCAGGTGATTGCCTATTGGCTTATTTTTTGGGGCCTGTACTGGCTGACAGTTACATATTTATCCTGTGACCGCCTAATGTATCTCCAGCCACAGAATCCAAAGTTCTTTGCTGTCAGGTAACTGTCTATTGCCTAATTTCTGGGGCCTGTACTGGCCGACAGTTACATATTTATCCTGTGACCGCCTAATATACCTTCAGCCACATAATCCAAAGTTCTGTGCTGTCAGGTTAATGCATATTGGCAAATTTTTGGGGCCTGTACTGGCCAACAGTTACATATTTATCCTGTGACCGCCTAATGTACCTCCAGCCACAGAATCCGAAGTTCTTTGCTGTCAGGTGAATGCCTATTGCCTAATTTTTGGGGCCTGCACTGGCTGACAGTTAATTTTTTTTTATCTCTAGCCACATAATCACACCCCTGTCTCACTGCCTCTCATTATGGTGGCGTATGAACCGCATTCACCATAAGGACCTTCTAATGTCACAGGGTCATGTGACTGTGCCCCCCACCCCGTACTGTGCCCCTCACCCCGTACTGTGCCCCCTTATACCCTGCATTGTGCCCTCTTACCACACCCTGTGCAGTGCCCCTAGTCATTCCCTGTGCTGTGCCCTCTTATACCCTTTTATCCGGTCACGGTATGGCAGTGTTATCTGGTCAATGTACAGAGGTGTTATCCGGTCAATGTATGGCGGTGGTATCCAATAACTGGATGGCCATAACTGTATCCCTTTTCCTGCCCACGCCATGCTTTTTTAGACCTGGCATGAGCTGGAAAAATATGCAGGTTGTGGTGCTAAGGACCTTTGCGCCACAATCTGTGTCAGAAATACGCCTAACATAGATGTATTTCTATATAATAAATGACCACTTAATTATATTATTATTCGGAGGTAGGGCTAATATCTTTATATTATATAGATTACAGTGTATTATACTATGCCCTGTATTTCCCAGTAGAAAATGGTCCTTGGGAAACACAGTCCTCATCCCTGACCACCAGGACCAGGTAGCGCTCTGTCAGTATATGGCGGCCTCCCCTCTCCGCCACGCTGCTCCGCTATGTACTGGTGCTTATTCTGACACTAGGGCTGGGTTCACATGGTTTGCCATCCATTTAATGCATACCAAAAATGTATGCGTTAACAGATGCCTCAGACTGATGACGTGCAGTGGCGTCCGTTCACCATACAGTTCCATGGTAGAAACATTTTTTACGCTAACGTATGCATTTTTTTAATGGACTCTGCAGGATACAAAAATGTGGAGTGCCGCACATTTGTATACATCAAACCGATGTCACGACAGCACCACCAGAGAGATGCACTCCTCCCCTAGGGAAAGGAAACCTAGAGTACAAAAAGGAAGTACTTCCCTCCTAACATCAGTGGTTTCCTGTCCCTAGGAAGCCTAGAGTGTTCTATAGCCTGGTGGCTGTGTTGAGTATATGGCTGGGGGACCTGGGAGGCAGAAAAATCCCTGTGGTTCAGGGTGGCTGGTTCCCCGTATGGCTCCCGGTGTGGAGTCAGTTCCTTCACCCCCAGCAGCAGGTCCTTGTACATGCCGCCCGCTCCCGCCCCCTCCGCCCGCTCCTTTCCACCGCCGCGGCCCGCTTGTGGTTCCGAGGGAGACCGTGGCAGTTAAGGTAAGCTCACCTGTTTTCGGGGGGAAGCTGGAGGCCGGTGGAGTTAGGAGAGGATCCGGAGCTCCGGCGGCTGTGGCCATCTGGATGCTGGGTCGGAGTCACATGATGATGGCTGGGAGGGGCGGGGATGATGCCGGCGCAGAGTTATGACGTCAGACGCCATGTCTCCTGGAGCTCTCAGCGGCAGATATAAAAGTAAGTACCTTTTGCTGCAGTGAGCCTCCGTGTGTGAAGTGAACAGCCCTTAGGTGTTATCTGCTTCCAGGAGAGGGGTGCTGTGTCTAAAATGAGTGTTTCCAGCGAGTATACGAGCTCCAAGAAGGTTCAATCAGAATCTTCGTCCAAGGTCCCATCTACAGACGAGGGTTCCAGAAGATCTAAAAGGTCTAGAAGTAAGGAGTGCGCTATGTGCGCAGTCAGTCTTGCTACTGACTATAGCAAACCTAATTGTATCAGTTGTACTAATAAGGTTATGGCACAAGAAGCTCCTTCACTGCTGCTGCAGTTGCAGGAGATGGTCAAAAATCAGCTGGAGGCCTCCTTAAGAGGTTTTTGGTCAGCGCCTATAACATCGAAATCTCAGTCGGCGGTTCCTCCCTCTGTCGCAGTACCATCTGACGATGAAGAAGACGGTTTAATTATGGTTCAGTCAGACTCAGAAGAGGGGTCTGACGGGTCTGAGGGTGATTTATCAGAAAGACCGTTATTTCAGTGTAAAGATACGGATCAGTTGGTCAAGGCAGTAAGATCAGCTATGGGGCTAGAAGAGGCTAGGGAACAGAAGTCTATCCAGGACATCATATTTGAAGGACTTGAGATAAAGAAAAGGAAAGTTTTTCCTATTCACCGGACTGTGTCCCAGCTTATTAAATCAGAATGGGAGAACCCAGACAGGAAGTCGTTTATCCCCAGGGCCATCAAAAGGAGGTATCCCTTTGATGAAATGGAGACCAAAACTTGGGATCGTCCGTGTTGAGGAACGGTTGAGACGTATGCATATAGATCCATGCATGCCTGCAAACACGTGCGGGCATGTATGGTATATATCTGCATACGTTAGCCATAGCATCATGGGACGATGTGCGCAAATGTGCCCAGCATCTGCGCACGTCTGCCCATGGTGATCCCCAGGGGCTCATGGTGGCCCCTGTGGGAAATATGTGCCCCCTTATGATGTAGGGGCTTGTGCCCCCTTATGATGTAGAGGCTTGTGCCCCCTTATGATGTAGAGGCTTGTGCCCCCTTATAATGTAGAGGCTTGTGCCCCCTTAATAATGTGCCCCCTCTAGATATGTCCCTAATATTAATGTATACATGTGTATGGATGTGCCCCAAGCATCCATACGCATGTATATTATATATATCCCCCCCCCCTCCTACAACTGAAACCAGGTGCATCGGTGTGAATGTGCCCCAAGCATTCGCACCGATGCAATCTGGCTAATTGCATCAGAATGACCGGACAAGGGTCCGGTCATCCTGATGGATACAAAGAGCTCAGATTCAACAGAATCTGAGCCCTTTGTTGTAATTATCCTCAGCGCCGCTGGAGATAATTACACATGATAGAAGAAGAGGAGAAGCCTCTCCTCCTTCTATTATGTGCATTCCAACAGTGCGATTACTATCGCACTGTCCGGAATGCTAGGTGCAGCAGGCGGGAGATCAAAGACTTCTCCCGCCTGTCTGCAGCGCGTCCCCGATGTGCCGGCCCACGTGGATGATGGGGGCGCGCGCGAGTGCGGGCCGCCGGGGGATAAAATCCGGCGGCCCCGGCACTCCGCAGTCAGGATCAGGGCCCCCCACGTGGAGGAGAGCGCGTCCTGCGCTAAGACCGCCGACTGGACCGGACCCCCCCTCCCTGATACAGCGCAGTCCTCCCCCCCACAGAGAAGAGAGCGCAGGCAGCCACCCGGGCTGCGCTGCGCTAATACAGAGGATCGGGGCCCCCACCATGAGCCGTGCCCTGTTCCCCTGTCTTGCCCATTAACCCCTTCCTGTTCCTTCCCTGATCCCCTGCTAGCATTAACCCCTTCCTGTTCCCTGATTAACCCCTGGTGGATACCCCAGTCCCTGCCTTGGTTAACCCTGCTGTGCCTGTGCCCCTGATATAGCCCTGACCCAGCACCACCTACCCTGATTAACCCCTGGGTTACCCCTACCCCTGCATCCCCTGGTTAACCCCTGCATCCCCTGGTTAACCCCTGCATCCCCTGGTTAACCCCTGGTGGTTACCCTGGTTCCCTGCCTTGATTGTCTGTCCTGTAGAGCATGCTTCTGCTCTGCAAACAATCCTTTTAACCCTTCGTCATACCCCGTAGGGACAGTGAATAGTCAGGTGGGTGGGTTGTTATATACTTGTATGTGTGAACTGTATAGTTAGTTGATGGGTGGAATTGGGAATGTGTAGTGTAGTTTAGGATTGTATATTTAGTGCTGTATTGTTAGTATTGCGTGCGTAGTGTATTGTTAGTAATAAATACTGTGTTACTTGTAACTATCTGTGTAACGTGTAGTTATTGGCGATAGTTAGTTAGTTAGGCGCATGCAGCTAGCATAGTGATTAGTGTAAAGTATAGCAAAGGTATTGTGTTATTATATAAAGGCATAAATGGGCGGAGTTATCACTAGATGGTTCCTCCTATTTATGAATATTAATTATCGATATTTGCATAAATATTGGTGATTAATATCCTCCCTTTACAGTCCGCCTAAAATTGATGTGGCTATAGCCAAAATTTCTAGAAGGGGTTCCTTGCCTTTTGAAGACTTGGGGACTCTTAAAGAGCTCATGGATAAGAAGGCGGAAGAGTTCCTTAAGAGAGCTTGGGAGACCGCTAAGGCAGCGCTTAAACCAAGCATAGCGGGTACCTCAGTAGCTAGGTACATCATGTTGTGGATTGATCAGCTCTCAACAGACATCCAAAATAATGTGCCTGGGGATCAGCTGCTGGCCTCCCTCCCTGCAATTAAGAAGGCAGATGCTTTTCTGGCAGATTCCTCATCTGATACCTTGAGACTGTCAGCTAGGGCTGCGGCCTTAACAAACTCTGCTAGACGAGCTCTCTGGGTGAAGAGCTGATCAGGGGATCTCAGCTCCAAGAATAAATTATGCTCTATCCCATGTGAGGGCGAGTTCCTTTTTGGTTCTGTTGTCACTGATTTATTGGAGAAAGCAGGAGATAAAAAGAAGAGATTCCCTGTTCCCGCAGTCCTCTAGACAGTATCAGCTCTTTTGTGCTAAGGGAAGGGGGGGGGGGGGGTCAGGTTAGAGGCAGAGGCCAAGCAGGCAACAGATGGAGGGGGCCCCATAAAGGTAGTGGCCTTATGTTCAACCAACCCTTCTACACCTTAAAGAAACCCAGTTCACAATGACGGGGTCTTGCGGGTGGGTGGCAGACTGAAAAACTTCTTTGCAGAGTGGCAGTTGATATCAGGACGTTCGTGGGTTCTAGAGACCATAAAGGAGGGTCTCCATCTCGAGTTCATCAGTCTGCCACTTACCCGTTACATAGTCACAAAGTGCTCTTCAGGGCCGTCAGGTCAGTCTCTTCTGGAGTCTGAGGTTTTGTCCCTGATAGAAAAAGGGGTTCTGGTTCCGGTTCCGGTAGAGGAAATAGATCAAGGGTTTTATTCCACTCTGTTCCTTGTAAAAAAAACAAGCGGAACGTTCAGAGTCATTATAAACCTGAATCAGTTTCTTGTTTACCATCGGTTCAAAATGGAGTCCCTAAGGTCAGCAATAAATCTATTGAAAAAGGACTGTTATATGGCGTCTCTAGACTTAAAGGGGTTCTGCACTTTGTTTAAACTGATGATCTATCCTGTGGATAGATTATCAGCATCTGACCGGCGGGGTTCCGACACCAGGGACCCCCGCCGATCAGCTGTTTGAGAAGGCAGCGGCGCTCCAGCAGCTCCGCGGCCTTCTCACTGTTTACCGCCGGCCCAGTGACATCATGAATAGTATCACTGGCCTGGGCGGGGCTAAGCTCCATTCAAGTGAGCAGAGCTTAGCCCCGCCCAGCCAAGTTGATACTAGTCGTGACGTCACTGGACCAGCGGTAAACAGTGAGAAGGTCGCGGCGCTGCTGGAGCGCCGCTGCCTTCTCAAACAGCTGATCGGCAGTAGTCCTGGGTGTCGGACCCCCGCCAATTAGATGCTGATGATCTATCCAGAGGATAGATCATCAGTTTAAACAAAGTGCAGAACCCCTTTAAGAGACGCTTATTTCCATGTACCCATCCACAAAGACTTCCAAAAGTTCCTGAGGTTAGCAGTTCATATAAATTCCCATCTGATGCACCTACAATATTGTGCCCTGCCATTTGGGATTGCTGTAGCTCCGAGAGTCTTCACAAAAATCATAGCCGAGATGGCGGCTCACATCAGAGACGGAAACGGCATCTTTATCTAGTACTTGGACAATTTTTGCTGGTGGAAGAATCATATCATCGACCCACTTAAAAGGAGATCTGAACTTCAGGGCAGACTATCTCAGCAGACATCTGATCCGTCAAGGAGAGTGGCAGTTAAATCCAGAAGTGTTCCGGAAGATCTCGGCCTTATGGGGCAGGCCTCAGGTGGATATTTTCGCAACAAGGATAAACAGACAGGTCAGCAATTTCTACTCCATATCGCCAGCAGACAGGCCTCTATCAGTGGATGCTCTATCTCAAAGTTGGGATTGGGACCTAGCGCACGCCTTCCCCCCGCTGTCACTTATTCCTAGGGAAATCAAAAAGATAAAGGAAGAGAGAGCAAGAGTCATCCTGGTGGCTCCCTTCTGGTCGTGGAGAGCTTGGTTCTCCTGTCTGAGGATCATGTCTCTGGGGGATCCCTGGGTCCTTTCGGAGCTTCCCAATCTACTCATGCAGGGGCCAATATGTCATCCAGAGGTACGAAATCTCCATTTGACTGCTTGGCTTTTGAGAGGCTGACTTTAAGGGCTAAAAGGTTGTCTGATGCGGTTATCTCCACCTTACAGGCCAGTAGAAAAGATGTGACGTCTAAAATTTACTTTAGAATCTGGGAAAAATTATTGTCTATGATAAATATTGCTTCCCTTGACCTAGACAGACCTAACATGGCAGACATCTTGAACTTTCTGCAGAAAGGTCTGGAGAAGGGGTTGAAAGAGGCCACTTTTAAAGTTCATGTATCAGCTTTAGGGGCATACATCATCATACCATAAGATCGCTGATCATTCCTGGATTATCAGATTCCTTAAGTTCGTCAAGAGACTGCAGTTATTCGTACCAATGCGTGCTCCATCTTGGGACCTTTCAGTTGTTCTCCAGTCCTTATGTATAGTTCCCTTTGAGCCCTTATCTGATATACCCCTCAAAGTGTTGGCTCAGAAAACTGCCCTGTTAGTTGCAATAACATCAGCACGTAGGGTAAGGGAGTTAGCAGCCTTATCCGTTAGGGAGCCCTATACCCAGTTTTTAGAGGACAGAATTATCCTTAAGCCGGATCCAGCATTTCTACCCAAAGTGGTCGACACCTCCATATGTCCCAAGAGGTTGTGCTGCCCTCTTTTTGTACTAATCCCTCTTCTGAGGGAGAAAGGAAATTTCATATGTTGGATGTACGCAGATGTGTTCTGGAGTACATAGTCAGGACTAAAGACTTCAGGAAATCTGATAGACTCTTTATTCAGGTGTCGGGGCAGAATAAAGGAGATAAAGTGAGGGCAGATACCATCGCTAGATGGATTAGGCAGGGTATTTCTGCTGCTTATGTTTCTGCAGGTTTATCTCCCCCGGAAAATCTGAAAGCCCATTCCTGGGCAGAAAGGAGAGGTGCCTCCATTGATCAGATTTGGTCATCTCCACACACTTTTTTTCGTCACTATAGACTTGATTTTGGCTCTTTTACTTCCTTAGCTTTTGGGCGTAAGGTGCTTCAGGCCGTGGTCCCACCCTAAATTTCTTTTCTGGTATTATCTCTGGTGGTGCTGTCGTAACATGGGGGAAAGCCGGTAATTACTCACTGGTAATTCTGTTTCCTCATGGTCAAGACAGCACCACAGCTTCCCACCCTTTCTACCTTGGTTGTAACAATCGGTGTTCACGGGGTGTTGCAAAAATAATAAAATAAAATAAGTTGTTTGGTATGTTCTTGTCTTGCTTAAGTTGTATTATTTCAGATGCTAACTAACTGTAAGATACAGAACCTAGATCTCTGTAATTCACTGATGTTAGAAGGGAAGTACTTCCTTTTTGTACTCTAGGTTTCCTGTTCCTAGGGGAGGAGTCCATCTCTCTGGTGGTGCTGTCGTGACCATGAGGAAACAGAATTACCAGTGAGTAATTACCGGCATTCTCTAGGCTCCAGCAGGGCACATTTTTGAGAGTTTCCCTTTAAGATGCATAAAAATGGTCCCTGATTAAAATACATATTTTTTGTGGGAATTTTTGCCAATGATCCCCCTCTGGTATATCACTGTCCATGTTGTGGGACTATTTGTGTACTTCTAGTAAGTGTTTGCTGGCTGCCAATACGACCTGAAGGTTTTTCAGGTTCGCCTGCCATTAAAGTGAATGGGGCCCGCCGCGAACGAGCGGTTCGCGAACATTTGATCGCGAACGCGCGTTCACAAATTCTCCCAAGCAACCAGCATGCACAGGTATCAGCCTGCAGCCAGTACACGAGAGAGCCTGCAGCCAGCCTACATGGCAACAGTGACAAGAACTGCACAGAGAAGCAGACACGGGGAGTGCGTCACACACACAGGGGGTGGGGTAGTGACCACTGAACTCCACCCTCACCCCTGTCTCTGCCTACTTGCCTCGCAAGTCCTAGCGACAAGGGACAACTGGTCGACAAACCCTTAGCTAGGATAGTGCAGGGAAGACAAACAACACATAAACAGAAAGGTCAAACAAGCCGCGTCAAAAACCAAGAGAGCAGAAAAGGTACCGGAGGAGCAAGCAGAGAATCATCAGGACAAGCTGAAGTCAAACCAGGAGAGCATGCTAAAACCAGAGGATGAGACGGACGGGAAATCGGAAGCCAAGCAGAAACAAACAAACCAGGTGAGTATCATGCAGGAAGGACCTCAATAACAGGCAATTTGTGGCCAGCAGATTGCCTGTTTAAATAGAGCGCTGGTGGAGTCATGTGACGTGGCCAGCATCACATGACTCCTGAGTTCTGATGCAGCCGAGCACCCAGTGATCAGCTCGGCGCTCAGCCCTATTGCGGTTGTCATGGGAACGGGTGACGCCGGGCGCGCTGATAACGCGAGCGCGCCCTGGCCGTCCCCACTTCCCAGAACACTGCATCGTGACAGAGTCCTAACATTCACAAGCAGCAGTTCACACAAAACACCGCAGCCATCACGCAGCCCCAAGCAACCAGCATAGACAGGTGTCAGCCTGCAGCCAGTACGCGAGAGGGCATGTGCAGCGTCCCACATATGTGTGTAAATGGTACACTTTAAACATCTGAATATATACATATATATGTTTATTTGCACCCGGACACTATGACAGATCTGATAGGAATTCAAACTGATAAGACAATTATATTTATTGACACAAGGACTTAATCCAACACCTGGATTTATGACTTATTGCATAACTTCACATCTTTGTACCACAAAGCGGTGTGACTCAAGATCTCTGAACTTTGAGGTTATCTCCCCTTCCATATGTAACAGAAACCACAGTTTTATTGCAGTGACTTATCTTAAAGGGGTTGTACCAAGTTTTGATTCCTGGCCCATTGTCCAAAACCGTCAAAATCATAAGTATATTCAATTGCAATCTGAAGCAGTCTTGAGTTCTCATCCCCCATGGGAAGCCCATCTACTCTGATTTCCATGGACACACCTTGGAGTAGTTCATATGGTAAGTGGTCAAGCATGTGCAGATATCACCTGCTCAGGTCACCTTGTGCTTACGTTTTCCTCTCTCTGAAGTTCGAAGGCGCATATGCAATTGTGCCATTCTAACGTCACGGGACATACAGCTGGTGCGTGTTCTGTGCGAGGGAAGTCTCTCTTTGGGTCATGTGCAACTGACTGACCACCGGAACATGCTTTGAATGCGGATTAAGCTGGTGGCACATGCACTGAGCACGCAGTGTCACGGTATGCTTATAGGAGGTCACAAAAAAAAAAAAACACACGCTCACTGCTGCAGGAACAACCTGACATGCATTTTAAAAGACCGGTGGTACTAGAGAAGTGGGCTGCTGGATCAGGACTGAAGGAGATGGAGAAGGTTAGTTATGCATATACAATTGGTGATCGCAGGTGTTTAATAGTGAAATGGAAACTTGGTACAACACCTATTAAATGATAGATATAATACTTTTTTATCATTTTGAAAATTTAAATATTTGCCATCACGTACCATAATGGAAATGTTTTATTCCTTTAAAACAGACTGTATGTTAAAGGGGTTGTCCCATGAAGAATACGCTTCATAGTTCAGGCATACCTAAACTTTCACATAATTTTCAGAATAACGTGCCATGTGTGTATACATGACTGATAGCCCTATTTCTGAGCATATAAGACTTGTATCTGCCATTTTTACCAGTTTTCTCCTTTTCATGCTACAGTACATCTCTAATTCTTAGTTGTCTCTAAGCTGGTGGGTGGAGACTAGCTGTAATGATGTCTGCCCATAGACTACACATGAAGACAGCAGATTCTACTCCCTAACACTCACTCAGAATCAGTCAGCAGTAGCAGATAAGACATTACAGAGAAGTACTGAACAGTATAAATGTGAATAACACACTTGGACTGATATACAACACTTAGGCCTCTTTCAGACGGGCGTTGCAGGAAAATGTGCGGGTGCGTTACAGGAACACCCGTGATTTTTCAGCGCGAGTGCAAAACATTGTAATGCGTTTTGCACTCGCGTGAGAAAAATCGCATATGTTTGGTACCCAAACCCGAACTTCTTCACAGAAGTTTGGGCTTGGGATCGGTGTTCTGTAGATTGTATTATTTTCCCTTATAACATGGTTATAAGGGAAAATAATAGCATTCTGAATACAGAATGCATAGTAAAATAGCGCTGGAGGGGTTAAAAAAAATAAAAATAATTTAACTCACCTTAGTCCACTTGATCGCGCAGTACGGCATCTCCTTCTGTCTCCTTTGCTGAACAGGACCTGTGGTGAGCATTCATTACAGGTAAAGGACCTGTGGTGACGTCACTCCGGTCATCACATGATCCATCACCATGGTAAAAGATCATGTGATGGATCATGTGATGACCGGAGTGACGTCACCACAGGTCCTGTTCAGCAAAGGAGACAGAAGGAGATGCCGTACTGCGCGATCAAGTGGACTAAGATGAGTTAAATTTATTTATTTTTTTAACCCCTCCAGCGCTATTTTGCTATGCATTCTGTATTCAACCATGTTATAAGGGAAAATAATAATGATCGGGTCTCCATCCTGATCGTCTCCTAGCAACCGTGCGTGAAAATCGCACCGCTCCGCACTTGCTTGTGGATGCTTGCGATTTTCACGCAACCCCATTCACTTCTATGGGGCCTGCGTTGCGTGAAAAACGCAGAATATAGAGCATGCTGCGATTTTCACGCAACGCACAAGTGATGCGTGAAAATCACCGCTCATGTGAGCAGCCTCATAGAAATGAATGAGTCGGTATTCAGTGCGGGTGCAATGCGTTCAACTCACGCATCGCATCCGCGCGGAATACTCGCCCGTGTGAAAGGGGCCTTACTATTAGCTGGTGAATCTGCTTAATCATGTCTGTGTTCTATCTGTCTCTGTTTCTCTCTGCACTTCCTCCCTCCTCCCCGTCCCCTCTCCATAGACCTTGTCTCACAAGATGGTTTCCTCATAAACTTCAGAGAGAAATTTAGTTTAGTAAAAGGAAAGAAGAGGAAGAAAACAATGAAATGTTGCTTGTGAGTGTCTAAATTCTGTACAAGTTCTGTTTGCCATGCTTTTGCACCTATTCATGGGTGTCTACATTCATTCCTAGTGCTGTTCCAATGGTTTTTCAAGTTCTTGTCTGATCTGTCTTGCCAAGTTTCTGTATCTGGACCTGCTTTGTCTGTCTTTGTCTGAACTGTGTCCTAGAGTTCTGTGTCTGCTTTGTTTTGCTAGGTTTCTGCACATATGTCTATATCTGAACTGTGTCCTGAGGTCTGTTTTGTTGATTTTCTATGTTCTTGGCCTGTTTGTCTGCAGTCTGGTTCTGTCTGTGTCTTGCCTTACATTTGTTTGTGTTCTTCCTGTCAATCCCTTTCCATGCCTGTGCTTTTGGTGGTTCCCCTGTAGCAAAGTCCAGATCTCTTTATAGGGGTTAAAGGGAGAATAACAGGGGACCATCAGGATATCGCCGACAGGTCTGACCCAACACCAAACCCGTTGATTGACACAGTGGCTCTACAGACATTGTCTGTAACCATTGCTTGACAGGATGTGACTACAGGCAGAAAAATCTAGAGATGATATGCTTTTAATATAGTAGCACTGAGCATCTTTCTGCATTGAAAATGGCTTGTCTTCCATTGTAGCTTGGTGTTTAGTTTTCTTGTCTTGAAGCACTGGGGACCTGATTTCAAGGGCAACATCTGCATGGATTTGTATGTTCTTGTGTTTATATAGGTTTCCTCTGGGTTCTCTGTTTCTCCCACACTCCAAACGCATACTGGTAAAGAAGCACTTGAGGATTTTTTTTGCCTATACAGTGCAGGATCGATCATTATTAAAGAATAAGAGAGAGGGTCTTGTATATACCTATTTTATGTGTAATTTGTAGGTTGTCTGCCATCTTGGTTCCCTTTTCCCCTCAGATATGGTTTTCCTAATGAATATTATATTTTCCTTCATGCCTAGCTTTGCAGAAACAGAGGAGGCAGACTCTCCCCACAGTGTACTGCTCTGTGTAATGGCATCCATGACAGATCAGTGACACAGAGCTGTTGTCCCCTCACACTGCAGGGTCTCCATGTTTCCTTATGTGATGCAGCTTGAACCTGTCTCCCCTCTCTGCTCTGTCATCTGTCTCCCCTGTCAGCGGTTACATTTAGGAGACCAGTGTGAAACTAAATCTCATAGAACTACACTGGAGAGTCAGCACAGACAGATGGCATAGGCAGGCAGTATGAGTTATGAGGATTATATAACTGCAGCTAATCACTGTATATACTCACCTACTATATATCTGCATTTCTGGTCCTTTACATAGGGGAGACATAATATCTACAATGGAATACAGGGGGTATAAAGAGGAACATGGAGGTTGGGGGAGGGCTGTCAGGAGGGATTTGATAGGTGCTGATGTCATCTTGTAGTTAATATGGAAATACTGTTGGGAGACTGATCTCTGCTGTCTACACTGTAGAGCAAGCTCTGGGCTGGTGGTAAGAATTGAAATCACATTACCAGGTTCCCATAATGAAAAAGTTCAAAATGTATGGATGCAACTGGGTTAGGGTGCAATAAATTATACTGCTAGAATATTGGTGGCGAGTTGGCAATATATGTAAAATAAAAATAAAAAATTATATATATATATATATATATATATATACACACACATACACATACACACACTTAGAGTGCTTCTTTAAATTATCTGAATTCATATTAAAGGGGTTTTATATTGATGGCCTTATTCTCAGGATAAACAATCAACATTTGACCGGCGGGGGTCCGACGCTCTGTACCCCCACTCATCAGTTCTCCCTGAGTAGCTCAGGTGATGAAACTACATAGTTCTGACCATTGTGTAGTGGATGGAGCTGGTTACTGCAGAACTGCTCCAGTTGAAATGAATACTACAGTAATCAGCTCCATCCACTAGGGAGCTTTGTAGTTCCCGCTCCAGAGATACTCAGGGACAGATGATCGCTAAGGAAGTCAGCCACTCAATCAGATATTGATGGTCTGAGGATAGGCCACTGATAATAAAATCTTGGAAGACAGTCTTAAATTCACCTGTGTATGGTAGTAAGGAAGTGGTTGTTGTAATAGCTATTAGTGTATGTGGCTCTGATTAAGGTATTAAAGGCAGGGGTGGCCAACCCGTGGCTCTTGAGCCGCATGCAGCTCTTTGCTTCTTCAAGTGCGGCTCTAGCTGTGGAGCCGGGAAGCAGTCAGGCGGCTCACTCTCCACCCCATGCTCAGATCTCTTTACCTGATCAGGCACTGTAGCTCCAGCTCACTCTCCACTGCGTCCTGATGCACAGTGTGAGAACCTAGTACGTGGAGACACGGACTATGACCCGACGTTGTGCTCATCAGGTCACAGTGGAGAGTAGCAGGTGCCCAAGCAGGAGCCCAGTGCCTGATCAGGAGAGGGAAGAGATTTTTTGAAATTATAGAACTGAGCATTGAGGTCCTGATCTGAGCATGGGGGGGGTCCTGATCTGACCATAGGGGGGTTTGATCTGAGCATGGGGGGGGGGTCAGATCTGAGCATGGGTTGGTCAGGTCTGAGCATGGGTTGGTCAGGTCTGAGCATGGGTTGGTCAGGTCTGAGCATGGGTTGGTCAGGTCTGAGCATGGGTTGGTCAGGTCTGAGCATGGGTTGGTCAGGTCTGAGCATGGGTTGGTCAGGTCTGAGCATGGGTTGGTCAGGTCTGAGCATGGGTTGGTCAGGTCTGAGCATGGGTTGGTCAGGTCTGAGCATGGGTTGGTCAGGTCTGAGCATGGGTTGGTCAGGTCTGAGCATGGGTTGGTCAGGTCTGAGCATGGGGGGGGGGGGGGAATCTGAGCACTGAGGGTCTGACACTGGGAGTCTGATTTGTGTTTTCTGATCCGAGCATTGGGGGTCTTATTTTGGGGGTCTGATGAGGTTTGGGGATCTTATTTTAGGTCAGATGAGAATGGGGGATCTGATTTAGGAGTCTGATCTGAGGTCTGTTAAAAAAAATATATTTTCTCTTTTTTTTCTCTGCTAATGAAAAATAAGAAAAAAAATTTTTTCAGACCTCAGATCAGATGAAAAATATATTTTTTCTCTTATTTTTATTTGTTAAAACCTAGGTGCATCTTGTAGGGCGAAAATTACGTTGACTCGTGTGTAAAATGTATAGCTTGTGGCTCCTGGTAGTCATACGTTTTTTTGGGGGGGCTCTTTGTGTCTGTAAGGTTGGCCACCGCTGTATTAAGGTATCAAAAGTTAATATGGCTGCAAAGGCAACAGCTGATAAACAACAAATATTAATATGTAATAATTTTTTTTTTACATGATGTATAGCCCAAGATGTCAAATATTATAATACAAAACCTACAACAACAATCATATTGCTAAAATGAAATCAATGCGTTTGAGGGTATTTTTCAATATTTTATTTAGTGCATTTCACACAAATTTAGTGAACATATAAAACTTTAATTTACAAAAGTGTACTGTGCCTGTATAGTACATATCATTTCGATGATACATATGTGCACTTGTCAGTGAGCAATTTATTTTAAGTTAGACTTTTATAAATGTTCGAAGAGCACAACTCTGTTCTACTGAGTGACTTGTTTTTTTTATCTTTTTATTTTATTTTATTTTTTTATATTTTTTAGCTCAATAATTCAACATATGATGCAGTCACAACATCTGCATTTTGAAACAGATACATTTTCTTTTAGGGTACTTTCACACTAGCGTTTTTCTTTTCCGGCATAGAGTTCCGTCACAGGGGGTCTATACCGGAAAAGAACTGATCAGTTTTATCCCCATGCATTCTGAATGGAGAGTAATCCGTTCAGGATGCATCAGGATGTATTCAGTTCAGTCGTTTTGACTGATCAGGCAAAAGAGAAAACCGCAGCATGCTACGGTTTTATCTCCGGCGAAAAAAACTGAAGACTTGCCTGAATGCCGGATCCGGCATTTTTTCCCATAGGAATGTATTAGTGCCGGATCCTGCAATCAGAATACCGAAATGCCGGATGCGTCCTTCCGGTCTGCGCATGCAGATCTCTCTGCCGCAAGTGTGAAAGTACCCTTACTCATTCATACGCTATTTACATAAGAGCCTTAAGCCTTTTTTAGTTTGGTTATTGATTTCACAAACAAAAGGATTCTGGTTTAAAACAAAAAATAAAAATAAATTTATTTTTTATTTTTCACATTTTCAGGATATTAGCCAATAGGCATATAATGTCTGATCCTTATAATGGCTAACCTATATAAAAAGGGCATATTGTTTTTTTCTGAAAATGGAAACCTTTGGTAAAAAATAACAGGGTTCTGATAGTTTATTAGGAAGGGAGTCATTTGTTAACCTTATTTTCTAGGCAAAAAATGTGTGTGGTATAGAAGCTCCGTTGTGTTCACTATAATGGAGCTAAACTACAGTACTAGGACAGCTGTGTATTTCTAATCCTGTGCAATCCCTTTGGATAGATAACAGAATGTGGTTCAACTAGGCTTTAGTGGAAACATCAGCTCTATCACCACTGCCTATGATTTGTCACAATAGTCATCAATGGAGAACATTACCCTACATCTTAAGCTCAGGCATATCAGATCCACTCTTCTTAAATCGTTCCGCTTCTATCTCTAATAACGAGATTGTGTAGTTAATGATTCCCTTTTATCCTGTAGTTCTTAGAAATAAATAATCTTTGAAGATGAAATACTCTTTGTAGATTCGCTCCCAATGTGTTCATGTCTATCCTGTAAACTCTACACTAGTCTACTCACTACACCCGTATTCGGCCTCCCAAGTTGTCTTGGCTCATTGGAGATACTATACCAACGTGAATGGATGGTCTTGTACCTAGACATGTCAAAGGATTTAGCTAGAGTAGAAAGGATTATTTTCTGACACAAAAAAAGATGTTAGAAGTGAACGATTGTCCATTTGTTTGTGGTCTTCAGATGTTGCATTTTTGCTTCCTGTCCTTCTTCAGGTTGAGGAAATGGATTCTATTGGCCTCCGGGTAGGTGACCTTTGACAGTGGCAGTTTATAAATGCCATCGTTGTTTGTGGTTATCAAGAGGAAGATTAGTGCTGACAGGCAGAATGGCCAAGTACAACTTGGCAGCCCAAACTATAAAAAAAGCAAATCATATGATTAGAAAACAAGGCCAATGTAGCCAATCTTAGACATGAGTATTTGTAGAAAAATAACCTGAGTGGATTTGTTGTAAATTTTTTAAGAACACAACTATTGCACAGAAAATTCAGAAAACAATAAAATAGAAAAAACTGATACTCACCTTACCGATCCCTATTGACTACCCTACCAGTCTTTACTTCCTGTCTCGGCGCACAGGAAATGCCTGCTCAGCCAACCACTGAAGTGGGTCACAGCTGCTGCCAATGATTGGCTAAGCGCCATTTCCTATGTGTTGAGATTGGACCAGGATTAAAGATCAGTGGAAACCAGAACTGTGACAGTATGAGAGTGGTAGGGGGATCAATGAGGTGAGTATTGGTTCTTTCAATTTTTAACCCTCACTGAGCTCACTGGAACCAATTTCTTTCCTGCTCTTTCATTTAAATGGGTCTTTGAAAATGGTCCTCATTCATGAACTCGCGACTCTTCCCACCACCCACCATTACCGATTGTCAGCTTTCTACCTATGCAAAGTATAGGAAGAGGTCTGTCAATCATTCGCAGGAGGACCGGGGCAGCCAGAGCTCATGAACATTGGAGCTCCACTGGAGATTCTCACCAGGGATTATAAGAAAATGACTGGGTCAAAAAAGTAAGTCACAAGGTCTCTGTCATTCAGATAAGCAAGATTCCCTTTAAGTAGTGAAGTTTTATGGAATTCAGTTGGCCTTTTACAGGATTCCACAAGACTTTTTGAAAGATGGTGGTTGATTAACACTCCTTAAGAAGATTCCCAAAATATTTGACTTTAAGAAGATTCTATCTATATGTGCTTTTGCTTTCTTGATGACACTTACCACAGACATCATGTTGCCCAGAGCAGCTCCTAGGTAGGCACAAAAGAGAGCTGGGGGTACAAAAAAGAAAGAAGTTAATGGGGTAGTCCGGTAATTTCAGGTCCCCCTGAAATGAATAGGGGTTATATAATGAACATTGGGTACATAGAGAGGTTAACATGTGTTTATCTGTTCATCTTAAAAGGTTTGTCTACCAATGAAGAGAAACAAGAGTGTTGCAGGCTAACACAAATAGAAGCAATGATGTTACATAGCAAGCTTTCGAGACAGCTAAAGTCTCTTCTTCAGGCATATTATTGCTTCTATTTTTGTAAGCCATTAAAAAGTATCATACCTGGAAGGCTCCTATTTTTTTTTCTCTTACAGAAAAGGTCCTATTAGAGCACTCGAATTTGGGCCGGTTCTTAGGATTGTAGGCGTTTGTAGCCCCACCTATCTTCTGGCCAGGACAAGAGCTTAATTTGCCTGGATTGTACCTACAAATTCAGAATGATCCCAGAAAATTAAGGACCATTGGCAACTATGCTTTCTAATTTCCCTACTATTTTATTATGCCAATTAAAGACACCCCTGCGTATCTCTATACATAGTGTAGTAATTTTGAATTTGCCTGCATAATTCTTTATTTCCCTACCAGCACAATGTTTTGTTGTAGCCTCTCCTATTAGTTACATTGTCAAACTCTTCCCTGTGTTTCTGTGCTCATTGGATGTAAAATTGATATCAATGTGCTCTGTCATGATTTGCTTTCCTGGAAGCAAGCAGCAAGAACTGCAACTCAAAGCACTGCAACTGACTCTGTATATGTCCTGCTGCTTCCCGGTTGTCAAGTGGCTAAAATTTTTTAGCAAAGTACTCAAAGTAAGGCCTCATGCACACGACCGTATTTTTTTGCAGTCCGCAAAAACGGGTTCAGTTTTTCCGTGATCCGTGACCGTTTTTTTTGTCCGTGGGTCTTCCTTGATTTTTGGAGGATCCACGGACCTGAAAAAAAAGTCGTTTTGGTGTCCGCCTGGCCGTGCGGAGCCAAACGGATCCGTCCTGAATTACAATGCAAGTCAATGGGGACGGATCCGTTTGACGTTAACACAATATGGTGCAATTTCAAACGGATCCGTCCCCCATTGACTTTCAATGTAAAGTCAGGAGTACACTAAAAGAACTGTGTACATGACTGCCCCCTGCTGCCTGGCAGGTGCTGCCAGGCAGCAGTGGGCAGACCCCCCCTCTTTTTAACTCATTGGTGGCCAGTGCGGCCGCCCCCCCTCCTTCCCCTGTAGTTAACTCGTTGGTGGCCAGTGGGCCCCCCTCCCTCCCCTGTAGTTAACTCTTTGTTGTCCAGTGCGGCCGGCCCCCCCTTCCTCCCCTGTAGTTAACTCGTTGGTGGCCAGTGGGCCCTCCCCCTCCCTACTAATTAAAATCTCCCCCCCTATCATTGGTGGCAGCGGAGAGTACCGATCGGAGTCCCAGTTTAATCGCTGGGGCTCCGATCGGTAACCATGGCAACCAGGACGCTACTGCAGTCCCGGTTGCCATGGTTACTTAGCAATTTGTAGAAGCATTATACTTACCTGCGAGCTGCGATGTCTGTGTCCGGCCGGGAGCTCCTCCTACTGGTAAGTGACAGGTCTGTGCGGCGCATTGCTTAATGATCTGTCACTTACCAGTAGGAGGAGCTCCCGGCCAGACAGACATCGCAGCTCGCAGGTAAGTATAATGCTTCTGCAAATTACTAAGTAACCATGGCAACCGGGACTGCAGTAGCGTCCTGGTTGCCATGGTTACCGATCGGAGCTCCAGCGATTAAACTGGGACTCCGATCGGTACTCTCCGCTGCCACCAATGATAGGGGGGGAGATTTTAATTAGGAGGGGGAAGGGCCCACTGGCCACCAACGAGTTAACTACAGGGATGGAGGGGGGCCGGCCGCACTGGACAACAAAGAGTTAACTACAGGGGGAGGGGGGGCCGGCCGCACTGGCCACCAATGAGTTAAAAACAGGGGGGGGGGGGTCTGCCACCTGCTGCCTGGCAGCACGTGCCAGGCAGCAGGGGGCAGTCATGTACACAGTTCTTTTAGTATATTCTAACCTGAATCGTCCCCATCACCATGGGAACGCCTCTGTGTTAGAATATACTGTCGGTTCTGAGTTTTCACAAAGTGAAAACTCAGCTCTGAAAAAGCTTTTATGCAGACGGATCTTCGGATCCGTCTGTATGAAAGTAACCTACGGCCACGGATCATGGACAAGGATGCCAATCTTGTGTGCATCCGTGTTCTTTCACGGACCCATTGACTTGAATGGGTCCGTGAACCGTTGTCTGTCAAAAAAATAGGACAGGTCATATTTTTTTGACGGACAGGATACACGGATCACGGTCTCGGCTGCAAAACGGTGCATTTTCCGATTTTTTCACGGACCCATTGAAAGTCAATGGGTCCGCGAAAAAAAACAGAAAATGGCACAACTGCCACGGATGCACACAACGGTCGTGTGCATGAGGCCTAAGCTAAAAAAAAAAAAAAAAAAAAAAATTCTCTTGTCGTTCCCGTTTTGAAACGAGGTTTCCTGCAGAGCTCCACTTCTTGGTCCCGTCTGGACACACAGGAAAATTCTTCTCAGCCAACCACTGAGGAGGGTCACCGCTGCAGCCAGTGACTGCATGGGCATTTCCTGTGGGTCCAGACTGGCCTGGGAAGTAGTGGGCAGGGGGTCCTGGTACATATCAGAACAGGAGTGGTGTGGGTTCCGGCAGGTATCACTTCTTTCATCTTCTAAACCCACTCAAAGCCCTTTGCCAACATTTCTTCTCTGCTGGACAATCCTTTTAATAAAATTTAACCCTAAAATGAGTACATACCACATGCTATAGCGAGCAAGTGAGTTTGCCAGGTGAGAGCATAGAACATTCCACCCACTGCAATGCAAGCCAAAACGGAGTTATAGCCCCAGAGTCCAAAATAAATCTTCTCAAATGGTGTTGCTAGACTCAACCCTGAAAAATAAGAAGGAAATGTTCTCAAGTGTTTTAAGAAGTCAACCAAAAGTTATAAGGTTAGAAGGGTCCTTAGAAAAAGGTATGAGCTATGTCTGTGTTCTCTGCCTTATAGTTATGGCTATACAGACCACTCAATCATATATTTACCTGCTATCATTCCAAAAGCTGATCCAATTGCTGCATGCATGCAGATTATTGGGGAGGAAAGAAACAGAGATACCAAGAAGATCCCTCCTGTCCAAGGATTATCGCATCCATACACCTGACCAACACCGACTGGTATGGCTTTCAACAGCTACAAGACAAACAGGGAAATGTATAATGTAAGGGTAAGCATGCATCCCTGGAGCAAGGGGTGACAAGTAATATGAGGTACATTTAGCCATATCTTACAAAAAGGGTCTACTACATAATATGCAGGTTCACTGGAACTTGTGATCATGCATATAAGCCGTGAATCAATGCATTTTTGTGGACTTATTAGTGATGGTATCTGACCAAGGAGACTTATTTAGGGGTGGAATTATGCTATATTTGATTCCCTGCCCCCCCCCTTCCCATAGTATTTGCTATGAAATGTGCATGTGGGTATGACATGTCCGGTCCTTTGGCCAGAGTGGAGAGTAGTAATAAAAAGTGTCTCTCACTCTGGAGGACTTGTCCTGTTTGATGTGAATGGGTATGGTGTAATAATTAATTTCCCCTGCGGTGGGGCTGCAGGGAAACTAAACACTTCAAGGTTTTTCCACAGATTCCAGCTGATCGCAGGGGGTCCCAGAGGAGGACCAGAAGATTCAAAAATGTAAAGGGGTTTCTTCGGCCATACATGCAAATATAAAAATAATACAAACCAAGAACACTGCTGATAAGAAGTGTCAAAGTAGTTTAGGCTTGGTGGATATGCCTATTTTTGGGGAAACATTTGAATGTATATTGTAACTTATAAGTAATGGTTTTAGACAGCTAGAGCGAATGAGGTCTAAATCATGTTGTAGTGCCACCAAGCTCTATATTTTATCTTGTAGGTTTTATAGATCCCTCCTTAGATCTCGGCACGGCCTGCCTGTACAGACAGGTCTTAAACACGCATATATTTTACTATTTATTCACAGCTGGGGAGCGACCGCTCAGTGTGAAAAACAATCTGCCCTCACACTTTTTACGAGTTCCCAGCCCAATAAAGTTCACCACAAGCCACTTCAAATAATTGCTTTACTTTAAAGCGAGTACATCTGAAGGAATTATTGGCCAGGTGATAAAACCATCACGGTGTGAGATAATCGATACAAGCAGGGCGGTGGAGATCATTGCTATAAGGAATTGGATAATATGGTATGCACTGCTGAAAACAGGAAAAAGCTACAGTGAGAATTAAAATTCTAGACTTCTGGACAAAGTGAGAATTAAAATTCTAGACTTCTGGACAAATTAACATTAAAGAGGACCTTTTATGGTTTTGTATTAATGGAGATAAATACCTTTACTTGCGGGGTACCATCCGCTGGTGCTGCCACCCTGCCTGACTTTTTAAAATATCGTTCATGCACCCCGCTGTGCCCCCCCACGCAGTTTTTGAGCTCAGTATGCTGATACTGAGCATCGGTACAAGGAGGAAGAGACGCCAGGGTTTCTCAATGGGCGTCTCCTTCTCCCTGGCTGTGCCGCGATCCAATCACAGCGGAGAGCGTCACAGCCAGGGAGAAAAAACTAAACAAAAAAACTCAACTTTTCTCTGGCTTGGACGCCCTCCCCTGTGATTGGATCGCGGCACAGCCAGGGAGAAGGAGACGCCCATTGAGAAACCCTGTTGTCTCCTCCTCCCTGTACCGATGCTCAGTATCAGCATACTGAGCGCGAAAACTGGTGGGGGTACAGGAGCGATATTTAAAAAAATATATATAAAATCAGGCAGGGTGGCAGCATCAGCTAATATATGCTATGTTATTGTAATGATGTTGCCACCATTATTTTGACTGGCTTAGGCTTCTATCACATCTACGTTTTTGCTGTCAGGTTTTGAGATGCATGGGATCTTAAAACCACAGCAAAACGCTTCCGTTATTATAATACAATGGCTGCATCTTTTCTGTACAGATCCGGTTGTATTATATTGAAAATGAAGAAGCCGAATAAAACAGATCCGGCACCATTGACTTACACGGTTTCTTCAGTTTCCCATGCCACACATAAAAAGGCTGCTTGCAGCAGTTGTGTTCGGCACTGGAACGCAATAAACCGGAACGGAAGGCACTCCGTTCTGGATTATTCAGTTTTGTCCCCATTGACAACAAATGGGGACAAATCTGAAGCGTTGTGCTACGGTTTTGATAGCCCGTTCCGGATCTTAAAACCGGACAGCACAACGCAGATGTGAAAGTAGCCTTAACGTATTAACACATCAAAAAAACATAGTAATACAACAAATCACATTAAAGAGACCATCCTGGTGAAGTTGGTGTTAAAATAACAATGTATTCAGAATATATAACTTCAGGATCCAAAAGCTAGTAAATGAAGGTGCTCAGTGGTCTAGAGACCTTATTGTCACAAGTTCACAACATGCACCCAAGATAGAGCTAGTGGCAAATCCAAACTTTTCTTGGCCAGAAAAAAAAAAGATCAAAAGTATCAGAAGTAATGAATCAGTACAAGGTGAAATAACTGGATGGCCAGGATGAGGCGGATGCCAATAGCCCCATATTAGGAGAAAAGTTCCCCTTCCCTACCCCACAATCTTATTTCCTAGTCAGATACTCTAACCAGAACTAATTTCATAGAAAGCGAATTGATCTAATATTTTGGGGATATTTGCGAAGGATGCAAGGGTATAAAAGGCAACCCTGTATCCCCATTTGGAGATCCATAGACCAGGACAAGAAAGCTTATGATTATTCTGGTCTCCACGTTTTCCTTTCCTTAGATTCTCATTAATCTGATTTAATTCCAATTTTAACCATGGAAGGATGTACTGTAACGCCCCAGAGTGGCATTACCACTTCTGCACCTCGCTACTGTCTCCTATGGATAACCTAATGCCATTCTGTGTATTTATTTCCAGGTCCTATATAATGTGCATTTCCTATTTTGCAACTGTTATGTTCACGTGTAATATGCCTGGTTCACCAGCAGATGGCAGCATAAATGGCAGAGCTACAGGTACAGAGAATGGAGCTTTACATTCCATTCTAACACACACCCCTGTGTTGTGGTTGGCGTGTCCCACTTGCTGCAGGTGTCTAGTCAGTTTCTAGTTACCCCCTTCCAAGGGAGGTTGTGCAGCAGGTGCACGTCCCTGCTGGACGTGCCTTGTCTAGGCCAGTTAGAGCACCTTCAGCTCTGCTGGATGTGGAGGCCACAGCTTGAAGCCTCTGAAGCCAGGAGGAGTTTTCCCTGGACAAAGCTAGAGTCAGACTACAAGAGAGAAGTCGCAGCATACAGCTAAAGCCAAGTTATTAAGCTACCCTGTCAGCACAGCAGAGTCAGAGAGCAACACATGTAGTGGAGAGGAGTTTGCCTTCCACCGTTAATGCTAACGCCTGCTGGGAAGCAAGACAAAGCCTGAAACTGTTGGAGAAACATTTATTGAAAGTAAAGCTGTTATTAAACTTAATCACAAGTTCTGGACTTTATTTCATCATCCCCTTAATCAACAAACCCCCTTTTCATTGCTTCGGAGCCAACGCCTAGGGTCCAGCGTATCCAGGTAGGATCAACGTGACACATGCGCAAACATTAAGGGCAGTGGCGTAGCTAGAAATGACTGGGCCCACAGCATATTTTTGAATGCGGCCCCCCCTCCCCCAGTAATTTTTTCGCAACCCCTTCCTTTCATGCCGCCCCATTCCTGTGGCTAGTAAAGATCGTTTTCTCTCAGACCAGGCCCGGCAGCTGTTCCATCCGTTTTCTACACTGTCTATACTGTCACTGTATATAATTTCATTGTGTAATACTGTTGAGGGGGCCCTGACAAAATCTTTTAGTCCTCCTCCTCCTGGATGAGCCCCTTCGGGGTCAAGGCCCCGAAGCAGCCGCTTCCCCTATAGTTACGCCCCTGATTAAGGGACATTTAGACCACACTACACCACTACTCTGGCATTCCTACACCTGGGTACCATCCACAGTATCACTAAAAGGGGCCCTGTGCCCTTGTTGCTTAACTGCAACTGGCGTCACGAAAACAAGTACATTTTCCTCTTAAAGGGCCCTGGGGGGGGGGAGGCACCCGCTGCAGTACCAAAAATAAATCCCATGTATAACATACATGATCCATCTATATTTTCTTACCCTTGTCACCAGCAGGTCTAACCACTGAACTGTCGTACCTTACCCTTACCCATGATCCATCTATATATTCATACCCTTGTCACCAGCAGGTCTAACCACTGAACTGTCGTACCTTAAATCTTGAGATAACTCACTAGTGCAACCTCACATGTTCTACTAGTGAGAGGCACATTTTCATCATATCATTACCAGCCTTACCGAAGGTATGTGGACATCAGACCAGGTGATGTTTGGAACAGCATCTATTGGTTTAATATCAGCAGTGGGAAAGAATATATTGTAGTGACCGGTGGCGGCTATGTGCAGGCATACTGCAATGTTGAATGGCAGTGTGAAGACTGGCAGGTCCCATTTGCTAAATATAGAAGCCAAAGCACTCGACAAAATAGGGCTGGACAAAAAAACATAAAAAAAAATCTGGTTAAGAATAGTAGGCAAGGAGTCAACTTGATAGGTTGACAAGTGAAGGACATTATGGCAATAAAACAATTCAAGCACTGTTAACTTCATATTTGGCTTTTGGTACAAGTGTTAACAGTCGTCAGCATTTGGTAGATCAACAAAGGAAAAGACCGGCTGAAGGACTCACCAAGTCATTGACATGACAGTCACGGGGATAAGAAGCCACCAATACCAATCCCCTTTATCTGAAAACACAGCCATCAGCAAGCCAACCAAGATTCCATTGTACCCGTGCAGCCCTGCAGCTATAGCAGATCTAAAGTAAGAGAGATTTGGATATAAGACGCCAATACATCGAATCAGAATTATAAATTAAATACATAGTAAATTCATAAAGCATAAAAAACAATAAAACAATATAACTACTATACAACAATATAACTACTATAATACCGCCTCCTATGTACAAGAATATTACTGCTATAATACTGCTCCTATGTACAAGAATATAACTACTATAATACTGCTCCTATGTACAGTGATATAACTACTATAATACTGCCTATTAAGGAACAAGAGTATAACTACTATAATACTGCCTTCTATGTACAAGAATATAGCTACTATAATACTGCTCCTATGTACAAGAATATAACTACTATAATACTGCCTCCTGTGTACAAGAATATAACTACTATAATACTACCTCCTATGTACAGGAATAGAACTACTATAATACTGCCTCCTATGTACAAGAATATAACTATTATAATACTGCCTCCTATGTACAAGAATAATACTACTACATTACTGCCTCCTATGTACAAGAATATAACTACTACAATACTGCCTCCTATGTACAAGAATATAACTACTATAATACTGCCCCCTATGTACAAGAATATAACTACTATAATACTGCCCCCTATGTACAATAATATAACTACTATAATACTGCCCCTATGTACAAGAATATAACTACTATAATACTGCCTTCTATGTACAAGAATATAACTACTATAATACTGCTCCTATGTACAAGAATATAACTACTATAATACTGCCCCCTATGTACAAGAATATAACTACTATAATACTGCCCCCTATGTACAAGAATATAACTACTATAATACTGCCTTCTATGTACAAGAATATAACTACTATAATACTGCCTTCTATGTACAAGAATATAACTACTATAATACTGCCTTCTATGTACAAGAATATAACTACTATAATACTGCTCCTATGTACAAGAATATAACTACTATAATACTGCTCCTATGTACAAGAATATAACTACTATAATACTGCCTCCTATGTACAAGAATATAACTACTATAATACTGCCTCCTATGTACAAGAATATAACTACTATGTACAAGAATACAACTACTATAATACTGCCCAGTGTGTAAAATAATATAACTTCTATAAATCACATTGTCACATTACTATGTAACACATTGTGCATACCTGTCTTGGCTTAGAATAAGTGCTGTCAGCGTTGACACTACAGTTCCCAGACATCCGGCAATGGCCCACCAGGGGTTTTGAAGAAAAAGTCCAGCAATTATGATGAGTCCACTGAGAGGATTGTTGACAAACATCACCTGTGATGTGCCTCGTAAAACCCAGTCAATGAACTGGAACGGGACTGGTTTATCTGGAATGGAATGTCTTGTTTCACGATTTTGAGGTCATTCTGCATTGTACATTGTACACCTGTGGTCAGTGGTATAGGTTGTATACATTGTGAGCATTGTTTAGCTTGCCTCTTGCCCACTTTCTGTAACATCTTATAAAACACCTTGGCTTCTGCTATATAACATTTTATGCAGAGTTTACATTGCAGCCAATAAAGACCTTATATAAACCCACAGTAGGATTTCTAAGAAAGCTGTAACACTTAACCTAGAAATATCGTCGGAACTTATTAAAGGGGTATTTCCATCTTATAAAGTGATGGCAGATATCTCGAGCCAACTGCACTGCTGGGGGTGCTATATTTTAGGGAAAACTGCTAAACCAGTGCTGTGTCCTCATCATTCTCAGGATGGCCCCAGATCCCAGTGGCTGGACCCTCACCAATCATGAGGCGTAGAAATATATAGAATTTCTTGGACCATGACAAAAAATAAATAAATCTGAAACATGCCCCCCCATCTGCCATGTGCATTTAGAATAGTGGAGTTCTTGTAGCAAAGGGGTGTTTAGCGCCAGGATCGGGGTGTGACTGCAACCTTCCTTTGCATCCCTTGTGGCCATGACCCTGTAATGACTATTACTCTATGACCTCTGCCGATGGCGCAAAGAAAGGGCGTCTCTTGGCAAAGCCAAGCATATTGAATTCAGTGAATATGGCCGCCTGTCCTCCTTTCTGCTATGAAAGGAGCCAGCAAGACAATAAATAAATCAAGTACGGAGCGCACATACATACATATAGAACTACACCTACACCATGAATGGAGTTGTATAGTTCTGATGTTCTACAAGGAAATTGGCTGGAGGGGGAGGGGTGGTTAATGCAGTGGCCCAGCGGTTCTCTGCTAAAGGGTTAATACCAAATTCACTGCTAAAGTGTTTAAAGTGTTCGCTGTAATACTGACTATGATCTGTGCACTATGTAACCCAAAAAGGCTATGTATAGGTTAGCAATAGTTAACCTGACAGCAGTAACAGTTGCCGGGTAATGGACTGGTACCATTTTTCCCTGGATAAAGTATTTTAGAGTTCCTATACCGAGGAATATTGTAAAACTGTCTTTCCCACTCACCTCTCAACCAGGCTCCAAATTCCTTCATTTCTCCTGAGATGTAATGGAGAGCAGTGCAGAATATTCCAACCCCATGGGAACAACGATCTGGACTCTCCTCCGGCTTTTTCTCCTCCATTTCATCCTTGTTTATGGGAATATGACTTTCCATGGTTTCTACTTTGAGATAATGCTAAAAGTGGAAGAAAACACCCATGATCAGTTTTTGGAAATGCTGAGGTTTGAGTGATTTCTGGCAGTTTTTGCGACAAATATTCATTTCCTCTCTTCAGTCTGACCACACAAACAGAGTCAATTTGAAGCACTGGTCCTTCTGCATATCGATGTAGCAGAGCTAATATTTTGTAGTTTTACCTGGAGTCCTATATTAAAAAAAGTGACAACTTGTGATAGCAGCATTGGTTGTGACAAACTCAGGCCTAGTGGGTTTGAGAAATCTCTATGTTAAAGAAGCACTCCTACAAAAATTATTCTCTGACCTGTTAGTAAGGTCCATGATATAAACTATAGTGAAGGTCATGTCCTTACTGTGACTGTATTTGTGAGTTATACCCTCCCTTCTGATTCTCAGCTGTGTCATGTGTCCAACACTCTGTCTCTGCAACTGACAAGGGACACAAAGTCAGCTACTTCTCTATTCATTCTTAGGTTCCCATAGGAGCACATAGAGAAACTGGCTTCCTGTCCACACATAAGATGCTGTGTTATTTGTAAATGCAGAGTGCTGGTCACATTATACAGCTGAGGATCAGAAGGGAGGTTATAACTCACAAATACAGTCACTGGTAAGAAAATTATCTTCACTACTGTTTACATCATGTACCTTTCCAACAAGCCAGAGAATAAATTTTTTGTGGTAGTGCTACTTTAAGTACCTCAGAAAAGTAACTGACAAGTCGCATTCACATGCAAATTGAAGTGTGGTTAATAAGGGCACAATCGTGCACGTTATGACTAGGGTTGCAGTGGCGGCAAATTGCGACTGACATTGCAACAGCATTCATTTCCATTATGTTGCACTACACCCCAAACTTTGGTCATGCCCCTGCCTAAGGCCTAGTTCACACGAACGTATGGCTTTTATAGTTTTTTGCGGTCCGTTTATCACGGATCCGTTGTTCCGTTTTTTGTTTCCATTGTGTTTCCGTTCTGATTTTTCTATTCCGTTTTTCCGTATGGCATATACAGTATACAGTAATTACATAGAAAAAATTGGGCTGGGCATAACATTTTCAATAGATGGTTCTGCAAAAAACGGAACGGATATGGAAGACATACGGATGCATTTCCGTATGTGTTCAGTGTTTTTTTTTGCGGACCCATTAACTTGAATGGAGCCACGGAACGTGATTTGCGGGCAATAATAGGACATGTTCTATCTTTCAACGGAACGGAAAAACGGAAACGGAATGCATACGGAGTACATTCAGTTTTTTTGGCGGAACCATTGAAATGAATGGTTCCGTATACGGAACACAAAAAAACGGCCCGTACACTCGCAAAAAAAAAAACGTTTGTGTGAACTAGGCCTAAAGCTCAGTTGACAAACACAGCTCTATTACGGTTTTAACGTAACAACATCTACATAGTCAGAACTGAAACCTCTGACAGACTCAGTTTAGCTACGTTGACATCTCATCTCTAGATCTGTCAACGTCAGCTGTACTACATTGAGACACAGCACAGGACTGCACTTAGGGTATGGCCATACATTCAGGCTTTTTGATGCAGTTTTTTAAGCCAAAACCAGGAGTGGATTGAAAAAAAAAAAAACAAGTAAACAAGTCATATCATATCTTCCCTTAATAATTTATCTCCTTTTATGATCCACTTCTGATTTTGGCTTCAAAAACTGTATCATAAAGCGTGAACGTGTGGCAACACCCTTCGAATACAGTGCCCACCCCCAGCAGCCAATGACTGCAGTAAAACCATGCGGACGTTGGCTGCCATACGTAGGCGTGGCTTGGTCACATTTAGCCAGTCGCACCATCAGATCAAAGCCTCAAGGCACCAACAGTCACATGACACTTGCCATCCAATAGAAGAGCATGGGGACCAAGGGGGTTAAAGGCTATGTACACCTTCGGGAGATATCTTTTTTTTATTATTGTATTGCACTCATTTTGAGCTAAAATCTTTTTTTTCAATTGGTTTTGAGCCCCTTTCTCTGTACAGCCTTGAGATTCTCTGGTAGCTACTCTGTGTTTTTACTGTTTCCTGTCGGGCTGCTCAGCTGATGGCCCCTTATCTCTGCTCTCTGACCTTATAAACACTCATTATAGCTAAATTTTTATCTTACTGAGGCCTCCTGCACACGACCGTATGGCTTTTCAAGTGTTTTGCGGTCCGTTTTTCACGGATCCGTTATTCCGTTTTTTGTTTCCGTTGTGTTTCCGTTTTTCCATATGGCATATACAGTATACAGTAATAGCATAGATAAAATTGGGCTGGGCATAACATTTTCAATAGATGGTTCCGCAAAAAACGGAACGGAAACGGAAGACATACGGATGCATTTCCGTATGTGTTCCGTTTTTTTTGCAAACCCATCGACTTGAATGGAGCCACGGAACGTGATTTGCGGGCAATAATAGGACATGTTCTATCTTTAAACGGAACGGAAAAACGGAAATGGAATGCATACGGAGTACATTCCACTTTTTTTTGCCGAACCATTGAAATGAATGGTTCCGTATACGGACCGTATACGGAACGCAAAAAACGGCAGTAAACGGGGGAAAGAAACGGTCATGTGCAGGAGGCCTAATAAGAATGTGGCTTAAATAAGTGTTTATGACCTTTTAGTAATTTAGAGATGGGGGGGTGGGGGTCATTTATTATCCTGAAATACATAGGTTACATACTAGGCTACTTTCACACTTGCGGCAGAGTGATCCGGCAAGCAGTTCCTGCCAGCTGGATCAGGCAATCTGCATGCAATCGGACAGCATTTGTAGACGAATCCGGATGCGGATCCGTCTCACAAATGCATTGCAAGAACGGATCCGTCTCTCCGTTTGTCATACCGGTATTTTGACATTTCAATGTAAATTAATGCCGGAATTTTGGAAGGAGAGAATACTGCAGCACGCTGCGGGATTTCCTCCGTCCAAAACGCTGTTCAGTGACTGAAGTGAAAACATCCTGAACGGATTTCTCTCCATTCAGAATACATTGGGATAAAACTGATCCGTTCTTTTTCGGTATCGAGCCCCTATGACAGAACTCAGTGCCGGAAAAGAAAAACGCTAGTGTGAAAATACCCTAAGGCATATTTCAGGTGCAAATTGCGGAGCAATGGTTAGTTGCCAGGTCTAAAAAAAAGTGTCCTGTCCAACTGCCAAATGGCACCGCCCCTGCCAAAAACGGAAGAAAACCAGCCATGTGGCTAAATATTGTTACACAGCTGGTTAAATAAAAAGGGACTTGCGACTATTCTTACGACTAAAATAAATGATCCCCAATATGTAATTATTTAAGTCATTATGATTATCAGGTGCAAGCGCCCTGGATGACAGAATAAGGGAGCGTTCACATCGCCGTTTCATTTTCTGTTCTTCGGATCAGTCAGAAGAATAGCAAAAAAACAGGATTCTGGACATTTGGCATCCGTTTGAGTCATTTCCATCAGAGATCCGTTTTTTTTTAGATGGGGGGGGGGGAAAGTACTGCGTGCAGGACTTTTTTCTGTCTAAAAAAACGGATCTCAGATGGAAATGGAGAAAATCACAGAAATAAGATAATAATGCACTTAGTAAAGTAGATGCAAGCATTATATATGGACAAAGTCCTCACTCTGATATGATAATATCGGAGACACTTAGCCAATATATTTTGATCAAAACACATCTGTGCCCGCCTACCAAGCGCCAAGGTGGTCTCAGGTCCTACGCTAAACCTACCTACGCCATTGGGCCTCTATGTTCAGGAGCGCAGACCCACACATATGGTGTGCTGCTCCTAGTCACCTCCATGTGCATCAAGCAACCAATGGGAGGAGGAGCAAGCACACCTATATGTACCACCTAATCAAGGCGCTCAATTGGATAGGAAGGGCAAAAGTGCAGAGGAATGCTACTCCCAAGATAAATAGATGCACATTCACACTTGAAGGTGCCACTCCCTCAAGCAATGGTGCAATTGTAAAAGGATCCGTCCCCCATTGACTTTCAATGTAAGTCAGGACGGATCCGTATTGGGACATAGAAATTCAAATCTAATACAAACGAATCGGTCCTGAACGGATGCATTCGTTTGTATTATCGGTGCAGATCCGGTACAGGACAGATCCGCGCGAACACAAGTGTGAAAGTAGCCTTAGGGGGTGATGTTTACATGGGATTGTGCGTTGGAGGCGGCTGGGGAGGAGGTGATGTTATTTACATGGGACTGTATGGTGGAGGGAGGATTATAACTGCAGGGGGCACTGCAGATCCAGGGGACATTATAGGCGGTCTTATTACTACTGGGGGCTCTATAGGAGGGTCTTATAGATCCGCCTTATTTCTACTAAGCTCACTATGGGGGCCTTATTACTACTGAGGGGTCTGTAGGGAGCTTTATTACCACTGGGGGAACAATAGGGTGCCTTATTTCTACTGGGGGGCTCTGTGAGGGTATTATTAATATGGGAGGGCTCTTCTAATAATGGGGGCATTGTTGAGGAGCGTTATCACGGTTGGGGCAGTGTTACTAATGAGGGCATTCTAGAAGGGAATTACTATTGGTGGGACTATGAGGAGCACTATTACTATGGGGGGCAGTAATGTTTCTTCAGGATAGTATTTGGGGGTATTGGGGGGGGCAGGGGCGTAACTAAAGGCTCATGGGCTCCGGTGCAAGAGTTCAGCTTGGGCGCCCCTTCCCTCAGTGCTTTGTGTGTCTTATGTGGCACAAGGGTCTTTGGGCCCCTTCAGGCTCCTGGGCCCAGTAGCGACTGCTACCTCTGCACCCCCTATAGCTACACCCCTGGGGGGGGGGGGGGGCACATCAAGCAGCAGGATAACACTGTGGGGATGGGGATAATGATAGAATGTGAGGAAGCTAAGATGTCTGTGTGTCACACTCTGCAGAGACGAGAGAAGTTGTCCAGACCGAGTGGAGAAGATGATGAGAGAGAAGATCTACAGAGAAGATGATGACAGAGGAGACGTCACCTGGAGTCCCTGGACGTGACAGGTAAGTGCTGCTGTATAGCAAGTACAGCAAAGTGCGGGGAAGGGATCCAGGGGGCCCAAGTAAATTCTTGCCCAGGGTCCAATCAATATTAAAGACGGCCCTGCATCTACTTTACTAAGTGCATTATTATCTTATTTCTGTGATTTTCTTCAATAATATGGCCAGTGACATCCGCACAATTGTATATCATCTCCGTGCAGGATGTTTTTATCTTAGTTCTTTCTGTGATTTTTTTTTTCCCCCAGATGGAAATGGCACAAACAAATGCCAAATGTGCTTTTCTGTCAACACACAAAGAATCCAGAGTCAGGCTAAGTTCACACGAAAGTGCGTGACCCGTGGCCGTATTGCGGCCCGCAAATCGCGGGCCGCAATACACGGCCACAGTTCCGTGTGAATTCCGCATCACGGATGCGGACCCATTCACTTCAATGGGTCCGCTAATCCGGAATCGCGGAACGGCCGCACGGGACGGGACCCCTCCGAAGCACTACGGAGTGCCTCCTGGGGTTACGTCCCGTTGTTCCGTTCCGCTAAAAGATAGAACAAGTCCTATCTTTTCGCGGAACGGCCGGATCGCGGACCCATTAAAGTGAATGGGTCCGCGATCCGATGCGGCTGACCTACGGCCGGCGAACAAGCATTGCGGCCCGCTATTTGCGGGCCGCTTCACAGGCACGGGTCACACACGTTCGTGTGAACCCGGCCTCAACCAGAGGCGAGGTCCGCATGGCCAGGGTGATAAAATGCGCCACATGATAAAGATGCTGTTCCAGTAGACTTTTCTTCATCTGTACCGTTTGTAAACCAGCGTTGAACTCTTGCATGGGATTAAATATTTCGAAAACTTTCCATATTGAGCGATGCACACCCAGAGTCACAGCTCTTTGATTTGACATTGTATCCTAAACAATGGAAAGCATTCATACTGATAATATTTCATCTGATTGTCTTCATATCTTCACTCTAGTGGCGTACTACCTGATACAGGTGGAGGTTATGTCACTGCTATTCTGCATTTCGTAATGCCCCCTACCCAGGTATACAGCGGTGCTGGTATCAGAATTAGGCCTCTTGCACACGACCGTATGTATTTTGCGGTCCGTTGTTCCTTTTTTTTGTTTCCATTCCTGTTCCGTATTTCCACAAAAACATCTCCGTATGGTTTCCGTATGCGATTAGTTTGTTGCGGATCAGAAACGGAAACATTACATTTGTATTCATTACTGTAATGTACTGTAATGTTTATAAACAGTAAACACATGGGCAAGGTGGGCATGGATCCGCAAAACACGGATGACATACGGATGTGTTCCGTATGCATTCCGTATTTTTTGGGCAAACCCATTGACTTGAATAGATCGACGAAACGTTATTTGCGGGCAATTTCTATCTTTTAGCGGAACGGATATATACGGAAATGGAATGCACACAGGAACTCTATGCCGGAAAAGAATAACGCTAGTGTGAAAGTAGCCTTACTCTCTAGATTTGTAGCAAATTTACATTTTTTATTAAGTGGAAATAAATTTTAATAAAACAAAATTATAATAAAAAATCTCCCTCTGCTTCACCCACTTTTTTGGCCCTTCATAAATATGACAACTGGCAACAACTCTATGGGGCACATTTTTTAGACCAATGTGGAAAATGCCGGCGTGCGCAGGGAAAAGTCGCAGATTGAGGCGGAATTCTGTTTAATAAATGACCCCCTATGTCTGCTGCTTTCCTTCAGAACATGATCAAACTGTCTGCCTGCAGCCACCACTAGAGGGAGCTCAGTGCATTGGAGTTTATACACTTACCACTGCCTGAAATGGAAGCTATAAAAATGTATTTGCACTGAGCTCCCCCTAGAGGCAGCTGCATGAATATACAGTGTTTTCATATTGTGAACAGTTCAGCCCTGGGCCCCCCTTCTCCCAGGGCCCTATGGCAGTCATGTGGTTTCCTCCGTGGAAGGTAGGCCGCTGGATATAATCAATTGTTTATATAAAAAACTTAACCCTTGCATGCACACCAATTATTGCAAAAACACTCGCATTTAGCCAAAATGTGAGGTGAACCCTAGGACTCAGAAGTGGTAGCTGCAAATACAGAAGTGGTATCTGCAAATACAGTGAAGGAGTTTAAGCATGCATGGGATAGGCATAAGGCCATCCTTCATATAAGATAGGGCCAAGGGCTATCCATAGTATTCAGTATATTGGGCAGACTAGATGGGCCAAATGGTTCTTATCTGCCGACACATTCTATGTTTCTATGTTTCTAGGACAAAAAAACAGGAACCAAAAAAGTTATATAAAAGTGCCCCCCATCACCACCACCACCAACCCCCTTCCTCACAAACAATAAAGCTGCCTGGTCCTAAGACCGGCACGGACTTACAACCTCCTGCGTCTTCCTAGATCTCACAAGGTCCAGATGCCGACGGCTGACGAGACGCTACTAGACGTGGTGACTTTAGGTTCTAGCAGCGTTGGTCTCATTATCTCATATTTTCCCTAACCTCAGGCAGCCTGGAGATGCGCCAAATACTTAGCAAATTAGCAAAATCATCATCATCTTTGTAAAGTAGGCAAAAAAGACACCACAGCACATTATCATCATCATCATCCTCATGTGACCGCCTACGAAAAAGGCCTGAAATGGTTTGGAGATCTGCAGCAGCTGTCACATGTCAGTCACGTAATGTATGCCAGATATAGACTGGATGGGACGTGTGGACTGGAGGGGCAAAATCCCAGTTTAGATCTGCGAGTAGGAGGAATAATAAAACAGCGCTTTCATTTTTATTTAGTTGTGTTATAATTGATCCGGTTGTAAAGTTACAGTTCGGCAGCGATACGGCTAAGCGTCTTATCTGTGTCTCGCCTGGTGCTGCTTGATCCTTCTGCTATGGTCAAGAAAGATAAGAGCGTGCGGCAAAGTCCTTCATTTTTTTTAGTCCAAAAGACATCGGACGAAAAAAAAAAGCTTGCCTTTTATTTCTCGTGTTCCAATCGTCTTTTACGGTGGTTTTTGCAGTGTCTGTGTAGCATTTTTCATATCCGCTTTTTTGTGACTTTTTAAAAAATTTGTTTGCAAGCCGTGCAACAGTAAAGCGTGTACCTCCCCTCTGGTGTCACTTTTGCTGTAGATCTCGAAGTACCGTATATATGAGCACATGACCGTATGTATTTTGCAGTCCGCAAAACACGAATCCGCAAAAAATACGGATGACGTCCTTGTGACATCCGTATTGCATCCGTTTTTTATGCGAATCCATTGTAAGGGCTTCATGCACACGGCCATTCTGAGCATTGGGGACCGCAATTTGTGGTCCCCAAAGCACGGACGACATCCGTGCAGATTCCGCAGAAGAATCCAGACCCATTCAACTTGATGGATGCACGCACTACTTTTTTGCGGTGCTGATGGATCACGGACCCATTCTTCTGCGGAATCTGCACGGATGTTGTCCGTGCTTTGGGGACCGCAAATTGCGGTCCCCAATGCACAGAACGGCCGTGTGCATGATGCCCTTACAATGGATTCGCATGCACTACTTTTTTTTGCGGTGCGGAGGCAGAGACAGAAACCCTGTTCCGTGCCCCCGTTCTGCACTGGACCTTCTGGATTGCAGACCCATTCTAGTGAATGTGTGGGTGTTTGGGGGTGGCAATACGGGCACGGCCGGGCAACGGCCGCGTGCATAAGCCCTAACAATGCCTCTCCTTGTCTGCAAAACGGACAAGAATAGGACATGTTCTATCTTTTTTGTGGAACGGCCAAGCGGACATACGGAAACAGGAGTAATTTCAGTTTTTGGGCCCATTGAAGTGTATGGTTCCGCATACCGGCCATAAAAAAAAAAAAAAACTGAAAAGACATGGTAACAAAATACGTTTGTGTGCATGAGCCCTAAAATCCATTGTAAAAAAATATGGAAAAATGGCATTGAAAATGCAACACACAGTGGCACGTGATTTTTTTTTCAAGTGGAGCAAAAACAAAATAGATTTCCGGGGCCCCCAAACTAAACTATAGCGCACTGCACTTGCTCAGCGTGCTCTCCGTTTATGTCCTGAAAATAGCCAAGCGTGTGTGACTGGATATTTTTGGCGGTCCCATAGAAGAGAATGGAGAATGCACAGCACAAGAACGGGCACCGCTCCATTCACTTCTATGGGACTGCCAGTGCTCGGCTATTCTCGGAACTGCCATAGAAATGAATGGAGGGTGGCCAGCTCTTATTCAATTTGTGGGCTCTGTTCTAGAGGTAGGTGTGGGACACATAACCATCCGACATTGGTGGCATATCCTAGTGATCTAACCATGTATGAGGTTAGTCAACCCCTTTATTAAATAAAGCCATGGTCCCCCCCAAAAAACGCACCACAATAAAGAAACATGGCACTGCGAAAATTGCATGTTTGCTCTGGGTCTGATAATTCCCGGAAACGTGCGGCTAACATCTAGATGTTTTTTATTGCCTAAAACACTGTGAAAAACTCTGCTTAGGGCTCATGCAAACGCTGCTTACGGTCCACAAATCGCAGATGCGCAAAACATAGATTCACAAATGTCCTATCCTTTTCTATTTTTTTTGCTGGGCTGCAGAATGGACATATGGATGCGGAGAGCACACGGTGTGCTGTCCGCATCTCTTGCAGCCCCATCGAGATGAATGGGTCCAGATCCGATATGCAAAAAATGGGGATCGCATGTGGACCAAAACCATGGCCGTGTGCATGAGCCCTTGGTTGGAGGCTAAACAGAGATAAGGTAAAATGGAAAGAGTTCCACCTGTTCTGTGTTTTAGACCCACATTTGATTTTGCTTTACAATCACTGGTGAAAATCACTGATCAGACGTTTTTTCTCCAGGAGTGCTAAGATTTCAGGGACCGACTGGCTTCCATGTGCCAAGATTGCGGGTGCTGTTCGTCCACCGTGGTAGCCTCAGTCCCCCTGAATGATCTGAGGCTACCACAGCAAGATTCCCTATGGAGCACTGCCTGTGACAGGGCTCCAAAGGAACATAGCAAATCTTCCATATACAGCAATGGTAATTCATTGTAGTTTGTGAAAGAAGCGATCTGAAGATTGCAAGTTTAAAGGGAACCTGACACCAGTTTTATGGTGTCCTAACTAAGGGCAACATAAATAAGTGACTGATTCTCTTAGCAAAATGCTGGGTCACTTTCTTTAATTGACCCAGTCAATTTTCCAACATCTTGTATTGAAAAGCTGCAGCTGATAATGATGAGTCCTGTATATGTATGAGCTCCTGACTCTTCCCGCCTACCTGCTGCTGATTGACAGTTTTTTTCCATATGAATCAGCAGCAGGTGGGCAGGGGAGTGGCTATAGCTCTGAATTATAAAAACGCTGGACTCAATGACATCACGCTGGACTCAAATCAGCTCATTAGCATGCGGCATGTGGCATCTTTGTGTGTATATTATGAGATAACCATCTGTCACACCAGTAAGTGAATACATCTAAGGTACTTTTTAGTAGTTAATGATTGTATATAATTAGTTAGATTATAATCAAATATCCACATGACAGGTTCCCTTTAAGTCCCCTAAAATGTTTTTAAAACTATAAAAAAATGAAAAATATGTAAATTCAAGTCACCTCGTTTTTTTCCCAGCTTCCCACTACATTGTATGCAATGTCAAATGGTGCCGTTAGAAAGTACAAGTTGTCTAGCAAAAAAAAAGCCCTCGTACAGCTGTGTGAATGGGGAAAAAATAAAATAAAGTTATGGCTCCGGGAAGGCCTAGAGTAAAAATAACAAAAAAAAACGCAAAAAGGGAAAATCGCTGGATCTTGAAGTGGTTAAAATCCAAACCAAGATGTATCTTTAAAGTCAAGTGCTTGTACATAGGATGACCCCGGCTATATGGGAAGAGCTCCGTCCTACAAAAACTGGCTCAGACTCGCAATGTCCAGTCTACAAATTACAATGCACATGTATGTGACAAAGGTAAAGTGTTAGACAGTAATTTGATGGGAACCATAGATATATAAAAGAGCCACAGGCAATATATTTTCACTAGTATCTAAATCTGGTTTCACAAGGCTCATTGCCTGACATACAGAGCAGACAGAGTATAATCTGCTGCTTTTATTGTGGGATTGCAGAGGCGCTTGGTCCAAGGCTACTACAGAATCACCTCCGAAATACTTGTGATGTAACATAGTGTCCTCAGTCCGGGCAAACACCACCGTATGAAGGACGAGATTACAATGGAATGGACTCTTGGCCAGTAATTTACAATCTTTTTTTCTAAAAGCTACAAATTCTCAGCATGGTAGGTTCTGAAAGTCTGAAATGACCCTGCAGGTATAGTGTCATGCCATGCTTCTATTAGTATTAACCCCTCAAAGGCCAGGTCTGCCTTTACCTAAATAAAGCTCATTTCTTGGATCATTTTCTACTACCTTTTGCTGGGCAATCTCTCGTCACTTCAAGATCTCTGCTTACAGTCAGTGAATTTGTCTACATCCAGAGGCTGAAAACCTATCCCTTATCGGGTCTTGCTTACATGGGCCACGGCTCTCTACAATGTAGACCACCTCTATTGTGTCACAGACCCAGCCCCTGATCAGAATGGGATTCCAGTATCTGGATTGTCAAGGAAAGATTTATTAAATGCAAGTGGAGATCTTGAAAATGGTGAAGAATTTAAAGCCAAAGGGGGGAAGGAGGCAGATTTATCCTGTGAAAATCCCTTTAGAAAACTACGAATAGCCTCTATTTACATCAAAGAGAAAATCTCGCAAGTCGAGCTTATGACCGGGAGAAAATGCCACCTTGTGAAGTGATGCCTTAAGATGATGACTGGCCATAGTCGGTGGCCGTGTACTAAATATACATGAATGGTCAGTGTCACGTATGTAGCCGTGACTCTGCAAGCTTGCACTCACCTTCCCCTCAGGCTACAAATTGAATATAAATCACACCCCACCACAGTCCACCTATTGTATTAGGGTTCATGCACACGTACTTTCAATAGGGCAGCAAAATATACAGACAGCACTCCATCTGTTCCGTGCCATCCGCAACAATATAGAACATGTCCTGTTCTTCTCCGCAATGCGGACAATACAAACGTACAGTACATAGTTATAATAAAAATGACATGAAATAACAGACATACATATTAAAAAGGAAGAAAAATGGAAAAACCGTCAGTACTAAGTAAGTCCTTCTGCCGTTCCCGGGGATAGGGAGAGAAAGCTAAACATAATCCATTTTCGAACAGATCCCTAAATAGTGTCCACTAGGGTGTTCACAGTCCCGGATTTTTATACCCCTCAGCCGAAGGGGTGGGCTGAGGGGAACCACCTTTCATTTTGGCCTGGCCTGGGGGGAAGTGACTTCATTAGGCATGCCTACTCCACTTCCAGAATAACAAAAGATGGCTTCCCATCGGCCTTGATGGAAATATGGGCGCCAACCTGTTTTCAAAATTTATAATCACTTATAGAATTTCTTCATATATTTATTCTTGATTAACCTCCCGTGAAAGCCTAATGGCGAAACGAGTTGAGGTGTAGGAGGACTATATCCTGGCTATATCATATGATTACGTTATTATGGTTCTTGCCCTTAATAACCAGCCAAGCCGCACCAGCATGTACGGCTTGGCTGGTTTCCAGCCTGGTGAGGTCAAATACCGGTCCGGGTTTTTGGCAGCACCTGGCTGTCCTTAAATAGGCAGCTGGGCTTAGCAGAGATGTCTCCGTTTTTGGGATCTGAGGCTCTGTGTCGTGCTGGAGGGCTGAGATCCGCACGCTGGGGAAACAGACCCCCTAAAGCCTGCTGTGGACTACTGGAGGCAGAACTGCCAGCAAGGTGACTTGTGTTATATGAACTTTCCAGTGTGTGTGAATTAACACCAAGACTGCAAAGTTACATGCTGTTTTGTGCAATTGCCTCAAGTGTGAATAAACACTGACGTTTTGAGTTAAGAACTTGCATTTTGCCTCTTTACTGCGCCCGCTTACCCTATCTACCAGAGCGAAACCCCACAATATATATAATGTACCACTAATATTTTTACTTATATACAGAGTCTCATACTATATTAGTATATTTATTTAGTATAGTTAAGCGTGTACGTTATTATCAACTATTATTATTATATATTGCACTATTATGTTGGCACTTGCACTTTACTACTTTTGTTGAGCAGATATAAAGGTCATTGCTATGCACCACAGATTATACTTTGTAATAACTCCTGCTTATAATCTGATTTTATGGGATATACCTGTGATGGCTAAACTCCGGCGCTCCAGCTGTGGTAAAACTACGACTCCCAAGATGTACACTTGCTTGGCTGTTCTCAGAACTCCATAGAAATGAATGGAGGATGCTGGGAGTCGTAGTTTCACCACTGGAGTTTGAGTGCCGGAGGTTAGCCATCATTGGGATATACTGTAGTTAATTGTGTCACTATCATGATTAATAGAAATATGGATTGAACATAATACACTTCTAAAGGTATAATTTTTTATTTATAAATACAATTATAAATATATCAACATTTATATCGGTGGTTATGTTTTCTGGTGGTTTTCTTGGTTTTCTAGAGCTGTACCTAAGTAGGTGCTTAAAGTGGTTTTTTTTTTTTTTTTATACTGATGATTTTACACTAAACGGTTGGCATGATGCGACATAAATTTAGAAAGCAATAAAGGGTTTTCCCGAGACTTTAATACTGATAACCAATCCTTTTCTTTGAACTCTTCCTCTGTTATTCCTCCTGGAACTACTTCTCCACTGGGGGATACCATTCTCTTTGTCAATGGGGCGTGCCCTTACACACAATCCAGTAGGTGCTGACAATATCACACTGTGTAAGGGCACACCCAATTGGCAATGGGAACACCCAGTACGTTTTTAGAAGGGGCAACTATGAAATGACGAACTGCAACGTTCCAAACATAAAGTTGCCCCAGAGATGTTATTTAGTAGGACAGATCCGTCAGGAGAACCAACAAGTCATCCTTCTGGAGATATAAGAATAAACAAACACGACTTGTTTACTTGTATCCTAAAGATGTTACATTGTAGCAGCTGAAAGTGTGAAAATGAAAAGTTCCACTAGGGGGCAGCAACACTCATCTAAAACTATTCACTGTTTTTGCTAATAAAATGATAAAATGTGGCAGCATTTATAAGATACTGGAAAGGCTTGGTCCACCTGGTCCTTTGTGGTCCATACAGCGCCCTATGCAACCTCCTCAGTTGGTGCATAGCCATCAGTGCACAGAATGAAGCCGTCAGGTGGAGTACAGATAATAATAATTTCTTCTCAGTATATGACTGGGAATACTCTACATTGCCCCCCGACGGTCATGACTTATTTTTTTTAAACATTTCTTTTTGGACAAATCTACTTTACTGAAGACCCTGACATGCCCGTTTTAGAAAACTATTTGCATTCCCCATGTGATAACAATTCTAAAGCATCTATTCTTATGATTCTATGTTGTGCCATAACTTTATTATTCCTGCTAGAAGTTAGGAATGAATTGCTAGCAGTTTAGCAATGAAGGTCCAGCTGGGTGTTACCAGTTGTGGAATGGGGATGTGTCCCTGCACAGTCTGACACTATCCAATCAGTGCTGCCAGTGTCAGACTGTGAAAGGACCCCCCCCCCCCCCAACTGGTAACACACATTTGGACCTTCATTGCTAAACTGCTAGCAATTCATTCATAACCTCTAGATAGAATAATAGAGGAATGGCACCACATAGAAAGTCATAAGAGTATGTCAGGACATCAGGACAGGGGACAGATCCTCTGTGCATGTGCCCATTCAAGCAGATCATTGTTTAACCACGTGCATAAATATAATGACTTTCCTTCTATGAATTTTATATAGTTGGGTGTCTTTAATAGTTTTTTTTTTTTTTCTAGGTGTTTTTGCCCAGAAGCACATAGACTTTGGCTCATTACATAGAGCTTATGTTGTTAGCTTTAATAGCTTTAAATCTATTTATATAAATCAGGAGTCATAACATCCTTGTTCTTACAGAAGACTGGCACCTGGGCAAATCTGTGTACTGCCATCTATTGTGTTCAAGGCTGAGTGGCAATGCATCAACAGTGATGAAATCCTCCATAAAAAAGCTTCCAAAGAACGAATGTAATTCTAATGCAAAGTCTTATGTAATATCTAAATAATGATTATCTATTATCTATATCTATCTCATATCTATCTCATATCTATCTATCTCTCTATCTATCTATCTATTATCTATCATCTATCTATCTCATATCTATCTATCTATCTATCTATCTATCTATCTATCTATCTATCTATCTATCTATCTATCTATCCACTATCTATCTATCTATCTATATACTATCTATCTATCTATCTATCTATCTATCTATCTATCTATCTCTCTCATATCTATCTATCTATTTATTTATCTATACCAATCTATGCTAAGGTGCACTAAGTGGCTAGGCTCCGCCCTTGATGCACTCAAGTCCTCCTTTGCATATTAAGACACAGATTTCTCCTAAAAGATGCAATGGATTGCAGGAAGAAAGGTATGGTTTTAATCAGCAAATCCAACCCTTTCAGGCATTGTGCTTGATTTGATAGGGTTGATCCTACTGACAGATGCCCTATAAAGGGGTATTCCATGATTTTAAGTTAGAAGTCATTAGAAGTCAGCATGCTGCATGGTATCAAGTGTTCAGTTTCCTTCTAGTGCCACCACAGTGGGCATGAGGTATAACACAGTGGGCTTTCAGGGTGATGTAAGAACATGGCAAGTACTTTATTCCCCTAAAGTGAGGAAAATTGGCTTCTACCTCACAGGTTTTTTTTTGGCTTCCTCTGATCAACTTGAAGGATGACAGGCCGAACTGGATGGACGAATGTCTTTTTTCGGCCTTATGTATTATGTTACTATGTTACTCCAGAGGAAGACGCTGGTCACTCTCCGCTTGTCTAATTGATGAAGGTCCCAAATGAGAATTTACATGAGGGGAACATCCCTCTTTTTTGGACCTAGGGTCATCTCTCTCAGCTCAATTACTTTGGCACCTTCTTACATAAAGAACCCATCAGTGAACTGGCAGGTTGGCAACCAAAAACTTTTCATGTCATTTTTCTTCAAATACAAAAGGTTGATATTGCAGGGTCCTGTTGGTTTAGCGCTAAAGCATTAATGCTATGGTTCAATGTTAAAGGGTTAATGCTATGGTTCAATGTTAAAGGGTTAATGCTATGGTTCATTACTAAAGTGGTTAAAGTGTTCGCTGTAATATTGACTATGCTCTTTGCACTATGTAACCCAAAATGGCTATGTATGGGTAGAAAACTGTTAACTGGAAGTTCTTAGTGTTGCCAGTATATAGACTGGTGTGTTCTGCTGCCTAGTAGGCCTAGGCAGAATCCAGCTCCAGGAAAACGCTATTCCTATTAGTGAAATCTTCCAGGAAAAAGCAACTTTGCTGAGGATTAACCTCTGATGGAAAGAAGCATTGAGCTACTGCAGATGGTTGAGGACCATGAGGGCTATGCTTGGACTCAGTAAAGGTAACACATACATATGGCTTTAGACTTTATTGCATGTGGTTTGGGTTTTATTGCTTCTGACACCTACCACATTTCTCAGAAGGACTGGTCTTTTGATCTAGAACTGCACCCTGCAGTTGGTCATTGCAGATATACTGTATAGTGAGAGAGATGACATGCTTTTGGGAAGAGTGTTAGTGTCTATAAAGAGATAGAGAGACTCAGGTTGGACCACCATCATAATTGCTACTTCCTATACACAGCCTTTGGAAGAAGTCTACTCTGTGAAATAATTCAGAACTGTGCCTACTGCTTGTATTTGTACTGTGACCCCCTTTATCTTATCAGTAAACGAGAGACTTTATTTTACTGTAAATAGGCTGGCTTGGTTATTGGTCTCTATACCCGATCTGATCATCATCTACCTCCTGTTCTCCTGCCTTGCACCCCAGCCACCACCAGGTAGGAGACTGTGAAATTCCACGTTGTCTCCAGAGGGGAAGAAGGGTTGCGTTCCTCCACTCCCTGCTGTCCTAGTCTGGGGAACCACTGGAGCAGGGTTAACTACCATGAGGACTATAAACACTGTCATTGTCTCAGCCACCAATCCTATCCTCTCCACTTTATGCCTCCCCTGCGGGCTGGCATATTTCAATATTACTTGCCTGTCCAGGATCTAGCATTGTGCATTACTGTGCTCCCCACCTTGGCAATTGCATGCATTCTGATGACGTCTTCCACTTGTGTTATTTAAACTCAGTTCAAGTGTCAGTGGCGCTGCTCGAAACATACAGTTGGTACCCTGTGCTCCTGAACATTGGGCCTCCAGCTTTACTACATCAGTCCTCCATTTCTGCTATATTGGTGTTCCAGGTCTGCTACATCAGCCTTTCAGCTCTGCTACATTGTCCCCTGAAGCCCTGCTACATCAGCCCTTCAGCTCTGCTACAGTGGCCGATCTGCTCTGCTACATTGGCCTTTCAGCTTTGTTATAACAGCATTTCAGTTGTACTTTTTTTTATACAGATGTAGACTCTAAGTTCAGCTCGGCTACATCCGAGTCTACTGTTCAGTTACTCCAACACTGTCTAGAGCTCTGATATACCAGCTTTGATTAACTTCCCTGCCCTGCTGTGTCACAGCCACCTATCCGTGATACTGCAAAGTCTACGCTTCTAGCAGAGATAACTGTTCCACCTTAAGAGGTGAGAAGGTAACCATTGACTCGTGCTCCTTGACAGATGAGAACATCACTTACAAATGAGTCTGACTTTTAAATGTTTTTCCACTGCCTGAGGGCTTAGTGAAATGACAGGTCTCTGCTGTCTGTGGATTGCTTTGTGAATGGAAACCTTGCAATCATTGTATTGAAGTAATGCAAAGTCGAGGGCAGCGAGGTGAATGAAGATCTTACACCAGATATCTTACACCAGTGTCATTATAATGTCAGCATGTAAAGCGGGTGACGACTGATCGCTTAATAGCTGATATTAAATTCCTGTTCTTTAATGTAATGACATAAGAACAGCAAAGCAAAAAGATACCAATTGTAAGTAGATGGAGATCTCCTTGGCTGGATTCCAGGCAAATACTGAACACACCAAGGATTTGCAATACCACGAAAACAAATACAGTGATCCCTCAAGATACAACGGCCTCAGGATACAACATTTTCAACCTACAGTGGTCTTTTCTGTCCCATCGTAAGTTGAAACCAGTTGAGTCAGATCCAACCAATCAAGGTCACTTCTCTGGTAAAATAGCTGTGTTAGTTGCTAGTTAGCAGCTATTCCTGACTGTTAGGCCTATTGCACACGACCGTATGGCTTTTCCAGTGTTTTGCGGTCCGTTTTTTTTAATGGAACCCGTTGTTCCGTTTTTTGTTTCCGTTGTGTTTCCGTTTCTCTTCCGTTTTTCCGTTCCGTTTTTCCGTATGGCATATACAGTATACAGTAATTACATAGATAAAATTGGGCTGGGCATAACATATTTTCAATAGATGGTTCAGCAAAAAACGGAACGGAAACGGAAGACATACGGATGCATTTCCGAATGTGTTCCGTTTTTTTTGCGGACCCATTGACTTGAATGGAGCCACGGAACGTGATTTGCGGGCAATAATAGGACATGTTCTATGTTAGAACGGAACGGAAAAACGGAAATACGGAAACGGAATGCATACGGAGTACATTCCGTTTTTTTTGCGGACCCATTGAAATGAATGGTTCCGTATACGGACCGTATACGGAACGCAAAAAACGGCCAGTAAGGGTCCATTCACACGTCCGCATTTTTTAACCGCATCCGATCCGTATGCCCGTTCCGATGCTCCGCATAAAAATAGATCAGGTCCTATTCTAGTCCGTTAAATGCGCCCCGTTGTCTCATTGATTTCTATGGTTCCGCAAAAAAAACGGATGTCACACGGATGCTATCCGTATGTCACCCGTTTTTGCGGATCCGTTGTTATAGTTCCGGTCACATGACATTAATCCCCAGGCAGTTCTGCTCCGGAGAGCCAGCTACAAACATTATTAGCATAATGTACATCATGTTATCCGTTTTTGCGGATCCGCAAAAACGGATCACATACAGATGATATACGGAAACATTTTTGCGGAACAACGGATCCGCAAAAAACGGATCGCAATCCCGGATATAAAAATGCGGACGTGTGAATGGACTCTTAGGGTCCATTCACACGTCCGTTTTTTCTTTCCTGATCTGTTCCGTTTTTTCAGGAACAGATCTGGACCAGATCTGGACCCATTCATTTTCAATGGGTCCTGGAAAAAATCAGACATTGAGCTGTCCGTTTTTTTCCAGGACCCATTGAAAATGAATGGGTCCAGATCTGGTCCAGATCTGTTCCTGAAAAAACGGAACAGATCAGGAAAGAAAAAACGGACGTGTGAATAGACCCTTAATTAACAGGAAAAAAAAACGGCCGTGTGCAGGAGGCCTAATATGTAAGGACTTGTTTTATCTGTCTTAGGCCTCTTTCACACTACCGTTTTTTTTTTCCGTTTTGCGGTCCGTTTTTTGCGTTCCGTATACGGTCCGTATACGGAACCATTCATTTCAATGGTTCCGCAAAAAAAACGGAATGTGTTCCGTATGCATTCCGTTTCCGTATTTCCGTTTTTCCGTTCCGTTGAAAGATAGAACATGTCCTATATTTGGCCGCAAATCACGTTCCGTGGCTCCATTAAAGTCAATGGGTCCGCAAAAAAAACGGAACACATACGGAAATGCATCCGTATATCTTCCATTTCCGTTCCATTTTTTTCTGAACCATCTATTGAAAATGTTATGCCCAGCCCAATTTTCTCTATGTAATTACTGTATACTGTATATGCCATACGGAAAAACGGAACGGAAAAACGGAACGGAAACGGAAACACAACGGAAACAAAAAAACGGAAAAACTGATCCGTGAAAAACGGAACGCAAAACACTGAAATGGACATACTGTAGTGTGAAAGAGGCCTTAGTTATCTGCTTATTTTTCTTACATTTTAATTTTCTCTTACCTTGGATGACATTTTGGGGCTTTGGAACCAATTACTCAACTTACCGTACAATGGTTTCAACATACAATGGTCGTCCTGGAACCAATAAATATTGTATCTTGCGGGACCACTGTATAGCAGAAAGGCAACAAATTTTAAGAAGGGGATAAAAAAAAGGAAACAAATTCTCCACTTGACAGCTATGGAATTCCAGTGTTGGGCGAGGGGTGGTTCATTTATTGGAGGTATCTACTTTAAAAAGGCAAGTAGACCATCCTCTGTATGCATTGCACTCCTGTCTCCCTCTGTCAGCTCTGTCTGGCAACCAATCACTACCAGTACGACCCGCACCCACTGTGCAGGGACCTGTCGAATTCAAGCTACAGTAATCCTGCAGTTTCTGATGTTAAGGCTGTGTTCATTCTACCCATCACAAGGGGAACTCTAACACATTTTCTCACTGATAGGAAAATGTCTAAAGCAGAGGTGCACAACCTGCAGCCAGGGGGCCACATGCGGCCCTTGATACCATTTTGTGCGCCCCCCAACCATCTGGTAACAGACATGTATGTCTATGTCTTGTGGCTGCCCATATATATTTTTCATGTAGTCTCCCATTAGATGGGAATCCTGGAGGTGTAACCAGACAGTTATAGTCAGGGACGGACTGGGAATTTAAAGTGGCCCTGGAAAAAAATGCTAAAAGTGGCCCCGTTTTGTAGTCTGGTCCAAACTGATGGAAGTCAGGGCCAGCAATACCATATTGTGGAACATTATACCACCCCAACAGAGCCAAATACCACAGTCCATCACAGAACGTCCACTGGCCGGCCGTGAGGAAGGGGCCATCGGCCCACCGGGAAATTTCCCTGTAAGGTCTATGGCCAATCTGCCCCTGGTTATAGTATATACTGTATGTACAATAAGCCATAAATACAGGATTTCAGTTGTTAATACCCATTTAAATTTTATTTTTGGTCCTTGTCATTGGCTCGGTCTGACAATGTGGCCCCCAGGCAGAAAACGCTGAGCACCTCTAAAGTGCAAGTCAAGGCGAGGTAGCAGAAAGGAGAATGTATATACCTCTTATACATAATTGGGGGGGGGGGGGGGGGAAAGAATATCTGGAGAGTCACGGGCTGCAGACCAGTAATATAAATGCATAAAATAAACTAATAAATAGTTACATATATGTTTCCTCCAGGTTCTCCCACACTCCAAAGACGTACTGATAGGGAACTATTCTGAGCCCCATTGGGGACCGTTGGATGCTAATGTCTGTAAAGCGCTGCGGGATATAGCAGCGCTATAAAAATGCGTAAAATAAATAAATATGATTATTGAAAATATGCAGTGGGAATTAGAGAGTACACTCATTCATAGGTTTCTATCGAAGAGGTTTTCCAGGAGTAAAACACTGATGACCTATCCACAGGGTAGGTCATCAATATGTGATCGGTGGGGGTCCCACTCCTGGCAAGTAAATAGGCCTGGGATGCAATACCAAGCACAGCCACTAAACAATGTATGGTGCTGTGCATGGTATGCTATAAGGAGGCCACATCGCTCACCAGAGCACAGTGGCCTCCACAATAGCTGATTGTCAGGGCTGACAGGAGTCAAACCCCCACCAATCACATATTGAAAACCTATCCTGAGAATAAGTTTTAGATATCTGTCGCTTGGAAAACCCCTTTAACTGTAATTACATCCATGGAGGGGTGCAGTAGCTCGGAGCAAGTGGGACATCTGAATTCTTTTTAATGTTATGTAATGTAATGTTATGTCAGGCTATGTGTTGCTCTCAGTATAACCATCTATGGACGGCACAGTCAGGGCTAACAACCCTGGCTCAGTCCTTGTAAGAGGTTAGGTCTGAGATAGGGAGAGTTTGGAAAGAGAGAGGGCGTTGTGACTTGTGCTCCCTCTTCTTAGGCCCAAAAAGCAGCAGAGACTTACCGATCTCTGCATGATCTATAAAAGGAGAGAAGGAGAAAGACAAAAGGAGAGAACCTAGATCCTACAGGGCCATGCATTGGAGTCAGTAAAGTTAACCTGCTACCAAAAGCAGTTAAGACTTTACTGCAGTGAGGGGAATACTGTTAAGACATCCATCACACCTGGACAAGACCTGGCCAGTTGTATCTCTAAAACCCATATCGTTCAGTGGACATTACAGCCACCATTGCAAGAGTACGATTGCCCGACCATAGATTCCACAGGAAGAGACTTGAGACAAATAGAGAGAGAAGAGGGCTATAACTCCCATCATTACATTCATACATCTCTCTATGGGAAGAATTGCGCTATGTACACTTGGACCTGTGTTGGTGTTGCTATCGTTGGATGTACCACAACTTCTGTTGTACACTTCAGTAAAGAAAGACATTTATTCTGCTACTCCTGGCCTGGTTACTGACTCCTGCACCATACGCCAGCTATTGCACTCTACATGCCCCACTTTGCACCCATATAAACACTCAACATCATGGGCACCCTCACTGCCGTTAGGGAAAAGAAAGGGTGTGCCCTCCTTTGACTGCACAGCACTAGGGAGCAATGGTGTAAGGAAAGCCACTGTGACAGCCAGAGCCACTACCACCCCCATCCTCCGCTCCGGCTCCTCCTGGGCTTGCTGTTTTACATGAAGTTATGAATAAAACTTTAGCAAGAGCACAGATGGGGTAACTTGATCCCAGTGCAAGCTACAATTTATGGGACTATTATCTTCTTATCTGGCGGTTGAACCTCCTAGACACCAGGACCCTAATGTAACTGCACCCCCCCTCCCCCCCTATTGTTAGAGCCATCTAGTAACTCTTCCTTGATACAAGCAGCATCCCTGTACACAGCATCAAAGCCATATTAAATTTGTCTCGAAGACTTTTCTCTATCTAAAGCCTGAGCTAGTAAACCTGCCAGTGACCGTATTGTTAGACTATGGGAAGAAAGCCAGGTGCACAGCTGCCAAGTCCTTTAGTCTCCAGGGAAATGTTTTTTGCTGAGCAGGTGTATCTAAGCCTCTTATGTGTGATGCTTTAGGCTAGCTAGGGTATCTAAGCCTCTTATGTGTGATGCTTTAGGCTAGCTAGGGTATCTAAGCCTCTTACTTGTGATCTAATCTTCTGAGCTAGGGAATCTAACCCTAGGATGTGCGAGTGTCTGCTTGGACAGTGTATCTAAGCCTCTAATACTCTGCGGAGCTGGTGAATACCTCAATGTGTGATATAGTCTCCTAAATACACACAGCATTAATCCCCTTCATGCAGTGTTATTAGAAAATTATTTTCAGGAACAGTGTCCTGCTGGGCTGGAGTAGTTAAGACTATCATGCGTAATACTCTACACAGCTGGTGTATGATACAATCCCAGAAATTCAAATAGCCGTACATTCCCCAAATGCCATGTCGCATAATAGCCTATTATGTGATGCTGCCCTGCACAGCTGGTGTATCTAAGACTATCATGTGTGATACTGTGCTGCTGAGCTGGTGTATTTAAGTTTCTAACTATCTACCAATTCTGAATTCATCCTGCAGAACTGGTGCATTTTAGGCTATCATGTGTAATTCTGTTCTGCAGAGCTGATGTATCTAAGAAAATCATGTGTGATATTGTCCTGCTGAGCTGGTGTATCTGAGCCTTTCATGTGTGATTCTGCCCTGCAGAGCTGGTGTATCTAAGTCTATCATGTGTGATTCTGCCCTGCAGAGGTTTTATCTCTTAATTTATCATGTCTGATTCTTTCGTGCTGCGCTGGTGTATCTAAGCCTATCATGTGTAATTCTATTCCGCTGAGCTGGGGTATCTACACCTATCATATGTTATTCTTTCCTGCAGAGCCGGTGTGTATAAGTCTATCAAGTGGTATTCTGTCCTGCTGAGCTGGTGTATCTAAGCTTATCATATATGATTCTGTCCTGCTGAGCTGGTATATCTAAGGCTATCATATGTGATTCTGTCCTGCTGAGCTGGTGTATCTAAGTCTATCATGTGTGTTTCTGTCCTGCTGAGCTGGTGTATCTAAGCTTATCATATATGATTCTGTCCTGCTGAGCTGGTGTATCTAAGGCTATCATATGTGATTCTGTCCTGCTGAGCTGGTGTATCTGAGCCTATCATATGTGATTCTGTCCTGCTGAGCTGGTGTATCTAAGCTTATCATATATGATTCTGTCCTGCTGAGCTGGTGTATCTAAGTTTATCATATATGATTCTGTCCTGCTGCGCTGGTGTATCTGAGCCTATCATATATAATTCTGTCCTGCTGAGCTGGTGTATCTGAGCCTATCATATGTGATTATGTCCTGCTGAGCTGGTGTATCTAAGCTTATCATATATGATTCTGTCCTGCTGAGCTGGTGTATCTAAGGCTATCATATATAATTCTGTCCTGCTGAGCTGGTGTATCTAAGGCTATCATATGTGATTCTGTCCTGCTGAGCTGGTGTATCTGAGCCTATCATATGTGATTCTGTCCTGCTGAGCTGGTGTATCTAAGCTTATCATATATGATTCTGTCCTGCTGAGCTGGTGTATCTAAGTTTATCATATATGATTCTGTCCTGCTGCTCTGGTGTATCTGAGCCTATCATATGTGATTATGTCCTGCTGAGCCGGTGTATCAAACTACTATCGTGTGTTCCCGTTCTGCTGCGCTGCTGTATCTAAGCCTATCCTGTATGTTTATGTCCTGCTGAGCTTGTTTATCAAACTCTGTTACGTGTGATTCTGTCCTGCTGCGCTGGTGTATCTGAGCCTATCATGTGTGATTCTGTCCTGCTGAGCTGGTGTATCTAAGGCTACTTTCACACTAGCGTTCGGGTGTCCGCTTGTGAGTTCCGTTTGAAGGGGCTCACAAGCGGCCCCGAACGGATCCGTCCAGCCCTAATGCTTTCTGAATGGATGCGGATCCGCTCAGAATGCATCAGTCTGGCAGCGTTTGTCCTCCGCTCCGCTCAGCAGGCAGACACCCGAACGCAGCTTGCAGCGTTCAGGTGTCCGCCTGGCCGTGCGGAGGCAAACGGATCCGTCCAGACTTCCAATGTAAGGCTACTTTCCCACTAGCGTTCGGAGCGGGTCCGTCTGATGTTTCATCAGACGGATCCGCTCCTATAATGCAGACGTTCGCATCCGTTCAGAACGGATCCGTCTGCATTATTACTTAGAAAATTTTCTAAGTGTGAAAGTAGCCTGAACGGATCCGTCCAGACTTTACATTGAAAGTCAATGGGGAACGGATCCGCTTGAAGATTGAGCCATATGGTGTCATCTTCAAGCGGATCCGTCCCCATTGACTTACATTGTAAGTCTGGACGGATCCGCTCGCCTCCGCACGGCCAGGCGGACACCCGAACGCTGCAAGCAGCGTTCAGGTGTCCGCTCACTGAGCGGAGCGGAGGCTGAGCGCTGGCAGGCGGATGCATTCTCAGTGGATCCGCCTCCACTGAGAATGCATTGGGGCCAGACGGATGCGTTCGGGGCCGCTCGTGAGCCCCTTCAAACGGAGCTCACGAGCGGACACCCGAACGCTAGTGTGAAAGTAGCCTAAGTCAATGGGGACGGATCCGTTTGAAGTTGACACAGTATGGCTCAATTTTCAAACGGATCCGTCTCCCATTGACTTTCAATGTAAAGTCAAAACGGATCCGTTTGCATTATCATGAACAAAAAAAAAAAAAAAAGAAATCTTTTTTTTTTTTTTTTTGTTCATGGTAATGCAAACGGATCCGTTCTGAACGGATCTAAGCGTTTGCATTATAGGTGCGGATCCGTCTGTGCACATACCAGACGGATCCGACCTAAACGCAGGTGTGAAAGTAGCCTATAAGTCTATCATGTGTGTTTCCGTTCTGCTGAGCTTTTGTCTCTAGTTTATCATGTCTGATAAGGTCCTGCTGAGCTGGTGTATCTGAGTGTATACTGTGTGATTCTGTCCGCTGAGCTGGTGTATCTAAGCCTATTATGTATGATTATGTCCTGCTGAGCTGGTGTATCTAAGCCTATCATATGTGATGCTGGCATTGACTATGGCATTAAATGTTTTAAAAATACAATTAAAAAAACCTACAGCTTGGGATACTATTATTATAATGGGATTATCCCACTGGTTGCTTATGCAGTAGGATACATGGAATGCTTCCATTGGAGGTAAGTGTCGGGTGAAGAAAGCCTTCACCACTCTTGTGCGGTACAATCGGCCGAGAGGATGTATCTAATCCGGTGTGATACTCTGCTGATAAGCCATCAGCCGCGTTCTCCTCAGGTGCTGGGATTAACGCTGCATTACTTAACATTATAATCTAAACTTCACCCTGGAAAGAGGCCAACGTTTCCATTTGGCTTCCTCACACTTTGTATAATATTGTATAATATCCATCACTATTACAGTGTTGTGTCATGATTTTATACTGCCAGTGCTAGTGCATGCTGGGAGTTGTAGTTTCCCAGTTGAACGTGTGTGAGAGGAAGGGGGGGGAGAGTGGGTGACAGAATACTGTCCTTAATAATAGCAACATAATAAATAAGCAGCACTAGAAATGGAATGACTGTCATTATAATAGTCTGGCTTATAATAACCTTACCTGGTGCTGTGCCTTAGCTGGGAACTCTGGACCTCGCATGAGTTCTGAGCTCCTACTACAGTCCATAGACTCTTTTTATATTGGAGTATTGGAGTTCAGTGTCCCGCCCCTTACTGGGGTCTACTGGTGAAAATGGTAGAAGCTCCAACCTCCCATCAGGGGCTGGACCCTCGCCAAAAACTCGCCTGTCTTCTAACAAGAATATATTATTAACTAAGAGTCTGACAGGTGAAATAATCAGATGTGAGAGGCAAAGCCCAGCATAGGATCTGCGCCTATACAGAACGTCTTCCCAGCTGTATCTACACCAAGCAGTGTAGTATAACAGAGCAGGAATAATAACATCAGTCTATAATATGGACAGCTATTACAGAGCAATATCATATCACAGCTATTACACTCCATACTAGTACTATACAGCATGGCATGGAGTAATATCCAAAAAGTGTCATATAGCATCCCTTCTGCTAGGATACAAATAGCGTATACACTATTACTGTACGTTATACATATGCTATACAATATATATATATACACACACACTATAGAATAGTATACAGGCCAATATTGCAAAAGGTAGATTGATTGTATAATGTAATAGACATGTGAAAAAGAATGGAAGAGTGGAAGTGTGTGTATATATATATATATAATATTATGTTTTATAGATCAGTAAGATAGTATGTACCATTGTTTAGGACACAAGTATAGTGTATATATATATATATATATATATACCACTACAAATAGAGTATATACTTTCTATGTGAAAAGAATAGCACAGTGTAGAGACTATTAGTATAATATAGCATATACCATATGAATGACTAATATACCAAATTATAGCATAGTATATACTAAGTACATGACCAGTAGAGGATTGTCGCCTAATATTTCCTATCCCTAACATAGTATTGTATTTTACAGTATAGTAAAGTACCGTATACTAGAATCTAAGTTAGTAGAGTAAATCATATAAACCCCTTTTCTATCACCATGAATCACTAACTAGCCTAGTATAATGTAGCATACCAAGAGTACTTACAGTATAATTTTATATGCTACAGTATAGAAATGTGTATTGCTTGGCAGAGAATAGTATATAGTAGCATCATTTGTGGCATCCTATTGCAGAAGTAAGTATAGTAACTAGTACTATTATGTATCTTACTGTATGAAAGTGTAATAAATCAGAGAGCACTAATGTAGCGCAGAATACAAAGCAGGGGCGTCACTATAATTCATAGGACCCCATAGCAAAATAAGATGGGACCCCCCACCACCTAGTGTAAGAATATGAAAACGGCAATCATTAAAAGGGACGTATATAGCAGGCCAACACTGTTACATTATGGCATCCTATATAATAGAAATGCCTGTGATGTAATATAGTATATTACTCAGCCAGGCTTTTAACTTACAGACTGGCAATAAATGCTGGTAGTAGTAGTCCTACCTCCGCTCATATTGCAAAATGCAGCACATTACCAATTATTGATTATTACCTATTGGTTACTTTACTATTTACAATGAAAAATACATGGACTAAAGATTGGATGACAAAACTTGCCTCCTACCTGTCCCCCATTGAAGAGAAAATTGACCAAAGCTCCAGTAACTTTCCAAAACTTTCAGAGGTATTGTCCTGTTGATAAGCTCCGTGGCTCCCAGCCAACAACCAGTAGGCAGGAAGCCCTAGGAATAACAGCACATAAGTACAAATATTCACTTTTTTCACTTAAAGGACAACCAGAGAAATCTTTTTTTAGATTCTTCTCATGCCGGACGTAGCGATGGAGAATTTCACCTTGCTGCCAAGTTTAGCTGCTCCTGTAACATGATGTTCGGTGGAGCCAGGTCACATGCCAGACTTTTCTCACCAAATCCCCAACAATGCATTGTTTTGTCCGGGAGAGGTGGGGATGGAGAGCACTGCAAAGAATTTGTAATTTGTCCCGAAAGACTTTACAACAACTGCCTCAGGCTGTCACCGTAGAATCATCCAAAAAGTGACTATTTTTGGGGAGTGTATGGAGGGGAGGTGGTATTAACTGCATGCAATATGTAAGATTCTGTAAAGGTAGATCCTAGTTTATGATAAAAACCAGTATCTCTTCTGTGATCGTTAACATTTTTCTCATTCTAGTTTTAGAGGGTCATAAACAGTTGCAATGGCAAGAAGGGTACAGAAGGAGCACTCAGGGAAGAGATGTAAAAAAAATATATATATATATATTCTAAATCATGTTATGAAGTTAGACTGTACCTTCCATTATACCTCAGAATGAAAAACAGATTAACACTAATGCTTTTTATCCTGATGGGCTTTTCATGCACTCAATGTTGCCCCCTGCTGAGAAAGACTTGCGAAGAGGAGTACGGTATGAGGACTTCTCATCATGTTCTGTCAATAACGGTGCAAAACTCTGGGTAAGCTAATAAAAATTTGACAGCTGTGCTAATTATGGCTGCCACAGCTCCCTACAGTCAAGAATATAACTGTTATAATACTGCTCCTATGTACAAGAATATAACTACTATAATGCTGCTCCTATGTACAAGAATATAACTACTATAATGCTGCTCCTATGTACAAGAATATAACTACTATAATACTGCCTCCTATGTACAAGAATATAACTACTATAATACTGCCCCCTATGTACAAGAATATAACTACTATAATACTGCCTCCTATGTACAAGAATATAACTACTATAATACTGCCTCCTATGTACAAGAATATAACTACTATAATACTGCTCCTATGTACAAGACTATAACTACTATAATACTGCTCCTATGTACAAGACTATAACTACTATAATACTGCTTCCTATGTACAAGAATATAACTACTATAATACGGCTCCTATGTACAAGAATATAACTACTATAATACTGCCTCCTATATACAAGAATATAACTACTATAATACTGCTCCTATGTACAAGACTATAACTACTATAATACTGCTTCCTATGTACAAGAATATAACTACTACAGAGGGATCTGGATAGATTGGAGGCTTGGGCAGATAAGTGGCAGATGAGGTTTAATACTAACAAACGTAAAGTTATACACATGGGAAGGAATAATGCAAGTCACCCGTACATACTAAATGGTAAAACACTGGATAACACTGACATGGAAAAGGATCTAGGAATTTTAATAAACAGCAAACTAAGCTGCAAAAACCAGTGTCAGACAGCTGCTGCCAAGGCCAATAAGATAATGGGTTACATCAGAAGGGGCATAGATGCCCGTGATAAGAACATAGTCCTACCACTTTACAAATTGCTAGTCAGACCACACATGGAGTACTGTGTACAGTTCTGGGCTCCTGTGAACAAGGCAGACATAGCAGAGCTGGAGAGGGTCCAGAGGAGGGCAACTAAAGTAATAACTGGAATGGGGTAACTACAGTACCCTGAAAGATTATCAAAATTAGGGTTATTCACTTTAGAAAAAAGACGACTGAAAGGAGATCTAATTACTATGTATAAATATATCAGGGGTCAGTACAGAGATCTCTCCCATCATCTATTTATCCCCTGGACTGTGACTGTGACGAGGGGACATCCTCTGCGTCTGGAGGAAAGAAGGTTTGTACACAAACATAGAAGAGGATTCTTTATGGTAAGAGCAGTGAGACTATGGAACTCTCTGCCTGAGGAGGTGGTGATGGTGAGTACAATAAAGGAATTCAAGAGGGGCCTGGATGGATTTCTGGAGCGTAATAATAGAAAGGCAGAGAGGCAATCATTATCATCATCTGGGGCTAATATATCTCTGAACTCCTTATAGAATTCACTGGTCAGACCATCCAGGCCCGGGCTCTTCTTGGTTTTTAAGGAGTCAATGCTCCTCTTCACCTCCTCCTCAGTTATGGGCTCGGCCAAGCCATCTGCTTGTGCCTGATCTAGTTTGGGGAGTATGACGCCTTTCAGGTAAGTTCTTATGCTGTCACCACTTATCTGACAGCCTTTAAACAGATTTTTGTAATAATCTCCAATAATATTGTGAAGTTTACTCTGATATGACTGCTCTGTCCCCTCCTCATCTAACAGGCTGGTCATAAGCTTCTTACTAACCCTGTTTTTACAGGCAATATAGGGGTCTGGGTTGTGAACCCCCCAATTATCAAACTGTCCCTCTGCTTTGAGAGACTTGAGGCGGTCATACTGCAGCTCTCGCATCTCCTGCTTTATCTGGCTGACATACTTACCATCTATCTTCTTACCACTATTGATCTTACTATATAACCTGCTCAGCTGTAGCCTCAGTGCAGAATACCCTATATACTCCACATTACTATGCCTCCTCACAGCACGTATCAGAAACTGCTTGATATCACCCTTCATACACTCCCACCACTCCGCTGTGTCATCACACATACCCTGGGTGGTCCTCCGATCATTATAGAAGGTGGTAAAGGCATCTCTGAACTTTGGATCTTGCAGCACTGAGCCATTCACCTTCCAGTAGCCCCTACCACAGACCACGGCCCCGGCCAGATCCAAAGTGACACTCACCATACAATGGTCAGAGAACTCTATGGGACTCGTCCTGTAGTCAGAGCTCCTCACTTCACGTTTTATATACACTGCGTGCAGAATTATTAGGCAAATGAGTATTTTGACCACATCATCCTCTTTATGCATGTTGTCTTACTCCAAGCTGTATAGGCTCGAAAGCCTACTACCAATTAAGCATATTAGGTGATGTGCATCTCTGTAATGAGAAGGGGTGTGGTCTAATGACATCAACACCCTTTATTAGGTGTGCATAATTATTAGGCAACTTCCTTTCCTTTGGCAAAATGGGTCAAAAGAAGGACTTGACAGGCTCAGAAAAGTCAAAAATAGTGAGATATCTTGCAGAGGGATGCAGCACTCTTAAAATTGCAAAGCTTCTGAAGCGTGATCATCGAACAATCAAGCGTTTCATTAAAAATAGTCAACAGGGTCGCAAGAAGCGTGTGGAAAAACCAAGACGCAAAATAACTGCCCATGAACTGAGAAAAGTCAAGCGTGCAGCTGCCAAGATGCCACTTGCCACCAGTTTGGCCATATTTCAGAGCTGCAACATCACTGGAGTGCCCAAAAGCACAAGGTGTGCAATACTCACAGACATGGCCAAGGTAAGAAAGGCTGAAAGACGACCACCACTGAACAAGACACACAAGCTGAAACGTCAAGACTGGGCCAAGAAATATCTCAAGACTGATTTTTCTAAGGTTTTATGGACTGATGAAATGAGAGTGAGTCTTGATGGGCCAGATGGATGGGCCCGTGGCTGGATTGGTAAAGGGCAGAGAGCTCCAGTCCGACTCAGACGCCAGCAAGGTGGAGGTGGAGTACTGGTTTGGGCTGGTATCATCAAAGATGAGCTTGTGGGGCCTTTTCGGGTTGAGGATGGAGTCAAGCTCAACTCCCAGTCCTACTGCCAGTTTCTGGAAGACACCTTCTTCAAGCAGTGGTACAGGAAGAAGTCTACATCCTTCAAGAAAAACATGATTTTCATGCAGGACAATGCTCCATCACACGCGTCCAAGTACTCCACAGCGTGGCTGGCAAGAAAGGGTATAAAAGAAGAAAATCTAATGACATGGCCTCCTTGTTCACCTGATCTGAACCCCATTGAGAACCTGTGGTCCATCATCAAATGTGAGATTTACAAGGAGGGAAAACAGTACACCTCTCTGAACAGTGTCTGGGAGGCTGTGGTTGCTGCTGCACGCAATGTTGATGGTGAACAGATCAAAACACTGACAGAATCCATGGATGGCAGGCTTTTGAGTGTCCTTGCAAAGAAAGGTGGCTATATTGGTCACTGATTTGTTTTTCTTTTGTTTTTGAATGTCAGAAATGTATATTTGTGAATGTTGAGATGTTATATTGGTTTCACTGGTAAAAATAAATAATTGAAATGGGTATATATTTGTTTTTTGTTAAGTTGCCTAATAATTATGCACAGTAATAGTCACTTGCACACACAGATATCCCCCTAAAATAGCTAAAACTAAAAACAAACTAAAAACTACTTCCAAAAATATTCAGCTTTGATATTAATGAGTTTTTTGGGTTCATTGAGAACATGGTTGTTGTTCAATAATAAAATTAATCCTCAAAAATACAACTTGCCTAATAATTCTGCACTCCCTGTACACCCAGTCTATTCTACTGGCGTTACCGGCCTTATGGTAAGTGTAGGCTCTATTGGAGCTATGCAAACCATAGGGATCCACTAAATGAGCCTGCTGGACTATATTGTTAAGAAGTTCTCATCATATCTCAGTTGCTTATGACTATTGGAACGGTCCACATTACAGGAGACACTATTAAAATCCCTGCACATTATAAACACCCTGGATGTAAAACAATATGGCTTTATCTGCTGAAATAATTCCCTCCTCTCCTTTCTAGTCTGAGGAGCATAGATATTAATGGCTCTATAATACACAGTGTCCAGTATAAAGTCTAGCATCAGGCAGCGGCCCGGCCAGATCTCCAGGGCTCTCTCCACCTCAACTTCTATCTTATTAAAGAGAATCGCCACACCGTCATTTCTCTCCAGCCCGAAGGACCAGAAAGATGCTCCATGTCTCCAGTTTCTCTTGGCTACAAACACTGAGCATTGCTCTTCAAATAAGTCTCCTGTAAGAAGAAGATGTCAGATCTCTCCTGAGACAGACGCTGGTAAATCACCTGCCGCCTGTTCTTAGTCATCACACTGTTCAGGTTTATAGAGCTGATCCTCAGCCTCATCCAGGTCACTTAGTTTTCTTTTTTTTCTCCTTCCACTGCTGTGACCTGTATTGCCCCATCTTTTGGTGGACACTGGAGGGTCAGGTTCATCTTCCAGAGGGTCACCATCAGGGTTATGTGAAAAAACATACTCCATTTATACCTTTTCTTCTGACTCTTCTTCCCCTAGCGCACCATACTGCTCGGAGGTTATGGCCAGCACTGGCGGATCCGGGGTTTTCTTTGCTGTAGTACTGTTCTTTCTTTTTACAGTCTGGAACCCCTCTTCATCCACAGAGGACCTCCTGAGCTTCCTGAGCCCTGCAGCTGGACCATCAGGCTTTGTAGACGTAGAGGGCAGTTCTTTAGGTGGTTTGGCAACTGGTTTACTGGTCACTTTACTCTGCATATGAGAATTATCTTCAGTGGGGGGTACTTGTAGTGCTACAGATAGTACTTTAGTTTCCACAGCAGGATTTCTGGATTTCGGAGCCTTTTCAATGGCTGGTACTTGTGATTCAGCAGATGTTGGTACTTGTAATGGAGTAGTTGGGCTATCAGTCTCTAACTCTGCTGGTACTTGTAGTACATCAGGAGGGCCTTCACTCTCTACAGCAGGGTCACTAGTACTTTGCATTGCTTCAGTATGAGAATTGCCAGTTTCTGGGGCTGTATCTGCTCTTGCAGTGACATCTTCCTGACCTTCCTCCATGGCCTCTGAGAAGATCTCATCACTGCCTTTATTATGATCTGCATGCGGACAGTCCCGGAGCATATGACCAGATCCTAAACACAGGTTACAGATGACCGGACCTGTACAGTCGTCCTTTGAATGTCCAAACTGTCCACAAAATGAGCACTTAATATGGGAGCAGTTGATGGCGAGGTGCCTGCCCCCACATCTGTGACATAGCCGCGGCTGACTGGGGTAGTAGCATATCCCTCTCTCTGAGCCCAGGTAGAAGGAGTGCGGCAGATGTCTGGTCACACCATTGTTCTGCTCTAGTTGTATCCTCAAGGTGTATCCGCAATTCCAGATGTCTTCCTCATCATAGATTTTTCCTGGATGACTCTTCAACAGACACTGTCTGCTCAGCCAATGCTCCAGATCTGCCAGCGCCACCACCTCAGACTGGAACAAGATGGTGGTGGTGCAGCGTACTCAAGTTGTGTTTAGAAATGTGTTCCTGGGTATTGTAGTGCAATAGACACTAACCTGAGACGGCTGACTCTCTGCATAGGCAGGTGATGGTAGGAAAATGTTCGTGACGCCAGTGCCAATTAAACGGTGGCACGCCGTTTGCTGATAGCAGGAATAACTGAGGAACCACGTGATGTTAAAACAAAACTCCAACTTTAGTAGTTTCCATATAGAGACATTAACGGAAGCACAGTTCCTTTGCATACAGTTGATTTTTCAATACGGTCGATGCAGGCAATACAGATTAAGCAAGGTGACTTCAGAGTGTGAAACACAGGACTTGCAGTACAGGAGCTTGCACTCTATTCCTGACTGATCCTGGGACATAGAAAATCTTCTCCAAGGCCCAATACCTTAACTCTGGCGTATATCCTTGGTTCTCTCTTTATAAAGTACCTCCTCTGTTATCTTGAGTACCTCTTGCTTTTCTGCGCTTTGCCTCTGTCTCCCTCTCAGCTTCCTCAGGCTCTTTAACTGAGGTATTCCTGTTTCGGCATATGGAAATTCAGGGGGGGAACCTTCTCCTTGAATCTGGAACCCGGTTACAGGGACTGCAAAACCCTCTCCTGGACCGCAGGCTTCAGGCCTGGACTTGTCTCTGACATGGTCTAGTCTCCAACCACAACTCTAGACTCAACTTTAGACTCAACTTTAGACTCAACTGCCCTTCCTTTCCCTGTCTGGGCCTTATATAAACTAGGGCTCCCTAGCTCCCTCTAGTGACTAAGAGCTGGAATGACACCCCTAGCAGGCCTGTACATGCAAGTTTCACAGTAACAGGGAAATAGATAGCATTACATTACATGACAATTTATAAAGATGACATATACCAACTTCCCCATAATTAAGGAGGGACGACAGCACACCAAGTGACACTTTTGTAGTGACGGGCATTACAGTCCCCGTACACTACATACCCCACTGCTTTAAGTTGAGTACGACCTCGTACTCCATCAGGGCTCGCCCAACTGGAATCTCTACCTGAAACAGAAAAAAGAGACATGCAGGCATACATACATGTAATTCATCTGCATTTACATTCATATCAGGTCCAATTGGCAAAGGTGAAGGGTGGTGACAAGGGGCGTCGTTCTCTTCTCCTCAGGATAGTGAATGGAACTGGGGCGCTGACCTGGCACAGCGTAACATTATAACCAGGATAGTCCATGACAATGAATAAGTCCATAATAGAACAGCAAAATAGATAAAACAGTATAAAAGTTCTTGGAGGCTCAAAGAACAAACATGAGTCCGTACCCAGGTTATTTTCCTAATAAATCACAGAGGCTCTCGTGCGGTGGAGTCCATCTCTGGGCACATTTCCTTTTAAAAGAGCAAAAATCTCAGAGGCTCAGGTTCTTTTGAGTCTGTCTCCGGGCACGGTTCCTTAGTATCAAGTTGCACAATAAAATGACAGCAAAGACAAGTGCTGTAATACCCCTGATCAACCTGAAAAGGGGGTTAAGGGTAAAAGGTGCAACTCAGGAACAGGCACAACTTGGCGTGGGATAGCAAAAGCAGGCAGGAGGTCCTGGAAACAAACTTGGCTTTGTTGACTTTAATACTTCAGTGGTCAACACCCACCACTGAGCCGTGGATAAACTGGCAGCAGCAACAAACGACCAGGGAACATAGGACTCCTGTCCTGGAAGGGTTAACAGCATTTTTCGTTGGTGAAATAAATCAAAGGCCTAGCAGGCTGATTCACAGGGGTATGTCATCATTACCCGGCTCTGCTGGCAAGTACGGCCTGTAGTAGTCCTCTACAGGAGGATGTGCCCACATAACAGTGTTAGGGGGAAGCTGCAACGTGAAGGGACCCCTAATAGGTATTGGCCCCATGGGCCTAGGGGTAAACCTTTGGGTGGACCGTACCGGTCCCGGCATGATAATTGTGGGATGAAGTGGAGTGGATACCGCCGCCGCAAGCGGTCCGGTGGGCTCTGTGCAGCAATTCACAGCAACAGGGGGTCTTCTTTGGGGCACTGGCGGAGCGGTGGCAGCAGAAGGTACTCTACGGGTGGTGACAGGCACCCTTACCTCGTCCTTCTTCGGCGGCGTCTGGATCCTGGCGGTCGCGATCTTGCGCAGCTCCCGCAACTTCTCCTCCAGCCGGACAATCTGCTCACCGATGCTCTCCGTGTCAGAGTCGCGGTCATCTGCTGGCGCCGCCGGCGCAGGTACAGTCACCGATGGCGCGGACTCGGCCTCTGCAGGTTCTGGTGATGCATCGGGTCTCCGACCCCTCCGGATGTTCTCAAAGGTATTTCAAAGTCCCTTTAGATTTTCCATCTCTTGCATGGTCTTCTCCCGACGAGGCAGCTCGGGGGAAGGGTAAGGGCTCACCCATTTTTCCAACACGGTTGGCTGCCAGAAGACGTTAGGCCCAATGAAGGAGCTCCGCTCCTGGAAGGCGTGATGGGCCGGCTCTGGAGAGCGTTCCGGTTCCCGCTCGCAGCCAGAGTAGTCTTCTTCTTCTGCCTCCCAGCCCTCAGGTACTCGCTTGGGACGGGTCACGGCAGTGGCATAAGGGCCTCTCAGGCTCTCGGCAGGGGTGAACTCCACTTCCTCTCCCTCGCGGAGGCTGTGCTGATAGGAAGGGAGGTAGTCTCTCTTGACAGACCTTCTATTAACATATAAGTCTCTGCCAGTCAGGTAATCTTGTATGAACCCGTAGCCACGGGCTTTGTCAAAGAACACCACCAACCCCTTTCTCCTTTCCAGGCGGGGTTGGGTGTTGGTGTGTCTTTCATGGATTGTCTTGGTCAACTCTTCATAATAGATCTTGGTCTTTGTATTCCGCTTTATAGCGGCCTCCCGGATCTCTGCCATAAGTGACGACCACTTGAAAGAGGGTTGAAAGAAGTTTCTCCAAGAGCCATAGCAGGGCTCTGGTTCTTTCTCCCGTGGCGGGCAGGCGGGTTTCTCCGGTCCCGGAGAGTAGGCCGGTGGAGCCTCCTCTGGCTCTACACCAATATCATACATTTTTGGGATCTCAGGCGCGGACGCTGCAGCAACGCTCTGTTCACTTTCCAACATGCTCGATCCTTCTCCGGAGAGCGATAGGGTCCCGTCAATTAAATCAGCCAGCTCCTCCCATTGCACTGGGAGGCCGCCCCCCAGGTATTCCAGTATATGGAAGGCGGTGTCCATGCTGGCAGACATGCAAATGTCCAGATAAGCAGTGGCGCCTGACCTTGAACTCCTTCCCGCTACTTCCTCAGAAAGGCGCCAATTTTTCCCGCCTTTTCGGGATGAAGATGACGCAGCAGTTATTTCAGTAGCCTCAGCGGCCATCTTTAGCAAGAAACGCTGTCTATTCACTGACAGCAAGCAGGATGACGAAAAGTCCACAAAACCACACTCCGACGTGGCGACTTCCTTCCTCTTGGTAGCGCAACACTGCACAGCGCTTTTTAGAGGTTTTAGGAACACTTTTGGTATGATTTTCAGTTCACAAAGTCCACTTTAAATAAACAGGCAATTTGTCACTTTGGTCACAGGGCAACTGTATAAGGCACAAAGTTCACACTTCTTGCACTAGAAAGCGTGCGTATCCTGTTCGTGACGCCAAAAGAGAGGTGCAGCGTACTCAAGTTGTGTTTAGAAATGTGTTCCTGGGTGTTGTAGTGCAATAGACACTAACCTGAGACGGCTGACTCTCTGCATAGGCAGGTGATGGTAGGAAAATGTTTGTGACGCCAGTGCCAATTAAACGGTGGCACGCCGTTTGCTGATAGCAGGAATAACTGAGGAACCACGTGATGTTAAAACAAAACTCCAACTTTAGTAGTTTCCATATAGAGACATTAACGGAAGCACAGTTCCTTTGCATACAGTTGATTTTTCAATACGGTCGATGCAGGCAATACAGATTAAGCAAGGTGACTTCAGAGTGTGAAACACAGGACTTGCAGTACAGGAGCTTGCACTCTATTCCTGACTGATCCTGGGACATAGAAAATCTTCTCCAAGGCCCAATACCTTAACTCTGGCGTATATCCTTGGTTCTCTCTTTATAAAGTACCTCCTCTGTTATCTTGAGTACCTCTTGCTTTTCTGCGCTTTGCCTCTGTCTCCCTCTCAGCTTCCTCAGGCTCTTTAACTGAGGTATTCCTGTTTCGGCATATGGAAATTCAGGGGGGGAACCTTCTCCTTGAATCTGGAACCCGGGTACAGGGACTGCAAAACCCTCTCCTGGACCGCAGGCTTCAGGCCTGGACTTGTCTCTGACATGGTCTAGTCTCCAACCACAACTCTAGACTCAACTTTAGACTCAACTGCCCTTCCTTTCCCTGTCTGGGCCTTATATAAACTAGGGCTCCCTAGCTCCCTCTAGTGACTAAGAGCTGGAATGACACCCCTAGCAGGCCTGTACATGCAAGTTTCACAGTAACAGGGAAATACATAGCATTACATTACATTACATGACAATTTATAAAGATGACATATACCAACTTCCCCATAATTAAGGAGGGACGACAGCACACCAAGTGACACTTTTGTAGTGACGGGCATTACAGTCCCCGTACACTACAGTGGCCCTCACTACCTGAGGCTTGGACAGCTGGATCACCCCAGATGCTCCCAGATTGACTGTTCTTTCATGTCATTGTATATATTCCAGAATAAGTCCAGATCATACTGAAGTCCTTCAGAAAAACCTTCCCTATGTACAGTCTGGAGGGGAGGTTTTCTTCTGGACCCGTATACTTAATCCTGACAGCGTTCCTCCTCTGAGGCGGAGGGTTAGCCGGGCTTGTAACATTAGAGAACAGTCTCCAGAATTGTGGACGGTCTTCAGGAGGATCAGTGCTGGGCCACCCCTCTACAGGTTTACTGACTCTAGCTTGTCCTGCAGATCCACCTGTGTATGCTCCAGACTGCTGTGCAGCTGACACTGTGAGCGACTGAGGGTCCTGTATACTGACCTCCATGTCTGCTCCAGTCTGTGTAGTTGTCTCCTCTGAGAGCTGACTTTCATCCACAGCACTGAGCAGGGTCTCACCCACAACACTGAGTGGGGTCTCAATCACAGCACTGAGCGCGGTCTCAATCATAGTGCTGAGCGGGGTCTCAATCACAGCACTGAGCGGGGTCTCATCCACAGCACTGAGTGGGGTCTCAATCACAGCGCTGAGTGGGGTCTCAATCACAGCGCTGAGTGGGGTCTCAATCACAGCACTGAGCGGGGTCTCATCCACAGCACTGAGCGGGGTCTCATTCACTATGTCCGAACATGAAGCACTTTCAAGCTCACACACAGGATTGCGGCTCGCATTCACTTCACCAGAGTTACAAGCTGAGTCCACTGCAATTAACCTCTTGTTGGATGACTCACTTTTCTCCATAGTATTCCCAGCATTTTCAGAGACTGACTGCTCAGACCCCATACATAGTGACCCTGAAAGCAGTGACCCTCCAGGCGCTGGACCCACACATCTCTGAGGGGTTCTTTGCTTCACCATATTGTACACATCGCCATAATTTTTACTTTTTATTTCAATAATTTCTTTTATCTTCACATTCTGGGCTCTGGCCTCCCTCTTTTTCCCCATTGCCCAGCTTTCCACTTTAGGTATTGTGTTTTTACCTTTATCTAGTTTATGTTCTAATATATCAAGTTCACGTGTGCAGTCATCCAGGCATTCATACTTAAGCTTTTTCTTGGGATCAGTCTCTGTCTTAATCTCATCTCTTAACTTAGAAATGTGCCTTTCCAGTTTAAATAAACTTTTCTTTGTCACAGTTGTACTCAATCGAGAAGCACTACAAGTTTCAGTTGACTCACTAGCCACCATTTCCAGATTATCGCTTCCACCATCTCCATGCTGCAGGCCACACTCCAAGCTCTGGGCTTACCTAGGATCATCAGCCCAGCTCCCCTCCCCTCCACCTGGGTCAGAAGCCATGCCCCCTCCCTGCAGGGAGCTCAGCAGCACACGTCTATCCTCTCCTATGGACAAGAATATAACTACTATAATACTGCCCCTATGTACAAAAATATAACTACTATAATACTGCTCCTATGTACAATAATATAACTACTATAATACTGCCTCCTATGTACACGAATATAACTACTATAATACTGCCTCCTATGTACACAAATATAACTACTATAATACTGCTCTTCTGTACAAGAATATAAATACTATAATACTGCCTGCTATGTGCAAGAATATAACTACTATAATACTACAAGAAAATATAAAGAATTTGAGCAGCACAGCTGTATATACAGTATAAACGGAGTGCCAGCGGCTGTGAAGGCAATCCCCCTTCAAGTAGTTAGCAGGAAAAATTCCACGACACTTCCAAGGCGTAAAATAAAATCAGACTTTATTCACCAGACCAGAAACGTTTCGATCCACCCCCTGGGATCTTTCTCAAGCAGTGACAAACATACTAGTGCACTGTGCATATTTATACAGCTTCACATCATTAATCAATCAAAGTGCTAATTGTAACAATCAAAGGGATATCATAACATAATCTTCAAAGTACATCAAATACCAGTGTATACCGTGAATGTGATATAGGCATAAAATACAACAAATATGCTTTCGGTATCCTTGCCCAATAAAACAATCATAAATGCATAAATCAGTGTATGGTCATCATAATTGTAATTTTGCACATCTGTGGATGACTTCATAATTGTATATATAGTGCAGGTGTACCTTAAAAACAAACGAGATGAGGAAAGTCCTAGAGCGGGCGTAGGAAGAGGTCCACATGGATTTCGGCGTGCCGGTCAATCAACTGCGCATGTCGCAGGACCTTTTGAAACATTCAGGTCACGTGATCGGACCTACTACTATAGTTACTATGTTCATCATGCAAGCGTCTGTGAGGTCAGACGTCATGCGTTCCAACGTGGAGCGCACACGTCTACGTAGGCCTTCACGCCAGTGAACTAAATATGTCATGCGTTCCAAAGGCATATGGAGCGCATGCATCACCATGTGGGGGAGCCCGTCCGAGAGTGCACCCTGGCCCCAATCTACCAGGCGCACAGCATCATGTGCGACCATCCAGCCGCGTAGGCAGCACCATGCATTGGTAACCACTCTAAGCATGAAAAGTGAAAAAGGTGTCATGACATATCATGAGTATACGTGGCAATGATGCCATCGTACACCAAACATATGGCTCTATATCAGAGCTTTTTCACAGTTGTAAGTATCACTGTAAGGTAACTCTGGCTAGTTTATGATCAGTACAATATCAGCTATTTGTAGCAGAGAAGGTATGTATAGTATCCATCTAATTAGCAATTCCCCTAGTCATACGAGGAGTCAGACCGGTATATCATGTGCTGGTTACACACGATCACAGGTCCGAGCGCCATCCCTGTCAGGAGACCGCCATCCCTGGATGTCAACCTGATCAGAGGAGGGTATCATCCTCTAGATTACGGGGATGTTAACCCTAGTCTATACAGTGAAAGTAATTATGTCATCCACCTATCATCTCAGAGTCGGTCACCGATGTCACAGAGCAAACCCCGGCAACGTAGTGGCCACATAAGTCAAAAGACTATCATCATGCCGCGCAACCGGCGGGGGCCACCATGCAGACAAGAGGGCCAAACCCCCTAGTGAATGACGTCTAGCCAAAGAGGCTAATGTTATAGTCCACTGGCAACCAAGTGAAAATGTATAAGAAGGTGCATACATGAAATAAAAATAAACATAGTAAGCAGCAAAAGCAAGGGATACCCTTGCTCCTGCGAGTATTAAATTGTTATATTCTTGTTTCAACGCCTTCTCATATCCGTCGTGCCACATTCCACCGCTCACCCTTCACACTCAGGACTCCTCATCCCTTAACTGCAAAAGAATAGAAATAGGAATAAGAATAAATGTTAAGAACCCCTGTAATTAAACAGGGGGCACTAGTACATGCACCCAAGAACAAAGAACTAGCAAAATCCAAAATAACTCACTCAGGATAATATCCATGGTTTATAGTCTACATTAAGTCCCTGAGGTTTTAATGTGTTCAGTTTGGAGATCCATTGGATCTCACATCTTTTTAAAAGTAATTGTCTATTTCCACCTCTCCTAGGAGTGGGGACGTGGTCTATTAACATACACTTCAGATCCCTTTCCTGGTGTCCAAGGTCCGTGAAGTGTTTGGAGACTGGGAGATCCATGCGTTTTTTTCGGATCGTATATCTATGTTGGTTGATTCTGGATTTAAAATCCAGCGACGTCTCACCAACATATAGCAATTGGCATGGGCACCATAGTATATACACTACATATGTCGATTCACATGTCAAAAAATGTTTAATATGGTACTTTTTATGTGTAGTAGGATGAAGAAAAAAACTATGCATGTATCGACAGTTTACGCAGTTCAAACAGGGAAAACCTCCCAATTTTCGACAGCGTAAAAATGTTTGACCAGATACCCGTTGTGGACCAATATCTGTATGTATCAATTTGTCCTTAAGATTTCGTGCTCGTTTATATGACATGAGGGGAGGAAGTTTGAATTCTTCAATCCCCTCATGTCCACTTCTCAAGATAGACCAATGTCGTGAGACAATCTGTCGAATCCGCATGCTGTCCTCAGTATAGACAGTAACCAATGGGATCCTATTATTGTGTTTTCTAGTCACTCTCTTCTTTTTCAACAACTCAGTACGTGGCTTATGCTGTATAATGTCTAGATGTTAATCTAGTAATGCTGAAGGAAAGCCTCTATCCTTAAATGTCTGTGACATGTGATCAAGTGTACCCCTTAGTTCCTCATCATTACTCACAATGCTTTTCGCTCGTAAAAATTGGCTTAGGGGCAATGATTTGATCATTGCTCTTGGGTGTGCACTATTGAAACTCAATAAAATATTCCGATCTGTTGGTTTGCGATACAGTGTAGTAGAAAGTGACTGTTCTGTCACCGTAATGAGGGTGTCAAGGAAATGTATCTGTTCACTAGAGTGTTCTAAGGTAAATTTAATATCCATGTCAATGGTGTTAAGGAAATGAAAATATTCAAAGAGTTGATCCTCAGATCCAGTCCAGATCCAAAAAATGTCATCTATGTATCGCCACCACCTCAGCACATGGCGGAAGTGGGGCGATACATAGATGTGTGTCTTCTCAAGGAAGGAGACCGCCATGTTTGCGTAAGTGGGGGCCACATTGGACCACATGGCGGTCCCCTTCCTCTGGAGATAAAAATAATCACCAAAAAGAAAGTAGTTACATGTCAAGACCAAATGTAATAGCTGTAAAATAAAATCCTGGCACCTCGCTGAAAGAGTGGAATTAGTCAGGGCCCTAGTCACTACCTCCAATCCAAAATCATGTCTAATTGAGGTATAGAGGCTAGTTATGTCAAGAGATGCTAAAATAGCACCAGGGGGTAATGTGACATCCGTTAATTTGTTAAGAAAATCTGAGGTGTCTTGAATGTAAGATTGAGCAGATATCGCATATTGTCTCAACATCCTATCCAAGAAGATGGATATGTTACAAAGTAGAGAGCCCCTCCTCAAGACGATTGGCCTCCCTGGGGGGTGGGGGGGTGTTTAGGTTCTTATGCATCTTAGGCAATAGGTACAGGAAAGGTGTCATTGGGTGTGTAACAGAAAGAAAATCCCTATAATACTACCTCTTATGTACAAGAATATAACTACTATAATGCTGCTCCTAAGTATGAGTGTAACTACTGTAATACTGCTCCTATATACATATATAAGGATAAAATACTACAATACTGTCCCCTATGTTCAAGAATATAACTACAATAATACTGCCCCCCTATGTTGAAGAATATAACTACTATAATACTACCCCCTATGTACAAAAATATAACTACTATAATACTGTTCCTATGTACAACAATATAATTACTATAATACTACTTCCTATGTTCAAGAATATAACTACTATAATACTACCTCCTATGTACAAGAATATAACTACTATAATACTGCCTTCTATGTACAAGAATATAACTACTATAATACTGCTCCTATATACAAGAATATAACTACTATAATACTGCCTCCTATGTGCAAGAATATAACTACTGTAATACTGCCTCCTATGTACAAGAATATAACTACTATAATACTGCCTCCTATGTACAAGAATATAACTTCTATGGAGCCAAGTGGAGATTTCAATTAACAAAATTTGCTCCACATCCATAGTCCTGGATCAAAAATTGATCCTACTCTGGTGTCCTAACACATCACTCACTCCAGCCAAGTCAGATTTACCTACTATACTCATTACAGCCGCCAAACTTCTAATTCCCCTGTTGTGGAGACAAACTCTACCCCCTACCATTTCAGGATGGATGGAAAAGGTTGATCAATTGTATAGGTTTGAGGAGCTGGCTCACTGGGAGTCGCATACTCGCACGAAGTTCCTCAAAACGTGGCTTCCTTGGAAGAACTTCAGATATCCTGACAATTAGAGCAGAATCCCCCCCCCTTCCTCCCCTTCTTTCCTTTGTCTCCCCGTCCTTCCTTACATTATTTGTACTGCTGGGTCTCTATTTTATTTATTATGACAATGTTCATGTGCCTGGATAGAGATGACATTTTTGCTCGTCATTTTACCGTGCAGACTGTTCTATATGATCAACATACTGTGCTTCACTTTTGCTTATCATAATGCACTTTTTGTGTTGAACAATGTAAAATGTATTTTGTCTTAATCTGCCTATGTCTTTTTATGACATGACCAATAAAAAGAGATTTGGTTAAGAATATAACTACTATAATACTGCCTCCTATGTACAAGAATATAACTACTATAATACTGCCCCCATGTACAAGAATATAACTACTATAATACTGCCTCCTATGTACAAGAATATAACTACTATAATACTGCCTTCTATGTACAAGAATATAACTACTATAATACTGCTCCCAATGTACAGGAATATGACTACTATAATACTGCCTCCTATGTACAAGAATATAACTACTATAATACTGCTCCTATGTACAAGAATATAACTACTATAATACTGCCTTCTATGTACAAGAATATAACTACTATAATACTGCCTCCTATGTACAAGAATATAACTACTATAATACTGCCTCCTATGTACAAGAATATAACTAGTATTATAATGCCTCCTATGAGTAAGAATATAACTACTACAAAATCAGAGAAACTTTTAGCTCATGAATCACAAACCTAATGGGATATTTCTAATCTATAGAATTGAGTACTCTGAGCATTTTTCACTTTTATCAACGCTATTAAACCTGGCATACTAGCTGGCAGGTTTGATCACAGTGACTGAAATGAACTATTTTTCTTTGCAATCGGTATTGCCGATGCAAAGAAATTGTTAAATTTTAGTGATATGTAATTAAGGTGCTTAGAGCTTTGAAAGGATGGCCTAACCCCTTGGAGCACTGCTTCACTGATACCTCTCCCTGTCGCCACTTTCCCTCCCAATGAGATTGACAGAGCCAGGCATCCTCATTGCTCCGATGCTTGGGCCTGAAATCTTGCGAATGTCCTTGTGCAATGAGCAGGACACTGGTACAGTGGCCAATGATGCAGTGGGTTCGGATAGGTGCATATAAGTCTATGAGTAGTTCGTGACACCAATTGCAGCTTGCGCAGGTACTGTAACAGGGCCCTTTAAGATGTAATAACTCACGCACCAGGTGAGGAATGTTAGAGTCGGGATAGTGTCTCTGTGTATGTCAACGGTGTCTCCTACCTTGGTAATATGTGGCAGGAATCAATATGTATATTCTGCTTCTTAACATATGCCTAGTGAATCTGGCAGGTATCTATCTTCTGCTCTGTCTGTCTTCTGCTTGATATGGGCCTGACTAGCTGAGGAGGTATCTGGATAAACACTCACAGTTCTGCTCGCAGGGTATATTTCGTCCTGGAGATCTGTAGATCTGGAGATGCTGCTTGCTTGTCCACCAGCACTGAGGCTGAAGCGCTCAGTCTGGGAAGGGTGGTCCTTGGCCTCAGCCGAGGCTGGATCCTAGATTGGGATCCCTATGTCTGGGAGCTCCTACTAACACAGCCTACCCCAAGCAGGGGGACTGGTACACACTCTAACTTAACTTCCTTTCCTCCCCATGAGGCAGGATGTGGGAACATTCCACTCCTCCTCAAAGAGGGGGGAGCTAGACTGGAAGGAACTAGTCCAGTCTAGATATACTAAACTGGCTATGGTCTGCTGAACATATTGCTGCCACCTGCTGGTGTACATGGAAATTACAGCAAATATATTATACAGGCCTGGAAAATACATATAATGGAAAATGCATTGTTAGATCACACAAGATGACAATACATATGCACCTGACATGATGTAGTGGGGAGAAAGAGTTTAGTGACATACTCTGGGATGTTACACTTGCACAGTTAAAATCCCTTGCAGTCATCCCTGCTCTGAGATTTTCACTGCTTATGTGCTGATGGTACTGCTGCCAGTGCATGTTCAAGATTTCAAGGCCAGGCATCGAAGCGATGTGAATGCTTGGCTTAATCTCACAGGGAGGGGGAGTGGCAACTAAGAAAGCCAGTGGTGAAGCATTGCTCTGAGGGACTAGGCCAGCCCCTCAGTGCTCTGAGCACCTCATTAAGGCTACTTTCACACTAGCGTTTTTTGAGGATCCGTCATGGATCTGCAAAAACGCTTCCGTTACAACCGCAGGCATCTGTCATGTTGTATTATGTCTTATATAGCCAAGACGGATCCGTCATGAACTCCATTGAAGGTCAATGGGGACGGATCCGTTTTCTGTCATTGTGTGTCAGGACGGGCCCGTCTCGCTCCACATCCCAGGAGGAACAGAAAAACGCTGCTGGTGTTCACCTCCAGAACGGAATGGTGACTGAACGGACGCAAACTGATGCATTCTGAGCGGATCCTTTGCCATTCAGAATGGACAAAGGGATTAATTATTGTTACTTATGCTGCTATTAATTAATTATTTTTCTTAAAGTAGGTGGTCACATCTAAATTAATTCAACACAAATCAAAAGTACTCCAATTGCCCTTAAAGACGGTGTATGACTCTCTGTCTCCTAGGACTGTATGCAACTCATTTCAAGTTCTTTAATGCAAAGACATCATTAGTAATGTCAAAGTGACATATATGGCTATAGGTAAATTGACAGTTGTCAGTGGTCTGTTGGTCTCACGGTAAGGAACAGTGATCCCTGAACTCCTGTCTAGCACTGTCCCTACCTATTTGATCCGACCCAAAAGGTTGCCCACAACTGGACGGCAGTCCCGTCCTAAATAAGTGCAAGGTCCAAATCAGGGCTGGTTAGGAACGTAACAGTTGGATTATTTTTTTAAATAAAATTTTGGTCCAAAAACGCTTTTGGTGGCAAATGCCTGCCGGTGTATACAAACACACCACTTAGGGTATGTGATTCTCCTTCTTCATCTAAAACCTATTTCAGGATATTGCCTGAATTGAATTGTAAAAAAAAAAAATCAGATTTGGCCTGAATTTTTTGAAATTTTGTGTCACATTCGATTAGTCTAGAATCGATTTGCACCTCTCTAGCACTGTTGAAATGCTGACCTATAGAGATCCTTCTGCTGGTAATTCTCTTTGCACATTATATTTTCCCATCCATCTCATCTGGTTTAAAATATTAATATTATGTGTGAACTGATTAGGGCCCAAAAAATAGTTTAATTTAAATAAATTTTTCATCTTGCAGAGTTACCCAAATTGGACCCTGAGAGAGAACACCAAGGAGGAAAAGTGAACTCTATAGTATAGAGTGCACTATATGGTGAAAAATATCAGCTTTATTGTACATCATAAGTAAACTAGAAAAGCTACAATTTCTGGGGAAATTGTGTGAAGTGTTCTTTCCTCCACCAGTAGTCTACAACTGGAGTGGGCGAAGTAACTGGGTGGAGTGGCTTGAGTAACTGTTGTGTGGCTCGAGTGGCTGGAGTAACTGTGGAAAGGTTGGACTGGGCAGAGTAACTTTATGGAGTGGGCAGAGTAACTGTGTGGAGTGTTTGGAGTGAGTAAAGATAGTAAACATTACACTAACCAATTGATTGATCAAATTTAAAAAGTGCATATGGCAAACTTGATAGAGTGAGAAATGCATCTAAAAACGGTTGTAGTTTAAAAATTATAAATCCTACAGCAAAGAGCTTTATATTGTGAGAATCACAAGACCCAGAACTACATTTTGATGCATAGTATGTCTCTAGTAACATAGTAACATAGTACATGAGGCCGAAAAAAGACATTTGTCCATCCAGTTCGGCCTGTTATCCTGCAAGTTGATCCAGAGGAAGGCAAAAAAAAAAAAAACCCTGTGAGGTACAAGCCAATTTTCCCCCCTCGCCTATGACAGCACCCATGGATAGCATCCGCCCCCTTCCTCAGGACAGGAAACAGGAAGCACAGCCTCTTCAAAAGGGAGATACAACCCCCAACATGCCAGTTCTGTTTCCTGTCCTAAGGGACAGGGTGGAATGCACAGCATGAAGAGACGGAGCTGCGGGAGCCCCTTGGTTTTGTTACCCGTGGGAGGAGGGAAAACCCGAGCGGCGTAAGCCTTCTTTGGAAGCCGCTGCTGAAGCCTGGACCTCTGGACTCCCCCTCGTTCCGGTCACTCCCCCGTCGGGGCCGCCCTGTGTGTCCCCAGCACGGCGAACCTCTGCGGCCGTGCTGTATGTTCGGCTGCGGTCTGGCGTTCGCGCGGGGCGCGACGCCGTCACTTCCGGGTAGGTCAGGCCGGCGCTGACGTCATTAGTTGGCGCCGGATCCTGGCCTCTGGATTCTGCAGTGGGAGGATGCGTGGCCTTGGGCCGGAAGGGAAGGGTGCCGGTACGCGCCCGGCAAGTTCAAATCCAGCCAGCTCTCACTGCAGGCTGGTGTTTTGGCCTGCAGTGACCTCCATAGACGAAAGCCAGTGGCAGAAAATGGAGCCCACACAGCGCGCAGAACCCACTAAAACCACCAACGAATGCTTGGTACCGGTGGGGGTAAGAGGGGTGAATGCCCTGCTTTTTTCATTTATTTCAGATCTTGATGGGAGTCTTTGTTTATTTTGTGTGTTTAGACTTCCAAAGAGAAAAGGGGGTCAAGGTCCAAGGAGCGGGGCTGTGCTATTTGCAAAGGAAAGCTACCGTCCGGTTGGGGTAAACCTGCCTACCAGGCCTGCGTGGGCAAATTGTTGGAGGATGAGGCCCCTTCTCTCTTATCAAGCCTAAAAAAGATTATCAAGGATGAGGTTTAAGAATCAGTGAAGAAGTCCTTGAGTAATCTACTTGAAGATCGCCCTTGCACTTCCACTGCTGTCTCTATTCCCGCTTCAAGTGATCAGGAGTTGTTATCGGGATTAGAGGAGGAGGGAGAACTTCCGTCCTCGGATCACTCCCAGGATGAGCAACTGGCAGGGAGACCTTTGTTCCTTCCAGAGAACATTAATTCCCTAGTCGGGATCGTCAGGGCAACTATGGGGCTTGACGATCAGGCAGAACCCCAGTCCATGAGAGATTCCATGTTTGAGGGCTTAGGGACTAGGAGGCTGAAGTGTTTTGATGTACATGAAAACATAACTTCGGTAATTAAGAGTGAATGGAGTAGGCCAGATAGAAAAAAATTTGTGCCGTCTGCCTTAAAAAGGAAGTATCCCTTCGAAGACAAAGCCTCAGCTGACTGGGATAGAGCCCCGAAGCTAGATGCTCCGGTAGCGAAAATCTCTAAGAGAGCAGCCCTCCCGTTTGAAGACTCGGGTACTCTGAAAGATCCAATGGACAGAAGAGCCGAGGTCTATTTAAAGAAGAACTGGGAGGCGACGGCTGGCTCATTCAGGCCCGCTATAGCCGCCACTTCTGTTGCTAGGTCTTTAAAGGTTTGGATGAAAGAGATGGAAGAGCAAATAAAGATGGGAGCGCCCGTGGAACAATTGCTCTCGTCATTTCCAACTCTGTATAGTGCCATCGACTTTTTAGCAGATGCCTCAGTAGACTCCCTGAAGCTGTCAGCGAGAGCCGCAGCTCTTTCAAATTCCGCCCGCAGAGCGATTTGGTTAAAGGACTGGAAGGGAGATGCAGGTTCAAAGGCGAAATTGTGTGCTATTCCCTGTCAGGGGGAATTTCTCTTCGGGCCCACGTTGGACGATCTGCTGGAAAAGGCTTCTGACAGAAAGAAGGGTTTCCCTTCTATGCATCAGCAGCCTCCTAAAAAGCCCTTTCGTTCTCAGACATCCAGATTTAACTTCAAGAGAAGAGAAACTCCCAGACAGTCTGGTAATGCGGCCAGAAGGAACAAGGGGTTTCTTTTTTCAGGAGGAGAGGCCTCTAAAAAGCCTCCGCAATGACGCCAGACCCCCGGTTGGAGGTCGTCTCTCCCTCTTCGCAGAGCAGTGGCGGAAGATCAATCATTTCAGAGGGCTATTGCCTGAACTTCCTAAGAACTCCTCCAGAGAGATTCGTTTTGACGGACTATCGCTCCAGCCCAGAGAAGCTAGAAGCATTAAGTCTGGAGATTTCGGATTTGCTGAAGAAAAGGGTCCTTCAGGAGGTTCCAGCTCAAGAGAGGGAGACGGTATACTATTCAACGCTTTTCCTTGTAAAGAAGCCGAATGGCACCTTCCGTACTATAATAAATCTGAAGCTGCTCAACAAATACCTGGTGTACGAGAGGTTTCGTATGGAGACTATCAGTTCCATAATCCCAAATTTATTTCCGGGCTGCTACATGGCGACCCTGGATCTCAGGGACGCTTATTTCCACGTTCCAATCCATCCCAGTCACCAGAGGTATCTAAGAGTAGTAGTTCAGTTCCCGGACAGACTCCTACATGTACAGTTTCGGGCCCTGCCGTTTGGGTTGTCTCAGGCACCCAGGCTTTTCATAAAGATTGTAGCAGAGATGATGGCTCATCTGAGGGAGAAGGATCTGATTGTCATTCCCTATCTAGATGATTTCCTCCTTCTCTCTTGGGAACCAGGTCAATTAATCGATCAAATTTCCTGGTTCAGGGTGGTGCTGGTGAAGTTGGGTTGGGAGTTAAATCTCCAGAAATCCAATCTTCTGCCAAGCCAGATGTGCACCTTTCTGGGGCTACTCCTCGACTCCCAGAAACAAACGTGTTTTCTTCCAACACAGAAAATTTCTCTGCTAGTCTCCAGGGTTCAGGACATTATAGCCCGCCACTCCATCTCTCTAAGAGAAGCTATGTCAGTTCTAGGCCTAATGACGGCCGCAATCCCGGGGGTGGAATGGGCCCACTTCCACTCGAGATCACTTCAGTTGCAGATCCTGGGGGTTTGGGACAAAGATCCCCAATCCTTGGATTCTCTCTTTTCTCTTTCAACTCTAACGTTAAACGATCTAGAATGGTGGACGGTGCCTTCCAACCTTCAAAGAGGAGTCCCTTGGTCAAGGAAGGATCCCCTTACTCTGACTACAGATGCAAGCCCTTGGGGTTGGGGAGCTCACACAGATTCTCTACTTCTGCAGGGACAGTGGAATCAGGAGATAGTTCCCAAATCTCACAATTTCAAGGAGCTTCTAGCGATCCTCATGGCCTTGAAGAGGAGCCTCCACCTCTTAAAAGGCAGAAATATTTTGGTCTACTCAGACAACATGACGGCAGTAGCTCATATCAATCGTCAGGGGGGGACCAGATCTCCAGACCTAATGTCTCTCACCAAAGAGATTTTCGAGCTAGCAGAGGGTTTCCTTCCATCGATCAGAGCAGTACACTTAAAGGGAAAGGAGAATGTGACGGCGGATTTTCTGAGCAGGCATTGTGTTCGACAGGGGGAATGGTCCCTGAATCAACAGGTCTTCAGCGACATTGTGGCTCTTTGGGGTCTCCCGGTGGTAGATCTCTTTGCCACAAGGGGAAACAGAAAAGTGAAAAGTTTCTTCTCTCTGTCCCCATTAGAGCAGCCCACGGCGGTGGACGCATTGGCCCAATCATGGAGAGTAGGCCTCCTGTACGCCTTCCCTCCTATAAAACTACTCCCAAGAGTCCTGAGGAAGATTCGGGAGGAGAAGGCCCTAGTAATTACTATAGCCCCCTTTTGGCCCAGGAGGGTCTGGTTTTCCTGGCTAAGGAGGATGTCAGTAGCGGATCCCTGGGTACTTCCTGTCTTCCCGGGGCTACTAGTGCAGGGGCCGATACTTCATCCAGAGTTAGAGAGCCTGCACTTGACAGCTTGGCTGTTGAGAGGCAGATCCTAGAAATGAAGGGTCTCTCTGGGGAAGTGATAAACACCCTTTTGTCCAGTAGGAAAGCTGTTACTTCTAAGATCTATTTGAGGGTTTGGAGGGCCTTCCTTAGATTTGCAGATAAGCCAGTTAATGTCTTGGAGCCCCCCGAGTTGCCTCTAGTCCTTAGCTTCCTCCAGGAGGGCTGGAATAAAAAACTGAGGCCTAGTACTTTGAAGGTTCATATCTCTGCCTTAAGTGCTCTCTTTGAGTATAAGTTAGCAGACCACCCCTGGATTAAAAGATTTGTAGTTGCAATTTCTAAACGTGCTCCCGTCCAGAAGTCTAGAGTTCCCCCCTGGGATCTAAATCTAGTCTTGTCTGCCTTAACCATGGATCCCTTTGAGCCTATTGAGGATATCTCAATAAAGATCCTAACCTATAAATTAGTTTTTTTGCTAGCCATTACTTCAGCTAGAAGAGTGAGCGAGATATCCGCCTTCTCAATCGAGAGACCGTATCTTAATATTTTAGAAGATAGGGTTATTTTATCTCCTGACCCTGCCTTCCTTCCAAAGGTTTCATCATCCTTTCACCGGTCTCAAGATATAGTTTTACCTTCCTTCTGTTCCTCACCCAAGAATCAGAAGGAAAGGGAATTCCATTGCCTCGATGTTAGAAGGTGTCTAATTCAATACCTTTCTGCCACTCAGGACTGGAGGTCGTCCTCTAAACTTGTGGTTTCCTTTCAGGGACAGAAGAAGGGCTCCCCTGCTTCCTCTCAGTCCATTGCCAGATATATAAAACAAGCCATTTATCTTGCATATTCCTCTAAAGGGGTTCCTCCTCCTGCCGGGTTTGGAGCACACTCAACGAGAGCGGTGTCTACATCCTGGGCAGAAAGAGCTTCCGCTTCTATTGACCAGATTTGCAGAGCTGCTACGTGGAGCTCTTCTCATACCTTCTTTAAGCACTATAGACTGCAGCTTCCTTCACAGGAAGGTTTAGGGTTTGGGCGTAAAGTCCTCCAAGCAGTTGTCCCACCCTAGATAATCTGGCCTAGATATCCATGGGTGCTGTCATAGGCGAGGGGGGAAATATAGGATTACACTTACCGGTAATCATTTTTCCTTGAGCCTATGACAGCACCCGCCTAATACCCTCCCATAAAAAAAAAATATATATATATATATATATATATTTTTTTTATATATATATATATATATATATATATATAATATGTATAGAGAGAGATATACGTGTGTGTTTATATATACTTCTATGTACACACGGATATAAGCGTTTGTTCTGTTGTAGATTTGTTGTGGTGTAGTCTGTTTTTTTTGTCTCCTTAGTTCTTGGAATAGGACTTGCATGTTGGGGGTTGTATCTCCCTTTTGAAGAGGCTGTGCTTCCTGTTTCCTGTCCTGAGGAAGGGGGCGGATGCTATCCATGGGTGCTGTCATAGGCTCAAGGAAAAATGATTACCTGTAAGTGTAATCCTATATTTCCTCACTTTAGGGGAATAAAAAATTCCTTCCCGACTCCAATCAGGCATCAGAATAACTCCCTGGATCAACGACCCCTCTCTAGTAGCTATAGCCTGTAATATTATTACACTCCAGAAATACATCCAGGCCCCTCTTGAATTCCTTTATTGTACTCACCATCACCACCTCCTCAGGCAGAGAGCTCCATAGTCTCACTGCTCTTACCGTAAAGAATCCTCTTCTATGTTTATGTACAAACCTTCTTTCCTCCAGACGCAGAGGATGTCCCCTCGTCACAGTCACAGTCCTGGGGATAAATAGATGATGAGAGTGATCTCTGTACTGACCCCTGATATATTTATACATATTAATTAGATCTCCCCTCAGTCGTCTGTTTTCTAAAGTGAATAACCCTAATTTTGATAATCTTTCAGGGTACTGTAGTTGCCCCATTCCAGTTATTACTTTAGTTGCCCTCCTCTGGACCCTCTCCAGCTCTGCTATGTCTGCCTTGTTTACAGGAGCCCAGAACTGTACACAGTACTCCATGTGTGATTTGTAAAGTGGTAGGACTATGTTCTTATCACGGATCCGTTTGAAGTTGACACAATATGGCTCAATTTTCAAACGGATCCGTCCCCCATTGACTTTCAATGTAAAGTCTGGACGGATCCGTCTGAACAACTTTCAGACTTAGAATTTTTTCTAAACTATAATGCAGACGGATCCGTTCTGAACGCTAGTCTGAAAGTAGCCTTAGTTTGCTGTTTATTAAAATTCCTAGATCCTTTTCCATGTCAGTGTTACCGAGTGTTTTACCATTTAGTATGTACAGTACGGGTGACATGCATTATTCCTTCCCATGTGCATAACTTTACATTTGTCAGTGTTAAACCTCATCTAATAGCAACCCATTCTTTCATAATCACTTCTTGGAGTTTGTCAGAATTAGTGGGTTTTTGTTTGTCCACCCGCCTCTTGAGGATTGACCACAAGTTCTCAATGGGATTAAGATCTGGGGATTTTCCAGGCCATGGACCCAAAATGTCAACGTTTTGGTCCCCGAGCCACTGAGTTTTCACTTTTGACTTATGGCACGGTGCTCCATCGTGCTGGAAAATGCATTGTTCTTCACTAAACTGTTGTTGGATTGTTGGAAGAAGTTGCTGTTGGAGGGTGTTTTGGTACCATTCTTTATTCATGGCTGTGTTTTTGGGCAAAATTGTGAGTGAGCCCACTCCCTTGGATGAGAAGCAACCCCACACATGAATGGTCTCAGGATGCTTTACTTTTGGCATGACACAGGACTGATGGTAGCGCTCACCTTTTCTTCTCTGGACAAGCCTTTTTCCAGATGCCCCAAACAATCGGAAAGAGGCTTCATCGGAGAATATGACTTTGCCCCAGTCCTCAGCAGTCCATTCACCAAACTTTCTGCAGAAGATCAATCTGTCCCTGATGTTTTTTTTTGGAGAGAAGTGGCTTCTTTGCTGCCCTTCTTGACACCAGGCCATCTTCCAAAAGTCTTGGCCTCACTGTGCGTGCAGATGCGCTCACAACTGCCTGCTGCCATTCCTGAGCAAGCTCTGCACTGGTGGCACTCCGATCCCGCAGCTGAATCCTCTTTAGGAGACGATCCTGACGCTTGCTGGACTTTCTTGGACGCCCTGAAGCCTTCTTAACAAGAATTTAACCTCTTTCTTTGAAGTTCTTGATGATCCTATAAATTGTTGATTGAGGTGCAATCTTAGTAGCCACAATATCCTTGCCTGTGAAGCCATTTTTATGCAACGCAATGATGGCTGCACGCGTTTCTTTGCAGGTCACCATGGTTTACAATGGAAGAACAATGATTTCAAGCATCACCCTCCTTTTAGCATGTCAAGTCTGCCATTTTAACCCAATCAGCCTGACATAATGATCTCCAGCCTTGTGCTCGTCAACATTCTCACCTGAGTTAACAAGACGATTACTGAAATGATCTCAGCAGGTCCTTTAATAACAGCAATGAAATGCAGTGGAAAGTTTTTTTTTGGATTAAGTTAATTTTGGCAAAGAAGGACTATGCAATTCATCTGATCACTCTTCATAACATTCTGGAGTATATGCAAATTGCTATTATAAAAACTTAAGCAGCAACTTTTCCAATTTCTAATATTTATGTAATTCTCAAAACTTTTGGCCACGACTGTACGGGTGACTTGCATTATTCCTTCCCATGTGCATAACTTTACATTTGTCAGTGTTAAACCTCATCTGCCACTTATCTGCCCAAGCCTCCAATCTATCCAGATCCCTCTGTAGTAGTATACTGTCCTTTTCAGTGTAAATTACTTTACACAGTTTAGTGTCATCTGCGAAAATTGATACTTTACTATGCAAGCCTTCTACAAGATCATTAATAAATATATTGAAGAGAATAGGGCCCAATACTGACCCCTGAGGTACTCCACTAGTGACAGTGACCCAATCTGAGTGTGTACCGTTAATAACCACCCTCTGTTTTCTATCACTCAGCCAGTTTCTTACCCACTTACAGACGTTTTCTCCCAGTCCGAGCATTCTCATTTTATATACTAACCTTTTATGTGGTACAGTGTCAAATGCTTTGGAGAAGTCCAGATATACGACATCCATTGATTCACCGCTGTCAAGTCTAGAACTTATCTCCTCATAGAAACTGATTAAATTAGTTTGGCATGACCGATCCCTCATGAAGCCATGCTGATATGGCGTTATTTGCTTATTTCCGTTGAGATGCTCTAAGATAGCATCTCTCAGAAAACCTTCAAACAGTTTACCCACAACAGATGTTAAACTTACCGGCCTTTAGTTTCCAGGCTCTGTTTTTGGACCCTTTTTGAATATTGGCACCACATTTCCCATGCGTCAATCCTGTGGGACATTCCCTGTCAGTATAGAGTCCGCAAATATCAGAAATAAGGGTCTGGCTATGACATTACTTAATTCCCTTAGGATACGGGGGTGTATGCCATCCGGTCCTGGCGATTTTGTCTATTTTAATCTTTTTAAGTCGCTGTTGTACTTCTTCCTGGGTCAGACAGGACACTTTTAATGGAGAATTTATTTTTACATTCTGCATGTCATCTGACAGTTGATTTTCCTCAGGGAATACATTGGAGAAAAAAATATTTAACAGCTTTGCTTTCTCCTCGTCGCTCTCTGCGACTCCCCCCTCATTACTCTTTAAAGGGCCGACACCTTCAGATTTATACTTTTTAACATTTATATAATTGAAGAACATTTTAGGGTTAGTTTTACTCACCAACCTGCACATCTGTTGTTCTGTCAGGCCTATTGGTTAATACTAAGTCCAGTATTGCTGTCCCTCTAGTCAGGTCCTGAACCAGTTGGGAGAGGTAATTGTCTTTGGTTATTGCCAAGAACCTGTTTCCCTTATGAGATATACAAGATTCAGTTTCCCAGTCTATATCTGGGTAGTTGAAGTCCCCATAATAACCACCTCATTATGATTTGCCGCCTCGTCTATCTCGTTTAGTAGTAGATTTTCTGTATATTAGGTGGTTTATAGTAAACTCTTTTAAGTAATTTATTGTTGTTTTTAGCTCCATGTATCTCTATCCACAGTAACTCCACATGTTCATGTCCCTCACTTATATCTTCACGGAGTGTGGGCTTTAGACAAGACTTTTCATAAAGGCAAATCCCTCCCCCTTCTCTGGTTTTGACGATCTTTTCTAAACAGACTGTAACCCTGTACATTAATTGCCCAGTCATAGCTATCATCCAGCCATGTCTCAGTTATTCCCACTATGTCATAGTCCTCCTCACACATCACTAATTCCAGTTCCCCAGTTTTATTAGTCAGGCTTCTGGCATTAGTATACATACATTTGAGAGGTTTATGTATATTTTTTACCCTACACCTTTCCTTCTGAACTGTTCTAGTCCCTCCTTCCATTCCTCCCCCAGTCCCACTACCTTGCCCCCGGTCTCTATCTGCACTATCTTCCCCTCCTATAATATAATTTCCGTCCCCCCCAGTCCCTAGTTTAAACACTCCTCCAACCTTCTAGCCATCTTCTTCCCCAGCACAGCTGCCTCTTCCCCATTGAGGTGCAGCCCATCCCTACGATAGAGCCTGTAGCCTATAGAGAAGTCGGCCCAGTTCTCCAGGAACCCAAACCCCTCCTTCCTACACCAGTTCTTGAGCCACTTGTTAATCTCCCTAATCTCCCACTGCCTTTCTTGTGTGGCTCGTGGTACAGGCAGTATTTTGGAAAATACTACCTTTGAGGTCCTTGCCCTAAGCTTTTGACCTAAATCCCTGAAATCATTTTTAAGGACTCTCCACCTACCCCTAACTTTCTCATTGGTTCCGATATGGACCATGACCACTGGATCTTCTCCAGCCCCTCCCAGTAATCTGTCAACCCGATCCGCGATGTGTCGAACTCTAGCGCCAGGAAGACAGCACACTGTTCGGCAATCACGGTCTTTGTGACAGATTTCCCTATCTGTTCCCCTAATAATGGAGTCTCCCACTACCAGCACCTGTCTGGCCTGCCCTGCTCTCCTGGTCCCCTGCTAACTAAAGCTGACATTCCCCTGACTGGCAGAGGAAGTGTCCGGCTGCGGCAGTGCCGTCCCTGGACTGACATCCCCCTCATCTGCCAAATGTGCAAACTTGTTGGGGTGTGTCAGTTCAGGGCTAGCCTCCCTGGCACTCTTCCCTCTACTGTTACCCAGCTAGCTACCGCACTTTCCTCAGCCTCCTCTCTGTCACCCTCCGCCTCATCTACCCCAAAGAGTGCTTGCTCGGTGAGAAGCAAACTCTTTTGCAAATTATCAATGCCTCTCAGTGTTGCAACTTGCCCATTTAGAGACTCGATTTGCGATTCCAAACGGGTAATTTGCTTACATCTTGAACAAAGATATACACCCTCGAACGGCTGTTTCAGGACTGCATACATCATGCAAGATGTGCACTGGACTGCGCTGTCAATTGTGCAACACATACTAAATGGGGATTACAACAGTAAAAAAGTAAAACAGTAAATATGATTTAGAATTAGACACAGTCTGCTGTAGTTGAAGGACTACCTAGAATTAAGCCAACAACACACAAGGAAATTATATCCAACCTTAGTTTCCAACTCCTTTTTTTAACTCCACTTAATAAGAAGCCCACTTAGTAGAGCAAGCCTCAGGAAGAGCAAGCTCTAGTGAGTCTAGTGGCTAGATTTATAGCACCTGGTTGCCCAGGCCACTCCCCTTAATCAAGCAGAGAAAAAAAAATGGGTTTAAATGGCAACACCCAGCAGAGAAAAAATAAGAAAAGTACAAATTATTAAACTGCAACTCAGAGAAGGAGGTGGATATGGAGTCGGAGGTTGAGGAGGCGGTGAATATGGTGTTGTAGGTGGAGGCAGCAATGGAGGAGGAGGAGGTAGCCAACAATGTTTTTTTTTTTTTTTTTATTGGGGTAGGTAGCCCCCAAAATATTGGGACAAATAAAAAAAAAAAGAAAACAAAGAATCATTGTACAGTACAAGAATGTATGTTTGATGGTGGTATAAATGTCTATTTTGCACAAGGTACAGACAAGTCTTGTGGGATCCAAGCCTGGTTCAATTTAACCACTACAGGACCGCCGTATGCAGGATTGCATCTTTGTGGCGGCCCTGTTATTCCGAGTGGACCCGCCGGCGCGTCATCTCGCGAGACGCAAGATTTCCTGTGAATGCGCGCACACAAGCGTGCACGTTCACAGGAACTGAAGGTAATCGAGTGAATCTGCAGCCTGCCAGCGGCGATCATTCGCTGGCAGGCTGTAGATCCGATATTTTTTAACCCCTTAAAGGTATATTAGACGCTGTTTTGATAACAGCGTCTAATATACCTGCTACCTGGTCCTCTGGTGGTCCCTTTTGCTTGGATCGACCACCAGAGGACACAGGCAGCTCTGTAAAGTAGCACCAAACACCACTACACTACACCCCCCCTGTCACTTATTAACCCCTTATTAACCCCTGATCACCCCATATAGACTCCCTGATCACCCCCCTGTCACTGATCACCCCCCTGTCATTGATCACCCCCCTGTAAGGCTCCATTCAGATGTCCGCATGTGTTTTGCGCATCCGAAAAACACATACGGACATCTGAATGGAGCCTTACAGGGGGGTGATCACCCCATATAGACTCCCTGATCACCCCCCTGTAAGGCTCCATTCAGACGTCCGTATGTGTTTTGCGGATCTGCGGACCCACGGATCCGAAAAACACATACGGATGTCTGAATGGAGCCTTACAGGGGGGTGATCACCCCATATAGACTCCCTGATCACCCCCCTGTCATTGATCACCCCCCTGTAAGGCTCCATTCAGACGTCCGTATGTGTTTTGCGGATCCGCGGACCCACGGATCCGCAAAACACGGACACCGCGGATCCGCAAAACACGGACACCGGCAATGTGCTTTCCGCATTTTGCGGATCCGCACATTGCCAGAACTATATAGAAAATGCCTTTTCTTGTCCGCAATTGCGGAGAAGAATAGGACATGTTCTATAGGCTCTACAAAAAACGCAGTGTTCGCCCGATCAGGCCTGATCTTGTGCGCACACTTGCGTTCAGTCCGCCCCACCACAGTGACCGAAATCTTTTTTTTTCGATCACTGCAAAAACACAGTAAAATTGCTGCAGCGCAATAAAAAGATCACTTTTGAAGGGCATGGCGAGTTCATAGAAGATTTTTTTTTTTTGTCGCAAGTTAGCGGAAATTGATTTTTTTTGTTTTTGTTTTTTTCTTTTTTCTTACAAGGTCTCATATTCCACTAACTTGTGACAAAAAATAAAATCTCACATGAACTCACCATACCCCTCAAGGAATCCAAATGCGTAAAATTTTTTAGACATTTATATTCCAGACTTCTTCTCACGCTTTAGGGCCCCTAAAATGCCAGGGCAGTATAAATACCCCACAAGTGACCCCATTTTGGAAAGAAGACACCCCAAGGTATTCGCTGAGGGGCATATTGAGTCCATGAAAGTTTGAACTTTTTGTCACAAGTTAGCGGAAAGGGAGACTTTGTGAGAAAAAACAAAAAAAATCTATTTCCGCTAACTTGTGCCAAAAAAAAAAAAAACTTATATGAACTCGCCATGCCCCTCACGGAATACCTTGAAGTGTCTTCTTTCCAAAATGGGGTCACATGTGGGGTATTTATACTGCCCTGGCATTTTAGGGGCCCTAAAGCGTGAGAAGTCTGTAATCCAAATGTCTAAAAATGCCCTCCTAAAAGGAATTTGGGCCCCTTTGCGCACCTAGGCTGCAAAAAAGTGTCACACATGTGGTATCGCCGTACTCAGGAGAAGTTGGACAATGTTTTTTGGCATGTCATTTTACATATACCCATGCTGGGTGAGATAAATATATCGGTCAAATGCAAACTTTGTATAAAAAAATGGGAAAAGTTGTCTTTTAGAGAGATATTTCTCTCACCCAGCATGGGTATATGTAGAAAGACACCCAAAACACATCGCCCAATTTCTCCTGAGTACGGCGATACCACATGTGTGACACTTTTTTGCAGCCTAGGTGGGCAAAGGGGCCCACATTCCAAAGAGCACCTTTAGGATTTCACAGGTCATTTTTTACACATTTTGATTTTAAACTACTTACGCATTAGGGCCCCTAAAATGCCAGGGCAGTATAACTACCCCACAAGTGACCCCATTTTGGAAAGAAGACACCCCAAGGTATACCGTGCGGAGCATGACGAGTTCCTAGAATTTTCTTTTTTTTGTCACAAGTTAGCGGAAAATTATGATTTTTTTTTTTCTTACAAAGTCTCATATTCCACTAACTTGTGACATGCTGTCGCCACCCTCACCAATCTGTGAATGGGCCACTATGTTGACTTCTAATGCTGTTGCCACCTCACAATTTATTTTACCCTACTTCTAATCTGTCAGAAGGACATTAAAATGAAACACAACGCATCCTGTCTTTGGAGCAGCCATAAGGTCTGTATCACATGGTCCCTATTTTGTATCAGGATTGGATCATGATTTGGAAACAAAAAACAGGAGTTGGTAAGAAAAAAAAAAAAGACATGGAAATATTCCATTAACGTGTCATCTCTGTTTTGGATTTACTCCTATTTTTTATTTTTTTGCCTTAGCAATACTGATGGATTACTGGACAAATGCTGAACATGTGAAGGAGGATGCTCAAAAGAGAGGACCGGTTTTTGGAGGTTGTTCTTATGGCGGATGAGAATTAGGGCAACATAACCAGTGATGTCAACACAAACTTACTCTCCACCCTCTCCACTCTGTCAGCGGGTCACTACTACATGTCTCAGAGTGTAACAGAACAGGTTCTGTAGAAATCTATTTGGAATCAGCTGACAACGGTGTAAAATGAGTGCGCTCTTTCACTCTATAGTAGAATCTTGGGCCATAGCACAGTTCTTTATACCTGGCGCCAACATCGACCTGTAAGGCTGAGTTCACAGTTGAGTTATTTGGTCAGTTTTGGCCCCGTAACTGACCAAATAAGTGAAGTGTGAAGTGATTCTAAGAGTGACGCCTGTCATCTGCGTGTCATACTAACTCACAGTACTGTTTCACTAGCACAGCGGACTCCCTAGGTATGTTTCTCCAGTGCACAGTGTTCTACACTACTAAACAGGCTCTCAGCAACCAGGAAATAGCTGTTTTTTAACCCGATTCATCATGAATAAATTCGGATTGAATGAAATCTTTTTGGGAAATTCGATGAACCGTCTGAATTCAATTTTTGAGAAATTCGCTCATCTGTAGTAATATTGTTTAAAAAATAAAAATCGGATAAAATTTTAATTTATTGTAACGGTCGAGCTATTCTTTGGTGGAATATACAGGTGCAGCACGCCAGACCTGCAGGGTATTGCGAAGTGAGGTCACGGTTATGGGCAATCGAGGGTTACTCACTGTATTGGAGGAGAACCCTGGGCAGGCATGCGGCAGTGAAGGAGAGGTAGACACAGTTCCTCTGGGGCACACTCCGTATGTAGGGACCAGGCCTGATGGTGGATGAGGTGCCCTGGATGTTACAGGTATTTTGAGTGCCTGGGGCAAGGTCCCTTTTGGATTCGTGACGCCAGTGCCTGTAACGGTGGCACACCGATTGATGGTAGTAATAAGTGAGGTACACAGGTGGTATAGTGAACCAAATGTTGCTTTACTTAAACAGTCCAACTTTGTACATCAAGATGGTAATGCAGTCCTTTATATCAAGTGCTTCACAAGCAGGCTTATTTCACAAGATGGCAGGTATTAATCATGCAAGATACTCAGAGGGTAAATCCATAACACATTTCTTATCCCAAGGCCCGGATGCCTAAATGCTGGCTTAAATCCTTGGTATATATATATATCTTCCTCCCGTATTAATTCTTGCTTTGCTTTACAGTTCCTCTGCCTATTAGTTTACTTATCTTGGCTGGAAATATCCTTACTTGTCTTGAAGGTAACTGCAGGTTTCTCCCAGGAGGTCCTGTCCTTCTACTGGGGTGACTTCTGAGCTAACTGAGGCTCATTTGGACTACAGGCAGGCTAGGATTCTTCACTAGCCTCCTGGTCATAGCTAGCAGCCGGGGCTATCAAGCTGCATGTCAGGAGGAGGCCCTCAGCATATCTCTGGCTGGTGCCTTCTCACTTCTGTCTCCACAGACTCCTGACTAGGAACTCCCTTCTCCCTGTCTGGGCCTGGACATTTATACTAGGGGCTCCCTATCTCCCTCTAGTGTCTGGGATGTCTAACTACACCCTAATAGGCCTGCTAAGCATTAACACAGGGGACATTGCATATAAAAACTCATTAGAAAATACATTAAATGCATAGTTAAACATAACATTTCTGTCCCTTGTGAGTAGGAGTAAGACGCAACCCAATTGACCCTTGTGTAGTGCCCACCTTTATCTAGTGGGACACTACACAGTTGGTACAGGTTTTGTTACCCATGTCTAACATGTATATTCTGTAAATAAAGTCATTAGATGTATTATCTGTGACTTATATTTCAATGAAAATGTTTATTTTTCTTAATTTACTTTAACATCTTATGTTCCAGAGCATTATTTGCATATGATTATGTCATAATTAAATTTTCCACCAAGGCAATGGCTTATGTGCTGCAGAGCCTAATTTACATATTCATGTGATGATGTCACAATTACATTTTCCACCAATCCGATGGCTTATGCATTCCTCATTTGCATATTCCGGTGAGATCATACAGTGATGTCATAAAGACAGTGTTCCTTAACCAGTGCCTGCGGCTCTAATCTGTGCAGTGCTGTTGTCTTCTCAGTGGGACATAGTTCTGTTCTCTTGCGTCCTTAGCGATTATTTGCTACTGGAAGCGATTTTACTAAAAATGCCTGGTTCTATCCAGACCATGTGGCTTCTACTGCTGGTAACATCTGTCTTCATCGGACAATCTCTCTGTTGCATACCATGCGATTCCAGAGGGAAAATGGCTATGGATAAATTCAACACCCTTATCAAAAGCCAAGTCGATGACATTGACTCAATAGAAGCCTATGTAAAGATCAAGCGGTTTGCCAAATTCACCGAGAAAAAAGTCCTGGACTACCTTGAGGATGAAGTCGGGATACTGGGTAATTGTATTATTACCATTATTTCTGTTTTATGAAATCTCTAGATAGAGCCTAGATAGATAGATAGATAGATAGATAGATAGATAGATAGATAGATAGATATTAGATAAATAAGTAATGTAGCATTATTTTCTTTCCAGATAAATATGCTATATCTGAAATTGCGTCCGAATATAAAAAATCTGTGGACGTCATCCAGGATATAGATTTTAAGGGTAAGTACAATATTTTCTATGTAGGCGGGAATTCTACTTCTCTTATTAATAGGAATTGTCAGTGTGTTGGGGGCACAGACCAATAGATGAGGGGACAGGACTCATTATTCTCCTCTTTATATATTTTAGAGATCCAGCTTCTTCACATCATTGGACTCCAATTCCAGCGACTCAAAGAAAAGCTCAAGGTTATCGTCCAGGATTCAAACCAACGTAAGTGAAATCTTTTACCTGTCTACCATTGTACTTGTGTTCTACGTGTCTGGTAGGTTGTCAGAGATGGTGTTTTCTGCTCGATTTCCTTTCCATACAGCCTAGTGACAGGAGGGAGTGATTGTAATAAAATGTCCTAGAATGGGAATTGCTATTTGTGTAGTTTTCTGTGGTATTATTGCCGTGTTATAGATGGAGTCGTCATATACAGGGGATTTCTGTTCTCTAGATTGTTTTCTATTACTAATTCTGTATTCCTTCATTTCTCACTTTTAGGGAGGTGTCCAAATAAACAAGGTGAGTTCTTCTAGATATAACATGTGCTATAATATGACATATAAATGTATTACACAAACAGGCCTCATGTAGTAATAGTAATGGAGACACAAACTAGAGATCCCCACAGCCACCAATCACATCACTGCTGTTATCTCCTGCCCTGTACTGGACACATGAAAGCCAGCATCTGATTCGTTGTCAGGGATGTTTGCACTAGGAGCTGCTGCCCTTTATAGAGGGCCCGGACCGTACTGGGGCAGCTCAGAGATTCCTGTCAATGGAAATCTAGAAAACACAGCGATCAAGACAGAGACACTGATATCATGTAATAATGAGACCCAGAGATCAGAGGTTTCTGGGTTTGACAATGAGAACTGTCAGTAATGTCTTCTTCTTCTCCATTCCTCAGGTGCAGACAGCTGTGGTAAGTACATTTTATACCAGATTTCAGCTTCTTGTCATTATTATTCTCTATAAGTTTGGTAGGTTATAACACAAGTGCATTTCCCCAGGATTAATGGTGCAAACCTATACCAACTGTAAGACCTGCGCCGAGGAGAAGGTTGTCTGCGCCGGGGGCCCTCCAAAAAATCAAGGTACAGTATAAGATTTCTATCATAAACCAGAGGATCTAGGATTACATTATATAATACGTCAATGGACCTCTCCCTTCAGTGTGTGTAAACTATGTGTATAGTATGTGTACTGTGCCTATTATACAAAGGTGAGCAGCACTACATAGGTGCTATACACAGCACGCACTGACTATTATATGCCATTTCCTCTTTTCACAGACTACTTGGAGAGATGCAGCTGCCTGTGCACCTCCAACAGATGTTTCGGTAAAGTAGAAGTTTCTATTCTTATATCTACATTCACATAGTATGCCAGTAAAGTGACTAAATATTCCAGTCACTTCCAATAGTCCATAGTTCATGGCAGAGAATCAGACTTCCTGAAGCAGGAAGACATTTACATTAATATGATTCCGTCCATAAGCAGACTATAAGGGTGATTTGTGGCAGCCTGTACAGTATATTGTCCATGTGCTGTTGACAGAGGGGTGATAGATACTAGCATATGATTATCATACTTATTATAATATTATAAAAGTGTCTTTAATGCTCGACTTATATTTAATTTCTTTTTTCTTTTCTCAGATCTAAAAACTGGACGGTCCTGCTCTCCATGTAAAGATCACAAGTCTCATCTCGCAGAGACTGTAAACTGTGGAGGTGAGGATACAGAAGAATATAATCGGTTACTATCAGTCCCCTCTATGATGCCCATATTTCCTATTAGGTCATATAGAAGGAGACGTTTTATTGAGACAACCTCTTTAAATGCAGGACAGAATATCTACACAATTACTTCTGTAATATCTTCTTTCATTTTCCTTCTTTCTAGAGATAAATATCAAAGTTCCAGAGTATGAAGAACTCATTCTGGACTGCAGCTTTGAATGGTACGCGAGGCTGGAGGACTCCTATCAGAACGTGTTCACCCTGGTAAGTGAAATGCAGATGCCCAAGAAAATAAGTGTAAAACTGGGAGATTGTTAATAAGTTTTATGACCATCATATTAAGGCAGCGCTTCCCAAACCATTTCCTTCATCACCCAAAACATTTATCAGAAAGTCCTTTTACCCATGTTATGTCATGTCAGCAAATTATTATCAGTAATGTTATCTATTTTTGTCTTAATAATAATGACAATGAATTATAAGTAATTGTGACCTATGAGGTTCTAACAGTTCTCTATATTATCTCTCTAGCATGGTGAACATGAACCCAAAATCACCCGGGAGCCCTACCTAGTGATCAAGGGCGTAATGAAGGGGGACTCCGGCCGGTACACGTGTACCACCATCCTGGACTCTGAAGTGCCAGTGAGTAAGATCACCTACAATGTGGCAGGTGAGGACATATTATTACTGGCACTATGCTGGGTGGTAATACTTAGATACATGGGATTCATATCTGTTTATAGGTGAAAATTAGGGAAAAAGGATCTAGTTCCGAAAAGCTGAACTGTCACCTACAATGTGGGGTTATTTTCTATTAGTATTTGTAAGGAAAAACCTATAAAGTGATAATTTAAGCCACTTCGGTATTTTGGAGCCACTCTTGGTTTTGACAGTGCTTCTGAGCCGCCATGATACAGACAATTCTGAAATTTATATAATATTATTTTATATAAGATACACTACAAAGTCATCATCATTCTCTTCATGGTATGAACTATTAATGTAATTGTTTTCCTCATTTAGTTATCAGTGGATCGGAACAGGCGATAGAAAAATACCATCCTCGCCCAACACTTCCTGATGTGCTTGACATCACAGCGCCTGAGTCGCCAATTCTAGAGGAGATCCATAACACCAATGCTTCCCTCACAGCAATATCTGTGGCCGGCTCCGTCACCATCATGTTGATCGCTGGCATATGGTAGGTAGTATTTATAAGATACTCTATGGAGCTAGCGTATTATTGCTGCTTAATATTTACACAGCGTAAACTTAGTCCAGGCAGTCACAAGGTGCGCCAGATTCATCACAGTGCTGAAGGCTTCATGGTAAATGTGGCGCATATTACAAGGCCAGACATGTTATAATGTAACGAGAACACATTGGAGGATCTGTGCACACATTTCATTCAGAGCTCACATGTAAATAGTGGATATTAAATAACTGATCTTCTTTTTTTAGCGTCTGCATATTCTGGAGGAGGAAAATGAAATCTAGAGAGCCTCCGGAAAAAGAGCCAGTGTAAAGGCGAACAGTCAAGCACCATCCTGAACTACTGCTACCAAAAAACAACTGAAAACTAAAAAATCCCCTTCCTTAAAAACAAAATATAAAAAATAATCTTCCCTTCCCCCACTTCTCCTTTCCTCTTCTCTCCTTTATCCCTCTCCATAAAAATAATTAAAAAACCCCAAATATTTCCAAAAAAAACAAAAATAACCTTCCCTTCCCCATTTCTTCCCTCCCCTTCTACCCCCCAAAAAAATTTAAAATAAAAAAAATCCTGACTGCAGCGTTTCTTTTGTTTTCTTCACCTTAAGTGACCATACATGGAACAAGAGCTACAGAGACTATATCATAGATAGACCAGGAGGATCGAGCATCTTTTTTATTCCTCATCAGGACTTACATACACATTAGTTAAGCTTGATTTCTTAAAAAAAACAAAAACATACTTATACCTTTGTAAATTGGATGGAGTGGCTCACTGCTGATAGCGGGTGGTACGGTGCTACGAACTAAAATTGAGGACACCCCACCTCAATGTAATGGATATGTAAAAATAGTAGTGGAAGCACTCACTCTATGGCAATTACTCAGATTTAATATAATCCTTCAATAAAATAATACATAAAATATACAATAGCTATAAAATACAATCAATATAAAATACAATATTGCATAAAACTAAATGGTCGACCATGAAAATGACACTATTGAGATAGTAGCAAATATCATTCGATGTCAGCAGTGGAAGTGATAGTAGCTATTAGGGATGAGCGAACCCGAACTGTATAGTTCGGGTTCGTACCGAATTTTGGGGTGTCCGTGTCACGGACCCGAACCCGAACATTTTCGTAAAAGTCCGGGTTCGGGTTCGGTGTTCAGCGCTTTCTTGGCGCTTTTTGAAAGGTTGCAAAGCAGCCAATCAACAAGCGTCATACTACTTGCCCCAAGAGGCCATCACAGCCATGCCTACTATTGGCATGGCTGTGATTGGCCAGTGCAGCATGTGACCCAGCCTCTATATAAGCTTGGGTCACGTAGCGCTGCACGTCACTCTGCTGATACAAGTGTAGGGAGAGGTTGCAGCTGCGACGTTAGGGCGAGATTAGGCAGATTAACTCCTCCAAAAGACTTAATTCAGTGATCGATCTCCAGCTGTGGATCATTGAAGTGCTGATATTGAATTGTTCACTTTTTTTAGGCTGCCCAGAGCGTTTTTATATCACTTTTTTCTGGGGTGATCGGCGGCCATTTTGTGGCTTGTGGTGCGCCAGCACAAGCTACCACCAAGTACATTTAACCATCAATAGTGTGGTTATTTTTTGGCCATATACTACATCAGGGGCAAGTTGAGCCTGTCACGCAGCGCCTAAAAAATAGGCCTGACATTTATATTCATCCAAATCTGTACTGTTTTAGCTGGTCAAGTTATTTAGTGTCCGTCAAAGCACAGTTTTTGTTCTGGGTTGAAAAGCAATTCCCAAATTTGCAATTCTCAAAATTAGTGGTTTCTGCTGTATCAGGCCTACTTTAAATCTATCCCTAAAAGGGTATATTAGATTCAAGGTGCTGATAGGGTCATTCTGAAAAACTTAACACACACGCTACAGTGCAGATCCAAGTCTAATTCTGTGATTAAACGTATACCTGTCACCCAGCGCCTATAAAATAGGCCTCACATTTATATTCAGCTAAATCTGTCATTACTGGTGTGCCTGTATTAGTGTAATAAGGTACCTAAATAGATAGCCAGATAGTGTTAGGTGTCTGTAAAAAAAGGCCTGAATTGGAATTCAATACATTGGCCCGAATAATATTTTTCTTATTGTGGTGAACGGTAACAATGAGGAAAACATCTAGTAAGGGACGCAGACGCGGATGTGGACATGGTCGTAGTGGTGTTAGTGGACCATCTGGTGCTGGGAGAGGACGTGGCCGTTCTGCCACAGCCACACGTCCTAGTGTACCAACTACCTCAGGTCCCAGTAGCCGCCAGAATTTACAGCCATATTTGGTGGGGCCCAATGCCGTTCTAAGGATGGTAAGGCCTGAGCAGGTACAGGCATTAGTCAATTGGGTGGCCGACAGTGCATCCAGCACGTTCACATTATCTCCCACCCAGTCTTCTGCAGAAAGCGCACAGATGGCGCATGAAAACCAAGGCCATCAGTCTGTCACATCACCCCCATGCATATCAGGGAAACTGTCTGAGCCTCAAGTTATGCAGCAGTCTCTTATGCTGTTTGAAGACTCTGCTGGCAGGAATTCCCAAGGGCATCCACCTAGCCCTTCCCCAGGGGTGGAAGAGATAGAATGCATTAACGCACAACCACTTATGTTTCCTGATGATGATGACATGGGAATACCACCTCAGCACGTCTCTGATGATGACGAAACACAGGTGCCAACTGCTGCGTCTTTCTGCAGTGTGCAGACTGAACAGGTGGTCAGGGATCAAGACTGGGTGGAAGACGATGCAGGGGACGATGAGGTCCTAGACCCCACATGGAATGAAGGTCGTGCCACTGACTTTCACAGTTCAGAGGAAGAGGCAGTGATAAGACCGAGCCAACAGCGTAGCAAAAGAGGGAGCAGTGGGCAAAATCAGAACACCCGCCGCCAAGAGACTCCGCCTGCTACTGACCGCCGCCATCTGGGACCGAGCACCCAAAGGCAGCTTAAAGGAGTTCCCTGGCATGGCACTTCTTCAAACAATGTGCTGACGACAAGACCCGAGTGGTTTGCACGCTGTGCCATCAGAGCCTGAAGCGAGGCATTAACGTTCTGAACCTTAGCACAACCTGCATGACCAGGCACCTGCATGCAAAGCATGAACTGCAGTGGAGTAAACACCTTAAAAACAAGGAAGTCACTCAGGCTCCCCCTGCTACCTCTTGTGCTGCTGCCGCCTCGGCCTCTTCTGCTGCTGCCGCCGCCTCGGCCTCTTCCTCCGCCTCTGGAGGGACGTTGGCACTTGCCGCCCAGCAAACATGGGATGTACCACCAACACCACCACCTGCGTCACCAAGCATCTCAACCATGTCACATGGCAGCGTTCAGCTCTCCATCTCACAAACATTTGAGAGAAAGCGTAAATTCCCACCTAGCCACCCTCGATCCTTGGCCCTGAATGCCAGCATTTCTAAACTACTGGCCTATGAAATGCTGTCATTTAGGCTGGTGGACACAGACAGCTTCAAACAGCTCATGTCGCTTGCTGTCCCACAGTATGTTGTTCCCAACCGACACTACTTCTCCAAGAGAGCCGTGCCTTCCCTGCACAACCAAGTATCCGATAAAATCAAGTGTGCACTGCGCAACGCCATCTGTGGCAAGGTCCACCTAACCACAGATACTTGGACCAGTAAGCACGGCCAGGGACGCTATATCTCCCTAACTGCACACTGGGTAAATGTAGTGGCGGCTGGGCCCCAGGCGGAGAGCTGTTTGGCGCACGTCCTTCCGCCGCCAAGGATCGCAGGGCAACATTGTTTGCCTCCTGTCTCCTCCTCCTCCTACTCAGCTTCCTCCTCCTCTTCTTCCACCTGCTCATCCAGTCAGCCACACACCTTCACCACTAACTTCAGCACAGCCCGGGGTAAACGTCAGCAGGCCGTTCTGAAACTCATATGTTTGGGGGACAGGCCCCACACCGCACAGGAGTTGTGGCGGGGTATAGAACAACAGACTGACGAGTGGTTTCTGCCGGTGAGCCTCAAGCCCGGCCTGGTGGTGTGCGATAATGGGCGAAATCTCGTTGCAGCTCTGGGACTAGCCGGTTTGACGCACATCCCTTGCCTGGCGCATGTGCTGAATTTGGTGGTGCAGAAGTTCATTCACAACTACCCCGACATGTCAGAGCTGCTGCATAAAGTGCGGGCCGTCTGTTCGCGCTTCCGGTGTTCACACCCTGCCGCTGCTCGCCTGTCTGCGCTACAGCGCAACTTCGGCCTGCCCGCTCACCGCCTCATATGCGACGTGCCCACCAGGTGGAACTCCACCTTGCACATGCTGGAAAGACTGTGCGAGCAGCAGCAGGCCATAGTGGAGTTTCAGCTGCAGCACGCACGGGTCAGTCGCACTGCGGATCAGCCCCACTTCACCACCAATGACTGGGCCTCCATGCAAGACCTGTGTGCCCTGTTGCGCTGTTTCGAGTACTCCACCAACATGGCCAGTGGCGATGACGCCGTTATCAGCGTTACAATACCACTTCTATGTCTCCTTGAGAAAACACTTAGGGCGATGATGGAAGAGGAGGTGGCCCAGGAGGAAGAGGAGGAAGAGGGGTAATTTTTAGCACTTTCAGGCCAGTCTCTTCGAAGTGACTCAGAGGGAGGTTTTTAGCAACACCAGAGGCCAGGTACAAATGTGGCCAGACAGGGCCCACTACTGGAGGACGAGGAGGACGAGGATGAGGAGGAGGTGGAGGAGGATGAGGATGAAGCATGTTCACAGCGGGGTGGCACCCAAAGCAGCTCGGGCCCATCACTGGTGCGTGGCTGGGGGGAAACACAGGACGATGACGATACGCCTCCCACAGAGGACAGCTTGTCCTTATCTCTGGGCAGCCTGGCACACATGAGCGACTACATGCTGCAGTGCCTGCGCAACGACAGCAGAGTTGCCCACATTTTAACGTGTGCGGACTACTGGGTTGCCACCCTGCTGGATCCCCGGTACAAAGACAATGTGCCCACCTTACTTCCTACACTGGAGCGTGATAGGAAGATGCGCGAGTACAAGCGCACGTTGGTAGACGCGCTACTGAGAGCATTCCCAAATGTCACAGGGGAACCAGTGGAAGCCCAAGGCGAAGGCAGAGGAGGAGCAAGAGGTCGCCAACGCAGCTGTGTCACGGCCAGCTCCTCTGAGGGCAGGGTTAGCATGGCAGAGATGTGGAAAAGTTTTGTCACCACGCCACAGCTAACTGCACCACCACCTGATACGTGTTAGCAGGAGGCAACATTTCACTAACATGGTGGAACAGTACCTGTGCACACCCCTCCACGTACTGACTGATGGTTCGGCCCCATTCAACTTCTGGGTCTCCAAATTGTCCACGTGGCCAGAGCTAGCCTTTTATGCCTTGGAGGTGCTGGCCTGCCCGGCGGCCAGCGTTTTGTCTGAACGTGTATTCAGCACGGCAGGTTGCGTCATTACAGACAAACGCAGCCGCCTATCTACAGCCAATGTGGACAAGCTGACGTTCATAAAAATGAACCAGGCATTGATCCCACAGGACCTGTCCATCCCTTGTGCAGATTAGACATTAACTACCTCCCCATAACAATATATTATTGTACTCCAGGGCACTTCCTCATTCAATCCTATTTTTATTTTCATTTTACCATTATATTGCGGGGCAACCCAAAGTTGAATGAACCTCTCCTCTGTCTGGGTGCCGGGGCCTAAATATGTGACAGTGGCCTGTTCCAGTGGTGGGTGACGTGAAGCCTGATTCTCTGCTATGACATGAAGACTGATTCTGTGCTGACATGAAGCCAGATTCTCTGTTACGGGACCTCTATCTTCTGTCTGGGTGCCGGGGCCTAAATATGTGACAGTGGCCTGTTCCAGTGGTGGGTGACGTGAAGCCTGATTCTCTGCTATGACATGAAGACTGATTCTGTGCTGACATGAAGCCAGATTCTCTGTTACGGGACCTCTCTCCTCTGTCTGGGTGCCGGGGCCTAAATATGTGACAGTGGCCTGTTCCAGTGGTGGGTGACGTGAAGCCTGATTCTCTGCTATGACATGAAGACTGATTCTGTGCTGACATAAATCCAGAGTCTCTGTTACGGGACCTCTCTCCTCTGTCTGGGTGCCGGGGCCTAAATATGTGACAGTGGCCTGTTCCAGTGGTGGATGACGTGAAGCCTGATTCTCCCCTATGACATGAAGACTGATTCTGTGCTGACATGAAGCCAGATTCTCTGCTACGGGACCTCTCTCCTCTGTCTGGGTGCCGGGGCCTAAATATGTGACAGTGGCCTGTTCCAGTGGTGGGTGACGTGAAGCCTGATTCTCTGCTATGACATGAAGACTGATTCTGTGCTGACATGAAGCCAGATTCTCTGTTACGGGACCTCTCTCCTCTGCCTGGGTGCCTGGGCCTAAATATGTGACAGTGGCCTGTTCCAGTGGTGGGTGACGTGAAGCCTGATTCTCTGCTATGACATGAAGACTGATTCTGTGCTGACATGAAGCCAGATTCTCTGTTACGGGACCTCGCTCCTCTGTCTGGGTGCCGGGCCTAAATACGTGACTGTAGCCTGTTCCAGTGGTGGGTGACGTGAAGCCTGATTCTCCCCTATGACATGAAGACTGATTCTGTGCTGACATGAAGCCAGATTCTCTGTTACGGGACCTCTCTCCTCTGTCTGGGTGCCGGGGCCTAAATATGTGACAGTGGCCTGTTCCAGTGGCGGGTGACGTGAAGCCTGATTCTCTGCTATGACATGAAGACTGATTCTCTGCTGACATGAAGCCAGATTCTCTGTTACGGGACCTCTCTCCTCTGCCTGGGTGCCTGGGCCTAAATATGTGACAGTGGCCTGTTCCAGTGGTGGGTGACGTGAAGCCTGATTCTCTGCTATGACATGAAGACTGATTCTGTGCTGACATGAAGCCAGATTCTCTGTTACGGGACCTCTCTCCTCTGTCTGGGTGCCGGGCCTAAATATGTGACTGTAGCCTGTTCCAGTGGTGGGTGACGTGAAGCCTGATTCTCTGCTATGACATGAAGACTGATTCTGTGCTGACATGAAGCCAGATTCTCTGTTACGGGACCTCTCTCCTCTGTCTGGGTGCCGGGGCCTAAATATGTGACAGTGGCCTGTTCCAGTGGTGGGTGACGTGAAGCCTGATTCTCTGTTATGACATGAAGACTGATTCTGTGCTGACATGAAGCCAGATTCTCTGTTACGGGACCTCTCTCCTCTGTCTGGGTGCCGGGGCCTAAATATGTTACAGTGGCCTGTTCCAGTGGTGGGTGACGTGAAGCCTGATTCTCTGCTATGACATGAAGACTGATTCTGTGCTGACATGAAGCCAGATTCTCTGTTACGGGACCTCTCTCCTCTGTCTGGGTGCCGGGGCCTAAATATGTGACAGTGGCCTGTTCCAGTGGTGGGTGACGTCAAGCCTGATTCTCTGCTATGACATGAAGACTGATTCTGTGCTGACATGAAGCCAGATTCTCTGTTACGGGACCTCTCTCCTCTGCCTGGGTGCCTGGCCTAAATATGTGACAGTGGCCTGTTCCAGTGGTGGGTGACGTGAAGCCTGATTCTCTGCTATGACATGAAGACTGATTCTGTGCTGACATGAAGCCAGATTCTCTGTTACGGGACCTCTCTCCTCTGTCTGGGTGCCGGGGCCTATATATGTGACCGTGGCCTGTTCCAGTGGTGGGTGATGTGAAGCCTGATTCTCTGCTATGACATGAAGACTGATTCTCTGCTGACATGAAGCCAGATTCTCTGTTACGGGACTTCTCTCCTCTGCCTGGGTGCCTGGGCCTAAATATGTGACAGTGGCCTGTTCCAGTGGTGGGTGACGTGAAGCCTGATTCTCTGCTATGACATGAAGACTGATTCTCTGCTGACATGAAGCCAGATTCTCTGTTACGGGACCTCTCTCCTCTGCCTGGGTGCCTGGGCCTAAATATGTGACAGTGGCCTGTTCCAGTGGTGAGTGACGTGAAGCCTGATTCTCTGCTATGACATGAAGACTGATTCTGTGCTGACATGAAGCCAGATTCTCTGTTACGGGACCTCTCTCCTCTGCCTGGGTGCCTGGGCCTAAATATGTGACAGTGGCCTGTTCCAGTGGTGGGTGACGTGAAGCCTGATTCTCTGCTATGACATGAAGACTGATTCTCTGCTGATATGAAGCCAGATTCTCTGCTATGGCATGAAGAGACTGATTCTCTGCTGACGTGAAGCCAGATTCTCTGCTATGGGACCTCTGTCCAATTGATATTGGTTAATTATTTATTTATTTATTTTTTATTTTAATTCATTTCCCTACATGTTGCTGCCTTTTGCAGCCCTCTAGCTCTTTCCTGGGCTGTTTTACAGCCTTTTTAGTGCCGAAAAGTTCGGGTCCCCATTGACTTCAATGGGGTTCGGGTTCGGGACGAAGTTCGGGTCGGGTTCGGATCCCGAACCCGAACATTTCCGGGAAGTTCGGCCGAACTTCTCGAACCCGAACATCCAGGTGTTCGCTCAACTCTAGTAGCTATACATAGATGAGTTAGGGTTCAGTTTCGGTGTTCGGCGCTTTCTTGGCGCTTTTTGAAAAGCTGCACAGCCATGCCTACTAATTGAGAACTTTCCACGTTATATTCATCTATGTATAGCTACTATCACTTCCACTGCTGACATCGAATGATATTTGCTACTATCTCAATAGTGTCATTTTCATGGTCGACCATTTACTTTTATGCAATATTTTTATATTGATTGTATTTTATAGCTATTGTATATTTTATGTATTATTTTATTGATGGATTATATTAAATCTGAGTAATTGCCATAGAGTGAGTGCTCGCTTCCACTACTATTTTTACATACTTACACCTTTGCATAGTTCTGTTATTCATGCTTTGTTTACATGCTGCAGCAAAGCTGTGGGGGCGTGTAACTACAATGCTGAGCTCTCCCTCATGAATATTTGTGGGTGTGAATATTCTGCCCTTCCCCGCCCCATGCGCTGCAGTGCTTGCTCTGCACAACCTAACCTTGCATACAAACACTGTTACATGATCATCTCCTAGCTCACACGGTTATAGATCAGTAAATATCTTTCTCTGTCTCTCTCTCTCTCTATATATATATATATATCATCAATATATGTATTGTGGCTCTGGTAGAGAGGACAAGCGGACGCAGTATAGAGGCAAAGACCAGTTTGTAATTTAAAAAACTTCAGTGTTTTAGTCACACTTATGGCAACAAAACAGTACCACATTCCATTTGCAGTTTTGGTGTTCGTTAACACCTAGACAGTTCATACAGCAACACAGTCACCTGTTATCCTAGGTGTTAGTTCACACCCGATCGGCATTACTCAGGACAGAGCATACCTCCCAAACTCAGGCCTCCATCCTTGCACATGGCTCAGATTCTAATCCAGCGATTGCCAGAGCTTCTCTGTCAGAGAGAGGTAATCACACCCAGCTGACACTGCCGGCTGAGTTTTTTATAGGCCAGTCAAGACCCGAACTGGAATGTGGGTAAAAGTCACCCACCCAGCACTTTGACTACTCCCAGAAAGAGCCGTCCCCGATCAGCTATGCAGCTGTACTAAATAGCTAGGTGTCAAACAGCAACTGCTGCTGACTAGAGTTGAGCGGACACCTGGATGTTCGAGTTCGACGAGTTCGGCCGAACGTGAAAAAAAAGTTCGGGTTCGGGACCCGAATTTGACCCCGAATCCGATTGAAGTAAATTGGTACCCGAACTTTTGGGCATTAAAATGGCTCTAAAATTGTCCTGGGAAGGGCTAGAGGGCTGCAAAAGGCACCAAAATGTGCTTACGACCATGGCAACTGTTCTGCAAACAAATGTGGATAGGGAAATTACTTAAAATAACATATATAAAATACAGAAAAATTAAAAATAACAATCTGGATCTCGAAGTAGGAGGTTGAGGAGGCGGTGGATGGGTGGATGTGGCAGTGTAGGTTGACGTGGCGGTGTAGGTGGAAGCAGCGGTGAAGGAGGAATAGGTAGCCAACACTGATTTGTGTTATTTATTTATTTTAAATTGGGGTATCCCCCAAAATATTGGGACATATAACAAAATAAAACAAAGAAGAAGTGCACTTGAGTACAAGAATAGATGGTTGAGGCTGGTATAAATGTCTATTCTGCACAAGGTACGGACAAGTCCTGTGGGATCCATGCTTGATTCATTTTAATAAACGTAAGCTTGTCCACATTGGCTGCGGCCTGTGATAATGCTCTCTGCCGTGCTAAACACACGTTCACACTATACACTGGCTGCAGGGCAGGTCAGCACCTCCAAGGCTGACAAAGCTTTTCCACATCTTGGCCATGCTAACCCTGCCTTCTCAGGTGCTGGCGGTGCCCCAGCTGCGTTGGCGACCTCTTCCTCCTCCTCTGCCTTCGCCTTGTGCTTCCACTGTGCCCCCGCTATCAGGTGGAAATGCCATCATCAGCGTGCGCTTGTAGTCGCGCATTTCTTCTGATCAGTAACAGATGTTTTCACTAAATTTAGTTCCCTGTCAGCAATGCAGAGCAGGGGTTCATTCACGGCAAAAGGGGGTTCATGTCACCCAGCAATAGAACAGAGGATTTTGAGAGATTTAGGCCCCTGTCACCCAGGCACAGCAGGGGTTCATTCACGGCAAAAGGGGGTTCATGTCACCCAGCAATAGAACAGAGTATTTTGAGAGATTTAGGCCCCTGTCACCCAGGCACAGCAGGGGTTCATTCACTGCAAAAGGGGGTTCATGTCACCCAGCAATAGAACAGAGGATTTTGAGAGATTTAGGGCCCTGTCACCCAGGCACAGCAGAGGTTTGTATACGCCAAAAATGGTAAAAAAATTGGCACTTTTTGCATTAAAATGGCTCTAAAAAAGTTCTTGAAAAGGCTAGAGGGATGTAAAAGGCAGTAAAATGTGCTTAAGAGCATGGCAACTGCTCTGCAAACAAATATTTATAGGGAAATAACTTAAAATAAAATAACTAAAAATTACAAATTATTAACCTGCAACTCAGAGAAGGAGGTGGATATGGAGTCGGAGGTTGAGGAGGCGGTGAATGTGGTGTTGTAGGTGGAGGCAGCAATGGAGGAGGAGGAGGTAGCCAACAATGTTTTTTTTTATTTATTTTTATTGGGGTAGGTAGCCCCCAAAATATTGGGACAAATAAAAAAAAAAAAGGAAAACAAAGAATCATTGTTCTTGACTTGAGTACAAGAATGTATGTTTGATAGTGGTATAAATGTCTATTCTGCACAAGGTACAGACAAGTCTTGTGGGATCCAAGCATGGTTCATTTTAATGAATGTGAGCTTGTCCACGTTGGCTGTGGACAGGCGGCTGCTCTTGTCTGTGTTGACGCCCCCTGCCGTGCTAAACACACGTTCAGATAATACACTGGCTGCAGGGCAGGCCAGCACCTCCAAGGCGTAAAGGGCAAGCTCAGGCCATGTGCCCAATTTGGAGACCCAGAAGTTGAAGGGGGCAGACCCGTCATTCAGTACGTGTAGGTGTGTGCACACATACTGCTCCACCATGTTGGTGAAATGCTGCCTCCTGCTAAGACGTTCCATATCAGCTGGTGGTGCTGGTTGCTGTGGCATGCTGACAAAGCTTTTCCACATTTTGGCCATCCTAACCCTGCCTTTTGAGGTGCTGGCAGTGCCCTAGCTGTGTTGGCAACCTCTTCCTCATCCTCTGCCTTCGCCTTGTTCTTCCACTGTGCCCCCGCTGTCAGGTGGAAATGCCACCAGCAACGCGTCTACCAGCGTGCGCTTGTACTCGCGCATCTTACGATCACGCTCCAGTGATGGAATTAAGGATGGTACGTTGTCCTTGTAACGGGGATCCAGCAGCGTGGCCACCCAGTAATCAGCACAAGTTAGAATGTGGACAACTGGGCGGTCGTTACGGAGACACTGCAACATGTAATCGCTCATGTGTGCCAGGCTGCCCAGAGGCAACGAAAAGCTGTCCTCTGTGGGAGGTGTATTGTCTGTGTCCTCTGTATCCCCTTATCCAGGCACCAGTGATGGCCATGAGCTGGTCTGAGTGCCACCCTGCTGTGAACATGGTTCCTCCTCCTGCATCTCCTCCTCCTCATCCTCCACCTCCTCATCCTCCAGAACTGTGCCCTGGCTGGACAATTATGTACCTTGGTTTGTGGGTGCAGGAACCCACCCTCGGAGCCACTTGGGAATGACTGGCCGGAAACCCTATGAAATGATCCCTCTTCCTCCTCCTGTGCCAGATCCTCTTCCATCATCGGCAGCAAGGAGGCATAGAAGTGGGATAGTAACGCTGAGAACGGCGTTATCGGCACTGGCCATGTTGGTGGAGTACTCGAAACAGCACGACAAGGAACACAGGTCTCGCATGGAGGCCCAGTCATTGGTGGTGAAGTGGTGCTGTTCTGCCGAGCGACTCACCCGTGCGTGCTGCAGCTAAAACTCCACTATCGCCTGCTGCTGCTCGCACAGTCTGGCCAGCATGTGCAAGGTGGAGAATCACCTTGTGGGCACGTCGCATATGAGGCGAAGAGCGGGAAGGCCGAAGTTACGCTGCAACGCTGACAGGCGAGCAGCAGCAGGGTGAGAACGCCGAAAGCGCGCACAGACGGCCCGCACTTTATGCAGCTGCTCAGAACATGTTGGGGTAATTTTTAAGCAATCTCTGCACCACCAAATTCAGCACATGCGCCAGGCAAGGGATGTGCGTCAAACCGGCTAGTCCCAGAGCTGCTTCGAGATTTCACCCATTATCTCACACCACCAGGCCAGGCTTGAGGCTGACTGGCACAAACTACTCATCGGTCTGTTGTTCAAGGCCCATCCACAGCTCCTGAGCGGTGTGGGGTTTGTCCCCCAAACAGATAAGTTTTAAAACTGCCTGCTGTCGTTTACCCCTGGCTGTGTTGAAGTTGGTGGTGAAGGTGTTACGCTGACCGGATGAGGAGCTGGTAGAGGATGAGGAAGCAGCGTAGGATTAGAAAGCAACAGGAGGCAAACTGAAGCGCCCTGCAATCCTCGGCGGTGGAAGGGCATGCGCCAAACTGCTATCCGCCTAAGGCCCAGCCGCCACTGCATTTACCCAGTGTGCTGTTATGGAGATATAACGGCCCTGACCATGCTTACTGGTCCACGTATCCGTAGTCAGATGCACCTTGCCACAGATGGCGTTGCGCAGTGCACACCTGATTTTGTTCCCTTACTTGGTTGTGAAGGGAAAAGATGGCTCGCCTTGAAAAGTAGTGGCGGCTGGGCACGACGTACTGTGGGAGAGCCACCGCCATAAGGCCTTTAAAACTATTCATCTCCGCCAGACGGAATGACAGCATTTCAAAGGCAAGTTATTTAGAAATGCTGGCATACAGGGCTAGGGATCGCTAGTGGGTAGGGGGGTACTTCCTCTTCCTCTCCAGCGTTTGGGATATGGAGAGCTGAACGCTTCCGTGGGACATTGTGGAGATGCTTGGTGACCCAGGTGTTGGTGTTGCTTGCAGATCCTCTGTTTGCGGGGTGCCAGGTGGCACTGTCACTCCAGAGGTGGATGAAGAGGCCGCAACTGCAGCAGAATAAGAAGCAGGAGGAGCCAGAGACCTTTCTTGGTTTTTAAGGTGTCTACTCCACTGCAGCTCGTGCTTTGCACTTAAATGCCTGGTCATGCAGGTTGTGCTCAGGTTGAGAACGTTTATGCCTCGCTTCAGGCTCTGATTGCACAGCGTGCAAACCACTCGTGTCTTGTAGTTAGCACATTGTCTGAAGAACTACCATGCCAGGAACTCCTTGGAGCTGGCTTTGGTGTGCTCAGTCCCTTGCTGCGGTGGGCAGTAGGAGGTGTACTGTCTAGAGGACGGCCGCTCCGCTTTTACACCCTGCTCCCTCTTCTGCTGTGCTGGTAGCTCTGTGCGACCACCGCCTCTTCCTCCGAACTACATCGGTCACTCGCAGAAAAGTGCCTCCCTGAGGATGGAACAATTCAGGGAGCGCGGTTGCAGTGTGGACGGACCTAAGCCATGCCGAGCAAACATCAGATGCTTTGCATGTGGTGGCTTGGGTCAAATAGCGAAGCACTGCAAAACAGGTAAGGAAAAAACACGAAGTATAGGAAGCCAGGTCAGGTGCTTCAAGTGTGGGAACAAGGGACACATTGCAAAGAATTGCCCTTGTGCAAGTAATTGCAATGTGTCCGATAGTGTTTGCCAGGTAACAAATCGTGCAGTGGGGTCTAGTCAGATTGGCCATAAAGGGGTTACCTCTCAGGGACACATGCCTCACCAGGCGCTGAGGGGTCAGAATGGCCAATCTAGGCTGGGCAACATTTGAAACCCCTGTACTATTTGTTACATCTTTTGTTCCCCGTGTATGTCCATGTTGTGTACGGCAGAGGTCCTTGTCTATGAATGTGTCTCACCCTGCTGATTGTGGCAGTTTACATTCCTCGCTGTGAGTCCAGTCCTGTTTTGATTCATTCTTGTGTCCCCTTGGAGTGGAACAGTGTTATACTGTGGATCGGGAAAGTATGGAACAATTCAGGAACTCAGATCGATACAGATAACACTGTTGTCTCAAGGTTTTCGGTGGGGCTGTGTTATACTGGGGATTAAGGCGGACAGGCAACATTGGTGTGATGTTGCGCTGCGCACTTAATTCTGGGCCGACCAGGTGGCACAGCTCTGATTGGGATTGGGCACAGGGTGATTGGCAGCAGAGTGTGGACTGTGTTCTGGTGTTGTGGAGTCCTGAAGAGTCTAGGCAGGACTTATGCCATGGATTCTGCCGGCCTCCACAAAACAGGATGACAGGGGGAAATTAGCTTGAGTACACATGAGTGGACAGGGATACAGTGCCATCAATTACTAGATGGTGCTTCATCCGCAGCTCCCCTCTGATATCCTAACTTAGTAAGGTACCCATCCTGATCTGTTGGAGCAGAGGGATGGGGAGACGCGGTAGGGTGTTCTCACACCAGTGTTGGGATAACGAGGGGTCCTGTGAGATGGAGGTTGTTTCCTGAGGCGATGTGAGGTAATTCAACAAACTTTATTCAGACACAAACAATATAACAAAGGTTATAAACTGTCATATCTATATAGCCTACAGGTGGCAGTAAACATGTTAACATGTATAACTCCTAACATCCTCCCTTTCTTGTGAAATCAAGTAATATATAACATAAGATGATTGGATACCACAATACATTCCAAAGGTGACAATGTTTTTTATAATGTATCTAGCATACAAAATCCTTATATCTTGTTGGTGTTCTAATAACCCTAGTTCTAGTACGTCTTAGTGTGGCAGGAGCTTCACATTGTTGCATATGATCATCCATCCCTGTTTCTTCGGGAGTTGTCTCATCTGGAGATGTACCTGGTGTAATCACTTCACTTATTTCAATGTCAGATTTGTCATCTGCAGTCCTTAGAAACTTCCTATTCCTTCTGTACAACTGTCCATTTGCTTCCACTTTATAAGATCGTGGAGCAACTTTCTCCAAACAAATACCTTGTCGCCAAATTTCATCTGTTGACGACGGCGATGGTTGTATTCGCACTGGCTGACCAATGCTTAGTTCAGGATGTTCCTTGGCTCCTTTATCATAATATGCCTTCGCTTTTTTGCGTCTTTCAGTTAGGTTCTCGACCACTCCTTTTATAACCTTTGGAAACAGCAGTTTCTGAGCAGTCGGAAGTAAAGTCCTAGTCCTTCTTGACATTAGCCGTTGTACAGGACTACTGCTGGTGCCTTCTGATGGGGTATTTCTCCAGTCAAGAACTGCTTTCCAGATATCCTTGTCATCTCGTTTAGCTTTCTTTATGAGTGTTTTTGCTATTTTTACAGTAGCTTCAGCTTTACCGTTGGACTGACTGTGATATGGGGATGATGTAAGATGTTCAAATTCCCACTCTCTACAAAATCGTGCAAACTCTGAGCTGACAAACTGTGGTCCGTTATCTGTAATTACAGAATCAGGGATTCCGTGTCTGCTAAAATGTGCTTTGCAACAATCTATAATTGTTTTAGAGGTGGTATCAGAAACTAAATCAATTTCCCAGAAATCTGAATAATAATCAACAATTATTAAGTAATCTTGTCCTGTTAAGGAAAATAAGTCCATGCCTAGTTTGCTCCAGGGTAGAGTGGGCAATTTGTGAGTCATCAGAGGTTCTTTTGTTTGTTTACGCATATACTCATTGCAAGTATTACAGTTCTTTATTGCCTCTATAATCTCTGGGCCCATGTGTGGCCAAAAGATGACATCCTTGGCCTTGCAAAGGCATGCTTCTATTCCTAAGTGGCTAGAATGAGTCCTCGCTATCATTTCTGGGCACATGTTTTTTGGTATGATGACTCTGTGTCCTTTATACAGAATTCCATTTTGTATGCTTATCTCATCTCTAAAGCCCCAGTAGTCCCTGATACAAATCAGTATTTTTTCTTTCTGGTCTGGCCATCCTGTAAGAACAGTAGTTTTTAATGCTTGCAAGACTTCATCTTGTTCTGTGAACTTCTGAATTTGTTGTAGGTGCAAATCAGACACTTTTAGATATTCTGCAAAGTTTATCTCTTCCAGTTCCTTAGAAAAGGCATCCTCTGATTGCATCAAGAAAATCTCATAATCTGGGGTGTCCTTGTCCTTTGTTTTGTGAGGTAATGCTGCTCTTGATAAGAAGTCTGCAATATACAGTCGTGGCCAAAAGTTTTGAGAATTACATAAATATTGGAAATTGGAAAAGTTGCTGCTTAAGTTTTTATAATGGCAATTTGCATATACTCCAGATGTTATGAAGAGTGATCAGATGAATTGCATAGTCCTTCTTTGCCATGAAAATTAACTTAATCCCAAAAAAACCTTTCCACTGCATTTCATTGCTGTCATTAAAGGACCTGCTGAGATCATTTCAGTAATCGTCTTGTTAACTCAGGTGAGAATGTTGACGAGCACAAGGCTGGAGATCATTATGTCAGGCTGATTGGGTTAAAATGGCAGACTTGACATGTTAAAAGGAGGGTGATGCTTGAAATCATTGTTCTTCCATTGTTAACCATGGTGACCTGCAAAGAAACGCGTGCAGCCATCATTGCGTTGCATAAAAATGGCTTTACAGGCAAGGATATTGTGGCTACTAAGATTGCACCTCAATCAACAATTTATAGGATCATCAAGAACTTCAAGGAAAGAGGTTCAATTCTTGTTAAGAAGGCTTCAGGGCGTCCAAGAAAGTCCAGCAAGTGCCAGGATCGTCTCCTAAAGAGGATTCAGCTGCGGGATCGGAGTGCCACCAGTGCAGAGCTTGCTCAGGAATGGCAGCAGGCAGGTGTGAGCGCATCTGCACGCACAGTGAGGCCAAGACTTTTGGAAGATGGCCTGGTGTCAAGAAGGCCAGCAAAGACGCCACTTCTCTCCAAAAAAAACATCAGGGACAGATTGATCTTCAAAGTAAAGAGCATGTATGAACAAAAGATAGTGACTTGTTAAAATTACCTTTAATAAATATTCAAGTGGGTATAGGTATATATATACCAACAGTGAAAAAACTACAGTAGCTGAGATTACTCAGTAGGGGAGTAGTAGCCCCTTTGACGAAAAACATACATAATGACACGGTATACACTTAGATAGATAGGTACGGGAAAATTAATAATTATAGCCCGATGTGTACAGGGCTAGAAACAGAAACCAGCTACCCCTAGAGTCCCTAGAGGTCTGCTGTGCCCAAGGCGGCCCCCTAATGGTGGAGGTTCCCTGTCCCCGAACCTAGTGCTAACCGGTCCCTGGAAATCCCTACATAAAAAAATTGCTCCAGGATGAAAAAAGTAAAGAATAAATGGTGCTATATATGGATATCATTTTATCCCCTGATGAACCTAATAAGTATTAGGCGAAACGCGTCGGGGATTACTAGTGACCATTAAAACTTTGGGAACTACTAGTGATTATCAGATGTTGATCTTTAGAGAGTAACAGTGACATACATCCATATAGAGCACCATTTATTCTTTACTTTTTTCATACTGGAGCAATTTTTTTACGTAGGGATTTCCAGGGACCGGTTAGCACTAGGTTCGGGGACAGGGAACCTCCACCATTAGGGGGCCGCCCTGGGCACAGCAGACATCTAGGGACTCTAGGGGTAGCTGGTTTCTGTTTCTAGCCCTGTACACATCGAGCTATAATTATTATTTTTCCCGTACCTATCTATCTAAGTGTATACCGTGTCATTATGTATGTTTTTCGTCAAAGGGGCTACTACTCCCCTACTGAGTAATCTCAGCTAATGTAGTTCTTTCACTGTTGGTATATACACTCACCTAAAGAATTATTAGGAACACCTGTTCTATTTCTCATTAATACAATTATCTAGTCAACCAATCACATGGCAGTTGCTTCAATGCATTTAGGGGGGTGGTCCTGGTCAAGACAATCTCCTGAACTCCAAACTGAATGTCAGAATGGGAAAGAAAGGTGATTTAAGCAGTTTTGAGCGTGGCAAGGTTGTTGGTGCCAGACGGGCCGGTCTGAGTATTTCCCAATCTGCTCAGTTACTGGGATTTTCACGCACAACCATTTCTAGGGTTTACAAAGAATGGTGTGAAAAGGGAAAAACATCCAGTATGCGGCAGTCCTGTGGGCAAAAATGCCTTGTGGATGCTAGAGGTCAGAGGAGAATGGGCCGACTGATTTAAGCTGATAGAAGAGCAACGTTGACTGAAATAACCACTCGTTACAACCGAGGTATGCAGCAAAGCATTTGTGAAGCCACAACACGCACAACCTTGAGGCAGATGGGCTACAACAGCAGAAGACCCGACCGGGTACCACTCATCTCCACTACAAATAGGAAAAAGAGGCTACAATTTGCACGAGCTCACCAAAATTGGACTGTTGAAGACTGGAAAAATGTTGCCTGGTCTGATGAGTCTCGATTTCTGTTGAGACATTCAAATTGTCCGAATTTGGCGTAAACATGTATCCATCCACTTCCAGCAGGATAATGCACCATGTCACAAAGCTCGAATCATTTCAAATTGGTTTCTTGAACATGACAATGAGTTCACTGTACTAAAATGGTCCCCACAGTCACCAGATCTCAACCCAATAGAGCATCTTTGGGATGTGGTGGAACAGGAGCTTCATGCCCTGGATGTGCATCCCTCAAATCTCCATCAACTGCAAGATGCTATCCTATCAATATGGGCCAACATTTCTAAAGAATGCTATCAGCACCTTGTTGAATCAATGCCATGTAGAATTAAGGCAGTTCTGAAGGCAAAAGGGGGTCCAACACCATATTAGTATGGTGTTCCTAATAATTATTTAGGTGAGTGTATATACACCTATACCCACTTGAATATTTATTAAAGGTAATTTTAACAAGTCACTATCTTTTGTTCATACATGCTCTTTACTTATAAAACTATTGTGACAATTTATCTTATTACAAAATCTCTAATACTGATAGTACAGATTGATCTTCTGCAGAAAGTATGGTGAATGGACTGCTGAGGACTGGGGCAAAGTCATATTCTCCGATGAAGCCTCTTTCCGATTGTTTGGGGCATCTGGAAAAAGGCTTGTCCGGAGAAGAAAAGGTGAGCGCTACCATCAGTCCTGTGTCATGCTAACAGTAAAGCATCCTGAGACCATTCATGTGTGGGGTTGCTTCTCATCCAAGGGAGTGGGCTCACTCACAATTTTTCCCAAAAGCACAGCCATGAATAAAGAATGGTACCAAAACACCCTCCAACAGCAAATTCTTCCAACAATGCAACAACAGTTTGGTTAAGAACAATGCATTTTCCAGCACGATGGAGCACCGTGCCATAAGGCAAAAGTGATAACTAAGTGGCTCGGGGACCAAAACGTTGACATTTTGGGTCCATGGCCTGGAAACTCCCCAGATCTTAATCCCATTGAGAACTTGTGGTCAATCCTCAAGAGGCGGGTGGACAAACAAAAACCCACTAATTCTGACAAACTCCAAGAAGTGATTATGAAAGAATGGGTTGCTATCAGTCAGGAATTGGCCCAGAAGTTGATTGAGAGCATGCCCAGTCGAATTGCAGAGGTCCTGAAAAAGAAGGGCCAACACTGCAAATACTGACTCTTTGCATAAATGTCATGTAATTGTCGATAAAAGCCTTTGAAACGTATGAAGTGCGTGTAATTATATTTCACTACATCACAGAAACAACTGAAACAAAGATCTAAAAGCAGTTTAGCAGCAAACTTTGTGAAAACTAATATTTGTGTCATTCTCAAAACTTTTGGCCACGACTATACATTTCTGATCCTTTTTTGTAAACCACATTAAGGTTGTATTTTTGCAACTGTAGCATCATGCGCTGTAGACGTTTTGGTGCTACTAGGAGAGTTTTGTTTTTTTAAATGCTCTCTAGTGGCTTATGATCAGTCTCAATGTTAATAATATTTTTTCCATGTAAGTACTGATTAAACTTCTGGCATGCATTTACAATGGCAAGACATTCCTTTTCAATCTGGGCATATCTTTGTTCTGTTGAAGACACTGTACGTGATGCAAACGTCACTGGCTGACCTCCTTGCAAAAGTGTTGCTCCAAGACCTTTTTCACTGGCATCACATTGGACTGTTACTTCTTCATTGACATTGTAGTATCTCAAAACTGGATGTTTAGTAACAATATCTTTTATTTGCTTGAGGGCTTCATCATGGCTGGATTGCCAGGCCCACAAGCTGTCTTTGTCTGTCAGTCTGCGTAGTGGTTCACATACATTCGAAAGATGTGGTAAGAATTTTGAAAGGTAGTTTACAAACCCTAGCAGTCTCTGAACTGCTTGTACATTGTCAGGCTTTGGTACCTCTAAAATTGCTCAGACTTTTTCTGGATCAGGACGCAGGCCTTCTGCTGTGAGTAAATGTCCCATGTATGGTACCGAAGATAGCCTCAATCTCAGCTTCTTTTTATTGAATTTTAGGTTCAGCTTTCGTGCTCTCTCTAAGAGTCCAATCAAATTCTTGTCATGATCCTTTGTGGCCTCCTCTGTAGTGTCACCACAGCCATACACCAATATATCATCTGCAATAACTTCCACTCCGGGCAGGTCTTCTACTGCTTCATGTTGTCTACGTTGATATTCTTCTGGTGTAGTAGCAATCCCAAAAGGCATGCGTAGCCATCGGTAACGCCCAAAGGGAGTCCAGAATGTAGTGAGATAACTGCTTTTAGTGTCCAGTTTTACTTGCCAGAAGCCATCCTTAGCATCTAAGACAGAAAATACTTTTGCATTTGTTAAACTTGGTAGGATTTCCTCTATAGTGGGCATTGGATAATGTGAGCGTTTTAGTGCTTTATTTAAGTCTTTGGGATTAATGCATATTCGCAGCTTGCCTGGTTTCTTAACAGCAACCATACTACTTATCCATGTCGTAGGTTCTATGACCTTTTTTATCACTCCCAGTGTCTCTAATCTCTCTATTTTCGCCTTTAAGTCTGCTTTAAGTGGAGCCGGCACTCTACGTGGTCGGTGTTGAACAGGAGGTATTGCTTCATCTATTTCTAGGTGATACTCTCCAGGTAGACACCCTAGTCCTTTGAAAATGTCTCTATATTCAGTTGTGATCTTTTCATAAGAAAAGGGTGAAGTTGTAGTTGTTTGCTGGTCATCATGTAATAATACATTATGTTCTACATTCAGTATAAGGAGGCCCATTTTCTGACATGTTTCTGCTGAGAGAAGTGGTTTGTGTTTACCTTGGACAACTTGGAATTGCAGTGTATATGTTTTATCTTTATATGTACTATTTAGATTACATTGGCCCATAGGTATCATATAGGTATCAATGTACCATTTTAATTTGACATTACTCTTCTGTAATGTTGGCTTTCCTTTTTTAACAATTTTGCAATAGTCTTTGTATGTCATAAGGTTGCAGGTGGCCCCACAGTCTAACTGACAGTGTAACCTTTCCCCTGCTTCTCTGTCAGTGCTGAGTTCTAGTGGTACAAACCACTGTGACCCCGGACTGCTTACTGCTCCTATTTGATGAATAATAGTGAATACTGATTCTTCTGAGCTGCTGCTCTTGATCTGTGCAGCCATATGTATTCTGGCATGTGCTTTCTGCCTGCATACTCTAGAAAAATGGTTTTGCTTTTTGCATTTACTGCAGGTTTCTCCATATGCAGGACAGTGGTCTCTCCCCCAGGGGTGGTTGTTTCCACAGTATCTACATCTGATTGTTTTTACTTTGCTTTCTTTCTTTCATGGGCTTTTTATATGTTCTAGCAGTATAATGTACAGCTTCAGTTTCACTTTTGCTTTCTTGCATTGCTTGTATTTGCATTTCTGTAAGTTCATGGCTTCTACACATATCAATGGCTCTCTGTAGGTTCAGGTCTGGTACTCTGAGCATTCTCTTTCTAGCATTAATGTCTTTTGATCCCAGAACTATTCTGTCTCTGATAAGTTCATCATGTAATACTCCAAACTCACATGTAGCGGCGAGCTGCCTCAGCCTAGTCACATACTGATCTATAGTTTCCAATGGGCCTTGGTTTGTGGTATTGAATATGTACCTCTCATAAATGATGTTACGTGAAGGCATAAAATGACTCTGTAATGCATCCAGAGTTTTCTCTTTGTCCTGCTTGTCGGCATCAGAGAGTGAGAGATGCTGATTAGGGATGAGCGAACCCGAACTGTATAGTTCGGGTTCGTACCGAATTTTGGGGTGTGACACTGACCCGAACCTGAAAATTTTTCGTAAAAGTCCGGGTTCGGGTTCGGTGTTCGGCGCTTTCTTGGCGCTTTTTGAAAGGCTGCAAAGCAGCCAATCAACAAGCGTCATACTACTTGCCCCAAGAGGCCATCACAGCCATGCCTACTATTGGCATGGCTGTGATTGGCCAGTGCAGCATGTGACCCAGCCTCTATATAAGCTTGGGTCACGTAGCGCTGCACGTCACTCTGCTGATACAAGTGTAGGGAGAGGTTGCAGCTGCGACGTTAGGGCGAGATTAGGCAGTGATTAACTCCTCCAAAAGACTTCATTCAGTGATCGATCTACAGCTGTGGATCATTGAACTGCTGCTATTCAATTGTTCACTGTTTTTAGGCTGCCCAGAGCGTTTTTATATCACTTTTTTCTGGGTTGATCGGCGGCCATTTTGTGTCTTGTGGTGCGCCAGCACAAGCTGCCACCAAGTACATTTAACCATCAATAGTGTGGTTATTTTTTGGCTATATCCTACATCAGGGTCAAGCTGAGCCTGTCACAAAGTGCATTTAACCATCAATAGTGTGGTTATTGTTTGGCCATATACTACATCAGGGGCAAGCTGACCTTGTCACCCAAGTGCATTTAACCATCAATAGTGTGGTTATTGTTTGGCCATATACTACATCAGGGGCAAGCTGTCATCAAGTGCATTTAACCATCAATAGTGTGGTTATTTTTTGGCTATATCCTACATCAGGGGCTTGGCTGTGCTTGCTATTTTATTGAGGGGTGAAATACAATTGCCAAAATAGCAGTACCCTAAATCTGGTGTTTCAGCTGTGGCCAGCCAATTGTAATACTGTCTGCTGTCTGGCAAAGGATATATTTTTGTTCAGGGTTGAAATACAATTCCCAATTTTGCAATTCTCTAAATTAGTTTTTTCTGCTGTATCAGGCCTACTTTAAATCTATCCCTAAAAGGGTATATTAGATTCAAGGTGCAGATAGGGTTATTCTCAATAACTTCACACACACGCTACAGTGCAATTCCAAGTCTAATTCTGTGTGTAAACGTATACCTGTCACCCAGCGCCTAAAAAATAGGCCTCAAATTTATATTCATCCAAATCTGTCATTATTGCTTTAGCTGGTCAAGTTATTTAGTGTCCGTCAAAGCACAGTTTTTGTTCTGGGTTGAAATACAATTCCCAATTTTGCAATTCTCTAAATTAGTGGTTTCTGCTGTATCAGGCCTACTTTAAATCTATCCCTAAAAGGGTATATTAGATTCAAGGTGCTGATAGGGTTATTCTCAATAACTTCACACACACACTACTGTGCAATTCCAAGTCTAATTCTGTGTGTAAACGTATACCTGTCACCCAGCGCCTAAATAATAGGCCTCAAATTTATATTCATCCAAATCTGTCATTACTGCTGTGCCTGTATTAGTGTAATACGGTACCTAAATAGATAGCCAGATAGTGTTAGGTGTCTGTAAAAAAAGGCCTGAATTTGAATTCAATACATTGGGCCAAATAATATTTTTCTTATTGTGGTGAACGGTAACAATGAGGAAAACATCTAGTAAGGGACGCGGACATGGTCGTGGTGGTGTTAGTGGACCCTCTGGTGCTGGGAGAGGACGTGGCCGTTCTGCCACAGCCACACGTCCTAGTGAACCAACTACCTCAAGTCCCAGTAGCCAGCAGAATTTACAGCAATATTTTGTGGGGCCCAATGCCGTTCTAAGGATGGTAAGGCCTGAGCAGGTACAGGCATTAGTCAATTGGGTGGCCGACAGTGGATCCAGCACATTCACATTATCTCCCACCCAGTCTTCTGCAGAAAGCGCACAGATGGCGCATAAAAACCAAGCCCATCAGTCTGTCACATCACCCCCATGCATATCAGGGAAACTGTCTGAGCCTCAAGTTATGCAGCAGTCTCTTATGCTGTTTGAAGACTCTGCTGGCAGGGTTTCCCAAGGGCATCCACCTAGCCCTTCCCCAGGGGTGGAAGAGATAGAATGCACTAACGCACAACCACTTATGTTTCCTGATGATGAGGACATGGGAATACCACCTCAGCACGTCTCTGATGATGACGAAACACAGGTGCCAACTGCTGCGTCTTTCTGCAGTGTGCAGACTGAACAGGAGGTCAGGGATCAAGACTGGGTGGAAGACGATGCAGGGGACGATGAGGTCCTAGACCCCACATGGAATGAAGGTCGTGCCACTGACTTTCACAGTTCGGAGGAAGAGGCAGTGGTGAGACCAAGCCAACAGCGTAGCAAAAGAGGGAGCAGTGGGCAAAAGCAGAACACCCGCCGCCAAGAGACTCCGCCTGCTACTGACCGCCGCCATCTGGGACCGAGCACCCCAAAGGCAGCTTCAAGGAGTTCCCTGGCATGGCACTTCTTCAAACAATGTGCTGACGACAAGACCCGAGTGGTTTGCACGCTGTGCCATCAGAGCCTGAAGCGAGGCATTAACGTTCTGAACCTTAGCACAACCTGCATGACCAGGCACCTGCATGGAGTAAACACCTTAAAAACAAGGAAGTCATTCAGGCTCCCCCTGCTATCTCTTCTGCTGCTGCCGCCTCGGCCTCTTCTGCTGCTGCCGCCTCGGCCTCTTCCTCCGCCTCTGGAGGAACGTTGGCTCCTGCCGCCCAGCAAACATGGGATGTACCACCAACACCACCACCTGCGTCACCAAGCATCTCAACCATGTCACACAGCAGCGTTCAGCTCTCCATCTCACAAACATTTGAGAGAAAGCGTAAATTCCCACATAGCCACCCTCGATCCCTGGCCCTGAATGCCAGCATTTCTAAACTACTGGCCTATGAAATGCTGTCATTTAGGCTGGTGGACACACACAGCTTCAAACAGCTCATGTCGCTTGCTGTCCCACAGTATGTTGTTCCCAGCCGCCACTACTTCTCCAAGAGAGCCGTGCCTTCCCTGCACAACCAAGTATCCGATAAAATCAAGTGTGCACTGCGCAACGCCATCTGTGGCAAGGTCCACCTAACCACAGATACGTGGACCAGTAAGCACGGCCAGGGACGCTATATCTCCCTAACTGCACACTGGGTAAATGTAGTGGCGGCTGGGCCCCAGGCGGAGAGCTGTTTGGCGCACGTCCTTCCGCCGCCAAGGATCGCAGGGCAACATTCTTTGCCTCTTGTCTCCTCCTCCTCCTACTCAGCTTCCTCCTCCTCTTCTTCCACCTGCTCATCCAGTCAGCCACACACCTTCACCACCAACTTCAGCACAGCCCGGGTAAATGTCAGCAGGCCATTCTGAAACTCATATGTTTGGGGGACAGGACCCACACCGCACAGGAGTTGTGGCGCGGTATAGAACAACAGACCGACGAGTGGTTGCTGCCGGTGAGCCTCAAGCCCGGCCTGGTGGTGTGCGATAATGGGTTCGTTGCAGCTCTGGGACTAGCCGATTTGACGCACATCCCTTGCCTGGCGCATGTGTTGAATTTGGTGGTGCAGAAGTTCATTCGCAACTACCCCGACATGTCAGAGCTGCTGCATAAAGTGCGGGCCGTCTGTTCGCGCTTCCGGCGTTCACATCCTGCCGCTGCTCGCCTGTCTGCGCTACAGCGTAACTTCGGCCTTCCCGCTCACCGCCTCATATGCGACGTGCCCACCAGGTGGAACTCCACCTTGCACATGCTGGACAGACTGTGCGAGCAGCAGCAGGCCATAGTGGAGTTTCAGCTGCAGCACGCACGGGTCAGTCGCACTGCGGAACAGCACCACTTCACCACCAATGTCTGGGCCTCCATGCGAGACCTGTGTGCCCTGTTGCGCTGTTTCGAGTACTCCACCAACATGGCCAGTGGCGATGACGCCGTTATCAGCGTTACAATACCACTTCTATGTCTCCTTGAGAAAACACTTAGGGCGATGATGGAAGAGGAGGTGGCCCAGGAGGAGGAGGAGAAAAAGGGGTCATTTTTAGCACTTTCAGGCCAGTCTCTTTGAAGTGACTCAGAGGGAGGTTTTTTGCAACAGCAGAGGCCAGGTACAAATGTGGCCAGACAGGGCCCACTACTGGAGGACGAGGAGGACGAGGATGAGGAGGAGTTGGAGGAGGATGAGGATGAAGCATGTTCACAGCGGGGTGGCACCCAACGCAGCTCGGGCCCATCACTGGTGCGTGGCTGTGGGGAAACACAGGACGATGACGATACGCCTCCCACAGAGGACAGCTTGTCCTTACCTCTGGGCAGCCTGGCACACATGAGCGACTACATGCTGCAGTGCCTGCGCAACGACAGCAGAGTTGCCCACATTTTAACGTGTGCGGACTACTGGTTTGCCACCCTCCTGGATCCACGGTACAAAGACAATGTGCCCACCTTACTTCCTGCACTGGAGCGTGATAGGAAGATGCGCGAGTACAAGCGCACGTTGGTAGACGCGCTACTGAGAGCATTCCCAAATGTCACAGGGGAACAAGTGGAAGCCCAAGGCGAAGGCAGAGGAGGAGCAAGCGGCCGCCAACGCAGCTGTGTCACGGCCAGCTCCTCTGAGGGCAGGGTTAGCATGGCAGAGATGTGGAAAAGTTTTGTCACCACGCCACAGCTAACTGCACCACCACCTGATACGGAACATGTTAGCAGGAGGCAGGGATGGACTGGGACAATAAAGTGGCCCTGGACTTCAGCCAGACCGGCCCACTTTATTTTTCCCAAACACACTCAAAAAAAAACATAAGTAAAAACATTCCACTGTAAGTATAAACAGGTTTTTTATTTTTACTCTTAATTTAGAAAAAAAAATCCCCCTCCATAATGGTGCCATCCACAGATCCCCCCCATAAGTGTCATCCACAGACCCCCCCCCCCATAAGTGTCATCCACAGACCCCCCCCCATAACAGTGCCATCCACGGATCCCCCTCCCTATAACAGTGCCGTCATCCATAGATCCCCCTCCCCGCCACTCACAGTAGTATACATTAATAAATCGGTATCCTGCAGGCTGCAGACAGTAACTTTAATTTTAACACAGCGCTCATCTCTTTACTACCTTACATTCAGCTCCCTCCAGCCTCCAGTAACAAGTGCGGGCGGCAGCGCTCACTCACTGACGTCACGCGCCTGCGCCGCCTAGTGGGAGGAGCAGGCGTGTGACGTCAGTGAGTGAGCGCCGCCCCCACACTGCCTGCTGTTACTGGAGCTGAGTCAGTGTAAGATAGTAAAGAGATGAGCGCTGATTTTAAAGTTAACACACTGACAGCAAAAAAATTAAAATGGCTCGGGACCGGCCGGGCCCCCCCGGGGTCCGGGCCCCTTACTGGGGTATCGGCTTTACATATGAAGGCTGTTATATAATGTTGAGGTTGATAATATAGAGGCTGTAATATAATGTGCAGGCCGGTAATGTAATATAGAGGCTGTAATGTAATGCACAGGCTGTAATATAATTTTGAGTCTGTAATGCAGAGGCTGGTAATATGAAGGCTGTAATATAATGTGGAGGCTGGTAGTATGGAGGCTGTAACATAATGTTTAGGCTGTGATGTAATGTAGAGGACTGTAATATAATGTGGAGGCTGAAATTATGGAGGTTGTAACATAATGTTTATGCTGTGATGTAATGTAGAGGCCGCTAATATGGAGGCTGTAATATAATATGGAGGCTGTAATGTAATGTAGAGGCTAGTTATATGGAGGCTGTAATGTAATCTGGAGACTGAATATATGGAGGCTGTAACATAATGTTTAGGCTGTGATGTAATGTAGAGGACGGTTATATGGAGTCTGCAATATAATGTGGAGGCTGGTAATGTAATATGGAGGATGTAATGCAGAGGCTGGTAATATGGCTGTGATGTAATGTGGAGGCTGGTAGTATGGAGGCTGTAATATAATGTAATGTGGAGGCCGGTAGTATGGAGACTGTAATGTAAAGGCTAGTAATATGGAGGCTGTCATATAATATGGAGGCTGTGATGTAATATGGAGGCTGTAATGTAATGTTTAGGCCCTGATGTAATGTAGAGGCCGGTAATATGGAGTCTGTAATATAATGTGGAGGCCGGTGATTTAACATGGAGACTAATGTAGAGGCCGTTAATATGGAGGCTGTAATATAACATGGAGGCTGGTAATATTTAGGCTGTAAAATAATGTGGAGGCTATAATGTAATGTAGAGGCTGTAATATGTTGTTGAGGTTGATAATATGGAGGCTGTAATATAATGTAGAGGCTGTGATGTAATGTGGAGGCTGTAATGTAATGTTTAGGATGTGATGTAATGTAGAGGACGGTAATATGGTATTATGAGCTGCTGCTGACTGCGCGCCGATCTACTGGAGGAGAGGGTCACGTGGTGTCTCCACTGCTCCCAATTGGCAGCCTCACATCCATCCAGCTGAGCCGGGGGCGGAGCAAATAAAGGGGCGGGGCTCACATACATCCATTCAGCGGAGCAAATAGAGGGGCGGGGCTCACATCCATCCATTCATCAGAGCCGGGGGCGGAGCAAATAGAGGGGCGGGGCTCACATACATCCATTCAGCAGAGCCGGGGGCGGAGCGGCAGGAGGGGTGGTGCTCACAGCCATCCATTCTGCTAAACGGGGGGCGGAGCAGCAGTAGGGGCGGGGCTCATATCCATTTATTCAGGCGAGCCGGGGGCGGAGCACCAGGAGGGGAGGGGCTCACATTCATTCAGCTGCGCTGGAGGGCGAAGCAGGAGGCGGGGCTCACATCCATCTATTCAGCTGAGGCCGGGGCCGGGGCTAACATCTCTCTTCAGTCTATCAGGGCCTCGCTGATAACCGCCCCGCCCCCGTCTGGTAGTGATGCCGCCGCTGAGTGTACTGTGCGTGCAGGGGGGTCGTGCGGCCAGGGCCCCCTGATGGCGGCCCTGGCCGGCCCATAATTCGATCGGCCCACCGGGATTCTCCCGGTACTCCCGATGGCCAGTCCATCGCTGGCAGGAGGCAACATTTCACTAACATGGTGGAACAGTACCTGTGCACACCCCTCCACGTACTGACTGATGGTTCGGCCCCATTCAACTTCTGGGTCTTCAAATTGTTCACGTGGCCAGAGCTAGCCTTTTATGCCTTGGAGGTGCTGGCCTGCCCGGCGGCCAGCATTTTGTCTGAACGTGTATTCAGCACGGCAGGGGGCGTCATTACAGACCAACGCAGCCGCCTGTCTACAGCCAATGTGGACAAGCTGACGTTCATAAAAATGAACCAGGCATGGATCCCACAGGACCTGTCCATCCCTTGTGCAGATTAGACATTAACTACCTCCCCTTAACCATATATTATTGTACTCCAGGGCACTTCATCATTCAATCCTATTTTTATTTTCATTTTACCATTATATTGCGGGGCAACCCAAAGTTGAATGAACTTCTCCTCTGTCTGGGTGCCGGGGCCTAAAAATATCTGACAGTGGCCTGTTCCAGTGGTGGGTGACATGAAGCCTGATTCTCTGCTATGACATGAAGACTGATTCTCTGCTGACATGAAGCCAGATTCTCTGCTATGGGACCTCTCTCCTCTGCCTGGGTGCCTGGGCCTAAATATGTGACAATGGACTGTTCCAGTGGTGGGTGATGTGAAGCCTGATTCTCTGCTATGACATGAAGACTTATTCTCTGCTGACATGAAGCCTGAATCTCTGTTATGGGACCTCTCTCTTCTGTCTGGGTGCCGGGGCCTAAAAATATCTGACAGTGGCCTGTTCCAGTGGTGGGTGACATGAAGCCTGATTCTCTGCTATGACATGAAGACTGATTCTCTGCTGACATGAAGCCTGAATCTCTGTTATGAAACCTCTCTCCTCTGTCTGGGTGCCGGGGCCTAAAAATATCTGACAGTGGCCTGTTCCAGTGGTGGGTGACATGAAGCCTGATTCTCTGCTATGACATGAAGACTGATTCTCTGCTGACATGAAGCCTGAATCTCTGTTATGGGACCTCTCTCTTCTGTCTGGGTGCCGGGGCCTAAAAATATCTGACAGTGGCCTGTTCCAGTGGTGGGTGACATGAAGCCTGATTCTCTGCTATGACATGAAGACTGATTCTCTGCTGACATGAAGCCAGATTCTCTGCTATGGGACCTCTCTCCTCTGCCTGGGTGCCTGGGCCTAAATATGTGACAATGGACTGTTCCAGTGGTGGGTGATGTGAAGCCTGATTCTCTGCTATGACATGAAGACTGATTCTCTGCTGACATGAAGCCTGAATCTCTGTTATGGGACCTCTCTCCTCTGTCTGGGTGCCGGGGCCTAAAAATATCTGACAGTGGCCTGTTCCAGTGGTGGGTGACATGAAGCCTTATTCTCTGCTATGACATGAAGACTGATTCTCTGCTGAGTCGCTGACATGAAGCCAGATTCTATGTTATGGGACCTCTCTCCTCTGTCTGGGTGCCGGGACCTAAATTATATGACAATGGACTGTTCCAATGTTGGGTGACGTAAAGCATGATTCTCTGCTATGACATGAAGACTGATTCTCTGCTGACATGAAGCCAGATTCTATGTTATGGGACCTCTCTCCTCTGCCTGGGTGCCGGGGCCTAAATATCTGACAATGGACTGTTCCAGTTTTGGGTGACGTGAATCCTGATTCTCTGCTATGACATGAAGCCTGATTCTCTGCTATGACATGAAGCCTGATTCTCTGCTATGACATGAAGACTGATTCTCTGCTGACATGAAGCCTGATTCTCTGCTATGGGACCTCTCTCCAATTGATATTGGTTAATTTTTATTTATTTTTATTTTAATTAATTTCCCTATCCACATTTGTTTGCAGGGGATTTAACTACATTTTGCGGCCTTTTGCAGCCCTCTAGCCCTTTCCTGCGCTGTTTTACTGCCTTTTTAGTGCCGAAAAGTTCGGGTCCCCATTGACTTCGGGTTCGGGACGAACTTGACGGATCCCGAACCCGAACATTTCCGGGAAGTTCGGCCGAACTTGTCGAACCCGAACATCCAGGTGTTCGCTCAACTCTAGTGCTAATAAATACGCAGACAGTCTCTCCCCATCACTGAGCGCAGTGTCGCTATCCTTACCTTGGGGTCTTTCTTATCAAATTCAGTTGCCACCTCATAATCTTCCCACTGGGATTTGAAATATGTCCAGTTAACTGCCAGGTCCCCTTTACAGTCCATGGGAGACGGCACAGGGAAGTTGTTTGCAGCCATTTTCTGTAACACTGTGTGTCTCTTATTAATAAATTACCAGAGAAACAATTCTTGTTGATCTTTTGTTCTGATATTAGGACTTTAGTGGTTTTTAAAACACCAAATCCCTCTCCACTTCTGACACCATGTTTTCTGAGGCGATGTGAGGTACTTCAACAACAACTTTATTCAGACACAAACAATATAACAAAGGTTATAAACTGTCATATCTATATAGCCTACAGGTGGCAGTAAACATGTATAACTCCTAACAGGTGTGAAGTTTGAGGAAAATGGTGTTGTGAGATGTCTCCCTGGTGCTACCGCTAGCAGGGATAGACGACGTATCCTTAATATTTTTAGGCAAACAAAGCAGGAAAGGGAGGTGGATGTTATTGTCCATTAGAGATGGCCTTGCGGTTCGCCCAGAGGTCGGTTCGCGGTGAACTTTGCTCGTTCGCTGCTCACCGAACATGCGAACATATGGTGATATTCGCGACCGCCATATTCTTTTACATTGTGAAGAACTTTGACCTATGACACATCCATCAGGTGGTACAGGACAGCCAATTGAGACGTTTCAGCACATGGACACACCCCCTACCTTATAAATAAACCCGATCTGGCTGCCATTTTACATTCTGTCTTTTGTCAGTGTAGGGAGAGGTTGCTGTGTGGAGCAGGTACAGGCTGTTAGGGACACCAAACGCTAGCTAATAGGGCCACAAAAGTCATTTTATGGACTGGTATAGTGTGCTATTGATCGGTGTGCAGTATATAGGGGTGTAATACACTTATAATATACTTTCTAATATACAAAGCATATTATAGTGGATTTGTATTGTCCAGCATTGTGACTGGTGAGCGGTTCTGCAGCGATACTACAACTACAAAGAGTGACAAACTCAATTAGAAAAAAGTATTATAACTGGTGTGATAGACCAGTGGCCCCCCAAAACGACAGATTGAAGCGGGGTGTTATATATACTTTCATAATAGTGTATTTGGGTACTGCAGAAATTTTGCCTGTTTTCCCTCTGCTACACACAGTGACAAACGTTACTGGTAAAAAAAGTATTATAACTGGTGTGATAGACCAGTGGCCCCCCAAAACGACAGATTGAAGCGGGGTGTTATATAAAATGTACTTTTATAATAGTGTATTTGGGTTTTGCAGAAATTTAGCTGCGTTACCTCTGCTACACACAGTGACAAAAGTTACTGGAAACATTTCTTTATAACTGGTGTGATGATAGACCAGTGGCCCCCCAAAATGACATATTGAAGCGGGGTGTTATATACCTTATTCCACATACACTGCGCTTCTCTAGAGACTTTTGTCACCGGGTCATTTAAAAAATGACAGGCAGAGAAAGAGGCAGGCCCTTCCGCAGGGGTGGTAGGGGTAGGGCAGTAGCACCAGGCTGGAGCCAAAGTGGGAAGTTGCAGAAGTTGCGTTCGATTACCTCAAAGGAAGCACCAGACTTGGTTGAGTGGCTCACTCAGCCTTTCGCTTCTGCACCCTCCTCATCCTCTCTATCTGCACCCTCTTCACTCTCTGCTGTGTGCACCCCCAAAGACACCACCATGAACACCACCACCACCATATACCCTCCGCTTGAGTCACAGGAATTATTTTCCGATCCATCACAAGACATTTCTGATGCGCAGCCATTCTTGGCATCGGATCAGGAAGAGGAGGTAGCAACAGCCGCCACTCAGCAGTCTGACGACAGTACCCAGATCAGCCCAAGGAGGTCGGTCCCCCATGTTGCTGCCTACTCCGAGATCTCTAATGTTAGTGGTGGGGAAGGTGACGTCAATGATGACGTGTCTATGGACGTAACGGGCGTGCCCACAAGAGAGGAAGAGAAGGGGAGTTCACAGGGAGAGATGGACCAGCAGATAGGGAGGAGAAGCAGGCCGAACTTACATTGCAGAGGAGGGACAAACCAGACTGCTAATATATCAGGAGCGAGCCATCAACCATGTATGGTCACATCTGGTGCTCCCAGGACGCCCGCACCTGGCTCCGCAGTGTGGGCTTTTTTTTATGTGTAAGCTGCTGACAATAGTGTTGCCATCTGCAGCCTTTGCATTCAACGCATAAGTCGCGGTAAGCCCAACACTCACCTAGGGACGACCGCCTTAAGAAGGCACCTGGCCTCCCATCACCGAGCCCAGTGAGAGCAACGCCGTCAGAACCCAGAAAGCCCTACTCCAGGCTCTCACTGTCCAGCCTCTTCTCCTTCTCCTCTCTCCTCACATTTGTCCTCCACTTCACCTTCCATCATGCCGTCCTCACGTTTGTCTGGAAAAAGGCAGGCTTCCATGGCCCAAATGTTCGAGCGTAAAAAAATTATGACGCCGGATAACCCTCTTGCTCAACGGTTGACCGCTGGCTTGTCGGAACTGATAGCCCACCAACTACTGCCATATAAACTTGTGGACTCGGAGGCCTTTCGAAAATTTGTGGCCATTGGAACATCACAATGGAAGGTCCCAGGAAGGAAATATTTCGCAGAAGGGCATCCCAGAGCTATATGGCCATGTTCAGCGGCAAGTGAATGTATCTCTGGCACACAGTGTCGGTGCTAAGATACATCTGACCACAGACATGTGGTCTAGCAAACACGGGCAGAGAAGGTACAGTACAGACCAAAAGTTTGGACACACCTTCTCATTCAAAGAGTTTTCTTTATTTTCATGACTATGAAAATTGTAGATTCACACTGAAGGCATCAAAACTATGAATTATATAGATGTAGAATTATATACATAACAAACAAGTGTGAAACAACTGAAAATATGTCACATTCTAGGTTCTTCAAAGTAGCCACCTTTTGCTTTGATTACTGCTTTGCACACTCTTGGTAGTCCCCTGAAATGGTTTTCACTTCATATGTGTGCCCTGTCAGGTTTAATAAGTGGGATTTCTTGCCTTATAAATGGGGTTGGGACCATCAGTTGCTTTGAGGAGAAGTCAGGTGGATACACAACTGATAGTCCTACTGAATAGACTGTTAGAATTTGTATTATGGCAAGAAAAAAGCAGCTAAGTAAAGAAAAACGAGTGGCCATCATTACTTTAAGAAATGAAGGTCAGTCAGTCAGCGGAAAAATTGGGAAAACTTTGAAAGTAAGGGCTATTTGACTATGAAGGAGAGTGATGGGGTGCTGCGCCAGATGACTGGGCCTCCACAGTCACCGGACCTGAACCGAATCGAGATGGTTTGGGGTGAGCTGGACCGCAGAGTGAAGGCAAAAGGGCCAACAAGTGCTAAGCATCTCTGGGAACTCCTTCAAGACTGTTGGAAGACCATTTCAGGGGACTACCTCTTGAAGCTCATCAAGAGAATGCCAAGAGTGTGCAAAGCAGTAATCAAAGCAAAAGGTGGCTACTTTGAAGAACCTAGAATATTACATATTTTCAGTTGTTTCACACTTGTTTGTTATGTATATAATTCCACATGTGGTAATTCATAGTTTTGATGCCTTGATAGTCATGAAAATAAAGAAAACTCTTTGAATGAGAAGGTGTGTCCAAACTTTTGGTCTGTACTGTATATAACTTTTACTGCACACTGGGTGAACCTTCTGACGGCCATCCTCCATCCTCCCTCTCCTCCTCGGGTAACTCCTCCTTTTCCGCTGCTACCGTCTCTTCCGCTGCGCCACCCAAGATCCCCAGAACCTATTTGACATACCAGGTGAGACGTTGCCATGCTGTGCTGCGTCTGTTGTGCCTGGAAGCCAAGAGCCACACCGGTCCTGCACTCCTTTCAACTTTACGTTCACAGGCAGATCAGTGGCTAACACCGCTCAATTTGACAGTTGGTAAAGTGGTGTGCGACAACGGTGCCAATCTGCTGAGCACGCTGAAACAGGGCAAAATTACACATGTGCCGTGCATGGCACACGTCCTCAACTTGGTCATGCAGCGATTCGTTGTCAAATACCCTGGGGTCCAGGACGTCTTGCGGCAGGCCAGAAAAATCTCGGGCCATTTCAGAAGATCTTACACGGCCACTGCTCTCCTTGCTGACATTCAGTGGCGACACAAGCTGCCCGTCAGACGTCTTATTTGTGACTGAAGAATGAAAGAAAACCGGCATTCCCAAAAATCTTTGCTGGTGATAGATTTATTGGTCACTCATATGACGCGCAGCGTTTCGGCACTCACAGGTGCCTTTTTCAAACAAGAAGTGAGCAGCAGTATGAGTGACCAATACTGCTGCTCACTTCTTGTTTGAAAAAGGCACCTGTGAGTGCCGAAACGCTGCGCGTCATATGAGTGACCAATAAATCTATCACCAGCAAAGATTTTTGGGAGTGCCGGTTTTCTTTCATTCTTCTGATTTTGGGATTACCTCCACACAAACCGAGCACCCCTCAACCAGTACGCTGTGCCGCCTGACTTCATTACACAGTCTTATTTGTGACTGTCCGACGCGATGGAACTCAACCTTGTATATGCTTGATAGGCTTCTCCAGCAGAAACGTGCAGCTAACGACTACTTGTACGAACTATGCGGCAGGACAGGTTCTGGGGAGTGGCTGCTCATGCGCGACTTATGCAGACTTCTGCAGCCGTTTGATGAGATCACCAAACTGGTCAGTCGCAGCCAGGGCGCCATCAGTGACATCGTACCTTTGCCTTCTTTCTGGAGCGTGCATTGCGTCGTGTCATTGATCAAGCCATCGAGGAGCAGGAAGATGAGGAAGTCGCAATGCTGGATGAATTCCCAGGGGGGGCTACTCTATCTGAGACAAGTCAACAACAGGAGTCTGAAGAGGAGTCAGAGGAGGATGGTATCGGGGAGGAGGAGGAGCAAGAAGAGCATGCTTTAAAACTTTCTGGGATCTTTGGTGTTGTCCGTGGATGGGGGAAGGAGAACGAAGACAACATTATCCTGGATGATGAGCAGGAGCCAGGCCACTACACCAGTTTAGTGCAAATGGGGGCCTTCATGCTCCAGTGTTTTAAGATGGACCCCCGTATAAAAAGCATAAGGGGCAAGGACCAGTACTGGGTGGCAACGTACTTAGACCCCCAGTACAAACAAAAAATGGCTGAAATGTTACCACCATCACAGAGGGCTGTCAGAATGCAGCACTTCCAGGCCTTGCTTAGAGAAATGCTGCATTCTGCTTTTTTGGTCACTGGCAGAGGAATTTCCACTCACAGAGAAACTGTTGAGAGTACCAATCCAACAGCGCCTGCAAGAAGAGGGCGGTTTGAAGATTTGTTGGTCACTTCTGATATGAGAACATTCTTTCAGCTGACCCATCGACAGCTGTCCTCCGGATCCAGCCTCAGGGAACGCCTAGACCGGCAGGTGTCCGACTACATCGGGTTAACGGGCGATTTGGACGCTCTGAGAAGTGGACTACTGGGTGGGCAGGCTTGACCTCTGGCCAGATCTTGCACAATTTGCAATGGAACTATTGGCTTGCCCCTCGTCAAGTGTCCTGTCCGAAAGGACGTTCAGGGGATCTCGTGCCCAATAAGCGCACTCTCCTAGTGTTGACCACCTCACATTTCTAAAAGTGAATGAGGCATGGATCTCTGAGGAATTCAACACATGTGACCAGTAGACCATGTTTGATTCAAATTCCTCATGACAGCCCATATCCGCCACCACCCATAACAATTTATGGTCCCTGTCTTCGGTAAATACAGCGGCATAAAAGGCCTTTTAGGTCCGTTGAATGCCTAATTTTTGGGGCTTGTAATGGCCAACACTTATTTATCCTGTGAATGCCTAATGTACTAATAGTCATAGAATACAAATTTATTTGTTGTCAAGGGAATGCCTGTCGGCTAATTTTTGGGGCCTGTAATGGCCGACACTTACTTCAGTATCCTGTGAATGCCTAATGTACCACCAGCCACAGAATACAAAGTTATTTGCTGTCAGGGGAACAAATGTTTCAGACTGGAATTGAAAATCAATGGGTCTGTAAACGTTCCTATCAATTGTGGAAAGGATGCAGGCACATTTTACAGACGTGTGAATGGACCCTATATGTATTTGACATGTATTTACCGGCTGCTGTCAGTTCTGGCTGATTTAAGCCGAGCTATTACACTAAAACAAAGCAATATTACAAAAAAACTAAACACACGTTATAACTGTATAAACGATTTATATAACTTGAATGGCACGCATATCGTTGCGCTGCTCCTTTTGCATTTTGGCCAATTTGGCCTTCAATGTTTTCATTCCTGTTTGAAAAAATATATATATGAACATTATTTGCAACTCTTATTATACCTTTAAACCTTTATTTTGTGGTGCATCTGACTTTATGATCGCTTGCTATTACACCTTTTTGGGATAAAAGTTGTCCAAAAAATTGCCTTTTTTGACAGTTTAACATTTTTGTTTCAAAAGGTGTCCACCTGAAGGGTTATTTGGTATGATATTTTTAGACAGCTGGTTGTTACAGGTGCAGCAAGACCTAATATTTTTCTTTATTTTTTAGTTATTTCTATTTTACACAATAAAAGCATTGTTGAACCAAAAACAATTCATGTTTTACTGTCTCCATATTTTGAGAGCCATATTATTGTTTTGATTTGGCGATTGTCTAATGGTAGGGTCTAATTTTTTGCAGAATGAACTTACCGATTGTTACTATTTTGGGGGGCATATGCCTTTTTTGATAGCTTGGTGTTGCACTTTTAGTGATGTTAGGTTGAATAAATTAATATTTTCTTTTAATTGTTTTATTTTTTTATTTTTAAAGTGTTCACCGGAGGGGTTAGATAATAGGATATTTTTATAGAGACGGTCGATATGTACACGGCTGTACAAAATATGTCTGCTATTGTTTACCTTTTTTTTTTTAATTTAAAGTCTTTATACACATTGATGATTTAATTCTCAATACTTTAGTTAGTGATCTTTATGATTATTATATAGTTTATTAGTTAGTGATATTTCAGTTCAGTATAATTTTATTTTGTTTGTTAGTTAGTGATAGTTCTATTGGGTTTAATATTATTTATTTGTTAAGTTAATTGTTTTAATGTAGATTAAAGAGTTATTGTCCAGTGTTCTTGTTTTGTATTACTATAGTGTATGTTGTCGCCTCATTGTTGGCCCTTTTAATGTTTATGTACATGTTATGGATACATAATCATGCATGTGTCTTTACAGAGGAAGTGGTTCTAAGTCAGCTGTCTAAAATTAATACAAATAAGTCACATGGGCCTGATGGGATACACCCAAAGCTATTAAAAGAGCTTAGTGGTGAACTAGCAAAACCATTAACAGATTTATTTAACCAATCACTGGTAACAGGAGTCGTCCCAGAAAATTGGAAATTAGCAAATGTTCTTGTGCTTTGTGGTAACCAATCAGGTTTTCCTAAAATGGCGGCTGCATGTGAAACTAAGTGTAGAGGAGACAAGCCTGGGAACACAAGATCACCCATAATGCCGTGCAGCCAGCCAATCCACAGATGGCCATCCCCTATGATGTCTAAGCCCTATAAAACCATCATCCAGTGCGGTCTTTGCCATTGTCCCGTGAGCTAAGCATAGAGAAAGACATGGCAAGTGCTCATGCTGTTTCTGAAAATGATTAATAGAAGAATTCTAGAGGGGGACAGTGCAGGGAGACTTATTTTGCGTCAGTTTTGTTTATTTATTCCTACATTTACTTATTCCTACATCAGCAGTGAACTAAAATATGTAATTCAATGCCAATAATATGGAAGCCTTTATTATTCCAGTGCCAGTGTGCTAACCAATACCATCCAGTCTGCACCCCTTAGAGAGGCCAGGTCTTAATGATGACCACCCTCATCTTTTGCTGGCTTTATTTCTTCCAAATCCTCCTTCAAAGTCTCCATGTCCTAGAAAAGTCAGCAAGATGCAGAGAGAGGAGGAGCTGGATGTTCCTGATGATATATTCTCATTGATATTAGATGATGTTGAAAAGGAGGAAAAGCAGATAGCAGAAGAAGGGCTCCCACCTGTAGAGCAAGAGAGCGCTGGGGTTGGAAAAGTGGGTATGCCAGAGCTTACTAATATTTACTGTTTACTGTCAAATAACCTGCAGGAGATTACAGACAAAAACAGCAATAATATGCATATTGTCCCCGCACCTAACCAGCCAAACCCCATACCAACAACAGCCCCTGTTAAAAGGTGCCGTGTGGCCATTAACGATGAAGAAGGACTATACAGTGCGGTGTTCATTATTAAATGGAAAGGCAGCAGCAGGCTAATTGACCGCTATGTTCTTCACAGCAGCATGGCCGCAACCCACCTGCAGCGTGGCCGCACCGTGTGGCCGTACCCTAAGGCAGAGTGACCTGTGTATACCTAATTTACATCGGTTTGTGACAAATTAATTTGGAACAAATCAATTTTCTTGGTGAACTTCTATGAAGTTGACGAATTTTTCAGAACTTCACTCATCTTTTCGCTCACACTAAATGCACCTGCTGTAGAGTTAGGCCCCTTGCAGACGAACGAGTATTCCGCACGGGTGCAATGCGTGATGCGAACGCATTGCGTCTGCACGGAATCCGGACCCATTCATTTCAATGGGGCTGTGTATGTTTTTCACGCATTACTTGTACGTTTCGTGAAAATCGCAGCATGTTCTATATTTTGCGATTTTCATGCAACGCTGGCCCCATAGAAGTGATTTGGGCTGCGTGAAAATCACATCGCATCCGCAAGCAAGTGCGGATGCGATTTTAACGGATGGTTGCTAAGAGATGTTGTTTGTAAACATTCATTTTTTTTATCACACGCGTGCAAAACACATTAAAATCGTATTGCACCTGTGCGATAAAAACTAAACAACTGAACGCGATCGCAAACAAAACTGAATGTGCTTGCTTGCAAAATCGCTCATTTTTCACTGAACGCATCCGCAACTCATCTGGACCTAATCCGTACACGCTCGTCTGCAAGGGGCCTTATGAAGTTAGCTGTCCGCATCTGCACTTCCGTTCTGCGGCCCTGCAAAAAAATAGAACATGTCCTATTCTTGTCCACAGACACTGACAAGAAAAGGCATTTCTATTATAGTGCCGGCCATGTGTGGTCCGCAAAATGCGGAACGCACATGGCCGGTGTCCGTGTTTTGAGGATCCGCAATTTGCGGACCGCAAAACAGTTGCGGACGTGTGAATTGACCGTTATCTGATGTTTCCAAATCTAAGGCCAAAGGTGTCTCTGAAGTTTCTTTGCACTTTGCTCAAGCCCATACTGGCTATATTGCCAAGTACCTCTTGACCTTAATTGGAAACAAGATCTAATTAAAGAACTTTCATCTTATTAATATGGTGCATAATTACTTTTTCAAAGTCCATTTTCTGTGATTGTGAAATTTTCCTTTTTCTTTTCTTTTTATTGTTTTTTTCATTGCCTGTAAGGGGTTAACAGTTTAAATTATTTGCATATAATCCCTCCCACCCAATGTCAACCAGCTTTATTGTCACTTTACCTCCCAACCGTCCCAGATCCGGTGGGACAGTCCCAGATTTCAGTGGCTGTCCCGCTGTCTCGGTACAGGGGAGGTATGTCCCGCTCTTAGGCAGCTGTACCTGCTTCCATAGGAAGCAGAGACAGTTGCCTGTAATGATGAAGCAGAGAGCCATCGCTGGCATTTGCTCCCTGCTCCATCATTCCTCCCCCCTGCCGGCTCTCCACTCCTCTGGTCTGTGCAGGGAATGGGGCTGGCCGGCAGTCAGCCTCTGTACCTCCTCCTTCACAGACCAGAGCAGCCGATGTCCTGGTGGTACTGCTAGGAACAAGTTGAGTATGTGGAGTTTATTTATTTTTTACTTTCTGTGAGGGGGCACAGCTGGGCATAATTCTGTGAAGGGGCACATAACAGGACATATTACTGGGGGCACAGCTGGGCATAATTCTGTGAGGGGGCATATAAAAGGACATATTACTGGGGGCCCAGCTGGAAATAATTCTGTGACGGGGCACATAATTGGGCATATTACTGGGGGCACAGCTGGACATAATTCTGTGAGGGGGCACACAATTGGGCATATTATTGGGGCAAAACTGGGCATACTTCCGTGAGGGGGCACATAACTGGACATATTACGGGGGGCACAGGTGGGTAAAACTCTGAGGCGGCTCATAACTGGGCATATTACTATGAGGGGGCCCATATCTGGGCATCGCTATTGTGAGGGGGCACATATCTGGGCATCGCACATTGTGTAACTCTTTGTTCATTTTGGAAGTTGGGAGGTACAGTATGTAACCCATAAAAATAAATCCTCGGCCGTGTGGCCACTGACTACACAGTGGTTTTCCATCTCTATCGGGATCAGCTCCCCAAAACACCACACAGTGCTTACCCCACACAGGGTTAGAGGGTCCTGGCTCCCACAGGCCTTGGCACAGCCTGCTTCTTCTCCAGGCTGAGAGCCCTATTGATAGAGTTCAGCCCAGATTTACCTGAGCTCCTCAGATGGCTGCTACTTACCTCTCATTACCAGCCTGGCTGATGCACACAGAGGGAAAACCCTATTTCCCAAGTCTTTTTTGTTCTCACCCAGCTTCCTCTGGGTGAGATACACCATTTCTATGGCCCTCCTATGGCTCTCTGGCAGCTGCACTGTCACAATACATATAGTCCTAAGAAAGTTGGACATTTGGATCTCTTTATTGCAGATTTATGAATATTTAGTATTTATACCAGTATGTCCTAAAAATGTACATGATTGAGAGGCAGCTGTGCCACTTTTACCACACATACGAATGCTGTACGACTCAAGTTCTACTTATTGACAGTATGAAAAAAATGTAATTGTTTTTAGTGGACACTAGCATGTACCCAGGGCACAGAGGGGGGGTCCTGGAAACCAAGAAGATCATAAAACCAAGAAGTTTCTAAACTGTTTTCACACAAATAAGGTTGGTATCTCACAAATATCTCCTATGTTGTGAAATACTCTCTTTACTGAGAATTATGTTAAGCAATGTTTTCATTTCATTTCAAAATTCCAGACTATGGTGGTATTCTGCAGGCTGTGAAAGTGTAACAGTCATGTTTTCATTAAAAAAAAATATATATAAATTTTAGCTAATATGTTACTGCTGCTGCATCATTATGCATAATGCAATCTTTAGTTTCTTCACATACCACTATTTTCCCTTAGTTACAATATGAGGATCTTCTCAAGATGGCTCCTCTGCCAGTTCTCTGGCCAAAACTGCCTCCCCTCATACACACTTGCTTTATCCAGCAGCTCTCTGCAAGATTGGATTACTGAGAGACACGCCTCCTCACTCTGAAGCCTAATGCAGGCATGCAGTGTGAAGGACCGCCCCTCTGTCTTTTGTTTACACTAAAGGGAGGACAGAAAAGCCCTAGCAAGGACCAGTGGAAAGGGACAGGGGACATTAATGAAAGCTGTTATTATAAGGTAATTACAGATCTTTTCGAAATCATTAACAGACTAAGGCCTCATGCACACGAACGTACTTTCTTTCCGTGTCTGTTCCGTTTTTCTTTTGCGGATCCATTTTTTGCAAACCACAAAATACATACGGTCGTGTGCATGAGGCGTAACTCAGGTATACATGCCTAGCAATTAAAAAATATGATAGTTCCACTTTAATGGCAGTATTAACTTGCCACTAACTGGTGGTATTATGTGGGCTGCTGTTGTCTAAAATGAGAAATGGAACAAAACCCTTTTTTGCTTTGGTCTCAGGGCCTTCTATAAAAATGAACATTGAATATCTGAGCTAAAATGCTGTGTTTTGTATAGCTTAGTGGAATACACTTCAAGCACGGTGGCTCAGTGGTTAGCACTGGTGCCTTGCAGCGCTGGGGTCCTGGGGGTTGGAATCCCACCAAGGACAACTTCTGCATGGAGTTTGTATGTTCTCACTGTGTTTGTGTGAGTTTTCTCCCACACTCCAAAGACATACTGATAGGAAACTTAGATTGTGAGACCCATTAGGGAGAGCCTGATGCTAATGTCTGGAAAGTGCTGCAGAATATAGCAGCACTATATAAGTGCGTAAAATAAATAATAATCTGGTATCATTATTTATTTGACAAAAATGGAAAAATCATGTGTGAAGTTCTGAGTCCACCCCATTAATCAATCGCTCGTAGAACCAACTGTATTTATTTATTAGTCTCTCACATCATTCTGGAGTAATTTTGACCCTTTAGTTCATTGAGTTTGGGGACATTAGTTTACGCACAGCTCTCTTAAGTGTCCACATTTCAATTGGGTTGAGATCTGGGCCATTCACTGGGCCATTGCAACACCTGGATTTTTTTCTTTTTCAGCCATTCTATTGTAGATTTGCTGATTCCCTTAGAACTAGTGTTAAGCGTGAATATTCTAATCGCAAATTTTTATCGCGAATATCAGCACTTCAAGAATTCACGAAGATCTAGAATATAGTGCTATATCTTTTTTTATCACTAGATAAACCTATAATCTTTTCTCACTTATTGTATATAGCTACTTTTAATCTTTATTAACCTTATTTACATAAACATGGGCATATGGGAAAGACATGCAAATTAGCTGAATTTGCCTTGTTTTTTAGCTGAAACACTATTTGCATGTCTTTCCCATATGCCATGTTTATGCAAATGAGTTTACATGACAAAACAGTATAGAAAGATTATTGAATATAAATGTTAGGACAATTAGAAAACTGAAAATTTGTATGCAGCCCTCATTAGCAGTGAAAGAAGAGTTAGCTGGCATCCAAAAAAAATAATGAAATTTTTTGTCACCCTAATGATAATGATCTAGGTGCGCAAGTCCCTCAAGCCATCCTACAAAATCCATACAACTTTGATGATCACTGGCTCTCAAGTCTGTGTGGATAGAGAGCTGCTCTTGAATGTCTCATAGTGCACAAGGCTGCCATTGTAAGGTATGCTGACTGTACCTGTCTCATGGATAGGTTGTTGGATTGCACATACCCGGCTTTTGGCTAATAGCCTTTGTGTTATTGTATGTTATAGGTAATGAAATTGCGTGCGCACTATGTGCATATTACATTGGTGATTTTTTAAATCGTGAATATTCAGCTAAAAATTCACAAAATATTGCGAATTTGAATATTGCCAATACCGCTCATCACTACTTAGAACAATTTTCCTGTTGCATGGTCCAGTTTCATCCAAACTTTAATTGTTGTATAGATGTTCTCACATTTGACTCTAGAAGACTTTGGTGTACAGAGGAGTTCATGGTCAACTCAATGACTGCAAGGTGCCTAGGTCCTGTGGCTGCAAAACAACCTCAAATCTGTGATTTTCACCAAATGTGGCGTGTTATGTTTCCATTTTCGTCTTATGTCCAAAGAACATTGTTCCAGAAGTCTTGTGTAGTGTTGATCGAGCATGTTCGGCCGAACACTAGTTCGGCTTGAGCATCACGATGCTTGGCACATGGCGGTATTCGGCCAAATAACGCATGTGCTCGATTGTAATGCTCGAGTTTCCTCCCCACACGATTGTTGGCTTCTACGCAGCCAATAAACGAGCAGGTAAGTACTGCCCTTCACTGTAATGTCGTAGCAATGTTGGTTACTGGCATTACAGTGATTGGCTGGCCGGAACGTGTCATCGGGTGCTATATAGCATCCGATGACATGTGTTCGGCTCGGTGTTAGTCAGGGAGAACTGTGCTGAAGAAGGGAAAGATAGTGTAGGGAGTGAAATATTTTTTTGTAAGTTTAAAACTTGTCAGAGACCCTAAGGTCCTTTTAAGGACTATTGTTGTGCGCGGCAGCAGAAATATATATTTTTAGCGCAACCTGCGTGCAATAGTTAGACTGCTGCGGACAGTGACATTAGTTGCGCTACATCTCCTGTGTAACGTGTGCACATCCAAAAAATATCAGTGACATCCAGTGTACTTTTTCCGTAGCCGGTGTCCGCTGCGGACAGTGACATTACCTGCGGTACATCTTCTGTGTAACGTTTCCACATCCAAAATACCTGTGACATTCTCTGTAATTTTATATTTGCCACTGCTGACATCTGTAACACCCCAGAGTTGTGTTACTACACGCCTCTACCCTGCTACTATCTTCTAAGAGCTTTTATACTGTCATCAGATGGGATTTTGCTTATGTCCTCCAGAAGTGTGCATATAAAACTATGTTAAATGTAATGGTTAATTTAATTATCCTGGTTATCAGCGGGTGGCAGCATCATTGGCAGAGATAGTCTTAATGTTTTGGCACTTCAGAGTGGAACATTTCTGTTCTATTCTGCCCACCCTTCTGGAGGGAGGTGGGCTAGTCCCTCTTCCTTCAGCAAGGGAGGGAAAAAACCAATTAGAGCCAGATATAGTTTACCCCCTGTTGGGGAAAGGAGGGTTTTGAGTAATACTCCCTCCTTAGGGAAGAAAGTAGGGTCACGTCTCCGCAAGAGACGTGGTCATATACCCAGTCTGAGCACCTTCAGCTCTGCTGGATGAAGAGAGCAAAAACTACAGCCAAATTCCAGAGTTCCAGGAAGAAAGCATCCCCTGAGAATCCATCTGTGAGATAAGTCCAGAGTCCTAGGAGAAGCCTATTCCTCCTCAGCTAGTCTGTCCCCACACAGCAGAAGTTACAGATATAGTGCAGAAGCTAACCCTGCCACAGTTACAGAGCTACCAAGCAGATGTTTATCCTTCAAGCTCCACATTTAAAGCAGAAGTACTCATTCCTGCCAATCATTGCCAAAACCTGCTGGAACCAAGAGACCAAAGCTGTATACTGTTTGGATGCAATTTACTTAAAGTAAAGCAACGTTTGAACTTCATCTAAAGGTCTGGACATCATTTATTCTGCAATGTTCCTCTATTACCCCTACTATCACTCCTACCGTACACTCAAATTTATTGCAAGTGAGCCAGAAGTCCGGCCGTACCCAGGTAGGAGACACCGTGACACAACTACCAACAGTACAGAGACATTATAGGCCATTACACCACTCTGGCATTCCTAAACTGGGACGTGCGTTATAACACCTTTGAAGGGCCCTAGGATAGTACCCTGCGCACGCTGCAATTGGCATCACGACAAATCCAGAATATTATCCATCCGTACCTGGACACTGCACATCAGCAATAGTTAGGCCGCTGCAGACAGCGTCATTATCTGTGCTACATCTCACGTGTAACGTGTGCGCATCCCAAAAATATCTGTGATATAGCTTGCTGCTTTTTCGACGTCCATTTCTGTGATTGTGACATTTTTCTTTTTCTTTTTATTGTTTTTTTCATTGCCTGTAAGGGGTTAATAGTTTAAATTATTTGAATATAATCCCTCCCACCCAATGTCAACCAGCTTTATTGTCACTTTACCTCCCAACCGTCCCAGATCCGGTGGGACAGTCCTAGATTTTAGTGGCTGTCCCGCTGTCTCGGTACAGGGGAGGTATGTCCCGCTCTTAGGCAGCTGTCCCTGCTTCCATAGGAAGCAGAGACAGTTGCCTGTAATGATGAAGCAGAGAGCCATCGCTGGCATTTGCTCCCTGCTCCATCTTTCCTCCCCCCTGCCGACTCTCCACTCCTCTGGTCTGTGCAGGGAATGGGGCTGGCCGGCAGTCAGCCTCTGCACCTCCTCCTTCACAGACCAGAGCAGCCGATGTCCTGCTGATACTGCTAGGTTGAGTATGTGGAGTAAATTTTTTTTTTACTGTCTGTGAGGGGTCACAGCTGGGCATAATTCTGTGAAGGGGCACATAACAGGACATAGTACTGGGGGCACAGCTGGGCATAATTCTGTGAGGGGGCATATAAAAGGACATATTACTGGGGGCACAGCTAGGCATAATTCTGTGAAGGGGCACATAACAGGACATAGTACTGGGGGCACAGCTGGGCATAATTATTTGAGGGGGCACATAATTGGGCATATTACTGGGGGCACAGCTGGTCATAATTCCGTGAGGCGGCACATAACTGGACATATTACGGGGGGCACAGCTGGGTAAAATTCTGTAAAGCGGCTCATAACTGGGCATATTACTGTGAGGAGGCACAGCTGGGCATATCACTATGAGGGGGCCCATATCTGAGCATCGCTATTGTGAGGGGGCACATCTCTGGACATTGCTATTGTGAAGGAGGCACAATGTAGGCATAAATTCTGTGTGGTGGCACAAAGAAGTAATAATTATTATTGGGGGGGCATTTAGGGGACTAGGTGGGATTAGGCGTATAGTTATGTTTTGGGTGGAGTTAGAGGCATGGCCTAGTGTGCTTCACGCACCGCACATTGTGTAACTCTTTGTTCATTTTCGAAGTTGGGAGGTACAGTATGTAACCCATAAACATAAATCCTCGGCCGTGTGGCCACTGACTACACAGTGGTTTTCCATCTCTATCGGGATCAGCTCCCCAAAACACCAAACAGTGCTTACCCCACACAGGGTTAGAGGGTCCTGGCTCCCACAGGCCTTGGCACAGCCTGCTTCTTCCCCAGGCTGAGAGCCCTATTGAAAAAGTTCAGCCCAGATTTACCTGAACTCAGGGCCGGCGCCACCTGTAAGGCAACCTAGGCAGCCGCCTAGGGCGCAATTTAGCAGTGCGGGCGGTTTAAAAATAAAGCGTTGGTTAAGTGGCGGCCGGGCCAATCCTGCCGCAAGCTTTTTTTTTAAGTACAGCGGCGGGCCCTCCCCCGCACCAGGCGGCTGCCGCACTGGCGCGTCTATAATTGTGCACCGCCCGGGCGCAGCCTGAAGAGAGGGACTGACAGGAGGGAAGCGCCTCTAATGTAGCGTGGCCAAGCTCTTTTCGGTCCGCGGTACAGGAGTTTTGGTTTCCTGTACCTGGCCGGACTGACAGGAAGTGCTCACTTAGTGTGCACTTTCTTTCAGTCCGGCCGGGTACAGGAAACAAATGCTCCTGTACTGCGGACCGAACAGAGCTCGGCCACGCTGCACTAGAGGTGGGGGGGGGGGGGGGTGAGAGTGACAAGGGAGGGGGGGAATGAGAGTGACAAGGGTGTGGGGGGGGAGAAATGAGAGTAGCAAAGGAGGGGGGATGAGAGTGACAAGGGAGGAGGGGGAATGAGAGTGACAAGGGAGTGGGGGGCGAATGAGAGTGACAAGGGAGTGGGGGGGAATAAGAGTGACAAGGGAGTGGGGGGGAATAAGAGTGACAAGGGAGGGGGAATGAGAGTGACAAGATGGGGGAGAGTGACAAGGGAGGGGGGGAATGAGAGTGACAAGGGAGGGTGGGAATGAGAGTGACAAGGGAGGGGTGGGAATTAGAGTGACAAAGGAGGGGGGAATGAGAGTGACAAGGGAGGGGGAAAAGAGAGTGACAGGGGAGGGAGGGGGGGAGAAGATAGTGACAAGGGAGGGGGGGGAGAAGAGAGTGACAAGGGAGGGGGGGAGAAATGAGTGACAAGGGAGGAAGGGGGAGAAGAGAGTGACAAGGGAGGGGGGAGAAGAGAGTGACAAGGGAGGAGGGGGGAGAAGAGAGTGACAAGGGAGGAGGGGGGAGAAGAGAGTGACAAGGGAGGGAGGGGGGAGAAGAGAGTGACAAGGGAGGGAGGGGGGAGAAGAGAGTGACAAGGGAGGGAGGGGGGGAGAAGAGAGTGACGAGGGAGGGGGGAGAAGAGAGTGACAAGGGAGGGAGGGGGGAGAAGAGAGTGACAAGGGAGGGAGGGGGGGAGAAGAGAGTGACAAGGGGCGGGGTGAGAGAGCGTGACAAGGGAGGGGGGATAAGAGTGACAAGGGAGGGGGGAGAAGAGAGTGACAAGGGAGGGGGGGGAGAAGAGAGTGACAAGGGAGCAGGGGGCGAAGAGAGTGACATGGGAGGAGGGGGGAGAAGAGAGTGACAAGGGAGGGAGGGGGGAGTAGAGAGTGACAAAGGAGGAGGGGGGAGAAGAGAGTGACAAGGGAGGGGTGGAGACGAGAGTGACAAGGGAGGGAGGGGGGAGAAGAGAGTGACAAGGGAGGAGAGTGACAAGGGGCGGGGTGAGAAAGAGAGTGACAAGGGAGGGGGGATAAGAGTGACAAGGTAGGGGGGAGAAGAGAGTGACAAGGGAGGGGTGGAGACGAGAGTGACGAGGGAGGGGGGGGAGAAGAGAGTGACAAGGGAGGAGAGTGACAAGGGGCGGGGTGAGAAAGAGAGTGACAAGGGAGGGGGGATAAGAGTGACAAGGTAGGGGGAGAAGAGAGTGACAAGGGAGGGGGGAGAAGAGAGTGAAAAGGGAGGAGGGAGAAGAGAGTGACAAGGGAGGGGGGGGAGAGAGTGACAAGGGAGGAGGGGGGAGAAGAGAGTGACAAGGGAGGAGGGGGGAGAAGAGAGTGACAAGGGAGGGAGGGGGGGGAGAAGAGAGTGACAAGGGAGGGGGGAGAAGAGAGTGACAAGGGAGGGAGGGGGAGATAAGAGAGTGACAAGGGAGGAGGAAGGAGAAGAGAGTGACAAGGGAGGAGGGGGGAGAAGAGAGTGACAAGGGAGGGGGGGAGAGTGACAAGGGAGGGGGGGGGGGAGAGAAGAGAGTTACAAGAGAGGAGGGGGGAGAAGAGAGTGACAAGGGAGTCCCCAGAGCCAGACCAAGAGCCAGACTGCAGCCAGAGACCAGATCATCTTATTGTCCTGGTGGTAAGTAGACAATACAATATGTTTATTATTTAATTGTTTAGTTATTAATACTACATTGGAAATGTAGTCCCAGAACCAGTACAGTTTAATGTAGTGGTACTGGTGTTTATAGCCTGTTCCTGCAGAGAAAAGACACTGTGCAGTACTGGTGTTAAAGGAGCACTATAGTGCCAGGAAAACAAACTCTTTTTCCTGGCACTATATAGTTGTTAGGAGTGGGGCACCCTCGTGTCCCCCTCCCACTGGGCTGAAGGGATTGAAACCCCTTCAGCCACTTGCCTTTCTCCAGCGCCGGCACTGGAAACTCTTCTCCCTGATCCTCCTCTCAGCTGCGCATGCGCACACATTCAAAACTATGTTCCGTGTCTTCCCACTGTAATTTTCACAGTGAGAATTGCGGAAGCACCTCTAGCGGCTGTCAGGGAGACAGCTACAAGAAGCTTGATTAACCCTAAGGGAAACATAGCAGTTCTTTTAATTTAAATGCTGAGAAAGGGGTGGAACATACATGATGTCATGATATGGGCAGATCATCTGATAAGGGGGGGGTAGCAATTTTTATCTTGCCTAGGGTGGCAAAAATCCTTGCACCGGCCCTGCCTGAGCTCCTCAGATGGCTGCTAATTACCTCTCATTACCAGCCTGGCTGATGCACCCAGAGGGAAAACCCTATTTCCCAAGTCTTTTTTGTTCTCACCCAGCTTCCTCTGGGTGAGATACACCATTTCTATGGCCCTCCTATGGCTCTCTGGCAGCTGCACTGTCACAATACATATAGTCCTAAGAAAGTTGGACATTTGGATCTCTTTATTGCAGATTTATGAATATTTAGTATTTATACCAGTATGTCCTAAAAATGTACATGATTGAGAGGCAGCTGTGCCACTTTTACCACACATACGAATGCTGTACGACTCGAGTTCTACTTATTGACAGTATGAAAAAAATGTAATTGTTTTTAGTGGACACTAGCATGTACCCAGGGCACAGAGGGGGGGTCCTGGAAACCAAGAAGATCATAAAACCAAGAAGTTTCTAAACTGTTTTCACACAAATAAGGTTGGTATCTCACAAATATCTCCTATGTTGTGAAATACTCTCTTTACTGAGAATTATGTTAAGCAATGTTTTCATTTCATTTCAAAATTCCAGACTATGGTGGTATTCTGCAGGCTGTGAAAGTGTAACAGTCATGTTTTCATTAAAAAAAAATATATATAAATTTTAGCTAATATGTTACTGCTGCTGCATCATTATGCATAATGCAATCTTTAGTTTCTTCACATACCACTATTTTCCCTTAGTTACAATATGAGGATCTTCTCAAGATGGCTCCTCTGCCAGTTCTCTGGCCAAAACTGCCTCCCCTCATACACACTTGCTTTATCCAGCAGCTCTCTGCAAGATTGGATTACTGAGAGACACGCCTCCTCACTCTGAAGCCTAATGCAGGCATGCAGTGTGAAGGACCGCCCCTCTGTCTTTTGTTTACACTAAAGGGAGGACAGAAAAGCCCTAGCAAGGACCAGTGGAAAGGGACAGGGGACATTAATGAAAGCTGTTATTATAAGGTAATTACAGATCTTTTCGAAATCATTAACAGACTAAGGCCTCATGCACACGAACGTACTTTCTTTCCGTGTCTGTTCTGTTTTTCTTTTGCGGATCAATTTTTTTCAAACCACAAAATACATACGGTCGTGTGCATGAGGCCTAACTCAGGTATACATGCCTAGCAATTAAAAAATATGATAGTCCCACTTTAATGGCAGTATTAACTTGCCACTAACTGGTGGTATTATGTGGGCTGCTGTTGTCTAAAATGGAAAATGGAACAAAACCCTTTTTTGCTTTGGTCTCAGGGCCTTCTATAAAAATGAACATTGAATATCTGAGCTAAAATGCTGTGTTTTGTATAGCTTAGTGGAATACACTTCAAGCACGGTGGCTCAGTGGTTAGCACTGGTGCCTTGCAGCGCTGGGGTCCTGGGGGTTGGAATCCCACCAAGGACAACTTCTGCATGGAGTTTGTATGTTCTCACTGTGTTTGTGTGAGTTTTCTCCCACACTCCAAAGACATACTGATAGGAAACTTAGATTGTGAGACCCATTAGGGAGAGCCTGATGCTAATGTCTGGAAAGCGCTGCGGAATATAGCAGCACTATATAAGTGCGTAAAATAAATAATAATCTGGCATCATTATTTATTTGACGAAAATGGAAAAATCATGTGTGAAGTTCTGAGTCCACCCCATTAATCAATCGCTTGTAGAACCAACTGTAGCAGAAAAGTAAGTTTTCTGTATTTATTAGTCTCTCACATCATTCTGGAGGAATTTTGACCCTTCAGTTCATTCAGTTTGGGGACATTAGTTTACGCACAGCTCTCTTAAGTTTCCACATTTCAATTGGGTTGAGATCTGGCCTTTCACTGGGCCATTGCAACACCGTGATTTTTTTCTTTTTCAGCCATTCTATTGTGGATTTGCTGATGCTCTTAGAACTAGTGTTGAGCGTGAATATTCTAATCGCAAATTTTTATCGCGAATATCGGCAGTTCAAGAATTCACGAAGATCTAGAATATATTGCTATATCTTCGTAATAGCCAGTATTCAATTTTTTTTTTATCTCTAGATAAACCTCTAATCTTTTGTCACTTATTGTATATAGCTACTTTTAATCTTTATTACCCTCATTTACATAAACATGGGCGTATGGGAAAGACATGCAAATTAGCAGAATTTGCCTTGTTTTTCAGCTGAAACACTATTTGCCTTTCTTTCCCATATGCCCATGTTTATTCAAATGAGTTTACATGACAAAACAGTATAGAAAGATTATTGAATATAAATGTTAAGACAATTAGAAAACTGAAAATTTTTATGCAGCCCTCATAAACAGTGAAAGAAGAGTTAGCTGGCATCCCAAAAAAATAATTACAATTTTTGTCACCCTAATGATAATGATCTAGGTGCGCAGGTCCCTCAAGCCACCCAACAAAATTCATACAACTTTGAGGATCACTGGCTCTCAAGTCTGTGTGGATAGAGAGCTGCTCTTGAATGTCTCATAGTGCGCAAGGCTGCCATTGTAAGGTATGCTGACTGTACCTGTCTCATAGATAGGTTGTTGGTTTGCACATACCCGGCTTTTGGCATATAGCCTTTGTGTGATTGTATGTTATAGGTAATGAAATTTTGTGCGCACTATGTGCATATTACATTGGTGATTTTTGAAATCGTAAATATTCAGCTAAAAATTCACAAAATATCGTGAATTTGAATATTGCCAATGCTGCTCATCACTACTTAGAACCATTTTCCTGTTGCATGATCCAGTTTTATCCAAACTTTAATTGTTGTATAGATGTTCTCACATTTGACTCTAGAAGACTTTGGTGTACAGAGGAGTTCATGGTCAACTCAATGACTGCAAGGTGCCTAGGTCCTGTGGCTGCAAAACAACCTCAAATCTGTGATTTTCACCAAATGTGGCGTGTTATGTCTCCATTTTCGTCTTATGTCCAAAGAACATTGTTCCAGAAGTCTTGTGTATTGTTCATCGAGCATGCTCGGCCGAACACTCGATGCTTGGCACATGGCGGCACATTCCTTCAGCAAGGGAGGGAAAAAACTATTAGAGCCAGATATAGTTTACCCCCTGTTGGGGAAAGGAGGGTTTTGAGCAGTAATCCCTCCTTAGGGAAGAAAGTAGGGTCACGTCTCCACAAGAGACGTGGCCATATACCCCGTCTGAGCACCTTCAGCTCTGCTGGATGAAGAAAGCAGAAACTACTGTACAGCCAAACTCCAGAGTTCCAGGAAGAAAGCATCCCTTGAGAATTCATCTGTGAGATAAGTCCAGAGTCCTAGGAGAAGCCTATTCTATTCCTCCTCAGCTAGTATGTCCCCACACAGCAGAAGTTACAGATAAGTGCAGAAGCTAACCCTGCCACAGTTACAGAGCTACCAAGCAGACGTTTATCCTGCAAGCTCCACATTTAAAGCAGAAGTACTCATTCCTGCCAATCATTGCCAAAACCTGCTGGGACCAAGAGACCAAAGCTGTATACTGTTTGGATGCAATTTACTTAAAGTAAAGCAACGTTTGAACTTCATCTAAAGGTCTGGACATCATTTATTCTGCAATGTTCCTCTATTACTCCTACTATCACTCCTACACTCAAATTTATTGCAAGTGAGCCAGAAGTCCGGCCGTACCCAGGTAGGAGACACCGTGACACAACTACCACAAAACTATAGAGACATTATAGGCCATTACACAACTCTGGCATTCCTAATCTGGGACGTATATTATAACACCTTGAAAGGGCCCTGGGATAGTACCCCGCGCACACTGAAATTGGCATCACGACAAATCCAGAATATTATCCACCCGTACCTGGCCCCTGCACATCAGCAATAGTTAGGCCGCTGCAGACAGCAACATTATCTGCGCTACATCTCGTGTGTAACATGTGCGCATCCCAAAAATATCTGTGACATCCAGTGTACTTTTTCTGTAGACGGTGTCCGCTGCGGACAGTGACATTAGCTGCGCTACATCTCCTGTGTAACGTGTAAAATTTGGCCAAAGGAAGCAAAAAGCACTCATAGGGTGAGTAAGTTCAAAAACAAGCCTCCAGATACAGGAAAAGTGGTTCTGCTCACCTGTTATTGTTGCACCTAATATTCAGTGCAACTGCAATGGAAGCGGATAAGAGCGATTGAGTTTAGCTGGTTAGTGCTGCCGATTACGTCCGTGTTCACCTTTGGCGGGGGCCAGGCCGCCGTCTGGGTCAGTGTATGTGGTATGTTTCCACTGGACTTGGAGGTCGAGTAGAGGGGTGGACGATAGGCGCAAAGACACAACCAGAATTTTGCAAACCAATAGGTTTTTATTGTTAATGTGACAATGCATTTCGGGGTTCTGCAGACCCCTTTTTCAAGTCGGTGGAGATGCTGCTGGTGAAAAATGTGCAGCTCCCAGCTTCTGGCACGTGCGGCGTGTGCACATCCAAAAACTATCAGTGACATCCAGTGTACTTTTTCCGTAGATGGTGTCCACTGCAGACAGTGACATTACCTGGAGTACATCTCCTGTGTAACGTTTCCACATCCCAAATACCTGTGACATTTCCTGTAATTTTATATTAGCCGCTGCTGACATCAGCAATAGTTAGGCCGCTGCAGACAGTGACATTATCTGCGCTACATCTCCTGTGTAACATGTGGGCATCCCAAAAATATCGGTGACATCCAGTGTACTTTTTCCGTAGACGGTGTCCGCTGCGGACAGTGACATTAGCTGCGCTACATCTCCTGTGTAATGTGTGGGCATCCCAAAAATATCTGACATCCAGTGTACTTTTTCTGTAGACGGTGTCCGCTGCGGACAGTGACATTACCTGGGGTACTTCTCCTGTGTAACGTTTCCACATCCAAAATACCTGTGACATTCCATGTAATTTTATATTAGCCGCTGCTGACATCAGCAATAGTTAGGCTGCTGCAGACAGTGACATTATCTGCGCTACATCTTATGTGTAACGTGTGCGCATCCCAAAAATATCTGACATCCAGTGTACTTTTACTGTAGACGGTGTCCGGTGTGGACAGTGACATTACCTGGGGTACTTCTCCTGTGTAAAGTTTCCACATCCAAAATACCTGTGACATTCCCTGTAATTTTATATTAGCTGCTGCTGACATCAGCAATAGTTAGGCCGCTGCAGACAGCGACATTATCTGTGCTACATCTCATGTGTAACGTGTGCGCATCCCAAAAATATCTGACATCCAGTGTACTTTTTCCGTAGACAGTGTCCGGTGTAGACAGTGACATTAGTTGCGCTACATCTCCTGTGTAACGTTTCCGCATCCAAAATACCTGTGACATTTCCTGTAATTTTATATTAGCCACTGCTGACATCAGCAATAGTTAGGCCGCTGCGCTACATCTCCTGTGTAACATGTGGGCATCCCAAAAATATCGGTGACATCCAGTGTACTTTTTCCGTAGACGGTGTCCGCTGCGGACAGTGACATTAGTAGCGCTACATCTCCTGTGTAACGTGTGCACATCCAAAAAATATCAGTGACATCCAGTGAACTTTTTCCGTAGACAGTGTCCGCTCCGGACAGTGACATTACCTGGGATACATCTCCTGTGTAACGTTTCCACATCCCAAATACCTGTGACATTCCATGTAATTTTATATTAACCACTGCTGACATCAGCGACATTATATGCAGTATTTCTCCCGTGTAACATTTCCACATCCCAAATACCTTTTTTATTTTTCTTGCGTGTGCACTTACAAATCCTATGCTACTGTACGTGTGACATACTTTCAAGCATATATAACATTTAATATGAAGAAGGCGAGCAGTAAGGGACAAGGAAGTGGCCGTGACACTGATGGTGCACGCAGAGGCCGTGGCCCTGGGTGCGTTGAAACTGTGCCTGCTGGCAGAGCACAAGAAAAACAATCATCCACGATACCTAGCTTCATGTCCCAGTTTGCAGGGCGGTGCAGGACAACACTCTTGAAGTCAGACCAGTGCGACCAGGTGGTCAGTTGGTTTGCAGCAGATAGGAAGAGGCTGGAAGAGGCAGTGGAGTGGCAAAAGGGAGAAGACGGGCCACACCAAACAGGCCCGCAACTGTTCCACGGAGCACCCCCTTGCGGAAAACTCCCTTACCAAGGGGTAGGTGTTCCGCAGTATGGCGCTTTTTTAAAGTGCAGACGACAAAAGAATAGTAGTTTGCAATCTGTGCCTGTCATGCCCTTCCCTGTGGGTGTTCTGAGGAGATCTGTCAGAGTTTCTGCTTGTGACTCGATCTGACAGTTTGTTTTGTTGTGGGTTTGAACTGAATCCCACCTCCTCCCAGTTGTTGTTCTCTAGGTAATTGGTGATGCTAATTATTCCTCCCTCTCCCTATAGCCTGTGCGGGTTATAGTTCTGCCTTGTGTGAGCTCTGGTAGTTTGGTGGATTGTCTGCTCCAACACATCTCTTGATAAGTCCTTTTTCCTTCTGTGTCTGTTTTACTAGGCCTCTAGGGTGACGCTAGCTCCTTCGGTTGTTGAAGGATCTTCCCTACAGCTGAGGGTTTGGTTCAGTGTGTTATAGTCTTAGGTACTGTACGTGGGCATGTGCATATCTACCATCAATATATGCACATGGGCATAGCAGCTTAGGGAAAGTGTTTTAGGGATTGCTTGGAGGTGACCCCTTTGTTCCCTAGCATTTGGGGCCTAGTCAGTTGTTTAGTTTTACTTGTCATGTTCTGTTTCCTTCCCTTATCTTACCTACCGTGACAATGCCATTACCAAAATGAGCCGGAGCGTGAACACTAGCAACCTCACCACCACCAGCATGATCCGCCACATGGCATCAAAGCACAGTAATAGGTGGGCCGAACGCCTGGGTCCACAATCAGTGACTGCGGGTCGCACCACTGCCTCTTCTTCCCCTGTGTTACGTGCTATTCAATCCCCTGTCCAAGGCGCAGGCCCAGATGCCTCCCACCCTGCACCTGAACCTTCGCAAGCACCATCAGCGACCACATCCACTTTTGTGTCCCAGCGCAGCTTAAAAATGAACTTATCCTAGGCATTTGAACGCAAGCGCAAATACCCAGCCACCCACCCATAGGCCATAACACTAAATGCGCAAATTTCCAAATTACTGGCCCTGTAAATGTTGCCATTTAGGCTTGTGGACACTGAGGCCTTCCGCAGCCTGATGTCGGCGGCCATCCCTCGTTACGCACTCCCCAGCTGCCACTTACACCAGCATGTGTCCCGTGACATCACTCGTGCCCTGACCAACACAGTTACTGGGAAGGTCCACTTAACCACTGACACATGGACAAGTGCTTTCGGCCAGGGACACTACATTTCCCTGACAGCACACTGGGTGAACATTGTGGAAGCCGGGAGCGAGTCGTACCCTGGGATGGCACAGGTGCTACCAACGCCAAGGATTGCAGGCCCTAATTCCATCAGGGTTTCTTCCACCACCTATGTTAGTGGCTCCAACCCCAACTTCTCCTCCTCCATCTCCTCCTCCAGTTCCACATCAGAATTATTCTCTTGCAGCACCAGTCAGCCATCAGTTGGTAGCTGGAAGCAGTGTAGCACTGCAGTGGGGAAGCATCAACAGGCCGTGCTTAAGCTGATCTGCTTAGGTGACAAAAAGCACACTGCTGTGGCAGGGGATAAGAGACCAGGCTGAGCTTTGTTTCTCGCCACTCAACGTAGAACCAGGCATGGTTGTGTCTGATAATGGCCGTAACTTGGTTGCGGCTTTGGAGCTCGGCAAGCTCACACACATCCCATGCCTAGCCCACATCTTCAACTTAGTGGTTCAGCAGTTTCTCAAAACCTACCCTAATTTGCCTGAGCTACTGGTGAAGGTGCGCCACGTGTGTGCCCATTTCCGCAAGTCATCCACAGCTTCCGCCGGTCTGTCAAGGCTGCAGCAGCACTTACAATTGCCAGCTCACTGACTGTTGTGTGACGTAAGCACGCGCTGTAACTCGACGTTCCACATGTTGGCCAGGCTTTGTGAGCAGCAGAGGGCAGTAGTGGAATACCAGCTGCAACATGGTCGTCGTCTTTCCAGTCAGCTTCCGCTCTTCACAAGCGAGTATTGGGCATGGATGTCTGACCTCTTTGAGGTTTTAAGAAACTTTGAGGAATCAACACAGATGGTGAGCGGCGATAACGCTATTATCAGCGTAACCATCCCACTTCTGTGTCTACTCAAACGCTCGCTTGTAACGGTCGCGTACACACACACACAGGGGGGGAGGGAAGTGACCACTGCGCTCCACCCTTACCCCTGGCCCTGCCTACTTGCCTCGCGAGTCCTAATGACAGGGGACAACTGGACGGCAATCCCTAACTTGGAATAAGTGCAGGGATGACAGACAGACAAACAACAGGACGTGAACGGACCGAGTCAATACCAGGAAAGCTACAAAGTACAAAGGATTAAGCAAAGAATGGTCAGGAGAAGCCGGGGTCAAATACCAGGAGAGCAGAGAAGTACAAGAGGAGTCCTAAGAGAGTAGTCAGGTGGGAGCCGAGGTCACAATACCAGGACGGATGCGCAGTACAGGAGGATCAGGCAAAAGGATGGTCAAGGAACAGGATCAGGTAAGTATTCAGCAGTCCAACAAATAGCCAGGAACCTAGAAATTAACAGGCAACCTGTAGCCAGCAGGCTGCCTGTATTTATAGTGGGGAGTGAGGGTCATGTGACGTGGCCAGCGTCACATGACCGACAGACCAACCAGTCGAGCACCGAGTGATCAGCTCGGCGCTCAAGGCAGACTTAGGAGCAGGGAGCCACCCAGCTAGTAAAGCCGCCCTGGGAATGAGGTCAAACACAGATCCTCATTCCCAAAGCTAAGCAACAGTTCTGCGGGCGATGGGGGACCGAGTGCACCTTCGGAACCCCGTGACATCGCTGCTCACAATTAAGGCCGACGCTTTGCATGTGGAAGAGGTGGAAATGGAGGCGATAGCCAGACCACCCTCGGTTTGTCTTCTCAGCACAAATTGGGTGATGATGATGAGGAGGAGCTGGAGACGGTTGCCTCCGCTACAGAGGGTAGTACCCATGGAAGTTTAATTCCATCTGTTCAGTGTGGATGGGCAGAACTTCTCATCTCTCATTCCTGTGGTGGAAAGGACGAGCAAAATGGTGCAATACCAGAAGGTCCTTGTGGAAAAATTGCTCCAAAAATTTCCAGCTGACAATGCTGGCAGCAGAGTACGTAGTTCCTTGGGCAACCGAGGAGGGGAGATTAAGGGGAACACACAGCAGTTCCAACTGCAGGCAGGGCAACACTCTCCAAAGCCTGGGACAGTTTCGTGACACCCCACCAGCACCCTCACCCTGATGCGCGGCCTAGTTTCACAAGGAGGGAAAATTTTTATTTTGGAAGATGGTGAAGGAGTACGTGACAGACCATTTCAGTGTCCTCAATGATCCCTCTGTGCCTTACAACTACTGGGTGTCCAAGCTGGACACGTGGCGCGAATTGGCGCTCTACGCGTTGGAGGTGCTGGCTAGAGATGGCCTTGCAGTTCGCCCGGCGGTCGTTTTGCGGCGAACTTTGTGTGTTCGCGATTCGCCGAACATGCGAACATATGGCGATATTCGCGCCCGCCTTATTATTTTACATTGTGAAGAACTTTGACCCATGACACATCCATCAGGTGGTACAGGGCAGCCAATTGAGACGTTTTAGCACATGGACATACCCCCTACCTTATGAATAAACCTTATCTGGCCACCATTTTACATTCAGTCTTTTGCTGTGTGGAGCAGGGAAAGGCTGTTAGGGACACCAAACGCTAGCTAATAGGGCCACAAAAGTCCTTTTAAGAACTGGTATAGGTGTGCTATCGATAGGTGTGATACACAGAGGGGTGCAATATACTTATAACATACTTTTATAATGAGTCAAAAACACATAGATAGATCAATATAGTGATCACCTGGAAGTCAGGGGCTTACTAGCGACATTTTTATATAGGGTAAGGTTCCGGACGGGGTCGCTCTTATCAGGGCGGTGCACTGTGGTTAGGCTATAAGGGCAATATCAGGAACAGTTCTTTGCCCATCCTGTCCTTCAATACCACATCATCATCTAGCCCAGGGATAGATGTTTTTTGCTTTCCCTCCAGGATTCATCGATGTGCACTGGAACCCCCCGGATTGTGGTAGGACATATGGTTTCTGATTTGGTGCCGCCGAGCACTTGTTATTGCCTACCACATCTATGCTTTTTGCTTAACTTTAATAATTATATTTATTTCCATTTTGAGGGATATATTTTAGGGTCCATTCACACGTCCGCAAAATGGGTCCGCAATGCAGACCCATTTATTTTCAATGGGGCCGGAATGTGCTGTCCGCATCTGCATTTGCGGATCCGCACTTCCGCATCCGTGCTTCCGTTTCAGCAAAAAAATAGAACATGTCCTATTCTTGTCTGCAATTGCGGACAAGATTATGCGTTTTCTATTATAGTGCCGGCGATGTGCGGTCCGCAAATTGCGGAATGCACATTGCCAGTGTCCGTGTTTTGCTAATACGCAATTTTCGGATCTGCAGAACACTCACAGACGTGTGAATGGACCCTTAGGTCTCATTCAGACGGCCGTATGCTGTCCACAAAAATGCGGATCTATTTTTTTTTGTGTACAGTTCAGCATGTCCGTAAAAAAACGGATAGCATTCAGTATTTTTGCGGACCAATAGACTTCAATGGGGACATGTCCTGAGTTTCACGGACAAGTATAGGACATGTTTCATTTGTTTTGCAGAACCGTGGAATAGAAAAGGTCCCCATAGAAGTGAATGGGTTAGCATCTAATCCGCAAAAAAACGGATCCGCATTTTTGCAGATAGCATACGGTCGTCTGAATGAGCCCTTAATAGTAACATTAATAAAGGTTACGTTTTATCTTTATGTATATTCTAATGGATTGCCTTCCTTGTACAATATTATAATATACTTTCTAACATAGAAAGTATATTATAGTGCATTTGTATAAGTGCGGCAGTTGTGTGCGGTTCTGCTGCGATACTGCAGGTATATAGAGGGACAAGCATTATTGGAACAAATAATTTCTACTGGTGTGAAAAGTGATTGAAGCAGGGGTGGTATATACCAATAATATACTTTCTATATAGTGCATTTAGGTAGCGCAACAGGGCACATTTAAGAGAATTTCTCTTTGAGACGCATAAAAATGTCCCCTGATTAAGACACATATTTTTTGTTGGAATTTTTGTCATTGATCCCCCTCTAGTATGTCACTGTCCATGTTGTGGGACTATTTGGTGGCTGCAAATATGGGCTGAAGGTTTTTCAGGTTCGCCTGCCATTAAAGTGAATAGAGCGTTCGCGAACCGTCCCGGCCGATGTTCGTCCATCACTAGTGCAAGGCCTGGATTGTCCCTGACTTCTCTACTCCACCAGAAGAAAGAGGCTGAACATAAAGACACTTTAAATGTGTTTTTTTTTTTATAATGTACTGAATACACTGTATTCCCATGCACTCCTTCCACCACAAAAAAGGGTATGTAGTTCAATCTTTCTTTTCTCCTCCTCTTCCATCATATCAAGATGCTTATTAGTCTGCCCTCAATCCTAATATTGTAGAGGGTCAGCTCACCTGCAGGCCCTCGCATATAATGTTTTATAGCGTCAGCTAACCAGCAGGCCCTCACCTACAATCTCTTAGAGGGTCAGCTTTCCTGCAGGCGCTCAACCATAATGTTTTACAGGGTAAGATCACCAGCAGGCCCTCGCCCATATTTTTTCAATGGTAAGCTCAGCAGCAGGCACGCACACATAATTTTTTCAATGCTCAGATCAGCAGCAGGCCCTCGCCCCTAATGTTTTAGATGGTCAGCTCAGCAGCAGGCCCTCGCAAGTAATGTTTTAGAGGGTCACAAGCAGGCCATCAGTCATCATTTTTCAAGGATGTATGATGCCATCCTTTATGTGTAATAAAGGGTGTATTGGAGTTCCGGTTCGTTGTAATTTTTGGGAGCCCTTTCACTTAGTGCATAGGCTTTATGAGTGTAGGAGTCCCAGTACCTGCACAATTGTACCACAATGTGAATGAGGCCCTTCTTTATGTGATATACAGGTTGTATCGGAGTGCCTCTTTCTTGTAATTTTTGGCAGCACTTGCACTTTATATACAAGTAAATATTCAGGAAAGGATGTTTTCTAAAATTTTTTTCCTCTAAAATCGATTTTATCTTCGATTTTGTGCGTATTATTACCAGTCTGTAAAAGTGGCGTACTACTCGGACAACATCGTTCCTAGCAGCGACCTGGGAGTCCAAGATGCATCCAGACATCCTCCCCATGCTGTTCCCGAACCATTTCAGTGGTGTTTCCATCAATTTCTGACCTTTTCCTATGAACCAGACACCCTTCCCTCTTCAGAGCAGGGGGTACCTGGTTTAATGCTTGGGTTCTAACGAGCACCCGAGCATCCCGAGGTGTTCGACCCGAGCACCCGAGTACTTTGGTGCTCAATCAACACTAGTCTTGTGCTTTGTTCAGATTCAACTTTGCAAACTTAAACCATGCTGACATGTTATTTTTAGAAAAAAAAGAGGCTTTCTCTTGGCAACCCTACAAAATGCCATGCTTGCCCATTCTTTTCCTAATTGTAATGTGATGAATTTGAACTTTTAACATGCCAGCTGAGGCCTTTAGCTCTTGCATTTTTTGGTAATTTCTCTGAATACTGTACAGTCTAACCGTGTAGTGGAATTTGCTGAGACATCCACTGCTGGAAAGATTGTTAACTGTCTCGAATGCTTTCAGTTTGTTAAAAATCTTTCTCAGTAATGTTTCTCTGTAGAATATTGGACTTCAAATTGTTGGCCTTATAACTAGAGTTGAGCGGACACCTGGATGTTCGGGTTCGACGGGTTCGGCCGAACTTCGGAAAAAAGTTCGAGTTCGGGACCCGAACTTGACCCCGAACCCCATTGAAGTCAATGGGGACCCGAACTTTGAGCACTAAAATGGCTGTAAAAATGTCATGGAAAGGGCTAGAGGGCTGCAAATGTTGTCAAAATGTGGTTACGAGCATGGCAAGTGCTCTGCAAAAAAATGTGAATAGGGAAATTACTTTAAATAACATAAAATACGTAAAAATAAAAAATAATAATCTTAATCTAGGAGGACCAGGTCCATATGGAGTAGGAGGTTGAGGAGGCGGTGGATGTGGCGGTGTAGGTGGAAGTGGCGGTGGAGGAGGAGCTAGCCTACACTGCTTTTTGTTTTAAAATTTATTTAATTTTTTTTTCAAATTAGCGTACACCCCAAAACATTGGGAAATATAACCTCCAGTCGTGCTAAACACACGTTCAGACAATACACTGGCTGCAGGGCAGGCCAGCACCTCCAAGGCGTAAAGGGCAAGCTCAGGCCATGTGCCGAATTTGGAGACCCAGAAGTAGCAGGGGCTAACTCCTGTCAGTTAGTTTGTGTAGGCGTGTGCATACTTACTGCCCCACCATGTCGCATGTCCCCGTGATGTTCACAATCCAATTTGATATCTGCTCTATCAACTTTCGATGTTCTTTTATGCGCCTACCATGGTGATTAGGGGTGGCGGGGAATCAGGGTTCCAGGCCGGAGAGGGAGCCTGAGAAAAAGAGACCAAATTTAAGGGAGAAAATTTTATTTTAAAAAATTGGTTTCAAGAAGAAATGTGGGAAAAGCTATTGAGGCGCAAATGTGGGACAAATTACAGAAGCCCAAATGTGGGCCAAAAGAGTCAAGCGGAATTGTGGGAAAAGCTATTGAGGCGCAAATGTTGGTCAAAAGAGTATAGCGGAAATGTGGGACAAAGTATTGAAGCTTAAAGGGGTTGGCCACTCTTTAACCACTTCAGCCCCCAGTGCTTAAACACCCTGAAAGACCAGGCCACTTTTTACACTTCTGACCTACACTACTTTCACCGTTTATTGCTCGGTCATGCAACTTACCACCCAAATGAATTTTACCTCCTTTTCTTCTCACTAATAGAGCTTTCATTTGGTGGTATTTCATTTCTGCTGACATTTTTACTTTTTTTGTTATTAATCGAAATTTAATGATTTTTTTGCAAAAAAATGACATTTTTCACTTTCAGTTGTAAAATTTTGCAAAAAAAACGAGATCCATATATAAATTTTGCTCTAAATTTATTGTTCTACATGTCTTTGATAAAAAAAAAATGTTTGGGTAAAAAAAAAATGGTTTGGGTAAAAGTTATAGCGTTTACAAACTATGGTACAAAAATGTGAATTTCCGCTTTTTGAAGCAGCTCTGACTTTCTGAGCACCTGTCATGTTTCCTGAGGTTCTACAATGCCCAGACAGTACAAACACCCCACAAATGACCCCATTTCAGAAAGTACACACCCTAAGGTATTCGCTGATGGGCATAGTGAGTTCATAGAACTTTTTATTTTTTGTCACAAGTTAGCGGAAAATGATGATTTTTCTTTTTTCTTACAAAGTCTCATATTCCACTAACTTGTGACAAAAAATAAAAAGTTCTATGAACTCACTATGCCCATCACGAAATACCTTGGGGTCTCTTCTTTCCAAAATGGGGTCACTTGTGGGGTAGTTATACTGCCCTGGCATTCTAGGGGCCCAAATGTGTGGTAAGGAGTTTGAAATCAAATTCTGTAAAAACTGACCAGTGAAATCCGAAAGGTGCTCTTTGTAATATGGGCCCCTTTGCCCACCTAGGCTGCAAAAAAGTGTCACACATCTGGTATCTCCGTACTAAAGAGAAGTTGGGGAATGTGTTTTGGGGTGTCATTTTACATATACCCATGCTGGGTGAGAGAAATATCTTGGCAAAAGACAACTTTTCCCATTTTTTTATACAAAGTTGGCATTTGTTCAAGATATTTATCTCACCCAGCATGGGTAAATGTAAAAAGACACCCCAAAACACATTCCTCAACTTCTCCTGAATACAGAGATACCACATGTGTGACACTTTTTTGCAGCCTAGGTGGGCAAAGGGGCCCATATTCCAAAGAGCACCTTTCGGATTTCACTGGTCAGTTTTTACAGAATTTGATTTCAAACTCCTTACCACACATTTGGGCCCCTAGAATGCCAGGGCAGTATAACTACCCCACAAGTGACCCCATTTTGGAAAGAAGAGACCCCAAGGTATTCGCTGATGGGGATAGTGAGTTAATGGAAGTTTTTATTTTTTGTCACAAGTTAGTGGAATATGAGACTTTGTATGAAAAAAATAAATAAAAAATCATCATTTTCCACTAACTTGTGACAAAAAATAAAAAGTTCTAGGAACTTGCCATGCCCCTCACGGAATACCTTGGGGTGTCTTCTTTCCAAAATGGGGTCACTTGTGGGGTAGTTATACTGCCCTGGCATTTTCCAGGGGCCCTAATGTGTGGTAAGTAGGTAAATGACCTGTGAAATCCGAAAGGTGCTCCTTGGAATGTGGGCCCCTTTGCCCACCTAGGCTGCAAAAAAGTGTCACACATGTGGTATCGCCGTATTCAGGAGAAGTTGGGCAATGTGTTTTGTGGTGTCATTTTACATATACCCATGCTGGGTGAGAGAAATATCTTGGCAAAAGACAACTTTTCCCATTTTTTTTATACAAAGTTGGCATTTGACCAAGATATTTATCTCACCCAGCATGGGTATATGTAAAATGACACCCCAAAACATATTCCCCAACTTCTCCTGAATACGGAGATACCACATGTGTGACACTTTTTTGCAGCCTAGGTGGGCAAAGGTGCCCAAATTCCTTTTAGGAGGGCATTTTTAGACATTTGGATACCAGACTTCTTCTCACGCTTTGGGGCCCCTAAAATGCCAGGGCAGTATAAATACCCCACATGTGACCCCATTTTGGAAAGAAGACACTCCAAGGTATTCAATGAGGGGCATGGCGAGTTCATAGAAAAAAAAATATTTTGGCACAAGTTAGCGGAAATTGATTTTTTTGATTTTGTTCTCACAAAGTCTCCCTTTCCGCTAACTTGGGACAAAAATTTCAATCTTTCATGGACTCAATATGCCCCTCAGCGAATACCTTGGGGTGTCTTCTTTCCAAAATGGTGTTATTTGTGGGGTGTTTGTACTGCCCTGGCATTTGAGGGTCTCCGCAATCATTACATGTATGCCCAGCATTAGGAGTTTCTGCTATTCTCCTTATATTGAGCATACGGGTAATGAGATTTTTTTTTTCCGTTCAGCCTCTGGGCTGAAAGAAAAAAATGAACGGCACAGATTTCTTCATTCGCATCGATCAATGTGGATGAAAAAATCTCTGCCAAAAAAAGAAAAAGGAGGGGAAAGGCGTCTGCCAGGACATAGGAGCTCCGCCCAACATCCATACCCACTTAGCTCGTATGCCCTGGCAAACCCGATTTCTCCATTCACATCAATCGATGTGGATGAATAAATCATTGCCGGGATTTTTTTTTTTATATATACAAAGTGTTTGCCAAAGTATATGAACACCGCGAGAGAAATCTCGTCTTGCAGCGCCGCATACACCGACTTGCGTGTAATCTGACAGCAGCGCAATGCTTCTGTCCGAATGCACATCAGTGCTGCAGCTAGTCGATCGGTTGGTCCACCTGAAAGGTAAAAAAAACAAAACAAAAAAGAAAAAACCAGGCCGCAACGCAATAACTTTATTAACTTTAGAGCAGAACATATTAACTTTTTTTAAACTTTTTTAACTTTTTTACTTACCGGTAATTTTTTTTTTGTTTAGTTTTTTTTACCTTTATAGAACAAACCTCTCCTTCCCCATGGGACAATGTGCAAAGCGCAAATCGCCCAAAGATGTGGCAAAGTACGTTATGCACTTTATCTCAGGTGAAAGGAGAGGTTTGCAGCAGCTGTGAGTAAAAGGGCCCTAATAGCCCTGTGTGCCTGTCCTGTGAGATGCAATCCCTATGCTAGGTGTACCTGTGTGTGGTACTTCCGGAAACACTCACCAAAGCATAGGGCAGGGTGGTCAGGACAGTCAGGACAGAAATAGCGGGTGTCACGCCTTATTCCACTCCTGCTACAGACACGACATCTTTTTCGGGGTGACGGTTGGGTTGAGGTACCAGGAACGACACTGGGGAAATGTCGCTCGTGTAGACGGCTAACTACACTGGTGGATGGGGCCACGGAACCTTCTGGGTAAAGGAGGTTCTCGATGATCTCTTCCTGGAATTTGACGAAGGATCCTGTTCTCCCAGCCTTACTGTAGAGAACAAAACTATTATACAGCGCCAATTGAATTAAATATACAGACACCTTCTTATACCAGCATCTGGTTCTGCGGGAAACTAAATACGGAGACAACATCTGGTCATTGAAGTCCACCCCTCCCATGAGCGCATTATAGTCGTGGACACAGAGGGGCTTTTCAATGACACGGGTTGCTTGCTCAATTTGGATTGTCGTGTCTGCGTGAATGGAGGAGAGCATGTAAACGTCACGCTTGTCTCTCCATTTCACCGCGAGCAGTTCTTCGTTACACAAGGCAGCCCTCTCCCCCCTTGCAAGACGGGTGGTTACAAGCCGTTGGGGGAAGCCCACGCGACTAGTTCGCGCGGTGCCACAGGCGCAAATCCGTTCTAGAAACAAATGCCTAAATAGGGCCACACTTGTGTAAAAATTGTCCACATAAAGATGGTACCCCTTGCCGAATAAGGGTGACACCAAGTCCCAGACTGTCTTCCCACTGCTCCCCACGTAGTCAGGGCAACCGACCGGCTCCAGGGTCTGATCTTTTCCCTCATAGATCCGAAATTTGTGGGTATAGCCTGTGGCCCTTTCACAGAGCTTATACAATTTGACCCCATACCTGGCACGCTTGCTTGGGATGTATTGTTTGAAGCCAAGGTGCCCGGTAAAATGTATTAGGGACTCGTCTACGCAGATGTTTTGCTCAGGGGTATACAAATCTGCAAATTTCTGGTTGAAATGGTCTATGAGGGGACGAATTTTGTGGGACGGGAGGTGGTGTTGTCGCTAAAATGCAGGAAACGGAGGATGGCCTCAAATCGTGCCCTGGACATAGCAGCAGAGAACATGGGCATGTGATGAATCGGGTTCGTGGACCAATATGACCGCAATTCATGCTTTTTTTGTCAGGCCCATGTTGAGGAGAAGGCCCAAAAAAAAATTAAGTTCGGAAACTTGGACTGGTTTCCACCGGAAAGGCTGGGCATAAAAGCTTCCCGGGTTGGCGGATATAAATTGTGTGGCATACCGGTTTGTCTCTGCCACGACTAAGTCCAAGAGCTCCGCAGTCAAGAACAGCTCAAAAAATCCCAGGGCCGAACCGATTTGAGCCGTCTCAACCCGAACTCCAGACTGGGCGGTGAAAGGGGGAACTAATGGTGCGGCTGAAGTTGGTGACTGCCAATCAGGGTTTGCCAGCACCTCAGGGATTCTAGGGGCTCTACGGCCCTGTCTGTGCGGTGGCTGCGACGGGGTAACTACTGCACGTGCCACCGTACCAGCTTCAACTGCCCTTCTGGTGCTCGCCACGTCACCATGTTGTACGGCAGTGCTGGTACTAGGTCCAGGGAGGGCTGCGCTGCTGGTGTATGCCTCACCACGTGATCCGGCAGCGACAGCCCCACTCTGCTGCTCTTGAAGCGGATCCTGCATAACCTGTGGTCTAGCGACACGGGGCCGGGTACGCCTGGTGCTGCCAGGGACCTCAACCTCCTCGTCCGAACTTTGGGTCAGAGAGCCACTGCTTTCTACAGGTTCATATTCTGACCCGCTAGATTCGTCAGATGAGGGTTCCCACTCCTCATCCGACTGGGTCAGAATCCTGTAGGCCTCTTCAGAAGAATACCCCCTGTTTGACATTTTGGACTACTAAATTTAGGGGTATTCCCTGAGACTACCCAAGAAAAAAAGCAAGCCTGTCTTACAAAGAGGAGGCTAGCGAAGTACCGGAGGCCGCTGCGGTTGATAAAAAATATCAAAACTGATTTTTTTATCGCCGCAGTGCGTGTAAAATGAATGTGCAGTGATCAAAAAATATATATTTTTTGTCACTGCGGTGGGGCGGGCGTGGGTGAACGCACGTGTGGGCGACCGATCAGGCCTGATCGGGCAAACACTGCGTTTTGGGTGGAGGGCGAGCTAAGGTGACACTAATACTATTATAGATCTGACCGTGATCAGTTTTGATCACTTACAGATACTATAAAAGTACAAATGCTGATTAGCGATACGCTAATCAGCGAAAAAGTGACTGCGGTGCGGTGGGCTGGGCGGTAACTGATCCCTAAACTACCTAACCAAGGGGCCTAAACTAATCCTAAACCTAACAGCCAATACTAGTGGAAAAAAAAAAGTGACAGTTTACACTGATCACTTTTTTTCCTTTCAATAGTGATCAAGGGTGATCAAAGGGTTAATTGGGGTGCAGGGGGGTGATCTGGGGCTAAGGTGTAGTGTTTGGTGTACTCACAGTTCAGTCTGCTCCTGTGCTGGATCCAACCGACGAAAAGGACCAGCAGAGGAGCAGACAAGCCATATAACAGATCATATTTACTAATATGATCTGTTATATGACTTGTGATTGGATTTTTTGAAAATCGCCAGCCTGCCAGCCAATGATCGTTGCTGGCAGGCTGGTGACGAACTTGTTCTTTTAATTTTGCCGGCCCGCGATGCGCATGCGCGGGCCGGCTTTGAGCGAAATCTCGCGTCTCGCGAGATGACGCGTATATGCGTGATTGTGCGCAGCGCTGCCACCTCCGGAACGCGAATCTGCGTTAGGCGGTCCGGAGGTGGTTAAATACTCTCCACTACAGTGTGGCAGGCAGGGAAAAAATTAAGTTCCTAATATACTTCATTAAACACATCTGCCTGCTTCTCTTTCAGTTATAAGCCACTCCCCCTTAGTCCTGCTCTACCTTGCAGCTGAGTTCGTCCATGGCTGCACGCGACATGGAGGAGCTTGAGAGGAATCTCGTCTATGCGCATGTGCAGTCTGCTCCTGTCAGTGGTCGGCTCCCTGCTGCCCGCTCCAACTCCGACAGGAATCAGCTGCTTGTTCCCTCTCTACAAACAGCTGATTCCTGTCAGAAGCTGGCTGTAATAAAAACCTTCCGAGTCCCTACTGCAGAAGCTACTTAGTCAATCCCCATCCCCCCCTGCACTACCACCACACAGCCGACCCGCTAAACTACGCCCACCGGTTCCGTTAGGCCACGCCCCTTGCAACCAACAGGGAAAGCAGGACATCTAGCCAGGAACTATGATTTTGTGTGTGTGTATATATATATATATATATATATATATACATACACCTTTACCTTGGAGTGCTGACTGCTTTTTGGATTATATATATATACAAACATCGCGTCCACATGGGTGAATAATCTTTTTTCGATTTTCATCTAATGAGAGTGCTGTTGTTTTGCTTTATATATATATATATATATATATATATATATATATACACATGTGTGTGTGTGTATATTGTGAGAGAGTGACTGGAAAAGTAGTAGAGAATCGTTATATTTCCCCTAGGTTTCTTTCATATACCATGTACTATGCTACAGGAGGTGGATATCTCAACTAGGAAACCTGGGTGAGATATCAGAAATCCAGGAAAAGATGGTCTGCTTTAGCAAAGCATAGTTTGCTGAGGACTTTGGTAAATTGTGTTGTCGGGCCTGGATTTCAATGGAATGAGGATGCAGGTTGGTAGCGGGGCTCCTCATTCCCTTCCTGTCCAGAACAGGTTTCATATAGAGCTCTCAGCCAGGTGATGGAGCTCAGCTCATTTCTGGGCTATAAAGGTTTGCACTGTGAGCATGTCTGGGTGGGGACTGGTTGAACTGACTGGCTTTCACCATTGCTGCTGAAGTCTGTGCAAACAACAAAAAGGACACTGTGAGTTTATTTTGAATTGTGTCGTGTGGCTGGTAGTAGGCCGCCCGTATAGAAAGGGTGATTTTATGTTTAGTTAGTGCTCAGCCGAGCAGGAATTTATTTTTTATCTTTGCCTGAATGTAAAGGCCTTATATTTTGTTTGTGGACGAGAATAAAGAAAACAGGCAAACCCCTGTATGAACTGTGCCATTGTGTCACTGTCTCTGACTGCTGTGCCTACTACTATTGAGCTGATCCCCACATATGGTGGAGGATGCGGGCAACTGGATCCAAAAATGCAGTCTTAAAGAGACAGACACCTAAAAAGTTTGTTGCACAGACCTGCCAGTTCACTTCTCGGCTGGTGTAATGGAGGACTTTGGCAAACAGTTTGGACAAGCCATTCTTCAACAGCAACAGCTGATTTTGCAGCAGCAGCAAACCTTTGCACAGGCTGACAAACGACAGCACCAGGCACAGGCCAGGCAGGATGATATGAATCGCCAATTAATGGAGAAAATCGCAGTGCTGAGTGAGGCAATGGCGGCTTTGCGACTTACCGGTGAAAATGCTGCCGTGTCAGGAAGCCGGGGAGCGTTGCCAACAGCACGGGCTGCGGTACAAAGTTCACTCCAAAAGATGACGCCCACAGATGATGTGGAAGCCTATCTCATGGTCTTTGAGAGAGTAGCAGAGCGTGAAAAGTTACCAGTCGACCAGTGGGCGGATGTGGTGGCGCCTTTCTTAACTGGGGAACCGCAGAAGGCCTACTACGATTTGGGTGAGCCAGAGGCGAAAAATGATGCAAAACTTAAGGGTGAGATACTTGCTCAACTTGGAGTAAACATGCATGTGCGTGCAGGCCGTTGTCATGGTCTTACCTGCTTGCTGCTCTCCTTCGTTTGACATGTGCTGGCGGCCATCTTGGGTCCTGGGTTTCTTGTAGCCTTCCACCCTGCGGCTCCTCCTTCCCCTGGGAGGAGCTGGATGCCTAGCTCATATATATAGGAGGTCTGTGGCTTCAGTTCCTTGCTTGGTCCTCTTGTGTTCACATGCTTCTAAGACTGCTGCTGCTTCTGGTTCCTGATCCTGGCTTCGTCTGACTACCCTGCTGGTTCCTGATCCTGGCTTCGTCTGACTACCCTGCTGGTTCCTGATCCTGGCTTCGTCTGACTACCCTGCTGGTTCCTGATCCTGGCTTCGTCTGACTACCCTTCTGGTTCCTGACCTCTGGCTTCGCAAAGACTCTGCTCGGTTTCACCATCCGTTTGGACTTTTGCTTTACAGCTTTATTTTCAATAAAGCCTTCTTATTTTCACTTATCTCTTGTTGTACGTCTGGTTCATGGTTCCGTGACAGCCGTGTGCACAACTGGACTTTCTCTGAGAGCTTGCCACCCCGTTCACAGATGCACGATCTGATCCATCTTGTGAGGAAATGGCTGCAGCCTGAGGAAAGTACCCCAGGTCAAATTGTAGAAAAAGTTGTCCTGGATAAGTTCATCAGGTCAGTACCCCCCAAGATCCAGCGCTGGGTTGGACAAGGAGGACCTACAACTGCTGACCAATTGGTGAGTCTCGTGGAGCAGTACAGTGCAACAGAGGACCTACTCCAAGCATCTTCCAGGTAGGCTAGCCCCAGGGACAGCAGGTCACCGAAGTCTACTGGTAAGACTGTACCAATTGCTAGAGACATGAGAAATGCATAAAGGGGAGATGGCTCAAAGGGGGAGCCAGCTGTGCCACGTTCCGCTGGGACCTGGAGGTCCAGGCCAGGGTCCCAAAATGGGGAACAGTGCCATGTACAGTGCTGGCGGTGTCATGAATTTGGACATGTGGTTGCTAATTGCCCCCTCACAACTGAGCCAATGGACTGCAATATGTCCAGACGTATTTCTCTGTTTGCACAACCCGTGTATTCTGCAGAAACTGTGTCTAAGTTAGAACCTCAAATGTGTACTGTGTCCATAGGAGGTTGTACAGCTGAGGCGCTGTTGGACTCTGGGAGCTTGGTGACCTTGGTACATGGCTCTCTGGTAAACCCTGGGACATACAGTGGACATACTGTTGGGGTACTGTGCATACATGGAGAAACCAGAGAGTACCCAACTGCTCGGGTCACAATAGAAACTCCATGTGGTGTATCATGTCATGAAGTGGGTGTGGTTAAATCACTAATGCATAGTGTGATACTGGGAAGAGACTTTTCCCTATTCTGGGAATTATGGCAGAGCAGAAATGTAACCTGTGGAGAAAATCTGACTGATAATGTGTGTACTGAGGTTACCCCTGAACCCTATGACCCCGATTCTGAGGTTCCCACAGTAGGGGTGACCACTGACGAAGTTGATAATTTTCCTCTAGCCGTTCTAGCTGGTGATACTGAAGATGTGGGCGGGGGGGGGGGTTCCTGATATGCCTAATTTAGAGGTGTCTCGTGACAATTTTGGGACTGCTCAGCTCAGAGACCCCACTTTGACACGATCAAGGGAAAATGTGAAGGTGTTGAATGGTGTACCACAGTATCCAGGTGCTGATGGTGAATTTCCCCATATGGCTGTTAACCAGGATCTATTATACCGGGTAGATAAAATACGTGGGGTAATTGTTGAGCAACTGGTGGTGCCCCAACCGTATCGCAGACTGGTATTGGATCTAGCACACAAGCATGTGCTGGGAGGTCATCTTGGGTCTGAAAAGACAAGAGAACGCATCCTCCAGCGTTTTTTTTGGCCAGGCATTTTTTCTGAGGTACAGAGGTTTTGTGAATCCTGCCCAGAGTGTCAACTAACCTCTCCTGTGTCACGTTTTAGAAGTCCTTTGGTACCCTTGCCCATTATAGAAGTACCATTTGAAAGGGTGGCCATGGATTTGGTAGGCCCTGTTGTAAAATCTGCACGGGGACATCAACATATACTTGTAGTGTTAGATTACGCGTAATCTAACACTACAAGTATATGTTGATGTCCCCGTGCAGATTTTACAACACTGCCTCAGGATAGCGTGAGCAGGCTCAAGAGGCACAAAGTTGTGTCTACAACTGGTCAGCTAAAGTTAGAACCTTTAACTCCGGTGACCGAGTGTTGGTGCTAGTGCCCACTGTAGAAAGTAAATTCCTGGCTAAGTGGCAAGGGCCATACGAGGTAATAGAAAAAGTGGGAGAGGTAAATTATAAAGTTTACCAGCCTGGTAAAAGAAAGCCTGAACAGTTGTATCATATAAATTTGCTCAAACCCTGGAAGGACAGAGAGACTCTGTCAGCAGTGAGTTCCCCTGGCAGTGTTGCCCCAGAGTTATCGGCAAATAGGATAAACAACCCTTGTAATAATACTGTAGGTGTGCATATTTCAGAGTCCTTGTCCAAGTTTCAAATGCAGGAGACAAAAGAATTTGTCTCAAACACTGATGTGTTCTCAGATTTGCCTGGGCGCACTTCAGTTATCAAACATGACATAATCACTGAGCCGCATGTACGAGTTCACTTGAAACCATATAGTGTACCTGAAGCTCGAAGACAAGCTATATCTGAAGAATTAAAAAAGATGTTAGAACTTGGGGTGATTGAAGAGTCGCAAAATGAGTGGTCCAATCCCATAGTCCTAATCCCAAAGCCAGATGGTACAGTGAGGTTCTGTAATGACTTCCGAAAATTAAATGAAGTGTCAAAGTTTGAAGCATACCCAATGCCAAGAGTAGATGAATTAATTGAGAGACTTGGCCATGCAAGGTATTTCTCTACCCTTGACCTAACCAAGGGGTACTGGCAAGTGCCCCTTACTGACAGTGCTAAAGAAAAAACGGCTTTTGTCGCTCCAGAAGGCATTTTTCAGTATGTCACCATGCCCTTCGGGTTACATGGGGCACCAGCAACCTTCCAAAGGCTAATGGATGTCATCCTCAAACCTCATCGTAGATTTGCCTCTGCTTATCTAGATGATATCATCATTTTTAGTTAGGGTTGTCCCGATACCACTTTTTTAGGACCGAGTACAAGTACCGATACTTTTTTTCAAGTAGTCACCGATACCGAATACCGATACTTTTTTTAAATGTCATGTGACCGTTTTGGGGGATCTGTGGATCTGTGGATGACGCACTGTCATGTGGGGGATCTGTGGATGGCACTGTTATGGGGGACCTGTGGATGGCACTGTTATGGGGGATCTGTGGATGGCACTGTTATGGGGATCTGTGGATGGCACTGTTATGGGGGATCTGTGGATGGCACTGTTATGGGGGATCTGTGGATGGCACTGTTATGGGGGATCTGTGGATGGCACTGTTATGGGGGATCTGTGGATGGCACTGTTATGGGGGATCTGTGGATGGCGCTGTTATGGGGATCTGTGGATGGCACTGTTATGGGGGATCTGTGGATGGCGCTGTTATGGGGATCTGTGGATGGCACTGTTATGGGGGATCTGTGGATGGCACTGTTATGGGGGATCTGTGGATGGCACTGTTATGGGGGATCTGTGGATGGCACTGTTATGGGGATCTGTGGATGGTGCTGTTATGGGGGATCTGTGGATGGCACTGTTATGGGGATCTGTGGATGGCACTGTTATGGGGGATCTGTGGATGGCACTGTTATGGGGGATCTGTGGATGGCACTGTTATGGGGATCTGTGGATGGTACTGCTATGGGGTGGGATATCTGTGGATGGCATTGTTATGGGGTGGGGGGATCTGAGGATGGCATTGTTATTTGGTGGGGGATCTGTGGATGGAACTGTTATGGGGAGGATCTGTGGATGACACTGCTATATGTCATCCACAGATCCCCCTCATAACAGTGTCCCCCAATACACCGGGCCCCGCCGCTCACCGAAGTATTTATAAACGTGAATCCTTATCCTGTTGTTAAGTTGAACTAACGCTGCCCTCTCCCATGTTCCCCTGTATCCCCCTGTATCCCCACAGCACTTACTTAAGCTTCCATAGCAGGCAGAGCGGACGGCACCAGTAACGTCACTCACTGACGTCGCGCGCCTGCTCCGCCTGCTTCACTCATAAAGTGGGCGGAGCAGGCGCTCTACGTCAGTGAGTGACGTTACTGCTGCCGTCTGCTCTGCCTGCTATGGAAGCTTAAGTAAGTGCTGTGGGGATACAGGGGAACATGGGAGAGGGTAGTGTTAGTTCAACTTAACAACAGGATAAGGATTCACGTTTATAAATACTTCGGTGAGCGGCGGGGCCCGGTGTAAGAGTACAGTGACTGCAAGTCATTTACCAAAAGTGAAGGCGGTGTTGGATTCCCTCCGGGCAGCCGGGTTAACAGCAAACCCTAAGAAGTGTGCTTTAGGTCTTGAGGAAGCACGTTATCTAGGGTATATAATTGGGAGAGGTGTAATAAAACCTCAAGTGAATAAGGTAGAAGCCATCCAAGATTGGCCCCGGCCCATAACCAAAAATCAAGTGAGAGCCTTTTTGGGAATTGTGGGGTATTACCGTAGGTTTATCCCAAACTTTGCTAGTGTAGCAGTACCCTTGACAGACCTCACCAAGGGAAGTAAGTCGGCCATGGTAAAATGGAGCACAAAAGCTGAGAGTGCATTTCAGGAGTTAAAGTCTGCCCTTTGTAGACAACCAGTGTTGATGACCCCAGATTTCAAAAAGGTGTTTACTGTACAGACGATGCCTCTGATGTTGGTTTAGGGGCAGTCCTGTCACAGGAGGTTGGGGGAGAAGAACACCCCGTGACATACCTGAGTAGAAAACTTACTCTGCGGAGAAAAATTATAGTATTGTCGAACGGGAATGTCTGGCAATTAAATGGGCTCTAGAGACTCTAAGATATTACTTGTTGGGTCGACAGTTCAGGTTGGTGACAGATCATTCCCTTACATGGATGAGTCAGGCCAAGGAGAAAAACGCGAGAGTCACAAGGTGGTTTCTGACTTTACATAACTTTAAATTTTTGGTTGAGCACAGGTGAGGCAAACTGCAAGGGAATGCCGATGCCCTGTCCAGAACACACTGTTTGGTGAGTAAAAGTGTTCAGCCCCACAGGTTCGAACAAAGGGGGAGGGTATGTGAGAGAGTGACTGGAAAAGTAGTAGAGAATCGTTATATTTCCCCTAGGTTTCTTTCATATACCATGTACTATGCTACAGGAGGTGGATATCTCAACTAGGAAACCTGGGTGAGATATCAGAAATCCAGGAAAAGATGGTCTGCTTTAGCAAAGCATAGTTTGCTGAGGACTTTGGTAAATTGTGTTGTCGGGCCTGGATTTCAATGGAATTAGGATGCAGGTTGGTAGCGGGGCTCCTCATTCTCTTACTGTCCAGAACAGGTTTCTTATCGAGCTCTCAGCCAGGTGATGGAGCTCAGCTCATTTCTGGGCTATAAAGGTCTGCACTATGAGCATGTCAGTGCAGCCGTACTGGGGGGCGACAGCCTTTAGGGGAGGCTGCCGTGATGGGTTTTGGGGAACGAGGGGACGTGGGGTAATGGAGTGTGGACGGGCGAGGTGAGGTAGGGGTTAAAAATGGTGGGAAGTAGCGGCCGAGGTGGAGGGGCGGAGCTAAGGGTTTATAGGGGTGGCGCCAAGGGCTATCCGGCGCCATCTTGATTTTGGAAGCAAGCTGTGAGCAAGTGCCTGCGGTGCTCGAGATGGAGGCCATGCTGGAAAGGCTGAGGGCGGTAGCGGAGGAGCGGGGCCCGGAGTGGCTGGAGGCGCAGGTATTTAGCCTGCTGAGTGGGGAGGCGGCGGGCACAGCCAGCGCGCCGCCGGAGGGCAGACGGCCGCGGCGGGTACGGCCGCCGGCGCGCCTTAGCCCGAGCGAGACCCCACGGACTCGGCGCCGAATTGGGAGCCCCCCCGGGGACCCTCCGCGCCGGGGAGGAGGTAGGAGACCCTCAGCATCATCCTCTCGGCGCGGGAGGAATCCCGCAGTACGGCGGAGTCCTGTGCAGGGCAGGGGTTCCCTCCCCCTGCCCTCTCCTGCTAGCAACGTGGGATCCGGACCAGGGCCTGCGGGGTCCCCCCCCTCCAGGGGGGTGGGGAGGCCCGTGCGACGTGGGAGCGGCGCCAGTGGCAGAAGCGAGGCTGGGCATGGGATGTCCGGCCACAGTAGGCCCAGGCCTTTGGACTTGGAGGGTGATGTCGCGGGCCCTATGGAGAGCGGTCGTGCGGAGGAGCTGATTGCCTCAGATTATCCATCTTCCGGCGCACCCAGCAGCTTGGAGGCTGGGGTGCGGGGTTCCTGTTCCAGGGAGGTGCCATGTGACGACGTCTCTGCGCAGAGGATGGTTCATCAGGATTCCGGACCCACGGCTGCGGGGTTCACAGCACCCGGGCAGCCAGGTAGGACCATGGGGAATGTTTTGCAGAATGTGGTAGGGGTTCAAGGTGTGGGTGTTGGGGGAGGTCAGGGAGAATTAATTGGAGGCATTAGCCAGCTGTTAGGGAGTTTGGCGGGATGGGTGGCCGCCTTGGGGGGGTCAGGGACGGCAGGTGTGTCTCCGTTGCCGGCGTGGGGGGGGCAGGTGGCTTCTCAGGGGCCAGGCGGGGTTGGCGGGGGGATTCCGGTGGCGGCGGGCCGGTTGAGTGAGGCAGTTTCGGTGCAGACGCAGGCCGGTGGGGAGGAGGAGAGGCGCAAGGTGGATGATGCGGCGCAGGGGGAAGTTTATGTTTGTTTTGAGGGTCCCTTGGGGGCGCATTTGAAGCAGGAGGTGAAGGAAAAGGTTTGGAAGGGGGAGTATATAGAGATTTTCTCTGTGTTGCCGCTGGAACGATTTAATTTAGATAGGACGCGTCGGGAGGAGGGGAAGAAGGAGGAGGAGGAGAAGCGGCGGTATCGCTTGATCCCGCGCACGTTCTCAAATTGGTTGCAGGCTTTTGCGATACTGGCCAGCGTGATTGGGGAAAGGGCGCCGGAGTGTTGCTCGGCGTTATTTTGCTACATGGATGCGATCGGGGAAGCGTACCGGGTGTATGGGGGTGTGGGTTGGCTCCGGTACGATGAGCAATTTCGGCAGAGAAAAGCGGTCCGCCCATCTATGAGGTGGGACCATAAGGATATTGGGTTATGGATGCGGGTGACGGCGCCGGGGCGGCAGGGGCAGTCCTTTCGGGGGGAGGGGGGTCCCGGGGCGGGAGCATCAGGTGCGGCAACAGCAATGGCAAAGGGGCTGTGTTTCCTCTTCAATGAGGGAACCTGTAAATTCGGTGCCAAGTGCAAATTTAAGCACGAGTGTACCAACTGTGGGGGGGGGGGCATGGAGTGGCACGGTGTTTCAAGGGGGGACGACAGCAGGGGGGGAATGGTGGAAAAGGGCAGGACGCCGGTGCGGGTGGCAGAGATGTTGCCGTTTCTAGATAGGTACCCGGATAGGGCTGCAGCGCAGTTGTTGTGGGAAGGTTTTAGTTGGGGTTTTAGGATCCCGTCGGATCCGGGGCCAGCTCCGTTCGTGGGGCGAAATTTGCGCTCGGCGGGGGATCATCCGGGGGTGGTGGCGGAAAAATTGGCAAAGGAGGTGGGATTGGGGAGGATGGATGGCCCATTTTTGGTGCCGCCTTTGCCTAATTTTAGGGTTTCACCTTTGGGGGTGGTTCCGAAGAAAGAACCGAACAAGTTTCGGTTGATTCATCACCTGTCATACCCAAAGGGGGCGTCGGTCAATGAGGGCATTGATCCCGAATTATGTTCGGTGGTCTACACCTCGTTTGATGCGGCTGTGGAGTGGGTTCGGAGGTTGGGGCCGGGGACCTTGCTGGCAAAAACGGATATCGAAGCGGCGTTTCGGCTGCTTCCGGTGCATCCAGATAGCCTGCATTTGTTGGGGTGTTTTTGGGAGGGGGGTTTTTATGTAGACAGGTGTTTGCCGATGGGTTGCTCCCTGTCCTGCGCGTACTTTGAGACGTTTAGTTGTTTCTTGGAGTGGGTGGTGAAGGAGGTGGCAGGGAGCGTGTCGGTTATCCATTATTTGGATGATTTTTTGTGTTTGGGTCCGGCGGATTCTCGGGTTTGTGCGGTGTTGCTTGCTACGTTGCAGTCAGTGTTTGCGTCTTTTGGGGTCCCTTTGGCGGAGGGTAAGACGGTGGGGCCCACTACGGAGCTTAGTTTTTTGGGGATCGTGTTAGATACGGTGGCTATGGAGTGTAGGCTGCCGGAGGACAAGCTGGTGGATTTACGGGCGGTGGTGGCCGGGGCAAGTCGGTTGGTGAAGATTCGTTTGCGTGATTTGCAGTCATTGCTAGGTAAATTGAACTTTGCATGTCGGATTATGCCCATGGGGCGGATATTTTGTAGGCGGTTGGCGGCTGCGACCGCGGGGGTGACTGCTCCGCATCACTTTATTCGTTTGGGGAAGGAGTTGAGGGGGGATCTGGTGGTGTGGGCCCGGTTTTTGGAGGAGTTCAATGGGAGGGCGTTGGTTTTGGGGGATGCAGTGGATAGTGTGGATTTTGACCTTTTTTCAGATGCGGCGGGGGGGGTTGGTTTTGGGGTCTATTGTAACGGGCAGTGGTGCGCGGATCGCTGGCCTTCATTGTGGGTGGAGAGGGGTTGGGTCAAGAACGTCGCGTTGTTGGAATTGTTTCCCATTGTGTTGGCATTGGAGTTGTGGGGGGACATGTTTAGGAATAAAAAGGTGCGTTTTCATTGTGACAACTTGGGAGTGGTGCAGGCAATTAATCAGTTGTCGGCGTCATCTCCGCAGGTGGTGAGGTTGTTGCAGCATATGGTTTTGAGTTGTTTGTCATTGAATGTTTGGGCAGTGGCGGTACATGTGCCCGGTGTGTCTAATGGTATTGCGGATGCTCTTTCTCGTTCGCAGTGGGATCGTTTTCGGCAGTTGGCGCCGGACGCGGATGTCGTCGGGATGGAGTGCCCGGGGTTGTTGTGGGAGATATTGGAGGTACGGTGAGCAGGCTGTTTAGGGCGTCCCTGTCGGCTGGTACGTGGGTGGCGTACGAGGCGGCATGGGTTGCTTGGAGGGAGTGGTGTGGGATATTGGGTATGGAGGTAGATGCTGGGGAGGTTCCTTTAGTGTTGTTCTTGGGATGGAAGAAGGAGGAGGGTTGGTCGGTGGCGAGGATTAATAAGTGCATGGCGGGGCTGGCGTTTGGGTTTCGGGTGCGGGGGTTGGTGGATTGCACCAAAGCTTTTGTGGTGCGTCAGGTGTTAAAGGGTTGGCGGCGGGGGTGGAGGTCGGAGGATCGGCGTCGGCCGGTGTCCTTTGATTTGTTGCTAAAGCTGGGGGTACAGGTGGAGCTGGTTTGCAGCTCAGGGAGTGAGGTTCGTTTGTTTAAGGCTGCTTATTCGCTGGCGTTTTTTGGGGCATTTCGGTTGGGGGAGCTGGTGAGTGGGAGTGTTCGCTGTGCGGGGGGTTTGCGGGACGAGGATGTGGATGTGTTCCCAGATCGAGTGGTGATTCGGCTGAGGGCGTCGAAGACGGATCAGGAAGGGCGGGGGCGTTGTGTCTGTTTGTTTGCGGTTCCAGGCTGTGCTATGTGCCCGGTGGTTTGTTTGAGGGAGTATGGTGCGGGGTTACGGGAGACGGGGGCCCCTTTACTCAGGCATGAGAGTGGGGCCTTCTTGTCCCGGTTTCAGTTTGTGGCTGTGTTGAAGAGGTGTTTGCGGAACCTGGGGGTGGACCCAGGGTGTTACACGGGTCACTCTTTCAGGATTGGGGCAGCCACTGAGGCGGCGCGGAGGGGTGTGAGTGATGAGGTGATTCGGAGGATTGGGCGGTGGGAATCCGATAGGTTCCGGTCATACGTGAGGCTTGGGGTGGTTTGAGGGGTGGTGGTCAGGGCGTGGCTTTCTGATGTTGATTGTTTCTTTTGTATTTTAGGTCATTCGCCGGCGTTGGTGTGGATTATCGGCTATTCCTTTGTGTTCTGGGGGGCGATTCGGGCGGACGTGAGGCTTAACGGGCGGCAGTTGGGTATTGGCAGGGAGGTTGCGGCCGTCCGGTGGATGGGCTATAGAGGTATGTTGTGGGGTGGGGTGTTGAGGGAAGTGCATCGTTTTGTTCAGCTGGACCGTCCCCCGAATGTCTTGGTCGTGCACGCAGGTGGTAACGATTTGGGGGTAAAGCCGGTAAGAGAGTTGATAAGGGACATTAAATTTGATTTTCTGAGGTTGTGGGCCTTATTCCCGGGGCTGGTGGTGGTGTGGTCGGATATTGTCCCAAGGAAGTGTTGGCGGGAGGCGCGTTCGGTGGAACGGATCAATAGGGCTCGTATTAAGGTGAATAGGGCGGTAGGTAAGTTTGTGGCTCGGAATGGGTCGGTGGTGGTGAGGCATTTTGATCTGGAGTCGGGGGAAGGAGCGTATTGGAGAGCGGATGGTGTTCACCTTAATGCGGTGGGGGTGGATTTGTGGGCCCTGGGTTTGCAGGGTGGAATTGAGCGAGCATTGGTGGTGTGGAGGGGCGCGCAAGCTTGAGGTAGGCGGGTCAAGTTGCGCGTCTGTGGCGGTAGGAGGTCCTGGAAGCTGGGCTATGACTTGGTGTCTTGTGGATGGGAGGGCCTCAATTGGTGGGGCTGGACTCCCAGGTTTCGGTAATCGGGCGGTTAAAAGGGGATACAACACTCGGGGGTCTCCGAGCTGGTGTGGTGCGGCTGGAGGCAAGTTGTACTTACCCGGGTGTTTTTGGTGCACTTGTTTTAGAGTGTAACTAGGGCTTTCAGGACCTCCTTCGTCGGGTTCATGATGGACATGTGTTTATTGTTAATGTTATGTTATGCTAATAAAAGGCTGCTGTGGCCATTTAATTCCAGTACCTGCCTCAGTGTATTTATTGGGGTAAAAAAGGGGGGTGGGGCTGGTTGAGTGTTTGGGGTGGGAAAAGGGTATGTGGGACCCGAGTGGACTTCCCCAATAACCCTATCAAGTGCAGCCGTACTGGGGGGCGACAGCCTTTAGGGGAGGCTGCCGTGATGGGTTTTGGGGAACGAGGGGACGTGGGGTAATGGAGTGTGGACGGGCGAGGTGAGGTAGGGGTTAAAAATGGTGGGAAGTAGCGGCCGAGGTGGAGGGGCGGAGCTAAGGGTTTATAGGGGTGGCGCCAAGGGCTATCCGGCGCCATCTTGATTTTGGAAGCAAGCTCCCACCCACCCTCCCTGGTTTTTGGGTTTCAATATTGCTTGGTGATGGGTGATTGAGTCTGTTTGTCACGGCAGGGGTGGCGGTAGGAGGTCCTGGAAGCTGGGCTATGACTTGGTGTCTTGTGGATGGGAGGGCCTCAATTGGTGGGGCTGGACTCCCAGGTTTCGGTAATCGGGCGGTTAAAAGGGGATACAACACTCGGGGGTCTCCGAGCTGGTGTGGTGCGGCTGGAGGCAAGTTGTACTTACCCGGGTGTTTTTGGTGCACTTGTTTTAGAGTGTAACTAGGGCTTTCAGGACCTCCTTCGTCGGGTTCATGATGGACATGTGTTTATTGTTAATGTTATGTTATGCTAATAAAAGGCTGCTGTGGCCATTTAATTCCAGTACCTGCCTCAGTGTATTTATTGGGGTAAAAAAGGGGGGTGGGGCTGGTTGAGTGTTTGGGGTGGGAAAAGGGTATGTGGGACCCGAGTGGACTTCCCCAATAACCCTATCATGGGTGGGGACTGGTTGAACTGACTGGCTTTCACCATTGCTGCTGAAGTCTGTGCAAACAACAAAAAGGACACTGTGTTTATTTTGAATTGTGTCGTGTGGCTGGTAGTAGGCCGCCCGTATATAAAGGGTGATTTTATGTTTAGTTAGTGCTCAGCTGAGCAGGAATTTATTTTGTATCTTTGCCTGAATGTAAAGGCCTTATATTTTGTTTGTGGACGAGAATAAAGAAAACAGGCAAACCCCTGTATGAACTGTGCCATTGTGTCACTGTCTCTGACTGCTGTGCCTACTACTATTGAGCTGATCCCCACTATATATATATATATATATATATATATATATATATATATATATATATATATATATATATATATATAGCAAACAGGAAATAGTAGCAGCACACCACTATATGCACTAAGATTGAGTAAACAGGTGAATATGTGAACAGGGTCAAATACATGACGCCACAAAGTATAATAGTATATAGTCACTGCAAAGGCAGTGGAGAAGTTCTTAGCGCATATTATTGATCAAAAATATGTCGGGCCCACCTACCAGACGGCAAGGTAGCTTCTCATCAGGTGGGGACCTACTCTAACATGGAGGGTCCAGCTCCATTGTTTCTCTGATTAAAAGCACCAAGGGGTGGGGGATGGGCGAGGAGTGCAAAGTTCCACAGAGGATGCCCAGTCCTCTATATTATATATAAACCAAGCAATAGAACAGCACCTCCTAAGGGAGGAGGAGGTGCTGTTCTATTGCTTGGTTTATATATATATATATATATATATATATATATATATATATATATATATATATATATATAAAATTTATTTATACACAAAATATAACACACGTGTTTAATATATTTATATGTGTATATACATTGCGGTCCGCAATGCATGGGCACTGACCATATGTGTGTGTATATATATATATATATATATATATATGTGTGTGTGTGTATGTATTTATGTCTAAGGGTCCATTCACACATTCGTGTGTGTTTTGCGGATCCACGGATCCGCAAAACACGGACAGCGGCAATGTGCGTTCCGCATTTTGCGGACACTAAGAGAATATGCCTATTCTTGTCCGCTATTGCGGACAAGAATAGGACATGTTCTATTTTTTTCAGGATCGGAATTGCGGACCTGGAAGTGCGGGTCCGCAATTCCGGATCGGGGCCGCACGACGTAGAAATGTATGGGTCCGCAATTCTGTTCCGCAAAATGCGGAATGGAATTGCAGACATGAACCCATTCATTTAAATGGGGTCTGCAATCTGCATCCGACAGTACTTTTTCGCAGTGCGGAGGCATAGACAGAAAACCCATGGATGCACTCCATAGGTTTCCGATCTGTGCTTACATTCCAGACCACACCGTATCTTTCGGATTTCAGACCCATCACCTGATACGGTGCGCACACGGCTGGTGCCTATATATTGCAGACCCCCTGTTCGCTGGCCACAATACAGGCACAGGCAGGGTATGGTCATGTGCATGAGGCCTAAAGCCATACCTCCTTCCAGTATCCGGAAGGACAGTCCCGGATTTCAGTGGCGGTCCTGGTACGGGGGAGGTATGTCGAAAATGGATCAGTTATGCGCTAATGCATTCTGAATGAAAAAGGATCCGCTCAGAATGCATCAGTTTGCCTCCGATCAGTCACCATTCCGCTTTGGAGGCGGACACCAAAACGCTGTCCGCCTGACGAAACTGAGCCAAACGAAAACGGATCCGTCCCCCATTCACTTTCAATGGTGTTCAAGATGGATCCGTTATGGTTATAGAAGACCTAATACAAATGGATCCGTTTATGACGGATGCATGCGGTTATGTTATGGTAACGGAACCGTTTTTGCAGATCCATTACGGATCCTCAAAAAACACAAGTGTGAAAGTAGCCTTGGGCACGTAGTGTCCCTCTTCCTTCTATTCTAAAGTTGGGAGGTATGCTAAAGCACTGATGAGATGACACCTAATGTGCTGTTGTCACTATGGCATCACAAGTAGGCAGAGATGTCATGTGACTGCTCCCCTGGAGACGCCTTGCTGTGGTGCATGCTGGGATTTTTACTTTCACTTTGCAGCTGCTCCGCCCACATTGCCTCTCATTAATGGGAGCATGCTATGCCGAATGCAGTAGAAAAATTATATATATACAGTATATCTGTCATGATACAAATTCCTCTTGGCTTTAGTTATTGTCTGGGGCACATTATTGTTTTTTATACTTATGGTTTAAGGCCTCATGCACACGACAGTGTTTTTTCACTGTCAGTGATTTGGCTTCAGTGGTCCGTGTCCGATTTTGCTTCAGTTGTGTTTCCTTGTGTCTTCCTTTTTTTTTGTCTGACAGGGGAAAAAAAAAAGGAAGGCTAATGAAAAGTGTAATCTTATTGCACCAAGGTCTTGTAGAAAGAAACGGACGCGGATGCGGATAACATACCAGTTGTGCATCCGTTTTTTTTTTGACGGACCCATTGACTTGAATGGGTCCGTCCTTCGTTTTCCACTGACAAGAATAGGACAGGTTATAATTTTTTGACGGACTGGAAACACGGATCACGGATGCGGAGAAAAAACGAAGGTCGTGCGATTTATCATTAACATACGCAAAAATAAATTGAAACAGATCAATAAGACCATAGAAGCACTAGAACACAAAATCCAGCCGTTTAAAATTGGAAATAAAAAGGAATATGAGGATTTGAGCATTAAATGTAAACAGATGGTGGTGAAAAATGAGAGTGAGATTCGAATAAAGAAGCAGAAGAAGTTTGTGAGGATTATGATAATAACAGAGTGTATAAATGGAAAAATAAAAATAAAGACTCTAGCGAAATGCAGGCAGGAACCGCTGACTCAGGTAGGCCAAATCAGGGCAATCGCACAGAGAGGGAAAACAGCACTTTTGAATCCTATGGGAGAAATAAGAATAACCCCAAAGAAACTTACCAGCAAGGAGGAAACTACAGAGTAAATAGATACAGAGGGTACACTAATAACCATCACCAGAATGAGAATGTTAGAAGACAGGGAAATTCGAACAACTGGTGGAATAGGTATAGGCAGGAAGGATACTACCAATCACCAGGGAGATGACCCCAAAACTATGGGAACTATAGGGGAAATAGAAATTATAGGGGAGAGGGAGGATATGGTAGGTACTATAACCACCAGTCTGACCAATATCCTAGACGTGATGGATATTATAGGGAGGAGAGGTATGAAACACAGAACTACGGAGTCAGGGATGAACCCCCACAAATTGAGGCACAAGAAAAAAAAACTATACCAAATAGTCAATATTTTTCACACCAGGCAACAAAAGGAGTACAAAGGAATATGATGGGGAAACAAGAGACAGAAAGGAATATGACGACCCCACAAAAAAGAAATCATATAGAGGTAGGAGAGGAAATGGAAAGAGAAAAAACAAGTCCAGACCCTAAGAAAATCAGGGGACAATAAGAGGCATTTTTAATCTGAGTTCATATAACCTATCAGAGGAAGAAAAACAAATATTAGGGAGAGGTCTAAAATTTGCACCTACGAAACAGTTAAATAAATTTGAGACTTTCCTGGATATACACAGATTTGTGAAGAAACTGAACATTGCAAAATATTGCATGAGCAATCAGAGTGCCCCCTTGAAAAACGCAGCCAATACAAAATTGGTTGCGCCTGAAAAAGACGCAACCAAGGAAAAGGACATAATACACACCCAGCTTCGGGAAAAATCAAAGTTTTTCCCGAAAAATATAAATAATGAGTGCATTGATGCCTTTAAGAGAGGACTTCTGAATGAGTTGGATAAGATGGAGAGTAAAAAGAAGTATAATAATTTCTCCCTTAAGGAGAAAAAAGCCCTGCAAGATCTGGAAGCTAACCCCTTGATTGGGAGGGGGGGGGGGGGGCTAGTCGTGATGGATAAGGAGAAATATGAGATGGAAATGTGTAGATTGTTGGCAGATGAAACTACATATAGGAAATTAAAGAGTGACCCCACAAAAGAATATAAGAATACTTTGGATGTACTATTAAGAGATGGCCTTAGGGGTGATATATTAAATAAAAAGGAATTTGAGTATCTAACTGTAAAATATCCAGTAACCCCTGTGATATACCATCTACCGAAAATACACAAGTACCTCCTTAACCCCCCAGGCAGGCCTATAGTTTTGGGGATAAATTCCCTCACAAGTAGCATCACAGAGTACATAGATTTCCACCTACAGAAATATGTCACACAAATTCCTTCATATTTGAAGGATACGGGTAGCGTACTAGATCTGATAAAGAAACTAGACATACAGTACAGACCAAAAGTTTGGACACACCTTCTCATTCAAAGAGTTTTCTTTGTTTTCATGACTATGAAGGCATCACAACTATGAATTAACACATGTGGAATTATATACATAACAAACAAGTGTGAAACAACTGAAAATATGTCATATTCTAGGTTCTTCAAAGTAGCCACCTTTTGCTTTGATTACTGCTTTGCACACTCTTGGCATTCTCTTGATGAGCTTCAAGAGGTAGTCCCCTGAAATGGTCTTCCAACAGTCTTGAAGGAGTTCCCAGAGATGCTTAGCAGTTGTTGGCCCTTTTTCCTTCACTCTGCGGTCCAGCTCACCCCAAACCATCTTGATTGGGTTCAGGTCCAGTGACTGTGGAGGCCAGGTAATCTGGCGCAGCACCCCATCACTCTCCATGGTCAAATAGCCCTTACTTTCAAAGTTTTCCCAATTTTTCAGCTTACTGACTGACCTTCATTTCTTAAAGTAATGATGGCCACTCGTTTTTCTTTACTTAGCTGCTTTTTTCTTGCCATAATACCAATTCTAACAGTCTATTCAGTAGGACTATCAGCTGTGTATCCACCTGACTTCTCCTCAACGCAACTGATGGTCCCAACCCCATTTATAAGGCAAGAAATCCCACTTATTAAACCTGACAGGGCACACCTGTGAAGTGAAAACCATTTCAGGGGACTACCTCTTGAAGCTCATCAAGAGAATGCCAAGAGTGTGCAAAGCAGTAATCAAAGCAAAAGGTGGCTACTTTGAAGAACCTAGAATATGACATATTTTCAGTTGTTTCACACTTGTTTGTTATGTATATAATTCCACATGTGTTAATTCATAGTTTTGATGCCTTCAGTGTAAATCTACAATTTTCATAGTCATGAAAATAAAGAAAACTATTTGAATGAGAAGGTGTGTCCAAACTTTTGGTCTGTACTGTATATGGAGAGGAGGTATGGCTGGCGACAGTCAATGTCACCTCATTGTACACTGTGATACCAAAGGCCCTAGGAGTGAAAGCTATAGTGAACCAGGTGTCAAAAGATCCACTAATGACAGACGCACAAGGTACATTTATCTTGAGGTGTGTGGAGTGCTGTCTAGATCATAATTATTTCTGGTTTGACGGAAATTTTTATGTCCAATGCACCGGAACTGCGATGGGTTTGAAATTCTCACCCAGTTTCGCGAATATTTTTATGGGGGCATGGGAGGAAGAGAACATCATCCCGATACTAGGAAAGGGAATGTATGGAGGTGAACTGCGAGTATGAAGGAGATTTCCCCCTGGGTAGGGGAAAAAAAGGGGCTGGAAGCACTCATCCAAAATTTGAATGCGAACAATTGGAATTTGCAGTTTACCAGCAACATAAGTAATGTGGAGGTTAACTTCCGAGATCTCTGTATATCCTTGGAAAATGGAAAGCTGTATACGAAAACTCACTTTAAAGAAACAGATGTGAATCCATATATTGATAAGACTAGTTGCCATCAAGATATATGGCTAAATAACATCCCAAAAGGGCAGTTCAAAAGAATAGCACGTAACTGTACAAAAGTAGAAGATTATAGGAAGCAGAGTAAGGTGATCAAAGAAAGGTTTGTGGAAAAAGGATATGAGGAGGAGGAGTTGGAAAAGTGCCGTAACAATTTGGAGGTTTGCAAAATAGATGGTGATTGTGGAAAAAATAATAAAAAGGAGAGGGACTTTCGCTTCATGTTCATGACGCAATATAATGCTAATACAGGATTTTTGAAAAACGCAATTAAAAGAAACTAGGCTATACTGAAGAATGACCCGATTTTGGGGAAAGAGATACCTAGGAGGCCAGAAATAATATATAAGAAGGCCCCTAACCTGAACACACGCTTAGTACATAGCGCAATTTTGACTGTCCCTAAAAAGAGGGATATGCAGAAATTCACATGGTGTGGCTTTTGTATAGGCTGCAAAAATAGAATCTTGAGAGAGAGAATGCAGCATGTGGGGGTGGTAAAGTCCACAGCAAGTGGACAAGAGTTTTAAAGTGAAAGGGGGTCTGTCCTGTAAGAATGAAGGGGTGATATACGTACTGGAGTGCCCTTGTGGCCTTCAGTACGTAGGAAGAACCCTCAGGAAACTGGAAGTTAGAATACAGGAGCACATCCATAACATTAAAAAAGGTCTAACTACCCATAGTGTCTCTATGCATTTTAAGGAGCATCATGAGAAGAACCCAAGGGGTTTGAAGTTCATGGGAGTGGAATTGGTTAAACCCTATTGGCGGGGCGGTGACCCAGTCATGCAAATAAATAGAAGAGAGATTGAATGGATATATAAGTTAGGCATCCTCCAACCCAAAGGGATGAATATAGAATTCGATCTCAAGCCGTGCCTAGTTTGAACATGTTGGGGATATTAGCATTTGTTTGCGCCGGAGTAATGAAGTAATGAATTGTCCAATAGGAGAGGGAACTCACCTGAACTTGTGAATTTATGAATGAAGTCCTTTGTAGTCAGTCATTGGTTGATCCAGCCGCATTGGGAATATAACTCCCAAAGAGAAGAGTCAGCATGAAAAAGGTATTGCGATTTTTGTATGTGATTTTACAAATGAATGGAACGTATTTTTATTTGTGTTTTATGTATTTTATTTGGATTAGAAGCATTTTGGAGAAAACCTTTGGGCAAGTTGATGAGTGATATAATCATCAGCCGTGCCATGTGGGGGGAAGGGGGTTAAATAGCCGCCTACCCTAGGCGTAGTAGATTCTCGCCCCCTGACGAAGCTATATGTGAAACCCGGGTCGGGCTGTGCGGAAAGAATATTATTGTATTGATATGCTGAAAAAACATTTACAGAATTTTTTAACTGTGCCGGAGGTACTCTCACTATTGTGCAGTTTATGACATCTTGCAGAAGAGCTTACGACCATCCAGCAGAGATTTGCTGAGTTTCAATCTGTGTTGAAGCACACTGCGATCCAACTGAAGGGTGTCTGTCTTGAGCCAGATAAAGTGAATACGTGCATTCCTGGAAAAACGCTTTGTGTTTGAATAAGGAGCAGCGCGGTCCCACTATATAAACATTTTGCATTTGTGAAGAACCCACTTCATTTCGGGAGACCAGCAGCGCAAGTACTATTGAAACCAAGTGACTCATTTTATTTTATTGATGTATTTCAAATGGCTGTATTTCAAATGCCTGAATCAAACCCCTGTATGTAGAGGGGGTATCTCACACGGTCTGAACCAATGTAGGCCTAAATTAAATATTTCTTTGCCCAAAATGGCTGTATTTCAAATCCCTGAATCAAACCCCTGTATGTAGAGGGTGTATCTCACAGGCATGAACCAGTGTAGGCCTGAAGTAAATAGTTCTTTGCCCAAAATGGCTGTATTTCAAATGCCTGCATCAAAACCCTGTATGTAGAGGGTGTATCTCACAGGGCCTGAACCAGTGTAGGCCTAAATTAAATATTTCTTTGCCCAAAATGGCTGTATTTCAAATCCCTGAATCAAACCCCTGTATGTAGAGGGTGTATCTCACAGGCATGAACCAGTGTAGGCCTGAAGTAAATAGTTCTTTGCCCAAAATGGCTGTATTTCAAATGGCTGTATTTCAAATCCCTGAATCAAACCCCTGTATGTAGAGGGTGTATCTCACAGGCATGAACCAGTGTAGGCCTGAATTCAATATTGGTGCACCAAATGGCGGTATTTAAAATCTCTGAATGTAACCCAAATGTATTAAGGGTGTATCTCACAATGACATCTGCATCAAAGGCTGCCAACTAAATGTTTTGTGCCCAAACGAGTGTTTGTTTAACAACTGAATTTGACAGCAGTATATAAGCCTGTAATTTCACACGTGCTGATGCTGCAAGGCCTGAAAATAGTGGTTTTTGTCAAAGTGTGTTTTTCAAACCCCAGAAAATGATGGGTGTATTTCTAGCTTAAATTGCACACTGACTAATCAAGATGTTGTAGATTGCCTAAAATTTTTTTTTTCGGAATAGAATATGAAAGCTGTATATATGTCACCGCCAATTCTGTGAGAAGGTCTGGCAGACATCCTTCTCTACCTCTTGCATGACGTTCTTTGTTTTGGTTTCACTTTGTCATCTACTTTCCTTCTCCCAGGTGTCGCCTATTTAGACTAATCGTCTCCCTTTATATTCCCTCCCATACTGCCTCACTTTGAGGTTTATACTACTTCCTGGATGAAGTGTTCACTGCTGGAGGCTGCTGCTGCTGTTTGCTCAGATAAGTCTTTTTATGTATTGTTTCCTTGCTGGCTTGATTCTAGGTGACCCTGACTCTGTCCGTATTAAGTACAGGGGGCCTGTGGTCATGTCCCCTCACTATTATAGGGTTTTCAGGTGTCACACAGTCTTAGGTACGTGGGCATGCATTCGTCTACCATTGAGACCCTTGCATGGGCATAGCAGTCAGGTAGAGCTCTTAGGGTTTTATAGGGCTCACCTATATGCTCCTTAGTTTGGGATCAAGCCAGTCGGACGTTTATTCATAAGTTCCAGCTATCTGCAACATCATCCGTGACATTATTAACCTCTGTAACCATCTTAAGCATAGATCTGGTTTTAGCCTTGATTGACCGCATGCAAGGTCTTTTGCTGGAGGTAGCAGATATCCGTAAAACTGTCTCAGTTTCAGGTGACCGGTTCTGCTGGCTACGTTCTCCGGGGGTAGTGAGAATTTTGTTCACTTTAGAGAGGCTTGCAAACTCCATTTTCGCCTACTTCCCCATTCCTCTGGTGATGAGGAGCAGAGGGTGGGAATCATCATCTCGCTGCTCAGGGATAACGCTCAGTCTTGGGCCCCTCTGATCGGTGGATGAATTTTTTTGTAGCCCTGGGGCAGATATATGATGACCCGGATCGTATTGCTCTGGCTGTTTCTAAACTGCGTATTTTATGCCAGGGTAAACAGTCCGCAGAGATATATTGTTCTGAATTTCGGAGATGGGCAGCTGATACTGGTTGGAATGATGCTGCACTCCGAAGTCAATTTTGCCATGGTCTTTCATAAAGATTGAAAGATGCATTTGCTTTTCATGAGAGACCAGCCTCGTTAGAATCTGCCATGTCTCTAGCTGTTCGTATGGACAGGCGTCTTAGAGAGAGAGAGGAGACTACTCCTTCCTGTCATATTCAGCCCAAGGACAGTAGGGCTGTCTCATTCAGTGCGCAGGGGTCTCAGTCTCTCTCAGTACCCTCTGAGGAGGAGGCCATGCAGCTGGGTTTGCTTGCCTCTGATAGTAGAGGATTCAGCTCTCAGAGGAGGGCTTGTTTCTGTTGTGGGGATATAAATCATTTGGCTAATGTTTGCCCCTCTAGGAGATTCATGGAGTTTTCTGAGGGTAATAAAAAAGAAAAAAACCCTCAAAAAACCCTCAAAAAACTTTCCATTTGCTACTATTGGCAAGGCTGATGCGTAAATTGAAGGTTTGCCGTTTGCTTGTAGTTCCCGTTTTCTCCTACCTGCCAGGGTGGCGCTAGACAGCAAGAACATTGTTTGTGAGATTTTTGTAGATAGTGGAGCAGCTGTCAATCTCATTGATATCAATTTGCATTAACGCATGGTTTCCAGGTATGCACTTTGGAAAAGGATATACCTGTTTTTGCTATCGATTCCGCTCCACTTTCTCAAAGATCGTTAAAAGGCATTGTTCACAATATCCGTTTGACTGTGGGTGACGCTCATGTGTTGGGGCTACCCTGGCTCACTAAACATAACCCCACCATTGATTGGCAAGCTAGGCAAATAAATGGTTGGAGTGAGTTTTGCAGAGAGAATTGCCTCACGGCGTCTCTTTCAGAGGTTTTTACCAAGACTGTGCCATCTTTTCTCTCTGAATTTTTGGATATGTTTTCCGAGAGTGGTGTCCAGGAGTTGCCCCTCACCGGGAGTACGACTGCCCTATTAATCTCATCCCAGGCGCCAAGCTGCCAAAATCACGTTTATACAATCTCTCCCAACCTGAAAGAGTCGCTATACGTACTTATATCTCTGAGAGCCTGAGAAAGGGACACATCCGACCCTCGAAGTCACCTGTTGCCGCTGTTTTTTTTTTTGTTAGGAAAAAAGATGGTTCTTTAAGACCTTGTCTGGATTTCAGGGAGCTGAACCGTATCACAATTCGTGACCCATATCCGCTTCCTCTGATCCCAGGACCTGTTTAACCAGATTGTTGGGGCTAAAGTTTTTTCTAAGTTGGATTTAAGAGGGGCATACAACCTAGTCAGGGTCAGGGAAGGGGACGAATGGAAGATGGCCTTCAATACCCCTGAGGGTCATTTTGAGAATTTCGTTATGCCCTTTGGTTTGATGAATGCTCCGGCCGTCTTCCAACATTTTGTGAACAGCATTTTTTATCATTTAATGGGGAAATTTGTTCTGGTGTATCTAGATGACATTTAGATTTTTTTCTCCTGATTTCAAGACTCATCGGGACCACCTACGTCAGGTCTTGCTGATTCTGCGGGAGAATAAATTCTACGCTAAACTGGAAAAATGTGTGTTTGCGGTTCCGGAGATTCAATTTCTTGGTTTTCTTCTCTCCGCTTCTGGTTTTCGCATGGACCCTGAGAAGGTCCGCGCTGTGCTTGATTGGGAGCTTCCTGAGAATCAGAACACGCTGATGCGGTTTTTGGGTTTTGCCAATTATTACAGAAAGTTCATTTTTAATTATTACTCTGTTGTTAAGCCACTCACTGATATGACTAAAAAGGGGGTAGATTTTTCCTCGTGGTCGGTAGATGCGCTTAAAGCCTTTTCTAGTATCAAAGAGAGTTTTGCTTCCGCTCCCATTTTGGTACAACCTGATGTCTCTCTACCTTTTATTGTTGAGGTGGACGCTTCTGAGGTGGGTGTGGGTGCGGTCTTATCTCAGGGTCCCTTTCCTGCCAAATGGCAACCGTGTGCCTTTTTCTCAAGGAAACTCTCCTCTGCAGAGAAAAATTATGATGTGGGAGATAGGGAGTTGTTGGCCATCAAATAAGCTTTTGAGGAATGGCACCATTGGTTAGAGGGAGCCAGACACCCTATTACTGTGTTTACCGAGCATAAGAATCTGGCCTACTTGGAATCGGCCAAGCGTCTAAACCCAAGACAGGCCAGATGGTCTTTGTTATTTTCTAGGTTTAATTTTGTTATTCACGTTCTGCCCTGGGGTTAAAAATGTGAAGGCGGATGCCTTGTCACGTAGTTTTCCGGGAGGGGGGAACTTTGAAGGCCCGGGTCCCATTTTGGCTGAAGGGGTGGTTGTCTCTGCTCTTTATCCTGATTTGGAGGCAGAGGTTCAGGCAGCCCAGGCAGAGGCTCCTGATCTTTGTCCTCCTGGGAGGTTGTTTGTGCCTCTTGCTTTACGACACAAGGTTTTTAAGGAGCACCACGATACTGTCCTTGCTGGGCACCCGGGGAGTAGAGCCACAGTGGATCTCATTGCTCAGAGATTCTGGTGGCCGGCTCTTCGTAAGAAGGTTGAGGGTTTTGTGGCAGCCTGCGAGACCTGCGCTCGTGCCAAGGTCCCTCATTCACGGCCATCGGGTTCTCTCCTCCCGTTACCCATTCCTTCCCGTCCTTGGACGCATCTGTCCATGGACTTCATTACGGACCTGCCTCGTTCCTCGGAGAAGACTGTGATTCTGGTTGTAGTGGACCGTTTTTGCAAAATGGCGCATTTCATTCCCTTTCCTGTGTTACCCAATGCTAAGACGTTGGCGCAAGCGTTTGTTGATCACATTGTTAAATTGCATGGCATTCCTTCAGACATCGTTTCTGATAGGGGCACGCAATTTGTTTCCAGATTCTGGAAGGCCTTCTGTTCTCACTTGGGGATTCGGTTGTCGTTCTCTTCTGCTTTTCACCCGCAGTCGAATGGTCAGACCGAACGCGTCAATCAGAATCTGGAGACATATCTGCGCTGTTTTGTGGCGGAGAATCAGGAGGATTGGTATTCTTTTTTGTCCCTTGCTGAGTTTGCTTTAAATAACCGTCGCCAGGAGTGCTCTGATAAGTCACCATTTTTTGGTGCATATGGGTTTCATCCGCAGTTTGGGACATTCTCTGGAGAGGGGTCTTCTGGTTTACCTGATGAGGAGAGATTTTCCTCGTCTTTGTCATTTATTTGGCAAAAGATTCAGGGTAATCTGAAGCAGATGAGTGAGAGATATAAGCGGGTGGCAGATAAGAGACGTGTGCCTGGTCCGGACCTGAATGTGGGTGATCTGGTGTGGTTGTCTACAAAGAATATCAAACTGAAGGTTCCCTCCTGGAAGTTGGGTTCTAAGTTTATTGGGCCTTACAAGATCTTGTCCGTCATCAATCCCGTTGCCTTCTGTCTTGATCTTCCTCAGACTTGGAAGATCCATAATGTTTTTCACAGGTCCCTATTAAAACTTTATGTCCAACCCACTGTACCCTCCTCTTTGCCTCCTCCTCTGATTGTTGTTGATGGTAATCTTGAATTTCAGGTCTCTAGGATTGTGGATTCTCACATTATCCGCGGTTCTCTCCAGTACCTCGTTCATTGGAAAGGTTATGGTCCTGAGGAGAGGATGTGGGTCCCAGTGGCCGACATTAAGGCCACTCGTCTCATCAGGGCTTTCCATAGGTCTCATCCTGAGAAGGTGGGCTCTGAGTGTCCAGAGTCCACCCGTAGAGGGAGGGGTACTGTCACCGCCAGTTCTGTGAGAAGGTCTGGCAGATGTCCTTCTCTACCTCTTGCATGACGTTCTTTGTTTTGGTTTCACTTTGTCATCTCCTTTCCTTCTCCCAGGTGTCACCTATTTAGACTAATCGTCTCCCTTTATATTCCCTCCCATACTGCCTCACTTTTCCGTTTATACTACTTCCTGGATAAACTGCTGTTTGCTCAGATAAGTCTTTTTATGTATTGTGTTTCCTTGCTGGCTTGATTCTAGGTGACCCTGACTCCGTCCGTATTAAGTGCAGGGAGCAGGTGGTCGTGTCCCCTCACTATTATAGGGTTTTCAGGTGTCACACAGTCTTAGGTACGTGGGCATGCAATCATCTACCATTGAGACCCTTGCATGGGCATAGCAGTCAGGGAGAGCTCTTAGGGTTTTATAGGGCTCACCTATATGCTCCTTAGTTTGGGATCAAGCCAGTCGGACGTTTATTCATAAGTTCCAGCTATCTGCAACATCATCCGTGACAATATATTAAACTTGAAGCACTTGCAGATCTGGAAAATGTCTTTCAAACCCCAGAAAATGATGGGTGTATTTTTAGCTTAAATTGCACATTGACTAATCAAGATGTTGTAGTTTGCAAAAAAAAATGGTGATTTGCAATGTCCCAAAAGCTCAGATGCAGTGCTGGTGCACTGAGCTTGCATAAAATGGCCGCCGCCCACCTAACTGACAGAATTATAAGTTGTTGTTTTTTTTGGTAAATGGGCTCAGGGCAGGGTAAAACGATTGTGCCCTGCACCCACACAACTATTTCTCTGTAGATCGCTTAATTAGATTCTCTCCTATTATCTCCCTGAAATCACAAAACCAGCAGCAGTGACACCAGCAGCAGTGACACTTGTAACAGCAGAGTGACGTGCAGCGCTACGTGACTCAAGCTTATATAGAGCCTGGGTCACATGCTGCTCTGGCCAATCACAGACATGCCATTAGTAGGCATGGCTGTGATGGCTTCTAAGGTCAGACAGTTAACCGCTTGTTGATTGGCTGCTCTGCAGCCTTTCAAAAAGCACCAAGAAAGCGCCGAACCCGAACTTTTACGGAAATGCTCGGGTTCGGGCCCGGGGTCCAAAAATCCTAAAGTTCGGTACGAACCTTACTTATAACCTTTCCTAGACTAATGGGCAGCAACAACTGCTACTCCAAGATCATTGCTGATGTTGTTCCTCCTTGGCATTGTGTTAACACTAGGGATGAGCGGACCCGTGAATGTTCGGGTTCGCCGGGTTCGGCCGAACTTCGGGTCAAAGGGTCGAACTCGAACCCAAACCCTAATGAAGTCAATGGGGACCTGAACTTTGGTGCACTAAAATGGCTGTAAAATATTCGTAGTAAGGGCTAGAGGGCTGCAAAAGGAAGCAAAATGGGGGTAAGAGCAGGACAGTTGCCCTGCAAACAAATGTGGATAGGGAAATTACTTAAAAAAATAATAATCTTGAACTAGGAGGTGGAGGTGAAAGTGGAGTAGGAGGTTGAGGTGGCGGTGTAGGCGGAAGCGGTGGTGGAGGAGGAGGATGTAGCCAACACTGTTTTTTTTTTTCCAATTATTATTTTCTCCAAAACATTGGGAAATATAAAAGAGAATGCAAATAGAAAGTGCGCTGGAGTATAACAATGGCAGGGTGCGGCCGGTATACTTGTTTACTCAGCACAAGGTATAGACAAGTCCTGTGGGATCCATGCCTGGTTAATTTTAATGAACGTGAGCTTGTCCACGTTGGCTGTGGATAGGCGGCTGCGCTTGTCTGTGATCACCCCCCCCCGCCGTGCTAAACACATGTTCGGACAATACACTTGCTGCAGGGCAGGCCAGCAACTCCAAGGCGTAAAGGGCAAGCTCAGGCCATGTGCCCAATTTGGAGACCCAGAAGTTGAATGGGGCAGACCCATCAGTCAGCACGTGTAGGCATGTGCACATGTACTGTTCCACCGTGTTGCTGAAATGCTGCCTGCTGCTAAGACGTTCCATATCAGCTGGTGGTGCTGGATGTTGTGGCATGTTGACAAAGCTTTTCCACATTTCGGCCATGCTAACCCTCCCCTCTGAGGTGCTGGCGGTGCCCTAGGTGCGTTGGCAACTTCTTCCTCATCCTCCTGTGCCTTTGCCTTGTGCTTCCACTGAGCCCCCACTGTCAGGTGTGAATGCCATCAGCAACGCGTCTACCAGTGTGCGCTTGTACTCGTGCATTTTCACGTTCCAGAGATGGATTTAAGGACAGCACGTTGCCCTTGTAGCGGGGATCCAGCAGGTTGGCCACCCAGTAATCAACACTGGTTAGAATGTAGGCAACTCGGCGGTCATTGCGTAAGCACTGCAGCATGTAGTTGCTCATGTGTGCCAGGCTGCCCAGAGGCAACAACAAGCTGTCCTCTGTGGGAGGTGTATTGTCTGTGTCCTCTGTATCCCCCCCAGCCACGCTCCATTGATGCCCATAAGCTGCTTTGAGTGCCACCCTGCTGTGAACATGGTTCCTCCTCCTCCTCATTATCCTGCAGAACTGTGCCCTGGCTGGACAGTTGTGTACCTGGCCTCTGTTGGTGCAGAAACCCACCCTCTGAGCCAATTGTGAATGACTGGCCTGATAACCGTGGAAATTATCCCTCTTCCTCCTCCTCTTCCTCCTGTGCCACATCCTCTTCCATCATCGCCCGAAGTGTTTTTTTTTCAAAGAGAAATAGAAGTGGGATAGTAACGCTGAGGACTGCTATCACGGTTCCTCCCATGACAGAGGTGAGAAGATCGGAGAGACTGGCGGCACTTGAGGGTATCTGACAGTCTCTGTTTTCTCCTTTCAGTGTTGTGTTTGATAATGACCACACCTCTTGTCTGGTGCAGCTTGTGGTCATTACTGATGCTCTATTTAGTTCTGACTCACACTGCTTACTTTACGGTTGATATTTCCTGCTGGAGTTGGTTGAGCTGGTGTGTTGTTCCTTTGGATCTCCTGCTCCTCCATTCTGCTTTAAGCTAAGTGCATTTTGTGGCAAAACCAACCTCGCCACTGGGTTTTGGAGAGGCCTGTTTATCAGCCTCTTGCCTCAGGATTATGGCCCATACTAACTATAAAGGAGCAGACAGACCGGCCGCACAGCTTAAATCTGTCTTTGCAATTGTATTTTGTTATATGAGGGTACCCAGATAGCTAATTGTATTGTATTTGTGTATTCTGAGTGCCATTCACCTAATGATATGCACTCAGACTTGAGCTATCTGGGAATATGTTAAATGTCTGTGTTTGCTGTGGGGGTGTGACATTGTGTGTTTGGGTGGTGATTCCTGTCCTGTTGTATCCACATGTGTATTGGCGATCTCCCTTTGTCCTGAGAGATAATTGAATTACTCCTCGGGTGTCTCCAGGGCAGAGAGGAGGAAACCATGATGCATTGTGGGGATGTGTTGTGTCTGTGTATCCTGAGTGCTACGTATCTGTCCTGGGTCACAGTCTTCCTTCTGGTCCCCTAGGGGCGTGTACACCAGATGGGGACCTGCATAAATACGGGCGGGTAGCCCTCAATAAAGAGTTCCTGTTTTTACACTCAACATAGAGCCTCGTCTCATGTGTGTGGGGATTGCTATACGTGTATACTCTCCTGGCTATTACTCCTAGCTCTTGTAAGAGCTGTTCCTGGTTCCTGTGGTGGTATCGGTGTGGAGCGGAGTGCTTGGAGTCCTCGGGAGGCACTGGGAGCATTTATCAACGGAGGTACCCGGTCGGGGTGCCAGGAGATCCGTTACATTGGTGGCAAGCGGCGGGATCGTTCCCACAGCCAGAGGGACAGCTACAGGAAACATCATTCCCTGGAATTACAATTTGAGGGCAACGCATGTCCCAGTACAGTGTCCCTGACAGCAGCAGGATGGAACCAGCAGTGGCATACGATGAGGAAGACCTGGATGGCCGGGATGCATTAAGGAAAGGCATCTGGTACCAGGCCCTGGATAATGTACAATACCAGTGAGGCGAGAGTCTCCCCAGTGAAGAGCAGCGATTGCAGAGGCAAGTGGCCCTGCGGATGCCCTTCCTGGGAGAGCAGCCCCTGGAGGAATGGGTGAAGAAACTAGAGAACCGGGTATGGCAGGAGCTATGGCTGGAGGATGCCTACCAGGCGCTCTGGTGGTATATGGCACAGTATATACCCTGGACAGCTGAGCATGACAAGCCAGAGGGAGAGGGGTTTGATGGTCCTGGCTTGTTATGGGAGTCCTTTGCAGAGCCTGACTTCGGGAGCCCTGCACAGTCCAGACTTCAGGACATTTTCTATGAGAGGGAGGCTAGGGAGGATTGGGATGACCCCCATGAGGTAGAGAAAGACCTGGCTCACCTAGCAACCCTGGAGTGGGAACTGGAGCAGGACTACCGAGATCTCTTCAACTCCATTGGGAAGGCTCAGCAGGACAGCAAGAAGTCAGACCCAGGTCCAAAGCCCTTCAGCTGGGAGGATATTGTGGAGGTTTACTGGGAAGAACCCCAGGTGGCCGGTGGAGATGGGACCGAGGTCTCTCCACCAGTCCTGCAGGGAATTGGGAGCCCAGTCTCCATTCCCCAGCGGCAGGCTGAGTTACAGGGGGCAGAGACAGTCGGTCCTGTCCCCCAGCGGCAATGTGATATGCAGGGAATTGGGAGCCCAGTCTCCATTCCCCAGCGGCAGTGTGATATGCTGGGAATTGGAAGCCCAGTCTCCATTCCCCAGCGGCAGTGTAATCTACAGGGAATTGGGAGCCCAGTCTCCATTCCCCAGCGGCCTTGTGATGTACAGGGAATTGGGAGCCCAGTCTCCATTCCCCAGCGGCCGTGTGATTTATTGGGAATTGGGAGCCCAGTCTCCATTCCCCAGCGGCAGGCGGAGTTACAGGGGGAAGAGACAGTCGGTCCTGTCCCCCAGCGGCAGAGTGTCCAGCAGGGAATAGAGAGCCCAGTCTCCTTTACCCAGCAGCAGGACACTGTATTGGGAGCGGAGATAGTCGGTCGCCCTCCCCAGCGGCTGGAAGTATGTATGGGAGAGGAGCTCGTTACCCCCTCTCCCCAGCGGCAGATGGGGTATCCAGAGGAGGGGGAGCTGGCACCATGCACCCCAGCTGAAGTGCTGGCATCAGGGCAGAGCGCCGCTGGCCTCTGCCCTCCCCTATCCTCTTCTCCAGAGCCGGACTTCCCACAGGCTACCCCAGCAGAACAGCTGGCATCTAGGGAGAGCGCAGTCGGCCTCTGCCCACCAAGTACCTACAGCTCCAAGCTAGAGAACCACACGGAAGCAAGGAGTCGCAGATGCCCACTCAACAGCTGGGGACATACAAAATTCAACAGGTCCAGTATTAGGTTGTGGGTGGACTGCCAGACTAACTCAGGTACTGACCGTGAGGTCAGGTATCTGGTTACTCTTCCCTGGGAGGGGGAGATGTGTGGTGAAACCAACCTCGCCACTGGGTTTTGGAGAGGCCTGTTTATCAGCCTCTTGCCTCAGGATTATGGCCCATTCTAACTTTAAAGGAGCAGACAGACCGGCCGCACAGCTTAAATCTGTCTTTGCAATTGTATTTTGTTATATGAGGGTACCCAGATAGCTAATTGTATTGTATTTGTGTATTCTGAGTGCCATTCACCTAATGATATGCACTCAGACTTGAGCTATCTGGGAATATGTTAAATGTCTGTGTTTGCTGTGGGGGTGTGACATTGTGTGTTTGGGTGGTGATTCCTGTCCTGTTGTATCCACATGTGTATTGGCGATCTCCCTTTGTCCTGAGAGATAATTGAATTACTCCTCGGGTGTCTCCAGGGCAGAGAGGAGGAAACCCTGATGCATTGTGGGGATGTGTTGTGTCTGTGTATCCTGAGTGCTACGTATCTGTCCTGTGTCAGTCTTCCTTCTGGTCCCCTAGGGGCGTGTACACCAGATGGGGACCTGCATAAATACGGGCGGGTAGCCCTCAAAGAGTTCCTGTTTTTACACTCAACATAGAGCCTCGTCTCATGTGTGTGGGGATTGCTATACGTGTATACTCTCCTGGCTATTACTCCTAGCTCTTGTAAGAGCTGTTCCTGTTCCTGGTTCCTGTGGTGGTATCGGTGTCCAGCGGAGTGCTTGGAGTCCTCGGGAGGCACTGGGAGCATTTATCAACGGAGGTACCCGGTCGGGGTGCCAGGAGATCCGTTACACATTTTGTCTTGCATTTTGTTGTTCGCTTGTGTGTGTTGTTGTCTAGGCCTCAGGGAGCCACTGGTTCCTTCATCTGGGGAGGAACCAGTAGTCTCATCCCTGCCACCACTCCTAGGGCCTTCCAGGGTATCCAGGGCTAAGGTTCCGATGTATGAGTATTTCCACTTTCAGGGTCTACTAATACTGGCAGGAGTCAGGGAGAGGTCTAGGGATTCCTAGGAGGTCACCATCCCTCTCCCTTAGCTTTGAAGCCTAGACTCGGGTCTATTCCTTCTGTGTGTTATTTGGTGTTATCCCCTCCCCATTACCCGTAACAAATGCGTCATTGGAACTGGCCATGTTGGTGGAGTACGTGAAACAGCGCAACACGGCACACACGTCCCGCATGGAGGCCCACTCGTTGGTGGTGAAGTGGTGCTGTTCCGCACAGCGACTCACCTATGTGTGCTGCAGCTGAAACTCCACTATTGCCTGCTGCTGCTCTCACAGTCTCCCCAGCATGTGCAAGGTGGAGTTCCAACTATTTGATTAGTAGAACCTGGCTGCTATTTTTTTTAATTCATACGGAAGCATTAAGGCTAATTCCAGATGAGTGTAATGACTCCGGGAAACACACTCCATGTGGGAGCCTTATTTCCTGGCCTGAACTCTGCTGGCCAGGACCTCATGACGTTCTAATGATTTATAATGCTGTGTGTCCCTGCCCTACATCGGCTGTAATGAGTTGTACTGACAATACCATTAGCACAATTCATTGCAGCCGATGTTGGGCAGGGACACACAACATCATAAATCAGGCCAGTAAATAACTCCCCCACATGGAACATGTTTCCCGGAGTAAACAAGGTTATCTGAAACTATCCTAAGGCTAGATGCACACGACCGTATGTGTTTTGCGGTCGGCAAATTGCAGATCCGTAAAAAAAATGGATGACGTCCGTATGGCATCCATTTTTTTTGCAGATCCATTGTAACAATGCCTATCCTTGTCTGCAAAATGGACAAGAATAGAACATGTTCTATTTTTTTGCGGGGCTACGGAACGGAACGTCTTTTGTGACCCCATTGAGGTGAATGGGTCCCCACCCGAGCTGCAAAATATGCTGCTCGGATGTGGAACCAATCCACTTTCGTGTGCATGTAACCTTAGGCTGACACAATATGGCAATAGAGGCGTGTTTGCAGATCCACGACTGATCCGCAAAAAAAAAAAAAACGCTAATGTGAAAGTAGCCTTAGTGTTATGTACACATCTGCAGAAGCCACCTTGACGCGTGTAGATGGGTCCGACACATGTTTGATCAAAAATGTGTGCAAAGAGCTTCCATTTTTTCATGTATAGTAGGTATATTAGCACTAAAATCAAGAATAATCCCTAATCCCTAGTTTTATTGTTTGCATGTGTAATGGTGTGATGTCATGCATATTTGATTAGTTCAGAATTGATTTTGGTTTGAATTTAACTTTTCAAAACGTTTGATGAATCGGACCCAAAGAAAATTTTTAGTTTGTTTTTAGTTCAAATCCAATATATATATATTTTTTTAAACTCAATATTGATAGCACTGATTGGCTCATCTCTAGCATGTTTTATAGATCAGTTTCCCCTATTTGTTCCCACTAAGGTTTGGTGGTATCCTCCTAAATGTTCATTCAGTGCTTTCTTGTAATAAGAGTGTCCACATAATCTCCACATAATGCTTCTCTGGAAAAGAGACATACAAGCTGATCTCTTTTCCAAAATGATATAAAAACTAATATCAGGAATCCAGCTCTTTCTGGATAACTACCCTTTAACAGAGCTGATCAAAGAAACTTTGCTTAGCTGCCTGAGAGGCCTTGGTTGGGGTATTATTTCTTCTTATGAAGGTGGCAAGTATGCATGAGGAGTATTGTAACCCAATGTTCATCTGGGTAACTGGGAAAATATCTGAAAATTTGCATATCTTAAACCTGTTGACATCAGATATACTTAGGAAAGCTAATTTAAAAATCTTTTTCAGAAACCAAGAGGGGCATTGCCTAGCCTGCAATACTCCACACTAGTGTTGAGCAAGCATGCTCGGTACTCGGCCGAGTACCGCATGTGCTGGAGCGCCATGCTCGAGTCTCCTTCCCGCACGTTTCGTGGCTGCTAAGCAGCCAATAAACGTTCAGGTAAGTACTGCCATCACTGTAATGCCAGTAGCCATCTAGGCTACTGGCATTACAGTGATTGGCTGGCCGGAACGCGTTATCGGGTGCTATATAGCACCCGATGATGTGGGTTCGGCTCATTGTGAGTCAAGGAGAGCTGCGCTTAGGAAGGGACAGATAGTGTAGGGAGTGTGATCGCAATATATTTAATAGAAAAACGTTTCAAAGACCCAAAAGTCCTTTTAAGGACTATTGTGTGTGGTGGCAGGTTGGCAGCAATATAATATAGCCAGCAATTTTTTTTTCAATACTTTGCAATACTTTTTCGATAGAGGGTGTCTGCAATGACTTGTGACTTCTGTGCTGCAATACCTTCTGTGTGTCAGGGCCAGATATTGAGAAAAATATTACTGACAACAAATGTATTTTTTCCATAATTTATCCACACTTTGCCTATTAACTGTCTGCAGTGAATTGTCGCATCTGTGCTGCAATAGCGTGTGTCAGGGCCAGATATTGGGAAAAATATTTCCGAAAACAATCATATTTTCCATAATTTATCCACACTTTGCCTAAATGGTGTCTGCAGTGAATTGTCACATCTGCGCTGCAATAGCGTATGTGTCAGGGCCAGATATTGGGAAAAATATTACTGACAACAGAAGTGGATGGCGTCACCATCCCACTTCTGTGTCTTCTCAAACGCTCGCTGCTCACAATTAAGGACGACTCTGTGCATGTGGAAGAGGTGGAAATGGGGGAAGACATTACACAGGTTGATTATCAGTTTAAGGCCTTTTAAGCAGCATCAGCAGCAGCATGGTGATAAAAATAAGTTGCAAGGTGACATGGTGGGGAGATGGCAGCATGAGAAGGCCACATAGTGGCACAATGACTGAGTCTGGATAAGAGACTGAGGCCACAGATTGTTGAGAAAGATGCAGATGGAAACAAATCTGTAGAGCTGTATGACGGTCACCTGCAGATTAATGCAGCCATCAAAATCAAGTTGGGTTTGGCGGTTCCACCTCAGCTCGCCAGCAGGCCCGCACCTAAAATCTTTTACTGGGTCAGCTCACCTGCAGGCCCGCAACTCAAATCTTTTACAGGGTCAGCTCAGCTGCAGGCCCGCAACTCAATTCTTTCACAGGGTCAGCTCACCAGCAGGCCCTCGCATATAATGTTTTACAGGGTCAGCTCACCCGCAGGAACTCACATATAATGTTTTACAGGGTCAGCTCACCAGCAGGCCCGCACCTAAAATCTTTTACTGGGTCAGCTCACCAGCAGGCCTGTGCCTAAAATCTTTTACTGGGTCAGCTCACATGCAGGCCCGCGCATAGAATTTTTTAGTGGGTCAGCTCAGCTGCAGGCCCTCGCATATAATGTTTTACAGTGTCAGCTCACCTGCAGGCTCACAACTCAAATCTTTTAAAGGGTCAGTTTACCTGCAGGCCCGCAACTCAAATCTTTTACTGGGTCCACTAACCAGCAGGCCCGCACCTAAAATATTTTACTGGGTCAGCTCACATGCAGGCCCGCACCTAAAATCTTTTACAGGGTCAGCTCACATGCAGGTCCTCGCATAGAATTTTTTAGTTTAGAGGGTCAGCTCAGCTGCAGGCACTCGCATATAATGTTTTACAGGGTCAGCTCACCAGCAAACCTGCACCTAAAATCTTTTACAGGGTCAGCTTACCTGCAGGCCCGCAACTCATGCTGCCTTGCTTTGAAGTAGTAGCCGTAGCCGTTTATCAGGCTCCCTCTCCGAAATCGAACAATGATTCCCCGTTACCGGTGGTCACCATGTTAGGCGCATATAAGAACATAGAAAGTTGAAGATATCAAAATGGATCGTGGACGTCACGGGGACGAGCGATCAGGCAAAAGTTATCTAGAGTCAAGAAAGCGGCAGCAGGGCCTCTCCTGTATAACGTTTCCTCATCCAAAATACTGCAGTGACATTCCCTGTAATTTTTTATTACTCATTCCAATAACAGGGCATCTTAAGAGTCCTGTATTGTTATTTATCGTCACTACCTCCACGAGTCGGGAGTGGGTAATTTGCGCACCACCCGCTTGCCTTTTCCTTGGATATAGTAGCCGTTTCTCAGGCTCCCTCTCCGGAATCAAACACTGATTCCCTGTTACCCGTAGTTTACAATGGTTTTGAGCTGACAATTACATCAAAAGTTGATAGGCCAGACATCCGAATTGATCGTCGCCATCAAGGGGACGTGCCATCGGCCCCAGATTAACTAGAGTCACCAAAGCGGCAGCAGGCCACTGCCCATAATGTTTTAGATAGTCAGATCAGCAGGCCCTTGCTCCTAATGTTTTTAAGGTTTACCAGAAGGCCATCAATCATAATTGGTGTATCAGAGTGCCTCTTCCTTGTAATTTTTGGCAGCACTTGCACTTTATATACAAGTAAATATTCAGAAATGAATGTTTTCTATCAATCTTTCCTCTAAAATCGATTTTTTTTTTCCCCCTTGGTTTTGTGCATATTATTGTTATTATGTAAAAGTGGCGTACTATTCGGACAATATAGTTCCCAGCAGCGACCAGCGAGTCCAAGATGCATCCATACATCCTCCCCATGCTGTTACAGAACCTTTTCGGTGGAGTTACCAACAATTTTTGACATTTTCTTATGAACCAGGCACCCTCCCCTCTTCAGAGCAGGGGGTACCTGGTTCAATGCTCGGGTTCTCCCATTGACTTCCATTATACTCGGGTGCTTTTATCACGATGTGTTCAGCCCGAGCACTACGGTGCTCGATCAACACTACTCCACACACGTACTCCGCATGCTAGGTGCTCTCAATAATGAGAAAGGGTATCCCCTCAGACAATGCATATATATTCACTCTCTCATATGTTTTATTTACATAACAGTGTAATGCAGTGAATTTAACAGGTAAGGGTGGCTTCACATCTGTGTTCTGGATTCCGTTATGGCTTTCCGTTATAACATGGATCCGTTATACTGCTCATAGACTTGTATTAATCGAAACGCAAAACAGAAGCCTTTAAAAGGCATTCCGTCTTAATAGAAGTCTATGGGAATCATAACGGATCCGCCCCATTTCCGTTATGCAGAACTGAGAAAAAAGTCCTGTCTTGCATAACGGCAACCAGACGGATCCGTTATGATTCCCATAGACTTCTATTAAGGCGGATCAAAATGGAATGCCTCTTAAAGGCTTTCTCTGATGTTGACTATCTTTTGTTTGAAATATTTGGCAAAGTCCTCAGCTGAGAAGAGAGGCGAGGGTGGGGGGGCTGGGGGACGGAGAAGGGAGTTAAAAGTGCTAAAAAGTTGTTTAGGGCTGTGGGCCAGGGAAGATATGACAGATGAGAAGTAGGCCTATTTTGCATCAGCGAGTGAGGATTTGAATATGAGGAGGGATTGCTTGTATGCGGTGAAATGATCTTTTGAATGGGATTTCTTCCATTGCCGCTCAGCAGCCCTGGAAGCCTTTGGTCAGGTTTTTTGGTCAGGTTGGTGTGCCAGGGTTGTCTGTTAATTTTCCGGGTTTTGTTGTGTGTGAGGGGGGCAACAGTGTCCAGAGCTGTACTTATTATGGTGTTATATAGGGTGGTATCAGCATCTGGGTCTTGGAGGGAACAGATGGTAGAAAGTGGGAGAAGAGAGTCAGAAAGCAAGCGAAAGTCTAGATGTTTAAGGTTCCTGCGGGGGTGTGCTAGTGTGTGGACCAGGGGAGCAGCAGAAGAGACCAATGAAGAGAAGGTGAGTAGGTTGTGATCGGATAGGGGGAGAGGCAAATTAGAAAGGTTAGATAGGGAGCAGAGGCGGGTAAAGATAAGATCCAAAGTGTGACCATCTCTGTGGGTGGGAACTGAAGACCACTGTGATAGGCCAAAGGAGGAAGAGAGCGATAAGAGTTTAGAGGCGGCTGAGTGGCAGGTGTCAATAGGGATGTTGAAGTCACCCATGATGATATTGGGGATGTCAGCAGAAAGAAAGTGTAGTAGCCAGGTGTTAAAGTGGTCAAGAAAGATGGTGGCTGGGCCTGGGGGGCGGTAAATGACGGCTACTTGGAGGTTGGAGGGAGAGTAGATGTGAACAGAGTGTACTTCAAATGACGTGAGCGTAATAGAGGGTGGCAGTGGAGTTGGGCTGTAGGAGCAGGTGTCTGATAGGAGAAGACCAACTCCTCCACCATGTTTGCAGTCGGGACGGGGGGTGTGAGTGAATTGAAATCAACTATATGAGAGTGCAGCAGGGGAGGAGGTGTCAGAGGGTGTCAGCCATGTTTCTGTGAGACCCAGAAAGGAAAGGTTTTGAGAGATGAAAAGTTCATGAATGTACGACAGTTTGTTACAGACAGAGCGTGCGTTCCATAATGCTCCTGCAAGAGGAACCAAAGGAGCAGGGGTCACAGGAATGGTTATTAGGTTTAAGGGGTTGCAGAAATTTGTAGAAGGAGATTTGTATTGGGACGTAGAGGTGATAGTAGGGATTTGCTGAGGGGGGCCTGGATTTGGAGAGATATCACCAGCAGTAAGGAGAAGCAGAGAAAGTGTTAATGATGAGAATAGGAGAGGGCAGGAGGTATCTGTGTGTGTTTTGGAAGGAAGTGTTTTATGTTGCCAAGCAGGTTTGTGCAAGCTGTCAGATGAGAAGGTAAGATGGAGGGAGAGATGAATAGTTACTTGCTGGGTGAATGAATGTGGGGGTATTTCAGGAGGTTGTTGACAAGTGGGAACAGTAAGATGAAAAATTTAAACATTGTTTGCATTAACTATGTCTGTAATTACCTGTGGTCCGCTTCTGGTCACATTCTGGTATAATTCAGTCTGTGCACTTAAGAGTTGCACTTGAGAGATGTTGCATTTGGAAAGACCAAGGTCTGAAAAGACCTAGGACCTTAGATTTATTCCACTCAGTGTTCAATCAGGTGTGACCAAGAGGGGAGGGGGTACATTTGGCCTAATCAAGGAGGACCAGATACAGGGGTGAAATAGTCAATGTAAACAAATACTCAATAAATCCAGCAGGGAAAGAGACATTAATAGTTCAGACAAGACATACCAGGATTTAGAAGGAGAGATGAGAGGGATGGACAATATCAGACTGTGGAAAAGCTGGGTGTAGCAGCAAGCTTCAGACAAGACATACCAGGATTTAGAAGGAGAGATGAGAGGGACAGTTCAGTTGAAGGCATAACTACTGTGAAGGGGGAACAATGACGGGATAAGTACTTTAAGGGGGCACAATGTTGGCATAACTACTGTTAGGGGGCACACATCTGTACAAAACTACTGTGAAGGTTGTACAATGAGGACAATATTACTGTGAGGGGGTATTATTTTTTTTAAGTATTGGGGGGGTGCCAGAGAAAGGACCCGCCCCGGGTGCCAAACAACCTAGGCACGCCACTGTGGGGCGTGGGGAGGAACTAAGGCATCGCAATGTGTCAGGGGCACTAAGGAGCATTATAATGTGTGGGGGCACCAAGGGATCACCCTGCTGTGAGGGTGCACTTAGGGGTATCATACTCTGTGGAGCACTAAAGAAAAATCATACTGTGTGAGGGGCATTAAAGGGGCATCATTATTGTTAGGGGGCACTGAAAGAACATTCTTACTGTTTGGTCAGCAGAAAGGAGATTAGGTGGGCTTGGAGGTGTGGAATGTTGTAAAAAAAAAAAATAATAATGCAGCGCTAAACACCAATGGTGTTGTCCCTCCTAATATATATATATATATATATATATAATTTTTTTTTTTTTTTTGCAGCTCCAACCTTCATCCTACAGCAGACTGAGATATGTGGACCTTTACAAAAAGTACTTGAATACCCCTGATATAGATTATTTTGTTAACTTTTTATTCAAAACCTAGAAGCCCACTAACCATTTGAACTCAACATATGGCAAAATAAACTGTCAATATTAGTATCCTTAGGGTACTGCCATGGGTACCATGAACCCATGAACCTTTTCTAAATATCAGAATTTTTGTCTGTGTCTTCTTGTGGAAATATTTCCACGTTGTTCATTATAATAGGTTGAATTGACATATAAACAAGGGTATATTTTCATTTGATTAGTTTTGTTGATTAGGTTAAGAGTGCTCTAATTTTGTCATGATTCTCAGATATATTCTGGTAAGATTCAGAATGGAAATTTTTGACATAAAATTAGTCCTATGTTTTTAGAGATTGTATCTGGATTCTCAGAAAATTTCCATTCTATAAAACTGGCTAATATGACTTGCACATATTGTTCCTATTGTGCACACACGTCAGTTCGACTACAATAAGACGATGATTGCGTACCTTAAGCCAGTACAGCATTTGAACAATCCTCGAGGAAGTTTTGAGTAAATTTAATAACATAGATGAAAGATTGTACAGGATGCCTGCTATATTATGTTTGGTGAATGAATTCCTGGACAAAAAGTCTTTCTCGGTGAAAGGTATATTGGATCAAAAAAATTAATATCCTTCTCCCCTATGGTTTGACCAAGGCTCAGAATATTTTGCTTTTAACTGATAAACTGTATTATGCAAATTTGATCATATTTTTGCATTCTGTGGAAAAATTATTGCTCCTTGACACAGACCTATTAGGAAATACTGATTTAATGGAGGGTCCTCTATTTGAGGGGGTATTCTCACCTGGGACACATATATATGAGGCGAGTTTCTTCTGTCCCAGCGTCAGAGACGATTCTACGAATCCTCTGAAATTGGGAGTGGGGTAAAGCTTTTTTAAGAGTAGGGGGATGGTTGCTAGAATAATGTAGAAGAGAGTTTCTGTCCGTACTTTTAATATGTAAATCCATTTCTAACAGACCAGCTTGCCTTTTAATAACAACGGTGTCCAAGAAACTAATCCTCTTATCATCATAATGTAAAGTAAACTGCAGTTCACTCCACACCGAATTCAAATAATCCGCAAACTCCCATTTTCCCACTCCCAATTTCAGAGGATTCGTAGAATCGTCTCTGACGCTGGGACAGAAGAAACTCGCCTCAGTGAGATGAGTGATAGGTTCAAGCATCGCGGTTACCCCACTTCTTTACTTAATCAGGAGAGGAATAAGGCCATCCTTCCATGCGATAAAATTACCAAAAAATCACGTATTCCCTTTGTTTCAAAATTTCATCCTTGGATCCATAAATGCAGATTAATTATTAATCGACATTGGAATATCTTATCCAGAGCATATCCCTCTGTTGAGGAATTCCATAGTCGTCCGCTTATTTGTTATAAATGTAACAAAAATATACGCGACATTGTGGTGCGGGCTGATATAGGCAGTATTCACACGGCAAAACGACAAAGCACTTTAACTCTCACTAGCCTACATCAGGGTGGTTAACATTACAGCTTGGTAAACTTTAAAGGGAGTCTGTCCCCACATTTGAGCATATTAGACTGATCAAATAGCGTTATATGTGCCACCCAGAACTTAAAAACGGTACCTTTGTTGTATCTAATGAAGTTTTCTTTTAGCCGAAAATGAACTTTTAATATTATGTAAATGAGCCCTCAAGTGCCCAGGGCGGTGTCTCAATCCTCCGAGCCCCAGGCAGCACCTCCTCAACGGCTCATAACCCCGCCCTCCGTTTTTATAACGCTATTTGATCAGTCTAATATGCTCAAATGTGGTGACAGACTCCCTTTAAGCTTTGTAGCAAGGCTTATTCCACGTCGGTCCCACGCAATGGTCCGCAGTCTGCTGAATGCAGAACTTGCCTTTGCAATTCTGCAGTTGACTTCGATGTCAATTGTCGCTGCACTGGAGGGTACTGCCAAGATACTGTACGTATATTGGTCCGCTTCATGCAGCTTCTGTCCTTTCACTGTGATGGTAGGTTCTTGATATTGGGCTTTCGGAGCTGGCTGGTACATCACTTTGGTTTTCTTTGCGTTAATGATGAGGCCAAAGTTGTCACATGCTGCTGCAAATTTGTCCATACTGTCCATTCCGCATTAAGGGCAAAATCATCAGCAAAAAGAAACTCACGAAGCACAGTCTCTTTTACCTTGGTTGCAGCCTGGAGTCTTCGTAAGTTGAACAGTTTCCCATCGGTTCTATACCTCAGATTGATTCCCCAGTGAACTGTTCTGAAAGGCATCTGACAGCATGGCTCAAAACATTATGCTGAACAGGGTTGGTGCGAGCACACACCCTTGTTTCACGCCATTTGTAAAAGGGAAGGCCTCTGAAGATTCACCATTGCTCAGAACCCGAGCCGCCATACCATCATGGAATTGCCATACCATCAGGATGAATCTGTCTGGGCATCCAAACTTTGACATAATGCGCCATAAGCCTTCGCGACTAACTGTTGAAAGCCTTGGTAAGATCTATAAAGATTGTGTATAGTTCACGATTTTGCTTCTTACATTTCTCCTGAAGCTGTCGAGCTGCAAATAACATGTCCATCGTGCCACGCTCTTTGCGAAAAACCACACTGTGTCTCAGATAGCAGACCCCGTTCCAGATGATCAATTCAACGATTTAGCAACATTCGTGCCAAGATCTTGCCTGCAATTGATAAAAGTGATATTCCTCTATAATTATCGCAGATTTGTCTATTTCCTTTCCTCTTATAAAGGTTTACGATGGACGCGTCTTTCAGTTCCTGAGGTATGGAACCTTGATTCCAGAAAGAGTTTTTCAACAGGCACTGGACCACCAGCCTTATAGACTTCTGCCGGATTTCCATCAGATCCTGGCACCTTACCGCTGCACAGTTGACTGATGGCCTGTAAGGTTTCAGCCTCTGATGATAGGACATCCAGGCTATAGTTGATATGCACCTGGGGTATTTTGTCAATTGCCTCATTATTGATAGTAGATGGGCGGTTCAGCACAGAGTGGGAATGTTCAGCCCAATGCTGTAGAATCAGAGTTTTCTCACTGATGAGAGTTTTACCATTCAAATCAAGTAGAGGAGAGCTTCCTGAAGACTGATGTCCATATGGGGATCTGATGGCTTCATAGAAATGTTTGGTATCGTTTCTATCAGCAAACTTCAGAATTTTATCTGCTTTGGCACTCAGTCAGGAGTCCTGCATCTTACGGAGTTTACTCTGTATAGTCCTGTGAGTGTTGATAAAAGCATTTTTCTTTGCAGTTGACGACGGGTCATTTTGATAAGCACAATGAAGGCAATGCTTTTAGGCTAGCAAGGCCTTAATCTCTTCATCGCTTTTATCAAACCAGTCCTACTGTTTCCTGCATGTGGGTCCGAGAGCCTTAAGTGCAGACGAATGCAAGATGTTCCGGAAGCATTCCCAGTCCTTCACAGCACTTTCCTGCATTTGCAGGTTCGTGAGTTGATTTTCAAGATCTTTTACCAATGAGGCTGCGATATTGAGATTTACCAATGTATTGACATTGATCTTGTTTATCACAACTCTGTTTCCTTGTGGCCGCTTCTTAGGTTTGATGTGGATATTTAGTTTAGAAATGCTGAGTCTATGGTCAGTCCAGCAGTCAGCACTCGGCATGGCCTTTGTTACTCTTACATCTTGTATGTCTTTCCTCCGCACTATGACATAATCAATTAGATGCCAGTGCTTAAAGCGTGTGTGCATACAGGACGTCTTTTTGCGAGTAGGTAGGCGGAAGATGGTGTTAGTAATGACCAAGTCATAAGCAGCACATGTCTTCAATAGTAACAGACCATTGCTGTTACATGTTCTGATTCCGTTTTTGCCAATGACGCCATCCCAGGTGGAGTGATTGGATCCCATTCTCGCATTAAAATCACCAAGTAGAATCATTCTGTCAGTGCGCTTCACAGATGAAAGTAGGGCATCGAGATCATTATGAAACTTGTCTTTTACTTCATCTGGATTTGTCCTTGTGGGTGCATAGGCACTGATCAGCGTAGCCTGTTTTCCACGTAGTAATGGAAGTTGCAGTGACATGAGCCGATCGTTTACACCCTTAGGAAGATTGGCAAGTTGGTGAACAAGATGATTTTTAACCGCAAAGCCAACTCCAGACTCACAACATTGGTCACTGCCACGTCCACACCAAAAGAATGTGTAGCCGCCTCCTATTTCTGTGAGTTGACCTTCATTTGCTAAGCGAGTTTCACACAGGGCCGCAATGTTGATGTCGAACCTTGCAAGCTCTCTAGCTACCAGAGCTGTTCTTCTTTCTGGGCGATCTGCTAATGGGTTGTCTTGAAGCGTACGTACATTCCATGAACCAATAGTAAGTGGTAAAACCTTTTGTCTCATCTTGGGTTTTGTATTTCAACTGCATGAAATGGGATTCCCTCCAGCCGTGGTAAGCTGGACAGGTTTTTGAGAGAAGCAACAATGTTTAGGGTACCTTTTCTAGCCCCTTCCTCATACTAGCATCCTCATGAGCAGTGTTATCCTGAAGAGGGCTGCTCAGTCACTCAGGTAGAATCCAGCTGTTGCCTCGTCAGCATGAAGACAATCTTTAGACCTTAGCCGCCTGTGTGCAGGTCCACGACCACAGCTCCCAGTGATTCCACACCTGCTGCTTCATCGCTCGCCTATCGCCACAGGACTTTGAACTGGTCAAGATGTCAAGACTTGCCCGTGAATTGGATTTAAGTGAGAGAGAGATGCGCAGAGTCAGCCTCACTCTCTCTTCCCAGATTACATCTTGCTCCAAAGGCAGATGGAGATGGGCTGGGTGCAGTGGTTGAACAGGGCATCTTTCGTGTCTTGCTGTGCTCTCAGCGTACCACATCGCTTGCAGATACTGCCTTCATGACCACTTGTCCTATTTAGTAGCGCTCATCCTCTCACTCCGCCAGACTCTGTCTTCACATGCTCAGGATACACAAATCTCTCTGTTACCGAATGACCCGACTGCTACTCTCAACCTGGTTTAGCCAGCCTGTCAAAGCTGTTGCCCGGGGTTTGGCCGCTGCACATATTACAGCTGCTAGGAGTCACAGGCAAGAGCTGAGAGTCAGGTGGGGACCAAAGGTGTACGAGCTGCCCTGAAAAGAGCACGACATGGCCTACACCAGAGGTACTACCCGTCCCTAGACACCCCTGTATTTGTGTTATCTTCCTGTAGAATGGCATAGGCAGTTTGTCTGGATCCGGCAGATTGTTCACTAAGGCTGTGGACGGAGGGAAGTATGCCCTGGTTCATCTAAAAATGAAGAGTATTCCCTATTGCGGCAAGCCACGGCCATTGACTGAGTCGATAAGCCCTGTCTTGCTTGTAAAGTCAGTTATTTCAGGTGGGATAACTAACTGTCCTGAGGGACCTGGTTGAGAGGGGTCCTGGGAGGCCTGTGACTGTTGAACCCCGACTGCCGGCATTCAGGGAAACATGGGAAGGGGGAAAACACCTTTAATCACCTCTGGCCCCTTTACCCAACCTTGACCCATAACAAACAACACAGACAACTGTATCATTTTATTGCTGGATGGTGATCGGCCACAGCTTCTTTATTAAAGCGGCAAACCTTAATAAACCATAATATCAGAGCAGTATGCCAAACGCTGGACTCCCAGCGGGCAAGTTAAACCGTAATCATCAGAGCGGTATGCCCACCGCTGGACTCCCAGCAGGCAAGTTAAACCATAATCATCAGAGCAGTATGCCCCCAGCTGGACTCCCAGCGGGCAAGCACGCCATCTGCTCCCACCATATCTCCGCTGTACTCAAATGCCGCCAGCTGTGACTTCATAAACTCAACCAGAATTTGCAGCTCTCCAAAACCGAAATCATCGGAGCGATATCCAAACTGCTGGACTCCCAGCGAGGGATCTGAAGAAATAGAAAAAACAACACAGAATAACCAAGTATACATAACTGATCATAACCGCGCACCTCGCCCGCCTCTCAATGATAACCGCAAAAAGGGAGGGAGGGAGGGAGGGCCAATTTCTGCTTCCACTAGCAAGAGGAAGTGCTGGAACAGGGGGAGGGGTATATGTACCTTCAGGATTCCTGCACCGCCCCCATCCAGTCTAAGGAGGTTCCACCAGTGAATTAACCCCTTAACGGCCGTCCTAATCCAACACTACTTAAACCTTACATGACGGGGCCAGCTCCCAGAATGTCCTGAAGGGGGGAATGGGGGGAGGAGGACCATCAGTCCCTAAGCACCCTCCCTATACAGTCGGGCGCTTGCCAATATGTAGTGTCAGCAGGAGCCCCTACTCCTTCTTCGGCCTGGTCTTCCAGTTGTTCCTCTTCCCCATTCATGAAGATGCCAGTAGTTAAGTTGGCCGCCGGGGCGGAAGTGGGACTAGTTAAGATGGCCGCCGGTGAGGAAGTGGGATTAGTTAAGATGGCTGCCGGAGAGGAAGTGGGATTAGTTAAAATGGCTGCCGGAGCGGAAGCTGGTACATAAGGTGTGTCATTCTCGGGTACAAGGAGGCAGGCCTGGGGCGTGTTTTTGCCACGCTAAACAGCTGTAATATACACCCTGTACAGAATTATTAGGCAAATGAGTATTTTGACCACATCATCCTCTTTATGCATGTTGTCTTACTCCAAGCTGTATAGGCTCGAAAGCCTACTACCAATTAAGCATATTAGGTGATGTGCACCTCTGTAATGAGAAGGGGTGTGGTCTAATGACATCAACACCCTATATCAGGTGTGCATAATTATTAGGCAACTTCCTTTCCTTTGGCAAAATGGGTCAAAAGAAGGACTTGACAGGCTCAGAAAAGTCAAAAATAGTGAGATATCTTGCAGAGGGTTGCAGCACTCTTAAAATTGCAAAGCTTCTGAAGCGTGATCATCGAACAATCAAGCGTTTCATTCAAAATAGTCAACAGGGTCGCAAGAAGCGTGTGGAACAACCAAGGCGCAAAATAACTGCCCATGAACTGAGAAAAGTCAAGCGTGCAGCTGCCAAGATGCCACTTGCCACCAGTTTGGCCATATTTCAGAGCTGCAACATCACTGGAGTGCCCAAAAGCACAAGGTGTGCAATACTCAGAGACATGGCCAAGGTAAGAAAGGCTGAAAGACTACCACCACTGAACAAGAGACACAAGCTGAAACGTCAAGACTGGGCCAAGAAATATCTCAAGACTGATTTTTCTAAGGTTTTATGGACTGATGAAATGAGAGTGAGTCTTGATGGGCCAGATGGATGGGCCCGTGGCTGGATTGGTAAAGGGCAGAGAGCTCCAGTCCGACTCAGACGCCAGCAAGGTAGAGGTGGAGTACTGGTTTGGGCTGGTATCATCAAAGATAAGCTTGTGGGGCCTTTTCGGGTTGAGGATGGAGTCAAGCTCAACTCCCAGTCCTACTGCCAGTTTCTGGAAGACACCTTCTTCAAGCAGTGGTACAGGAAGAAGTCTGCATCCTTCAAGAAAAACATGATTTTCATGCAGGACAATGCTCCATCACACGCCTCCAAGTACTCCACAGCGTGGCTGGCAAGAAAGGGTATAAAAGAAGAAAAACTAATGACATGGCCTCCTTGTTCACCTGATCTGAACCCCATTGAGAACCTGTGGTCCATCATCAAATGTGATATTTACAAGGAGGGAAAACAGTACACCTCTCTGAACAGTGTCTGGGAGGCTGTGGTTGCTGCTGCACGCAATGTTGATGGTGAACAGATCAAAACACTGACAGAATCCATGGATGGCAGGCTTTTGAGTGTCCTTGCAAAGAAAGGTGGCTATATTGGTCACTGATTTGTTTTTGTTTTGTTTTTGAATGTCAGAAATGTATATTTGTGAATGTTGAGATGTTATATTGGTTTCACTGGTAAAAATAAATAATTGAAATGGGTATATATTTGTTTTTTGTTAAGTTGCCTAATAATTATGCACAGTAATAGTCACCTGCACACACAGATATCCCCCTAAAATAGCTAAAACTAAAAACAAACTAAACTACTTCCAAAAATATTCAGCTTTGATATTAATGAGTTTTTTGGGTTCATTGAGAACATGGTTGTTGTTCAATAATAAAATTAATCCTCAAAAATACAACTTGCCTAATAATTCTGCACTCCCTGTACATTCCTCCCTGTGGGATTTTGGCAATGACAGATCCACCCCTCTGGAGACTGAGGGGGCTCATGATACGGTGGAGACGTGCCTGCTGAAGCATGGCAGGATCCTCCAGCTCTATTTTAGGGGACTGTGTTGGCGTCATGTAAAAGTAATCATTTGTCTTTTCATCATACATTTCTGTCCAGCCTAACTTCTTCATTTCTCTGGCTTTTCTATACCATGCTTCTGCATCTTTTAGTACATTGTTATCTTAAAGCATTCCTTTCTTTTTTGTCAGCACTTTATTCCATTCATCCTCATTCAACCTCCCTGCTTGGTGACCCCTGTTATCTTCATTAACTTTTTTCTGTTCTTGATGAATTTCTTTCCTTCTCTCTCCGAGACAATCAGATGGGTGGCGCTGAACTGTCAACCCCCATTTCTTCTTCTTTTTTAACTCTTCACTACACTGAATACCTGTACACTGCTCCCAGCCTCAAATGCTGCCTGTACTGTCAATTTCTCTAAATTATCTTTATTAGCTGAGTAGTGAAAATCCCCACTTACTGGATGGTACAACTTTTCTCTTTCTATCTTAGCAAACAGAGTCCCTACAGGCTCTGCAACAGTTATCTTTGCATGTACTTGTCTTATGAGAAAATAATAATAAATGCGGCACTCACCGGATCCTTTTGCAGTTTATTTTTCTTTAAAACATAGTCGCTCAGTGACAGGCGATGGCCGTTTTGCGCTCAATCACGCTTCGTCTGGCCTCCCATGTGATGACGCCGGCGCACGCATCCTCTTTATGCTGCGCTTGGCGTCATCACTAGGACAACGATAACAAACACATTTAAAAACAACTTTATACAGCATGTCAAATGAACACTGCTAAATAATTTTTGTCATTAAGCGTGATACGGCTGTTTCCTGTCACTGAGTAAGTGCCCGCACCAGCAACTATGTTTTAAAGAAAAATAAAGAAACTGCAAAAAGATCCGGTGAGCAGGGGCGTTTCTAGGGTCTCAAAAGATCCGGGTCCCCAAGCCCCAATGCATATTGGCCAATTCTCTGTCGACCAACCGACCCCAACCCCCCACCACCCCAAACACTAGCACTGAAGACATTTTACTGTACTTGCTATATAGCTATACCTCTCACATCCAGCGCCTCCCAGGTGACATCTCCTCTCATGTAGATCTTCTCTGTCATCATCTTCTCCATTCGGTCCGGACAACTTCTCTCAGCCGCCTCGTCTCTGCAGAGTGTGACGCACAGACATCTAAGGTTCCTCACTTTTCTGTACCCCCAAATACTATTCTGAAGAAAAATGAGTGCCATACAGATAATCTTCCCCATAGTAATAGTGCTCCTCATAGTCCCACCAATAGTAATTCCCTTCTAGAATGCCCTAATTAGTAATACTGCTCCATACAGTGCCCCCAACAGTAATAGTGCTCCCCAAGAGTGCCTCCATTAGTAGAAGAGCCCTCCAGTATTAATAATGCTCTTACAGAGCCCCCCAGTAGAAATAAGGCACCGTATTGTTCCCCCGGTGGTAATAAAGCTATCTAAAGAACCCTCAGTAGTAATAAGGCCCCCACAGTGCTCTTAGTAGAAATAATGCGGATCTATAAGTCCCTCCTATAGAGCCCCCAGTAGTAATAAGAACGCCTATTGTCCCCTGGATTTAAAATGCTCCCGCAGAGCCCCCATATTTATGTCGCCCCCTACTGTTATACTGCTTACCCTGAAGTGCCCCAGTATTTATATCGCCCCCTACTGTTATTATGCTCCTAAAGTGCCCCCAGTATTCATATTGCCCCCTACTGTTATAATTCTCCCCCTGACGTGCCCCAGTATTTATATCGCCCCTACTGTTTTAATGCCCCTAAAGTCCCCCCAGTATTTATACTGCCCCCTACTGTTATAATGCTCACCCTGAAGCACTCCGATATTTATAATGCCCCCTGAAGTGCCCCCTGTAGTCATATTCCTCCGTTTAGTGTCCTCAGAAATTATAATTCCTCAGCCCCTCCACCATACAGTCCCATGTAAATAACATTATTTCCCTCCCTCCATCATAGAGTCCCATGTAAATACCATCACGCCACCTCTCCAGCCCCCTCCAATATACAGTCCCATGTAAATAACATCCCTCTCTACCTACAGCCCCCTCCAAAATACAGTTCCATGTAAATAACATCACACCATCTCTCCTGCCCCCTCTAATATACAGTCACACGTAAATAGCATCACCCCTTCCGAGCCGCATTACCCCTCAACATTCAGTCCCGTGTAAATAATATCACTCCCTTCCACAGCCGCCTTCAACATATAGTCCCATGTAACTAACATCACCCTGCCCTAGCAACCTCCAACATGCATTCCCATGTAAATAACATCACTCCCTCAACTTTCAGTCCCATGTAAATAACATTATCTCCTCAATTTTCAGTCCCATGTAAATAACTTCCCTCCCTTCAGCTCTAGCATACAGTCCCAGTTATATAACCACAACTTCCAGCATTGCTCTGCCTCTCCCTTCACTTACCTCTCCTCATGTAGCAGACCTCACCACAGCTTCTTCCCAGGGCTTCTCTTCACTGCTGAGCCATCCTATCCTGCACTGGCCACATGATGGTGACATCATCACAGGTCCTTTTCAGCTACTGCATAGAACTGATCACATGACCTGTGATTGCAGCGTCCCACTACGTGTGTGTTGGCACTGCTTAAAGGGAGTCTGTCACCACATTTGGGCATATTAGACCGATCAAATAGGGTTATATGATCCACCCAGAACTTAAAAACGGTACCTTTGTTGTAGAAAACGAACTTTTCTTTTAGCCGAAAATGAACTTATAAGGTTATGTTAATGAGCCCTCTCAAGTGCCCAGGGCGGTCTCTCAATCCTCGGAGCCCCAGGCAGCACCTCCTAAACGGCTCATAACCCCGCCCTCCGTGCGCCTCTGCCCGCCCATTTACTCCCCTCCCCTGTCCTCTTCCACTGCGGCTGTGCGGTCCAAATCGTAGCGGGCGCATGCACAGTAGGTATCGCGATGCCCTGCCAGGAGCGGGCATCGCATTGCGCATGCGCCCGCTACGATTTGGACCGCACAGCCGCAGTGGAAAAGGACAGGGGAGGGGAGTAAACGGGCGGGCAGAGGCGCACGGAGGGCGGGGTTATGAGCCGTTTAGGAGGTGCTGCCTGGGGCTCCGAGGATTGAGAGACCGCCCTGGGCACTTGAGAGGGCTCATTAACATAACCTTATAAGTTCATTTTCGGCTAAAAGAAAAGTCCGTTTTCTACAACAAAGGTACCGTTTTTAAGTTCTGGGTGGATCATATAACCCTATTTGATCGGTCTAATATGCCCAAATGTGGTGACAGACTCCCTTTAAAAGCACTTTTTACTCTAAACTGTATTATGCTGTATTATGTGACTTTGTACTAATTTATCTGCAAAATCCCTGTTACCAGGCAGATTAGGTGTAATTTATACATCCCACCACTAGATGAGGATAAAGCTTAGGTCATATAAATATCTAGGCCTAGTTAGTAGTAAGAGTAGTAGGAGGAGGAGATCTGAGTGGAGATCAGGGTTGAGAATGGATCAGAGTCTAGAGCAGATCTGAGGAGATCAGATTAGATTAGTGGGAGAAAATGTAGAGTGAAGACTCCATGACACAGATTAGTGAGTGGAACCAACTTAGCTATGAGGTAGTACTAAGATGTGAGGTGCAGAAGAGCGTTTTCCTTCTGTGACCGGACTATATACTTGCATCCCTGACCAGTAGGAGAGAGTTTGCCTCTCTGGAATAGAAACAAGCTTCCTAAGGAATCATCGGTGATAACAGCCATTATTGAGGGCTGCAGACACCTTTGTGCATGGTGGAGGACTTATAGCTTCTGGCAGCCACACCATAACTCTGGGAAAAAGACGAGTTTACCTGTCCCCAATGTTCAGCTTGTAGGGAAAGGACAAGGAATAGGACTGAGCACATCAACAGGAACGAGGTACACCTTACCCACAGCTCCAAGGCAAACCTAAAAAGCCTAGAAAGAGTGGATTTGCAGACCTACTCTGTTACCATCAAGAGACTGTATTTTGTACTGCTGCAACCAAAGTCCTCAACAGTAAAAGTTGTGAGTTGCATCTTACCACTGTCTACCTCATTATTACCACTATTGGTTGTACCACCATTAACGGTACTGGCGGCACAACAAAAATCATCAAGGGACTCAGCCGCAACAAGCACCCTAAGCACCCCTAAAATCAAGGGCACCTCAACCACCATCTTGGCTGATGCTTCCCTACCACAGAGCGTGCCCCGGAGGATTTCGTGCTGTCAACCTCAACACTGTGCTGCCAGCCCAGGGAGGCTTTCTGCTAACCGTGAGTAAACTGATGAACTGTGTGTTATTATTTGGCCCCTCATCGGTCCACCGTGCACCTCACGTGTTGCCCCTGCGCTACTGGCTGGCTGCATGATGTCACCACAGGTCCTTCAGCTCTTGCAGGGCATTAGATTCAATTGTATTGCCGTCCTGAGGACGGCAATACAGTTGTATCTATCTGGCAGGCAGGACATTCAGGGCCTGGGACAAAACATCAGGGGCCATGGCCCCGAATGTTTTAACCTAGCAACGCCCCTGCCAGTGAGTGCCGCATTTAGTATTATTTTCTCACAAGACAAGTGGATTTTAGTCTGTGATGCAGAGTACCGCCATGGGATTACACATGAACTCAATACCATGAGAACCCCATAAAGAGGTGGCAGTGCCGACCACAGATCTGTTTCTGTATACACATATTTGCATGTACATTTAATCTAAACACTTTCCTAACTCCCTGAAGTTAGAGGACAGCTACTGATAACCTGTTCTCTTCTTCTGAAAAGGGACTTCAGTTATACTCTAATGACATGCCAGCCCGCCTCTGCAATGGCTAACTTTAGTTCTTCTTTTACGGCTAACTTTAGTCCTTGTTTTACAATTCTGGCACGTACGTCATGAGTCCTTCCTTCTTTTCCAAGGCTCCGTTACAACAACCTATACTCCATCTAGTAATATTATTCTCTATCTTATATTAACTGGAAGACATCTATTGGTGTGACAGATACGTGACACCAATAGGAACACGCCTACCAACGTGACAATAGTCTATTACTGGCAGGACGAGTATATTTTTAAGTCATCAACCGTCTAAGGTTGGAACACGTGTAACAATATACAATTTCCTCTGAAGTACCTGTCTAACCACAGACAGTTGATAATACAATTTGACGAGGTTCTTGGGACAAGGGCTTATGTGTAGAGTTGAGCGGACACCTGGATGTGCGGGTTCGACGAGTTCAGCCGAGCTTCGCAAAAAAGTTTTTGTTCGGGGCCCGAACTTGACCCCGAACCCGAACCCCATTAAGTCAATGGGGATCCCAACTTTGGAGCACTAAAATTTCTCTAAAAAAGTCATGGAAAGGGCAGAAAAATGTGGTTACGGGCATGGCAAGTGCTCTGCAAACAAATGTGGATAGGGAAATGACTTAAAATAACATTAAATATGTAAAAATAAAAAATAATAATCTTGATCTAGGAGGAGGTCCATATGGAGTAGGAGGTTGAGCTGGTGGTGGATGTGGCGGTGTAGGTGGAAGCGGCGGTGGAGGAGGAGGAGGTAGCCAATACTGGTTTTTGGTTTTGTATTTTATTTTTTTTGTTCAAATTTGGGTAGACCCCAAAACATTTGTAATTAAAAAAAATAAAACAAAGAGAAAGTGCGCTGGAGTACAACAATGGCTGGGTGAGGTCGGTATACATGTCTATTCTGCACAAGGTACGGACAAGTCCTGTGGGATCCCTGCCTGGTTCATTTTAATGAACGTGAGCTTGTCCACATTGGCTGTGGACAGGCGGCTGTGCTTCTCTTTGATAACCCCCTCCTGCCGTGCTAAGCAAACGTTCAGACAATACACTGGCTTCCGGGCAGTCCAGCATCTCCAAGGTATAAAGGGCAAGCTCAGGCCATGTGCCCAATTTGGAGACCCAGAAGTTGAAGGGGGCAGACCCATCAGTCAGTATGTGTAGGCGTGTACACACATACTGCTCCACCATGTCGCACGTCCCCATGATGTCCAAGATCCAATTGGATATCTTCCCTATCAACTTTCGATGTTCTTTTATGTGCCTACCATAATGATCATGGGTAACGGGGAATCAGGGTTCCATGCCAGAGAGGGAGATACCACATCCAAGGGAGGTCAATGGCTGAAATGTCATTGAGCGGAAATGTGGGACAAGTTATTGAAGCAGAAGCATCCAAGAAAAGAAGGGGGCACGCTGCAATTACCCACTCCCGACTCGGGGAGGTAGTGACGATAAATAACAATACAGGACTCTTAAGATGCCCTGTTATTGGAATGATTAATAAAAAATTACTGGGAATGTCACTGAGGTATTTTGGATTACGAAACGTTAGACAGGAAAGGCCCTGCTGCTGCTTTGTTGACACTAGATAATTTCTGCCTGATCGCACGTCCCCGTGACGGCCTTGATCCAATTGGATATCTTCTCTATCAACTTTTGATGTTCTTTTATGCGCCTACCATGGTGGTAACGGGGAATCGATTCCATGCCGGAGAGGGAGCCTGAGAAAAGGATACCACATGCAAGGTAGGTCAATGGATGAAATGTGATCGAGCGGAAATGTGGGACAAGTTGTTAAAGCGGAAGCATCCAAGCAAAGGAGGGGGCGCGCGTCAATTAAAGACAAATTTTAGAAATTAAAGTCCATGTCACCTATGCAGAGCAGGGGTTTTTCATTGGCAAAAATGGGTTAATGTCACCCACCAATTAAACAGACGATTTTACAAAAATTAGTTCCTTGTCACCTATGAAGAGCAGGGGTTTGTATACGGCAAAAATGGTAAAATGTTAGCCAAGAATGTAACAGATGCTTTTGCACCCTGCTCCCTCTTTTGCTGTGCTGGTGCCTCTCTGCAACCACCGTCTCTTCCTCCAAACTGCACACGTCACTCGCATGACCTTGCGTCCATGTGGGATCTAGTAGCTCATCATCTTCCACATCATCTTCCACCCACTCTTTACCCCTGCCCTCCTTGTCGGTCTGCAGACTGCAGAAAGCCGCAGCAGTTGGCACCTGTGTTTCGTCATCATCAGAGACGTGCTGCGGAGGTCTTCCCATGTCCTCATCCTGAAACATAAGTGGTTCGGCATCAGTGGCAGGGCTATGTGGATGGCCCACGTGAAACCTGCCAGCAGAGTCATCAAAAAGCATGAGAGACTGCTGCATGACTTGGGACTCAGACTGCTTGCCTGATTTGCAAGGGGGTGAGTTGAAAGACAGATGGCCATGCTGCTTGCCTGATTTGCAAGGGGGTGAGTTGAAAGACAGATGGCCATGGGCTGTAGGTGCCAACTTTGATCTTTCAGCAGTGGACTGGGTGGGAGACAATGTGAAGGAACTGGAGGCACTGTCAGCCACCCAATCTACTATCGCCTGTACTTGATCTGGCCTCAACATTCGTACTGTCCTAAATGCAGTTTAGGCCACAAATGTACTTTCTAGCGCAAAAGATGAGCATTTGTCACTAACAATGTAACAGACGAATTAGTAAAATGTATTTCCTTGTCCAGTAGGTAGAGCAAGGGTATATCACAGCCAAAAATTGGTGAATGTCACCCAACAATGTAACAAATTAGTCAAATGACTTAAAATAACATAAAATACATAAAAATAAAAAATAATAATCATGATCTAGGAGGTGAAGGTCCATATGGAGAGGTTGAGGAGGCGGTGGACATGGTGGTGTAGGTGGAAGCGGCGGTGGAGGAGGAGGAGGTAGCCAACCCTGGTATGTTATTTATTTTTTTATTTTTGTTGTTATTTAAATTAGGGTACACCCCAAAACATTGGGAAATATAAAAAATAAAACCATGAGAAGGTGTGCTGGAGTATAACAATGGCTGGGTGAGGCCAGTATACATGTCTATTCTGTACAAGGTACGGACAAGTCCTGTGGGATCCATGCCTGGTTCATTTTAATGAATGTGAGCTTGTCCACATTGGCTGTGGACACACGACTGCGCTTGTCTGTGATAACGCCCCCTGCCGTGCTAAACACACGTTCAGACAATACACTGGCTGCAGGGCATGCCAGCACCTTCAAGGCGTAAAGGGCAAGCTCGGGCCATGTGCCCAGTTTGGAGACTCAGAAGTTGAAGGGGGCAGACTCATCATTCAGTACGTGTAGGCGTGTGCACTCATTCTGCTCCACCATGTTGCTGAAATGCTGCCTCCTGCTAAGACGTTCTATATCAGCTGGTGGTGCTGGTTGTTGTGGCGTGCTGACAAAGCTTTTCCACATTTCGGCCATGCTAACCCTGCCTTCTGAGGTGCTGGCGGTGCCCCAGTTGCGTTGGCCACCTCTTCCTGCTCCTCTGCCTTCGCCTTCTGCTTCCATTGTGCCCCCGCTGTCAGGTGGGAATGCCATCAGCAGCGCGTCTACCAGCATGGGCTTGTACTCGCGCATCTTACGATCACGCTCCAGTGACTGAATTAAGGACGGTACGTTTTCCTTGTAATGGGGGTAATCGCTCATGTGTGCCAGGCTGCCCAGAGGCAACGACAAGCTGTCCTCTGTGGGAGGTGTATCGTCTGTGTCCTCTATATGCCCCCAGCCACGCACCAGTGATAGCCATGAGCTGGTCTGGGTGCCACCCTGCTGTAAACATGGTTCCTCCTCCACCTCATCATCCTCCAGAACTGTGCCCTTGCTGGACAATTGTGTACCTGGCGTATGTTGGTGCAGGAACCCGCCCCCGCAGCCACTTGTGAATGACTGGCCTGAAACCCTTGTAAATTATCCCTCTTCCTCCTCCTCCTGTGCCACATCCTCTTCCATTATTGCCAGGAGCGTTTTTTCAAGGAGGCATAGAAGTAGGATAGTAACGCTGAGAACGGCGTTATCGGCACTAGCCATGTTGGTGGAGTACTCGAAACAGCGCAACAAGGCACACAGGTCTCGCATGTTGGCCCACTCATTGGTGGTGAAGTGGTGCAGCTGAAACTCCACTATTGCCTGCTGCTGCTCGCACAGTCTGGCAAGCATGTGCAAGGTGGAGTTCCACCTTGCGGGCACATCGCATATGAAGGCCGAAGTTACGCTGCAGCGCTGAAAGGCGAGCAGCAGCAGGGTGAGAACGCCGAAAGCACGCACAGACGGCCCGCACTTTCTGCAGCAGCTCTGATATATTGGGGTATCTTTTCAGGAATTTCTGCACCACCAAATTCAGCACATGCGCCAGGGAAGGGATGTGCGTGAAATCGGCTAGGCCCAGAGCTGGTACGAGATTTTGCCCATTATCGCACACCACCAGGCCGGGCTTGAGGCTGACTGAGCGCAACCACTTATCGGTCTGTTGTTCCATGCCCGTACACAGCTCCTGTGCGATGTGGGGTTTGTCCCCCAAACAGATAAGTTTTAAAACTGCCTGCTGTCGTTTGCCCATGGGTGTGCTGAAGTTGGTGGTGAAGGTGTTACACTGACTGGATGAGGAGGCGGTAGAGGATTAGGAAGCAGAGTAGGAGGAGGATGCAACAGGAGGCAAAGAGAAACACCCTGCAATCCTCGGTGGTGGAAGGACATGCGCCAAACTGCTATCCGCCTCAGGCCCAGCCGCCACTGCATTTACCCGGTGTGCTGTTAAAGATGCAATGAGCAGGACACTGGGTCAGTGGGGATGCTATGCAGTGGGTCAGTTTATATGTGTATAAGTTCGTGACGCCAGTTGCAGCTTGCGCAGGTGCTGTAGCAGGGCCCTTTAAGATGTTATAGCTCATGTACCAAGTAAGGAATGCCAGAGGGGGATAATGTCTCTGTGTAGCAGATATGGTAGTGTCAACGGTGTCTCCTACCTGTGCTACGGCTGGACTCCTGTATCCCGGCTCACATGCAACAAATTGAGAGTTGTTAATAGGAGTAATTGAGGAATGATGGAAATCCACACAGATAATAGGGTCCAACTTGTCTTTACTTGGTGTTATGATATGTAGCTTTGATCCATACAAGTTACAGCTTTAGTCTAGGGTCCCAGCAGGTAGTGGCAATATGTGGCAGGAATTTATATGTATTCTGCATTTGATCATATGCCTAGAGAATCTGGCAGGTATCTATCTTCTGCTCTGTCTTTAGTCTGCTTGGTTTGGGCCTGACTAGCTGGTGAGGTAATTATCTTCTTTGTCTTAGGATCTTTACTTACAGAACTGCTCGCAGGGTATGGTGGTTTCTTCCGGGAGATCTATACGTCTTGTGAAGGGCTGCTTTCCTGGTCTACCAGCTGAGGTAAGGGAATCAGGCTGGGAATGTTGATCTTGGGCCTCAGTCGAGGCTTGGATCCTTGGTTCTGGGAGCTCCTACTAACACAGCCTACCCCAGCAGGGGGGTGGCTCACACTGCCTAGAACTTTCCTTCCTCCTCCTGAAGTAGGATGTGGGAACATTCCACTCCTCCTCAGAAAGGGGGGGCTAGCCTGGAATGGTCTATTCCAGCCTAGATCTGTTAACTAACTACGGTCTGCCTACATATTGCTGCCACCTGCTGGTGTACATTGAGAATTACAGCAAATATACAATACAAGCCTGGAATATGCACATTATGAAGAGAGTGATGCAAACTTATACCAGATGACAATATACATACACTTAACATGCTTTAGCAGGGGGAAAAGAGTTTAGTGACATACTCTGGGATGTTACATACCCCTTTACTTTAAGATAAGCCGTCCTCAGCGCATGGTAGACGGTTGAGGAATAAGCTCTGGATACCTAATATAATACAGAGTGCTGCATGAATCACATAAAATGACGAACAAAGACAAAACACATAACGGTTTCCTCGAGGTTCCTGCCCGCTAGAGTAAGGTGTCCAACACACAGTTTCCTTCTCTTGGTATAACCAGTGAACCGATAACTGCACAAAGCAAACATCACTGACTGACTTTGTATGTTCTGGCCCTAAAACAAAAGAAAGCATGGGGGTGTCTTTACTCCGTAATCCCACCATTGTGTAATGCAAAGCCCGCAAATAGAAGGGTGGCTTTATCCTGTATTCCCTTCCCTGCATCATAGCCTGAAGAAATTTGGCTTATAGCACGATCACTATGATGTCTATGAGGAAGCTAAATATAAGGCTCTAAGGCTTGAGGTACCATACCTTAGACAAACGCTCAGAAGGGGAGGTATGTATCGTCTCCGTGTATTCTGGCAAACCGCAGGAGGAGGGCCTTTAATCTCGTGCGCTCCTGGAAATGAGACACCTCCGGATGGGAACAATCCGGAACATAAAACAAATGGGAAGGAGCAGCCTAGGGCTTCTAACGATTCCCGAAGCAGCAGGGGTACCTGTGTAATAACTAGACCTGTCTGGACTTACCACTTGGTCCTACCCGGGTGTAGGCCATTGGTGTAAAACGTCCCTATGAAGACAGTCCGTATAAAGGGGGAGAGAACAAGAGCTGTGAAAAGGCATACTTTAAGTAAGTTGCTACATTTTGGTTAAGTGTAATGGTTAAGTGCAATCATTCGGAATAGTGCATAAAGTCACATTGTGGCATCAAGAATGATAATACACACAATGGGTAGGATACTTAAATGTTACATAACAGTAAACAGGTACATTAGTGCAAAAATTATCATAATAGGACAATCACAAAGAGCTCAGGTATCACGTTTGAGTATTTTCTTTGGCACAAAGAGCTCAGGTATCACGAGTCTTTTCTTTGGGTGCAAGCTTTTATGTTGCTGTAAAACATTTAATATAAAATAGTGCAAATTTTGTAAGTTCAAGGATAGGCTCAACAATAACTTGAGTCCGTATTCCTGGAAGTGCTTGAAGTTGTAGAATCCTCTGGAAACTGATAAAAGTTCTTTGCAATCCACAGGGCAAAAGTTAATTGTAATCCAAAGGGTTGAAATATTTAATAGCAGCAACAGGCTATAAAGTAACCTGAGAAAGGGGATAAAACGGTTAACTTGGACGTAAGGGGTTAAGTGCTGATGGGAGGAGTCCTAACTAGCATGACCATCTGGATGAGGACAACACTGGCAACCTGAAACAAAACGGTTAAAAGCACACAAAATGACAAACCGGTCCTCACCCGTCAGGTAGCAGTCCATGGCGTGGCTCCCAAACAATGTCACTTGTTATATTTTTCTTATAGTGGGGACACCTTACAGGTAGGTGTCCAGCTCTTCATCACTGCTAGAGCTGCTAAACCTCATCAGAGGTTGCTCCAGCCTCTGCTGGTAGCTGAGGGTAGTGTTGGTAATGGTGCGCCACTGCCCTCTACCGGTTGTGGTAGGGATAGGCTGTACCGACAGCCTGGAGAACGCTGCAGTAGTTTGCCGCAGACCGGAATCCACAGCCGGTGCGGGAAGGGGCAGAACTTCTGGTTGCAGAGGCTCATGTAGACCTGGAGCAGATTGTGAAGACTGCTTCCAGGGCAGCATGTAGGGCGGCATAAAGCATGGCTGTACTTTAGGGTTGAAGGTTAATACGCTATTGTTCATCTGTCCCACCCGCAGGGTTGGTGGCGGTGACAGGTCCGGTATTAGTGGTGCCGGTGTAGGCTGTGCCTTTTCTCTGAAGAGTAAGCGACCATCCGGGGTTTCTTGAAGGCATCTGGTCCTGCCCGCAGAGCCTGGATCCTCCTGCCAGTTCTCTGGGGTAATGGCAGGGGAAAGTGGCTTGTCCAGGAGTGTGATTCTGGCGGCAAAAAGTCCTTGCATGGACTGCATGGGGGTAAATTCAATCTGGTCCCCTGAATATAAATTATGCCGGGCCTGGGGCAAGTAGTGCCGCTTGACTGAGCGACGACCCACAAACAGTTCCGTGCTGGAGTGGCTATCCTGCACGAATCCGACACCACGTTCAACCGAGAACCACAAGACGGTTCCGGTCCTCCTGGTAAGCTTGGGGTCTCCGGGCTGTGGGTTGTCTATCACCTGCTTGACCCACTCTTCAACCGCAGATTTATATTCCCATGCGGTCTGGGGGAATGCAGTGATCTCATGGGGTACTTCAGGGTTAAGGCTGCGGAGCTTGGCGTAGCTGGGCGGCGCAGTGGAATCACCAGCCGCCTCTGCCGCACTAGTAGGTGGTAGTGGCGTGGTAGGCCTAAGGCTGATGGCCGGTGCTGGGGTTTCGGGACGTGGCGGATGGACGGACATGGACCGGGCCGGGGCCTCAGGGAGCGCGGCAGCTCCTACCTGAAGTTGTGGCCGGGCGGCCGGTTCCGGTGTCCTCTGGGTGCCATCTGGAGGTGTCATCTCTGTCTCAGCCAGCGACTCGTCAGCGGTGATGGGTGCTGCGTCAGCGGCGTTCTCCGCGGGAACAGTCTCGACGTCGACCTCCATCTGGCGTGGCACGTCACCTGACAAGGCGGAGGAATCCACGGCCTCCGAGAACTCCATCAGGTCAGGGCCTTGTGCAGCAGGAACCAGGACCTCAGAGATGCTCGGTAAGGTAGGCGGTCTTGCTCTCATTGGCAGGGAGGAATCCACAGCCTCCGGGATAGCAGCGAATACGGAGGGCCCAGTCTTCTGGACGACCTGGGAAACTTGTATCTCAGGTGGACGCTCCTCATAGACGGCTTCTCCACAAATCGCCATCTGGTTCCACCGAGGTTGGGGAAACGCCATCTTGTTGTCTTCTTCCCTCCGGCAAATAGCAAGTTCTGAGGGTGCAGCCCAGGGGGTGGAGACTTTATCACCTCGGTCCACAATAGAAAGTTCATGATGGGCAGTCTCTATTTTTCCCGCTCCTGAAAGGGCGTATTCGACATCTTCGCGCCTTTCTTGAGGGGGTGTTCCTTTGTCTTTGGGCATGAAGATGAGGCGCCATTTTAAACGAATATGGCGAATTCCATAATATCGAATTAACTCTGTGAATGTTGTAGAGAACGTCCAGCGCTTTCTTGGCACAGCAATACAAGTAAGAAAGTCACTTTTTTAGCGATTTTTGCACAATCTTCAGCCCTTATTATATTGTGAAACATGCGATTTAAGTCTGTTTTAGCGCACAATTGGATCCGGTTCTGTTGTTAGGGATGGACACACAATTTCAATCCGATCCTGTTCGTGACGCCACTTGATGCAATGAGCAGGACACTGGGTCAGTGGGGATGCTATGCAGTGGGTCAGTTTATATGTGTATAAGTTTGACGCCAGTTGCAGCTTGCGCAGGTACTGTAGCAGGGCCCTTTAAGATGTTATAGCTCATGTACAAAGTGAGGAATGCCAGAGGGGGATAATGTCTCTGTGTAGCAGATATGGTAGTTTCAACGGTGTCTCCTACCTGTGGTACGGCTGGACTCCTGTATCCCGGCTCACATGTAAAAAATTGAGAGTTGTTAATAGGAGTAATTGAGGAATAATGGAAATCCACACAGATAATAGGGTTCAACTTGTCTTTACTTGGTGTTATGATATGCAGCTTTGATCCATACAAGTTACAGCTTTAGTCTAGGGTCCCAGCAGGTAGTGGCAATATGTGGCAGGAATTTATATGTATTCTGCATCTGATCATATGCCTAGAGAATCTGGCAGGTATCTATCTTCTGCTCTGTCTTTAGTCTGCTTGGTTTGGGCCTGACTAGCTGGTGAGGTAATTATCTTCTCTTTGTCTTAGGATCTTTACTTACAGAACTGCTCGCAGGGTATGGTGGTTTCTTCCGGGAGATCTTTAGTTCTGGAGATGGCTGCTTGCTTGTCAACCAGCTGAGGAAGATGACTCAGGCTGGGATTGTTGATCTTGGGCCTCAGCCGAGGCTTGGATCCTTGGTTGGGGTCCCTGGTTCTGGGAGCTCCTACTAACACAGCCTACCCCAGCAGGGGGGTGGCTCACACTGCCTAGAACTTTCCTTCCTCCTCCTGAAGTAGGATGTGGGAACATTCCACTCCTCCTCAGAAAGGGGGGGCTAGCCTGGAATGGTCTATTCCAGCCTAGATCTATTAACTAACTACGGTCTGCTTACATATTGCTGCCACCTGCTGGTGTACATTGAGAATTACAACAAATATACAATACAAGCCTGGAATATGCACATTATGAAGAGAGTGATGCAAAATTATACCAGATGACAATATACATACACTTAACATGTTGTAGCAGGGGGAAAAGAGTTTAGTGACATACTCTGGGAAGTTACAGGGAGATATAACATCCCTGACCGTGGCTTACTGGTCCATGTATCCGTAGTCAGGTGCACCTTGCCACAGATGGCGTTGCAGTGCACACCTGATTTTGTCCCCCGCTTGTATGTGCAGGGAAGGGATTGCTCGCCAGTAAACATAGTGGCGGCTGGGAATGACGTACTGTGGGACGACCACCACCATAAGGCTTTTAAAACTCTCTGTCTCCACCATGACAGCATTTAAAAGGCCAGGAATTTTGAAATGCTGGCATTCAGGGTCAGGGATCGTGGGTGGGTAGGGGGGTACTTCCTCTTTTGCTTCAGTGTTTGGGAGATAGACAGCTGAACGCTTCTATGGGACATTGTAGAGATGCTTGGTGACCCAGGTGGTGACGTTGCTGGCACGTCCTCTGTTTGCAGGGTGGCAGGTGCCACTGTTACTCCAGAGGGGGATGAAGAGGCCGAGACTGCAGCAGAAGAGGAAGCAGGAGGAGGCAGAGACCTTTCTTGTTTTTTTTGGTGTCTACTCCACCGCAGCTCGTGCTTTGTACTTAGATGCCTGATCATGCAGGTTGTGCTCAGGTTTAGAACGTTTATGCCTCGCTTCAGGCTCTAATTGCACAGCGTGCAAACCACTCGTGTCTTGTCATCAGCACATTGTCTGAAGAACTGCCACGCCAGGGAACTTCTTGGAGCTGGCTTTGGTGTGCTCGGTCCCTTGGTGCGGTGGGCAGTAGCAGGCGTACTATCTAGGGGACGGCCGCTCTGCTTTTGCACCCTGCTCCCTCTTTTGCTGTGCTGGTTGCTCTGTGTGACCAACCCCTCTTTCTTTGAACTAGACAGGTCACTCGCATGACCTTGATTCCATGTGGGGTCGAGGACCCCATCATCCTCCACATTATCTTCCACCCAGTCTTCACCCCTGCCATCCTTGTCGATCTGCACACTGCAGAAAGCCACAGCAGTTGGCACTTGGGTTTCATCATCATCCGAGACGTGCTGCGGTGGTCCTCCCATGTACTCATCCTGAAACATAAGTGGTTGGGCATCGGTGTACTCAATCTCTTCCACTTCTGGGGCAGGGCTATGTGGATGGCCCACGGAAACCCTGCTAGCAGAGCCATCAAAAAGCAGAAGAGACTGCTGCATGACTTGGGGCTCAGACTGCAAGGCTGATTTGCAAGGGGGTAAGGTGAAAGACTGATGGCCATGGGCTGCAGGTGCCAACTATGATCTTTCAGCAGGGGACTGGGTGGGAGACAATGTGAAGGAACTGAGGCACTGTCAGCCACCCAATCTACTATCGTCTGTACTTGTTCTGGCCTCACCATTCGTAGAGCCGCATTCGGCCCTACCAAATAACGCTGAAGGTTCTGCCGCCTACTCGCACCTGAGGAAGGTGTTTCACTTGTGCGTGTAGCTGGCACAGATCGACCACATCCTCTTCCTGCAACAGGAGCTCCACCAACACCAGCAGCACCACGACTGGGGCCACTTCCCTTATTTAACGCTCTCCTCATTCTTTGCGTTCACCCGCCAAACTAACAGATGGTTTATGTCAGGTGACAATGTAACCGCCAATAGTCAACAATTAAGTTCACTGACAGTAAGGCAGTGCCAATGTCATAAAGAGGAAAAATTTCTTGAGGTCACACAACAGTGTGACAGGCGCATTTTATACAATTACTTCACGGTCACAATAAATGTTAATTTGTCAACCAACAATGTAACACCAGTATTGACTGGTTGTATTGGACTGTCAGAAATGCAGCAAAGGCCGCAAATGTAGTATCTAGCACAAAATAGGTGTTTTTTAAAACCAGAATATAACAGCAGTATATAATGCTTGTATCGGACTGTAAAAACGGCACAGAAGAAAAATTACCCTTAAAATACTGTATAATGTATTCTCAAAAAATTTGCATATTGTTATAAAGTTCATTATTTTCTGTAATGTACTGATAAACATTAGACTTTCATATATTTTAGATTCATTACACACAACTGAAGTAGTTCAAGTCTTTTCTTGTTTTAATATTGATGATTTTGGCATACAGCTCATGAAAACCCAAAATTCCTATCTCCAAAAATTAGCATATCATGAAAAGCTTCTCTAAACGAGATATTAACCTAATCATCTGAATCAACTAATTAACTCTAAACACCTGCAAAAGATTCCTGAGGCTTTTAAAAACTCCCAGCCTGGTTCATTACTCAAAACCACAATCATGGGTTAGACTGCCGACCTGACTGCTGTCCAGAAGGCCATCATTGACACCCTCAAGCAAGAGGGTAAGACACCGAAAGAAATTTCTGAACAAATAGGCTGTTCCCAGTGTGCTGTATCAAGGCACCTCAGTGGGAAGTCTGTGGGAAGGAAAAAGTGTGGCAGAAAACGCTGCACAACGAGAAGAGGTGACCGGACCCTGAGGAAGATTGTGGAGAAGGACCGATTCCAGACCTTGGGGGACCTGCGGAAGCAGTGGACTGAGTCTGGAGGAACACTGGGGAGAGGGAAATGCCAAAATGCCTGAAGTCCAGTGTCAAGTACCCACAGTCAGTGATGGTCTGGGGTGCCATGTCAGCTGCTGGTGTTGGTCCACTGTTTTTTTTATCAAGGGCAGGGTCAATGCAGCTAGCTATCAGGAGATTTTGGAGCACTTCATGCTTCCATCTGCTGAAAAGCTTTATGGAGATGATTTCATTTTTCAGCACGACCTGGCACCTGCTCACAGTGCCAAAACCACTGGTAAATGGTTTACTGACCATGGTATTACTGTGCTCAATTGGCCTGCCAACTCTCCTGACCTGAACCCCATAGAGAATCTGTGGGATATTGGGAAGAGAAAGTTGAGAGACGCAAGACCCAACACTCTGGATGAGCTTAAGGCCGCTATCGAAGCATCTTGGGCCTCCATAACACCTCAGCAGTGCCACAGGCTGATTGCCTCCATGCCACGCCGCATTGAAGCAGTCATTTCTGCAAAAGGATTCCCGACCAAGTATTGAGTGCATAACTGAACTTAATTATTTGAAGGTTGACTTTTTTTGTATTAAAAACACTTTTCTTTTATTGGTCGGATGAAATATGCTATTTTTTGGAGATAGGAATTTTGGGTTTTCATGAGCTATATGCCAAAATCATCAATATTAAAACAAGAAAAGGCTTGAACTACTTCAGTTGTGTGTAATGAATCTAAAATATATGAAAGTCTAATGTTTATCAGTACATTACAGAAAATAATGAACTTTATCACAATATGCTAATTTAGAAGGACCTGTATATTATATACTATAGTAAAAGATAGAAAAATCCCTCAATTATATGATATAAATATATAAAGTAAATCCGCCTGTCCAGGCGTGATTAGTTAATTAATATTACACTCCAATGATACTCCAATAATATTCCAATGATACACAAATATATATAGAGATAAATGTGGGTAAGTAGGAGATCACAGGGCACCCATTACGTAACAGACAGATAACCGTACGTATGTAGTAATCACCCTTAGTAACAACAAGTTCAAGAAGATATGTAGCAGATATGATATAACTGCAACAACTATATGTTGGTTACTTACGGTACCAGGGTAATGATGTAGTGGTGATCGCAGAGCTATGATGGGAGGATGATAGTTGTCAGAGGTTGAGAATTCCTTTTCACCTTGATGCCAGCAACAACCATATAATGTGATACGAAGGTGGTATAATGGAAGCCAGCCTTGAGGAGGTCAGAGGTGGTAATACCCTACACGTCCCTCGGGTGTCCCTACCTAGCTGTTGAGCACCCGCCCCGAAAGAGAGGTCAGAGGTGGTAATACCCTACACGTCCCTCGGGTGTCCCTACCTAGCTGTGGAGCTAGGGGCAACCCCACTCAATCGATGGCTCACCCTAAAATTACCCTGGATGCCCCTACAAACCACATCCAAATATCTAAAAGGCGTCCCGACGCGTATTGGACTGTCACAAATGCAGCAAAGGCCGCAAAGGTACTTTATGGAAAAAAAAAAAAAGATTTTTTCACCCACAGTTAAACAGATGGATTTACTGATTTGCAGTGCAGGCCACAAAGCTACTTTTTTACCCACAATGTCCCGTTGTATTCACTGATTCTATTTCACTATCAGATTTGCAGTGCACCACCATGTGTCGTTCTGCATGGGGTCCAGACATCTGCTCGTCTGCCTGTTTGGGCAGCTCTGTCTGTGACCGCCATATGTTGTTCCGCATGTTGTCCAGGCATCTGTTTGTGTTCTGGTTCCTGTTTGTCTTGTCTGAACTGTGTTCTGTGTAGTTATGATTAGGTTCCAGTTCTTATGCCTGTGCTCCAGTCTTTATGTTTGTGTGGACCACTAGTGCTTGCACCGTCAGTCTCTGCGGGTAAGTGGCCAAGTGCACCGGGACCATCATCCGAGACGTGCTGCGGTGGTCCTCCCATGTACTCATCCTGAAACATAAGTGGTTGGGCATCGGTGTACTCAATCTCTTCCACTTCTGGGGCAGGGCTATGTGGATGGCCCACGGAAACCCTGCTAGCAGAGCCATCAAAAAGCAGAAGAGACTGCTGCATGACTTGGGGCTCAGACTGCAAGGCTGATTTGCAAGGGGGTAAGGTGAAAGACTGATGGCCATGGGCTGCAGGTGCCAACTATGATCTTTCAGCAGGGGACTGGGTGGGAGACAATGTGAAGGAACTGAGGCACTGTCAGCCACCCAATCTACTATCGTCTGTACTTGTTCTGGCCTCACCATTCGTAGAGCCGCATTCGGCCCTACCAAATAACGCTGAAGGTTCTGCCGCCTACTCGCACCTGAGGAAGGTGTTTCACTTGTGCGTGTAGCTGGCACAGATCGACCACATCCTCTTCCTGCAACAGGAGCTCCACCAACACCAGCAGCACCACGACTGGGGCCACTTCCCTTATTTAACGCTCTCCTCATTCTTTGCGTTCACCCGCCAAACTAACAGATGGTTTATGTCAGGTGACAATGTAACCGCCAATAGTCAACAATTAAGTTCACTGACAGTAAGGCAGTGCCAATGTCATAAAGAGGAAAAATTTCTTGAGGTCACACAACAGTGTGACAGGCGCATTTTATACAATTACTTCACGGTCACAATAAATGTTAATTTGTCAACCAACAATGTAACACCAGTATTGACTGGTTGTATTGGACTGTCAGAAATGCAGCAAAGGCCGCAAATGTAGTATCTAGCACAAAATAGGTGTTTTTTAAAACCAGAATATAACAGCAGTATATAATGCTTGTATCGGACTGTAAAAACGGCACAGAAGAAAAATTACCCTTAAAATACTGTATAATGTATTCTCAAAAAATTTGCATATTGTTATAAAGTTCATTATTTTCTGTAATGTACTGATAAACATTAGACTTTCATATATTTTAGATTCATTACACACAACTGAAGTAGTTCAAGTCTTTTCTTGTTTTAATATTGATGATTTTGGCATACAGCTCATGAAAACCCAAAATTCCTATCTCCAAAAATTAGCATATCATGAAAAGCTTCTCTAAACGAGATATTAACCTAATCATCTGAATCAACTAATTAACTCTAAACACCTGCAAAAGATTCCTGAGGCTTTTAAAAACTCCCAGCCTGGTTCATTACTCAAAACCACAATCATGGGTTAGACTGCCGACCTGACTGCTGTCCAGAAGGCCATCATTGACACCCTCAAGCAAGAGGGTAAGACACCGAAAGAAATTTCTGAACAAATAGGCTGTTCCCAGTGTGCTGTATCAAGGCACCTCAGTGGGAAGTCTGTGGGAAGGAAAAAGTGTGGCAGAAAACGCTGCACAACGAGAAGAGGTGACCGGACCCTGAGGAAGATTGTGGAGAAGGACCGATTCCAGACCTTGGGGGACCTGCGGAAGCAGTGGACTGAGTCTGGAGGAACACAGGGGAGAGGGAAATGCCAAAATGCCTGAAGTCCAGTGTCAAGTACCCACAGTCAGTGATGGTCTGGAGTGCCATGTTAGCTGCTGGTGTTGGTCCACTGTTTTTTTTATCAAGGGCAGGGTCAATGCAGCTAGCTATCAGGAGATTTTGGAGCACTTCATGCTTCCATCTGCTGAAAAGCTTTATGGAGATGATTTCATTTTTCAGCACGACCTGGCACCTGCTCACAGTGCCAAAACCACTGGTAAATGGTTTACTGACCATGGTATTACTGTGCTCAATTGGCCTGCCAACTCTCCTGACCTGAACCCCATAGAGAATCTGTGGGATATTGGGAAGAGAAAGTTGAGAGACGCAAGACCCAACACTCTGGATGAGCTTAAGGCCGCTATCGAAGCATCTTGGGCCTCCATAACACCTCAGCAGTGCCACAGGCTGATTGCCTCCATGCCACGCCGCATTGAAGCAGTCATTTCTGCAAAAGGATTCCCGACCAAGTATTGAGTGCATAACTGAACTTAATTATTTGAAGGTTGACTTTTTTTGTATTAAAAACACTTTTCTTTTATTGGTCGGATGAAATATGCTATTTTTTGGAGATAGGAATTTTGGGTTTTCATGAGCTATATGCCAAAATCATCAATATTAAAACAAGAAAAGGCTTGAACTACTTCAGTTGTGTGTAATGAATCTAAAATATATGAAAGTCTAATGTTTATCAGTACATTACAGAAAATAATGAACTTTATCACAATATGCTAATTTAGAAGGACCTGTATATTATATACTATAGTAAAAGATAGAAAAATCCCTCAATTATATGATATAAATATATAAAGTAAATCCGCCTGTCCAGGCGTGATTAGTTAATTAATATTACACTCCAATGATACTCCAATAATATTCCAATGATACACAAATATATATAGAGATAAATGTGGGTAAGTAGGAGATCACAGGGCACCCATTACGTAACAGACAGATAACCGTACGTATGTAGTAATCACCCTTAGTAACAACAAGTTCAAGAAGATATGTAGCAGATATGATATAACTGCAACAACTATATGTTGGTTACTTACGGTACCAGGGTAATGATGTAGTGGTGATCGCAGAGCTATGATGGGAGGATGATAGTTGTCAGAGGTTGAGAATTCCTTTTCACCTTGATGCCAGCAACAACCATATAATGTGATACGAAGGTGGTATAATGGAAGCCAGCCTTGAGGAGGTCAGAGGTGGTAATACCCTACACGTCCCTCGGGTGTCCCTACCTAGCTGTTGAGCACCCGCCCCGAAAGAGAGGTCAGAGGTGGTAATACCCTACACGTCCCTCGGGTGTCCCTACCTAGCTGTGGAGCTAGGGGCAACCCCACTCAATCGATGGCTCACCCTAAAATTACCCTGGATGCCCCTACAAACCACATCCAAATATCTAAAAGGCGTCCCGACGCGTATTGGACTGTCACAAATGCAGCAAAGGCCGCAAAGGTACTTTATGGAAAAAAAAAAAAGATTTTTTCACCCACAGTTAAACAGATGGATTTACTGATTTGCAGTGCAGGCCACAAAGCTACTTTTTTACCCACAATGTCCCGTTGTATTCACTGATTCTATTTCACTATCAGATTTGCAGTGCACCACCATGTGTCGTTCTGCATGGGGTCCAGACATCTGCTCGTCTGCCTGTTTGGGCAGCTCTGTCTGTGACCGCCATATGTTGTTCCGCATGTTGTCCAGGCATCTGTTTGTGTTCTGGTTCCTGTTTGTCTTGTCTGAACTGTGTTCTGTGTAGTTATGATTAGGTTCCAGTTCTTATGCCTGTGCTCCAGTCTTTATGTTTGTGTGGACCACTAGTGCTTGCACCGTCAGTCTCTGCGGGTAAGTGGCCAAGTGCACCGGGACCATCCTGGAGGTGTGACCAGTGTGCTCTCGGCCAAGTTCATGACCACCTTCAGGGTATTTGTGAAGAACGGGGCTCATTAAGTCTCTGCCCTCTGGGTTTGGCCCTAAGTCAAACCGATGCACTTGGTCCAGTGGTATTACCTGTCACTGGTTCCTTACTTGATGGTCCAGTTTCCTGTCTAGATTAATTTAGCTGTGTTTGGATCTGGGCCCTTGGATTAGGGCGGAGTTTCTCATTACCAGTCCTCAGGACCCACCTGCTGATCAGAATTTGAGAATATCCCACAGAATAAACACTTATGGTAAATCCTGAGGCATTGACACTAATGATATCACCTGTTCAATACTAAGGAAATCCTGAAAACATGACCGGCAGGTGGGCCCTGAGTACTGGAGTTGAGGAACACTAGATTAGTATGCTTCTCCTCATTGCCCTTGAAAATTGGGGGGGGGGGGGGGCTTGAAGGGGGAGGTAGTGTCACAGTGTAGTTCACTGTGTCACAGGTTGCCGTATGTACTCGCTTTAGTAGCTCTCTGGCGTACTGGGTGCGGTGAATTTCGTGTAGGCTGCTTGCTATGACCCACGTGTAGTTGCGTCAGCCTGTGTGTGAACTGCTCCTGTGTATGCATGTTCCCCTCCCTGTTGTCTTGGTTCTGGTGAGGTTAATGGTCTGGGTGTGTCTGCTAGGTATCAGATGACCTTGTTATCCTGCTCTTTATATACCTGTGGGTTTGGGGTCAATCTCCAGCTATGCTGGGTGCAGGAGCTATACACCGAAACTTGAGATATTCCATCTGTCCTGTCTGTGTGGTCACCTAGTGAGGCATCAAGGTCACTTTGGTTCTGTGTCTGTGGTGCAGCTGTCTGATCACCCATGGACTAACTACGCATGGGGAACAGGCATCTGATAGTCTGGTTCTATGTCTTGTGTGCAGCTCTGTCTTTTTGCCCATGGACTAACTCCGCATGGGGAACAGGCACCTGCAAGTCCTGTTCTACCGTATGTCTTGTGTGCAGCTCTGTCTGTTCATCCATGGACTAACTCCGCATGGGGAACAGGCACTTGAAAGTCCTGTTCTATGTCTAGTGTGCAGCTCTGTCTGTTCGCCCATGGACTAACTCTGCATGGGGAACAGGCATCTGCTAGTCTGAGTCTTTGCCATCGGTGAGAGGGCTCCTGGGTTCTTGGGAGGGAGTACATCTAGTCTGTGTGCAGCTCTGCCTGTGACTGCCATGTGTCGTTCTGCCTAGGGTCCAGGCATCTTCTCATCTGCCTGTTTGGGCAGCTCTGTCTGTGACCGCCATGTGTCGCACTGCATGGGGTCCAGGCATCTGCCTGTGTTCTGGTTCCCGCTTGTCTTGTCTGAACTGTGTCCTGTGCGGTTATGTTTTGGTTCCAGTCCATGTGCCTGTGTTCCAGTCCTTATGTTTGTGTGGACTGCTGGTGCTTGCACCGTCAGTGTCTGCAGGTAAGTGGCCAAGTGCACCGGGACCATCCTGGAGGTGCGACCAGTGAGCTCTCGGCTAAGTTCATTCCCACCATCAGGGGCTCTGTGAAAAACGGTGTTCACTGAGTCTCCGCCCTCTGGGTTTGGCCCCAAGTCAAACCGGTAGACTTGGTACAGTGGTATTACCTGCCACTGGTCCCTTACCTGCTGGTCCAGTTTCCTGCCATGTCTAGATCTGTGAATAAATAATTTGTGTTGGTCTTTGCGTTGTTTGTTTGTTTGCCTGAGATATGTTCTAGGGGTCGGTAGGACACTCACTAGAACATGACACAGAATTTTGATAGCTTGATTGCTTAATCACTCTGCTGACTCTAATACTACACAGTTTACAAATCTTCCTTGGACTAGGACCCTGCAATCTCCCTGAGGCAATTACATCCTCCTAGTTGAGACACCTCTATGGTCCTCCTGGCCTGGAGAACCAGAAGATGGATAGCATGCTCCCTCACTTCATTTTTAGACTGTCTCTCCCTAGCTCAGCCACATCCTTGGCGGGAGGTCGGACTAGCCCTCTACTACCAAGGGGGGAGGAATGGAATGATAAGTTTCATTCCTATTACCAAACATTTCCAACCGTACCCCATGTGCTGGTGTACAAAGTATATATTACATGTCATTACGTATAAAACTGCACACAATTGCAGATACCATAATAGTACCCCTAGGTCTGGAGTACTTCAACTATTGTCCAATGTGAAAAACCCTTTAATAGCATAAGGACTATAAATAAACATTAAGGACCATAAAAGAAATATTCAATAGACATTTATAAAAAAAAAATCTCTTATTATGATTACTCATGACTTGAGTATTTATTAAATCTATATGTCATTTTTCCTGTGGGTTCAGATACCCCTTTATGTTTCATCTCAAGTCTACGTTGAGTCATCGAATGGGTTAATGCAAGAATTAGCTGTTCGGGTGGCTTGGTCTGAGCATTAATAAACTCTTCATCTTGAAAGCCCTTAAACATTTACACCTCTTGTACTTTCTGTCGCCTATCTTGATGCTACATCAAAAAGTAGACCTGTAATTTGCCAAGTGGATAATTTATTAGGTACAAAAGTCTATAAATTCACAGCTATCCACTTTAAATAGGTAGAACACATTTGATCCTGCCAGGGGAGATTTACAGCTCTGATGATGGCATTTAAAGATAGGATTGAAAAAAAGCAGAATAAATACAAAGAACCCACAAACAGGAAAACATTAGATGTCGTGGCAGGTAAAGCTGAGGTTAAATAACCCAATAGTTTCCCTATCACAAGCACAGGTGTTATTAATGAACTGATGACAATGACCTCCGCTACTGATATGGAATCGCAGTGTTTAAACTGTTTCATTTATGAAACTTCTAAGGAGAGTTACACCCAAATCAGCCTGAAGTCTCTTTATAAAAAAAAATATCTATTTTATTGCTATTGTTTATTGCTTTGTACAAACAGGTTTCTAAAGGTCATGACAGAATTTGTCCTTTGTACTTTATTTTTTGTCAGTTTTCTTTTAAGTGGGCTTTGGGAACGTTGATATTGGTGGCTTAGGCTACTTTCACACTTGCGTTTGGTGCGGCTCCGTCATGGATCTGCACAGTCATATCCGTACTGGTAATACAACCGCATGCATCCGTTCAGAATGGATCTGTTTGTATTATCTTTAACATTGCCACAATGGATCTGTCTTGAACACCATTGAAAGTCAATGGGGGGCGGATCCGTTTTCTATTGTGCCATATTGTGTCAGTGAAAACTGATCCGTCCCCATTGACTTACATTATAAGTCAGGACGGATCCGTTTGGCTCTGCATCGTCAGGCGGACATCAAAACGCTGCGTTTTGGTGTCCGCCTCCAGAGCGGAATGGAGGCAAACTGATGCATTCTGAGCGGATCCTTATCCATTCAGAATGCATTAGGGCAAAACTCATCCGTTTTGGACCGCTTGTGAGAGCCCTGAAACGGATCTCACAAAGGGAAACCAAAACACCAGTGTGAAAGTAGCCTTAGACTATGGATGGACCATCAATATCAGATCAGGGCAAAATCAGGCATAGCCACTATAGAATGTAAGGAGCTGTATCTGGTAAACAATAAAGGGGGCAGGATGCTTAACAGAACCCTATCTTCTTGAATAAGCTGATCCATTTGGGGTCCAGGAGTTGGACCCCCACCAATCTGATATTGGTGATGTATTCTTAGGATTGGCCATTTTAGTGCCCCGGAGCAAGGGTACTTTGGAGTCTAGACATTTGCTGACATTTACCCCGATGCAAAACCATCAACTCAATACTATAGTGCACTTTGAAGGGTTACTTGCACTGTGATTTATGCTGTTGTTTCCACTTATACTGTTTTAAATTTTCAAATTGCCTTTTATCCTGACATTCTGTTGAATTGCACTGTTATTGCGTCATATTTGTACTGAATTGTGGATAGAGTTAATGTACAGCCAGTTCACACTAAGAGACTTTAGGACTTTCCAGTCTGTGCTCTGAGAAACTAGTAATTTTCCACTGCTGTCATAAGGGACTATGCGGAGCTTAGTATTGGGAAAATGCCAGACACAGTGAACTTTTCACCATCTGGTAGCTCTGTCAGCCTGTTGTTTATGACTGAAAACTGCTTGATCATTCCCTTAAACTGCAACATTGTTTCTGTTATGCTGTGCTTCTCCAGCTTCTTCCCTCCCACTAGAAGGTTCTAGATCATTTAGAAACTGTATATAGTAGAGCACTCATAACCCTTAGTTGCCTGGAGTTTAGTAGGAGAGACTCTGCCAGACTTTGCGAGTGATCTGAAAAAGATGGTGAGATGGGTATACTCTGAAAGATAGGATGGGTCCTTAGCCCTTTGACCGGGGAACCAGCCAGATGAATGAGCCACAGATTGTGGACAACTAGCCCTTTGGCCAGGGTACCAGCCTTCTACAAAAGAGAGAGACACAGAGCTTTCTGCTACCAGAGGGGAGATGTCACGGGTAATGGGGAGGGGATAACACCAGATAACACACAGAAGGAATATACCGGAGTCTAGGCCTCAAAGCTAAGGGAGAGGGATGGTGACCTCCTAGGAATCCCTAGACCTCTCCCTGACTCCTGCCAGTATGAGTAGACCCTGAAGGTGGAAATACTCATACACCGGAACCTTAGCCCTGGAGACTCTGGAAGGCCCTAGGAGTGGTGGCAGGGAATGAGACTACTGGTTCCTCCCCAGATGAAGGAACCAGCATCTCACTGAAGCCTAGACAACAACACACACAAGCTAACAACAAAATGCACTTAGCTTAAAGAAGAATGGAGGAGCAGGAGAACCTTAGAAACAACACACCATCTAAACCAACTCCAGCAGGAAATATCAACCGCATGGTAAGCAGTGTGAGTCAGAACTAAATAGAGCCTTAGTAATGACCACAAGCTGGACCTGACAAGAGGAGTGGTCATTACCAAACAAACGCTGCAAGATGAAAACAGAGAGACTGTCAGATACTCTCACGTGCCACCAGTCTCTCAGATCTTCTCACCTCTGTCATGGTAGGGATTGTGACAGGAGACTGGAGAAGCCAGCTCAGTGCATTGCCTGTATTGTTTTGCACTTGAGTTTCTCCAGTATAGTGGCACACTGATTTACTACAAACTCTGAGTCTCTGGACTTATTTCCCCTTAAGGTGCACCATGCAGTCCCATTCTTTCCGAAGAGCATCATCATGTGGTGACACCTCAAAGATTTCCAGGAGAGCCACCGCAAATTTGGGGCCACCTCAAACCCTGCCAATGCACCATCAGCAGACAAGTTTTGGAAAAACCCTTTAAGTATATGTCCCTTGGGATGGGCATTGATGTTATTATGGCTAGCTATCTAGTACTATTATTTAGTGCTGACTTTCTGTCTTAACAACTTTCCAGCGATCCAGCCTATCAATAGGATACCTGATAAATTATAGACCTTTTGGGGGTCTGACCACAGGCCGTGTACATACTTTTGTGCTACAGCAATGTTACATACATGTCTCCTACACCACAGATGTGGAGAAGAATGGGTGACTGGAGTCCCCTGTTGTATTCTTGTGGCTCACAGTGGTTGAACTATCGCCTATTGATGGAAAATTCCATTTGGCAGCTTCGCTGAACTTTGTCAGGGAATTCGATTCATTACGAGTTACTGCGTCACAAATCAATTTTCTATGTATGGAGCCGGCGCAATGATGGGAAATGGTGACTGCACCACCCCAGTCATTTAGCCCCTCAGATGCTCATTCAATGCTGATTGCGGCATCTGAGACTCACATTCAGGTGCTCAGAGGGTTAATTTGGGGTTAAAAATTAATAAATTATACTCACCTCATCTACTTGATCGCAGAGAGGCTGTCTGCTCCCATCTTCATTGAAGAAAACCTGCTAAATGACTGGCGGCGAGCATGAAGATGTCCCCACACGATCGCGCTGGCCGCGCACATAGACGTGATCAATGATGACGTCACCACATGCGGCCAGGGTGATCACGTGTTGACGTCACTGCTTGTGGCCACCGTGATCATGTGGTGATATCTTCACACTCCCTGCAGGTCCTTTGGTGGGTTTTCTTCAATCAAGACAGGAGCAGACGGGCTTTCCACAATCAAGTGGATGAGGTGAGTATATTTTTTTTTATTTTCAGCCACCATTTTAGGAAAAATTGAATCATGACCACAAAGCATGAGGAAATTCGGATTCGTGGCGAATCAAATTTTTCCTAAACTTCGGATCGAATTCCACTTTGTATGCTTCGATTCGCTCAACATTGATAAATGTGAAATTTTCCTTAGAAGACATAAAATCAAAATTTGCCAAATTTCTGCCCCAAATTGGTGAGCAAAAATCGACAGAACGGGAATTGCCACTGTCTTCTTCCATGTTTAGCATCTGTCTAAACATTGTCACAGTTTTCTCCCTACTAGCTACTTCCTTTTAGTTTAGGATGTTTTGCAGTAGGCCTATTATTCATCAGGACTACAGCACTCTTCCTGGATGTTAAATTCCATTCTTTAAGAACAACTCTACCCAGGGTTGCAACTTCTAGCTTCTGGGCCCCAGTGCAAAATCCTTAATGAGGTTCCCAACTTCCATACACCATTTATAATGCTGATGTCCTCTTATGTGGCAGAAGGGTCCTTTGGCCCCTTGAACCTCCAGGGACCAGTTGTACTGCTACCTCTGCACCCCTTATAACTAAGCCTCTGGTTCTGCGAAGAAACAGGTTGGAGGATGTAGAAATTACATAGATGAATAAAGGGACACTCATAAAACCAGAAGAAAACGGTTTGAGCTGGTTTAGATGTTTGGAGAACAGCATTGCGTACATTTAAAAGTGACAAAGGGACATTTAAAATGAATGTCAAAGAAGAAAAGTCAGTACAACTATAGACTTTTAGTTGGATGCCTAGAGGCAAAAATTTAGCAACCTAGAATAATATCAAAGTTTCACATCTTGTACTGTACACAGGGCTGGCTTCAGCACCCGACATACCCGGGCAAGTTCCGGGGCCCACTGCTCCTGGGGGGGCCCCCTGCTAATGGCGGATAAGGGGGTTTGGGTCGGCAGCCCGGGCCCAATGTCAATGAGGGGCCCATTGCATCCTAAAATGCCGAAGTGCCATTATATGTTGATTATTTCAGTTGTCACTAAGCGCAGCACTAGCGCCGTTTGCCGCAGCAGGGAAACAGAATTTACAGCTGTTAGGGTCATGTCAGATAGGAGCATAGGCCCTGCTTCTCTAGTGCACATGTATTCTTTGATATGGGACCTCCAGCTAACCCTCCTCATGGTGGAACATGCTCAGCTCTGCTCCTGGTTAATAACAAAGGGAGAAGCTGAGCTGTGAGACCTGCAGAAGATCTGTCACAGGGCTCACAATGACCAGTGTCAATCCTGCCACAGTGATTAACCCTATAGGCTACCCTCTGCTTTATATACTGTGATGTAAACTCACTGTGGTGGGGGTGGTTGTACATAAATTTGCTGTGGGGCCCTCTCAGTTCTAGCTAGTGAGGGCCTCTTACACAGTATAATGACCCCAGTGCCCCCTCTATACAGTATAACCCTCAGTATGGAGGCCACTGGGGGTCATTATTCTGAATGGCGAGTGACTGAGGGTCCTTATTCTGAATGAAGGGCCACTGTGGGGTCATTATACTGTGTGGGGGGCCACTGGGGGGTCATTATACTGTGTGGGGGGCCACTGGGGGTTATTATACTGTGTTTGGGGGCATTGGGGGGTCATTATACTGTGTGAAGGGCCACTAGTAGTCATTATACTGTATGGGGGCCACTGAAGGTCATTATACTGTGTGGGAGCCACAGGGGTAAGAAAATGCCACAAGGTGGCCCACTTAGGCTACTTTCACACTAGCGTTCGGGGCTCCGCTTGTGAGTTGCGTTTGAAGGCTCTCACAAGCGGCCCCGAACGGATCCGTCCAGTCCTAATGCATTCTGAGTGGATGCGGATCCGCTCAGAATGCATCAGTCTGGCTCCGTTTGTCCTCCGCTCCGCTCAGCAGACGGACCCCTGAACGCAGCTTGCAGCGTTCGGGTGTCCGCCTGGCCGTGCGGAGGCAAACGGATCCGTCCAGACTTACAATGTAAGTCAATGGGGACGGATCCGTTTGAAGATGACACTATATGGCTCAATTTTCAAACAGATCCGTCCCCCATTGACTTTCAATGTAAAGTCAAAACGGATCCGTTTGCATTATCATGAACAAAAAAAAAAATATATATATATATTTTTTTTTGTTTTTTTTTTTTGTTCATGGTAATGCAAACGGATCCGTTCTGAACGGATCTAAGCGTTTGCATTATAGGTGCGGATCCGTCTGTGCAGATACCAGACGGATCCGCACCTAACGCAGGTGTGAAAGTAGCCTTAGATTTATCGCCCAAGGGCCCACGTGAACCTAGAGCTGGCCCTGACTGTACACTGGTTCTTAATAACAATTTCATAACCTCTACAATATCACATTGATATTAGTTTGCACAGCATTAGTTTGGCAGGCGAAGAACCAACCGCCTTAAGCCTGGTTGATATTTCTTCATAATGGAACATAATTTCTTATTCAATACATACAACAGCATCTGAACATTTCAAAGAATGCATTGTGATAGAACAGATCCAGAACAATACATATTGTACAGGTGGCAACGGGACAGGATGCTAATGACCCATTCAGCCTAGGAAGTATCTCTGGATTAGGTACATTTTCACATTGTGATCATTTCTAAAAAAGGGGATTCTCAGTTCGCAAAACCCATTTTACATATCCTTTAAAGAGGACCTGTCATCCCTCCTAACCCATTTTTTAGTAACTACTTGCATTCCTCATGTAATAATTCTGGAGCATCCATTCTTGTGAGTTTTTTGTAATTACAAATAGAAGTTATGAATGAATTGCCAGCAGTCTGCAGAAAAGGTCCAGCTTGGTGTTACTAGTTGGGAGTGTGTCGCTTCACAGTCTAACTAGTGATGGACGAACATCGGCCGGAACGGTTTCGCGAACGCGATCAAATGTTCGCGAATCGCAAGTTCACAGCGGGCCCGATTCACTTTAATGGCAGGCGAACCTGAAAAACCTTCAGCTCATATTTGCAGCCAAAATATGTATCTTAATCAGGGGACATTTTTATGCATCTTAAAGGGACATTCTCTGAAATGGGCCCTGTTAGAGCCTAGAATTTTTTTTATTTTAGGCCACGGAATTACGGGCCTTAAAAATTAGGCTACTTTCACACCTGCGTTCGGTGCGGATCCATCTTGTATCTGCACAGACGGATCCGCACCGATAATGCAAATGCTTGTATCCGTTCAGAATGGATCCGTTTGCATTATTGTTTAAAAAAAAAGTCTAAGTCAAAACGGATCCGTCCTGACTTACATTGAAAGTCAATGGGGGACGGATCCGTTTTCAATGGCCCGATATTGTGTCAGTGAAAACGGATCCGTCCCCATTGACTTACATTATAAGTCAGGACGGATCCGTTTGGCTCTGCATCGTCAGGCCGACATCAAAACGCAGCGTTTTGGTGTCCGCCTCCAGAGCGGAATACAGGCGCAACGGAGCCAATCTGATGCATTCTGAACGGATCCTTATCCATTTAGAATGCATTGGGGCTGAACTGATCTGTTTTAGGCTGCTTGTGAAAGCCCTGAAACAGATCTCACAAGCGGACCCAGAAACGCCAGTGTGAAAGTAGCCTTAGGCATTCACTTGACATTAAAAAAAATTCTGATTATGTGGCTCGAGGTACATTATGCGGTCAATGGATAAAAATTTTACTGTAGGCCACTTGACTACAGGCCCCAAACATTAGGCATTCACCGGACAGAAAAGATCAAGTATTATGTGGTTAGAGGTATATTACACGGTCAATGGATATCAATTTTACTGCAGGCCAGTACAAATACAGGTCAAATACATATATTTAAAAGAACTAAAAATATAAAATTGGATTAAAAACATGGATAACGAAATACCCACTCTTGAAAAAAAAAACTAATGATAATAGTTGAAATTCGATAACACCTGGTCGTCACTGGTGTTGAATTCCTCCAAGACCGCAACATTTCTTCATTCACCGTACAGAAAAGAACAAGTAAGTATGTCGCTGGAGGTAGATTACACGGTCATTGGATATCAATTTTACAACAGGCCAGTGTACTACAGGCTCCAATAATTATGCATTCAGCGTACATAAAAGAATAAGTATGTGGCTGGAGGTAGATTACACGGTCATTGGATATCAATTTTCCAGCAGGCAAGTGCACTACAGGCCCCAAAAATTCAGCATTTAACGTACATAAAAGAACAAGTAAGTATGTGGCTGGAGGTAAATTACTGGGTCATTGGATATCAATTTTCCAGCAGGCCGGTGTACTACAGGCCCCAAAAATTATGCATTCAGCGTAAATAAAAGAACAAGTAAGTATGCGGCTGGAGGTAGATTACACTGTCATTGGATATCAATTTTCCAGCAGGCTAGTATACTACAGGCCCCAAAAATTATGAATTCAGCGTACATAAAAGAACAAGTAAGTATGTGGATGGATGTAGATTACACGGTCATTGGATATCAATTTTCCAGCAGGCCAGATGTATCTTGGCACCGACACTGTGTGCCCGAGTCACATTCACATTCTGCTGAATGTGGCCATATAGCTCCAGGATGCCCTTCTGGGAGAAATATTTCCTTCCAGGGACCTTCCATTGTGGTGTGCCAATCGCCACAAATTTTCTAAAGGCCTCCGAGTCCACCAGTTTATATGGCAGTAAAAAGCCCACACTGCGGAGCCATGTGCCGGCGTTCTGGGAGCGCCAGATGTGACCGTGCATGATGGATGGCTCGTTCCAGATACATTAGCAGTCTGCTTTTTGCCTCCTGTGAACTGTAAGTTCTGCCTGCTTCTCCTCCTTCTCCTCCCTATCTGCTGCTCCGTCTCTCCCTCTGAACTCCCATTATCTTCCTCTCTTGTGGGCACCCATGTGATAGACACATCATCATCGTCCCCTTCACCAACACTGACATTAGAGATCTCGGAGTAGGCAGCAACAGCGGGGACCACCCTCCTTGGGCTGATCTGGGTACTGTCGTCAGACTGCTGGGTGGCGACCGTTGATACCTCCTCTTCCTGATCCAATGCCAAGAATTGCTGCGCAACGGTAAGGTCTTGTAATGGATGGGAAAATAATTCCTTTGACTCGAGCGGAGGGGATATGGTGGTGGTGGTGGTGGTGGTGTCTTTGGGGGTGCACACAGCAGAGAGTGAAGAGGGTGCAGATAGAGAGGATGAGGAGGGTGCAGAAGCGGAAGGCTGAGTGAGTCCTTTGACGTAATCGCACGCACCTTCTGTAACTTCCCACTTAGGCTCCGGCCTGGTGCATCTGCCTGACCCCTACCACCACTGCGGAATGGCCTGCCTTTTCCTTTGCCTTTCATTTTCTAAAATGACCCTGTGACAAAAGTCCCTATAGAAGAGCAGTATTTGTGGAAGAAGGTATATCACACCCCTGCTTCAGTCAGTTTTTTTGAGGGGGCAACTAGTATATCACACCAGTAGAAATTATTAGTTCCAATGGCGTTTGTCACTCTGTGTAGCTGCGGTAACGCAGCAAAACTGCAACCAAATGCTGTACTACCCAAATGCACTATATAGAAAGTATATAATTGGTATATCACACCCCTGCTTCAATCAGTTTTTTGGGGGGGCAACTGGTATATCACACCAGTAGAAATTATTTGTTCCAAAAGCGTTTGTCACTCTGTGTAGCTGCGGTAATGCAGAAAAACTGCAAAAAAATGCTGCACTACCCAAATGCACTATATAGAAAGTATATTATTGTTATATCACACCCCTGCTTCAATCTGTTTTTTTGGGGGGGCAACTGGTATATCACACCAGTAGAAATTAGGCTACTTTCACACCTGCGTTAGGTGCGGATCCGTCTGGTATCTGCACAGACGGATCCACACCTATAATGCAAACTCTTGTATCCGTTTGCATTACCATGAGCAAAAAAATAAAAAAATAAAAAAATAAAAATATATATATTTTTTTATTTTTTATTTAGTTCATGATAATGCAAACAGATCCGTTTTGACTTACACTGAAAGTCAATGGGAGGCGGATCCGTTTTCAATTGCACCATATTGTGTCAGTGAAAACGGATCAGTCCCCATTGACTCAGGACGGATCCATTTGGCTCTGCATCGTCAGGCGGACATCAAAACGCTGCAAGCCTCCAGAGCGGAATGGAGGCTGAACAGAGGCAAACTGATGCATTCTGAACGGATCCTTATCCATTCAGAATGCATTGGGGCTAAACTGAAACGGATCTCACAAGCAGACCCAGAAACGCCAGTGTGAAAGTAGCCTTATTTGTTCCAATAGCGTTTATCCCTCTGTGTAGCTGCGGTATCGCAGCAGAACCGCACACAACTGCTGCACAATACAAATGCATTATAATATACTTTCTATGTTAGAAAGTATATTATAAGTATATCACACCCCTCAGTAAGTCACACCTATCGATAGCAGATACATTAGCAGTCTGTGGCCCTATTAGCTAGCGTTTGGTGTCCCTAACAGTCTGTCCCTGCTCCACACAGTCTGTCCCTGCTCTACACTGGCAAAAGACTGAATGTAGAATGGCGGCCAGATTGGGTTTATTTATAAGGTAGGGGGTATGTCCATGTGCTGAAATATCTCAATTGGCTGTCCTGTACCACCTGATAGATGTGTCATGGGTCAAAGTTCTTCACAATGAAAAAGAATGTCGCCAGTGGACATCGCCATATGTTCGCCCATTCGGCGAACCGCGAACTAGCAAAGTTCGCCACGAAATGACCGCAAGGCCATCTCTAAGTCTAACATTATCTAATCAGTACTTATGTTTTTACACTGTGCTGCCCCCCCCCCAACTGGAAACACCAAGATGGACCATTATTGCTGACCGACAGAAGTTCATTCTATTAAATAATACATAAATGACACCAAAAATGTGGCTGAATAGATGCTCCATAATGCTTATTACTTAGGGAATGTAGATAGTTACTAAAACAGACATATCAGGAGTACATACCGAGTTCCTCTATTCAAGACTCTCATCTCTTGGCCAGAGTGAGATGCAGATCTTTCAGTAGGGCCAGTGTTACAGGGGTTGTCCGAGCTTTTGATAGGTCATCAATATCAGATCGGCGGGGGTCCGACACCCGGCACCCCCGCCGATCACCTGGTCGCTGCTGCTTTGCCATAGACATAGCAGCAGCAAGAAGAAAGACAGGAGATGGTACATGCGCACGCCATATCCTCATACAGCTGATCGGCGGAGGTGTCGGGTGTCGGACCCTTGCCAATCTAATATTGATGGTGACTTATCCTGAGGATAGGTCATCAATATTAAAAGCCCTGAGGACAACCCCTTTAATTTGAATCGGTGCCATGTAGCACTTAATTACCCTAATAATGATGCTGCAGGAGAATCCAGCTGATCATTGGGAGTCATAGCTGTGAGGCACTTTGGAATCTGTTTATTGTCAAGAGACCCTTCCCTTGTCCGAAGTTTGGGTTCAAACTGTACAATTCAAAATTCTACAAGACGAGAAACAACTACTGTAATTTCTTGGGTCCTGGTTGCATATTGCTAGAAATAGAATATACAGTACCATAACTGTAACATGGATGAGGCTCCATCCTCTGGAACCCACACTGATCTTAATTAAAGGCTATGTACACCTCCATTGGGATTTTTTTTATGATTGCATTTTATTCATTTTGGGATTAAGTTTTTTTGTTTTTTTCAATTGGTCTTTATTACAAACGTTCAGCTGTTTCTGAGTTACAAGAGTTAAAAAATTTGCCTGTTTGCAAGCTGTGACTGTTTTTTTTTTTAATCCCATCATCAGGCGGCTCATGTTCTACACATGAGCCGCATGTGCAATCTCCTGTCTTTCTTCCTGCTGCTGCTAGGTCTATGGAAAAGCAGCAGCGACCAGGAAGAGAGCAGGGAGATGGCATGTGCACATTGCACGTGCCGTCTCCTCATACAGCTGATCGACGGGGGTGCCGGGTGTCGGACCCCCGCCAATCTGATATTGATTACCTATCCTGAGGATAGGTCATCAATATGAAAAAGCTCGGACAACCCCTGTAACACACTGGCCCTACTGAAAGATCTTCTTCTCACTCTGGCCAAGAGATGAGTCTTGAATAGAGCAACTCAGTATTTACTTAGGACCTGTAACCTCTCCTGAGATGACATTCCCTAAGTAATAAGCATTATGGAGCATCTAGTCAGCCAAATTTTTGGTGTCATTTATGTATTATTTAATAGAATGAACCTCCGGCAGTCAGCAATAAAGGTCCATCTTGGTGTTACCAGTTGGGGGGGTGTCCCAGCACAGTGTAACAACATAAGCACTGATTAGATAATAACTAGTAACACCAAGCTGGACCTTTTCTGCAGACTGCTGGCAATTCATTCATAACTTCTATTTGGAATTACAAAAAAACTCACAAGAATTGGTGCTCCAGAATTATTACATGAGCTAGATATTATACAAAGAACACTGTTCATAGTAAAAAAACATGCTGTAAATACTAAGATACTGCATGCACATATCAGTACTGGGGTTAGGCAGAAGTTGGTATATGGTCACACTTGAGGTATCTTCATGCTGCAGAGCAGGTGAGTTCATAAACAGAACTGTTTGACTGGACCCTGTGGATAGACATGAGATGGCGGCATCTAGAAAGTGCCTGTAGATGCTGGAGCTGGAGAAAGATAAAACCAGCAGACTTCTGCATGATAGTTAGTTAGAAAGTAGAGGTGGGTGACACTTCTAAATGGGTCCACCATTTGCAGAGACACAGAAAGTAAGCCCTTTGCCTTTGATTACACCCGTGCCCTCATTGAGAGACTATTGAAACCATATGATTGTTGCCCCATGTAATAATTTAACCACTAAGACACATGCCACTTATGAGAACCCACTTGTAGCCTCATGTCAGTTCTTTCGAAATATTGTTCCTTTTACATCTGTATCCACCTGTTTCCTCTTGTCATGTTAGAGTGGGCATACATGCATAGCTCTCAGAGCCAAAGACCTAAATCAGACCCCCTTGAACACTAGGGGACCTCTACCAATACTCAGAATAAGGCCTCATACACACGACCGTTGTTTTATTCCGTGTCCGTTGTGCCGTTTTTCGTGATTTTCTGCGGACCCATTGACTTTCAATGGGTCCGTTGAAAACTCGGCTAATGCACCGTTTGCCATCCGGTTCCAGTCCAGTTGCCATCCGGTTCCAGTCCGTCAAAAAAATATAACCTGTCCTATTATTTTCGCAGAAAACGGTTCGCGGACCCATTCAAGTCAATGGGACCGCAAAAAAACGCGGAGGCACACAAGATTGTCATCCGCGTCCGTGTTCGTTTTTTTCCTATCATTTGCATGGCAAACCTGTCTTAGACTTTTTTTTTACTTTCCTATGTCTGGTGGTCCTCCAAAAATCAAGGAAGACACACGGAAACAAAAACGGAAACGGATCACGGAACAGCGGAACCCCATTTTGCGGAACGGAACACAACAACGGTCGTGTGCATGAGGCCTAAGGGTGAGTAACAACCATGAGGCCCAAATCACCGGTGATTGGGGGGCACTGTCATATAGCATGGTGGTCAGTTTCTTTGGTCAGCTGCTTGGATTATTGTATAATTGCCACTGTGTCAGCATATCACTAGGTGGAATGCTATCCTATGCTTTTATGTTTGTGAACTCATTGTGTTCAGTTTCCCTATGTTGCATCACCTCAATGACCTGCAGGTCATACTGTATATCTTATAGAAATATTTTTGTCACCGATATTAATACAGTTTAATCCTAGTTTACATATATAACTGGGGCCATTCCCCTGCAAAATAACAGTTGCTTAAAGGGGTTATGCCACAATTTTAAAACTTTTTTTTTTTACTTTTTAGTTACTTACTTCCCTAGAAGCTCATCACACACTTGTCTTCTAGGATATTAAGTCGGCCCTCCCCCACATAGAAAATAGTCCGTCACATGCATACCCAGGGATGCAACTAGTACATGCTACTATGGTATGTAATGCCCCCACAATTTATTTCCCCATCGAGGGCTCAGCTCTATAAGACATGGTGTCCAGTGGAATCAGGCAACAAGATGTTATCAGCAGATCCTTTAAGTCTGTAAGTTATCCTGCTGAAAGAAGGCTTTTCCATTAAGGAATACCATTGCCATGAGGGGAAGGGGGGGAACATGTCTGTATGTTTAGGTAGATGGTTAGTGTCATATGTACATGAACGCCAGGACTGACTAGGAGGGTGGCATCACATACCTCAAATCTTAGATACCAAACGTGGCCACTGCCACTGTATCCACTGTACAAAATGCCACTGTATCCTCTGTTAATAAACAATAAGTCAGAAACACAAGATGGTATTTAAAACTGGCCACAGTGTTATTAAATTACAGCTTTATAACCAGGTAAACAATATACCTGCCTACAGGCACAAAAGAAACAGAAATGACCAAGATTCTTTACTTGAGAGATGAACCTGTAGGGTATCAACTCTAGGTCAAACTCCCTGATAAACTAAACTCTGGCCTCAAACTACCGCCACCACCTTGATGGTAATCCCTATCTGAAGAGATGCCCCTAAGAGGCCAGAACCTGATCTACACTATTTTGGAAATCCATATTCAGTATATCCAAACCTGTTGGGTTTAAAACCAAACTTTGAAGATACCCTCAGATCTGGGGTATTGCACATGTAGCGGAGGTACGACTTGGCTGGGAGGGTATATGAGTGCCGTAGTGTTGACTAAGGTCAGTTTGGGCAGAAGTAGGAGGGTCATAATCGCAGCTGGGAGAGTCCAAGCTACGTGGAACTGGGAAGAGGAAGAAAGCCTTGCTCTTGGCTGCCATAGGGCTCATTGGGCCACTAGCTGCTGTAAAAGTGTTAGGGGTATATAAATTCATAGGAACAGCAATTCTGTGCACAAGGCGCCAGATCTGAAGCAGAGGGAATACTTTGGCAAGGGGCCTTGTCAGGATGTCTGCTGATGACTTGGGGTGGGTGAGGGAGCAGGAGAGGTGACTACAGCAGGCATTGGTGGTGTTGAAAGGTTTAATGCTGTAATGTATTGTGGTACACTGCTAAAGTTGTCAACTTTGCACCTTCCGTAGTACAAATGGTTAATAGGGCTTTATTATGCACTTATAGCTCAAAAGGCTGTATATGGGAAAGTAATAGTTGACTGGCAGACCTTTAGAGACGGTTATCGGGTGGTGGGCTGGCCCCACCCTCCTGGTTAATGAGTTGTTGGCAAGTAGAAGGAATATGTGTGTAGTAGTTGATGGTGTATACGCCAGAGAAGCTGTAGCTGATGTACAAAGAAAAGAGAATCTTTATCCAGGGAAGCACCATCTATAGTATAGACTTCACTGCATGTGGTTTGGGTTATTATTGCTTGAGGTGCCTGCCACACTTCTGAGACGGATTGGCGATCCATTACATGCAGTTGGGGGCTGTAGTACATGTGAGAGAGAATTCCATTTCTTTGGTCATTTGGGAAGATTCTATTGTTTGCTGGGAAGCTTAGAGGGGACTGTTACCATACACCTCTCATTTACAGCCTTTGGGAAAAGCCTACCTTGTGATATATCTGAGGACAGCGCCCATTACTTATACTGTACCACCCATCATCCACACAGTAAAAGAGACACTTTATTTTGCTCTAACCAAGCTGGCCTGGTTATTTACCTACATATCCCACTGGGCACCTGCCTCATCTAAACACCAAGGGCATCCCAGCCACCACCGGACAAGAGCCTCCAAATACAGGGTGTGCTCTGAGGGAAAGAAAGGGTTTGGCTCTTACAACACTACATGCTCCGCCTGGTAGAGGGCTGGAGCAAGGTTAGCCACTGTGATGATATTGACCAACCACCCTCATTGCTATCGTAACCCTCCCATCATACCCACCCCATGCTTCCCCTGCAGGCTGACGTAAAGCACTTAAAGGATAACTGTCGTATTTTTAATTTTTTTTTGGAGTATTGGATTGTGGTGATTAATATCACCTTGGTGGCCCTATTTCAACTTTTCACAGTATATTCAATTACGCCTTTATTCCACATTTTTGTTCTCTGTACTGCCTATTTTTACCTGTGCATAAAATAGGGTTGTTAGGCATGGTCCGTCTATCTGTTGAAGGACGGAGCACGCAGCGTGCAGGCTCATATTACTGACAGCCAGGGACTGTAAGTAAATGATTAAAGCCAGGTCCTCCCCAGCAGCTGATAACAGTGCCTGGGCTGCGTGCACTTCTCCCTGTCCCTGCGCTTGGCAGACGCTCCCTCACTCAGCAGAGCTGGAGAATGCAGAGTTGGAGCAGCGCAGACCAGGGAAGGGAGATCTGCCATCTGCTTAGTGCATAAATGAAAGCAACATGTGGTAAGAGGACCCCTTTGTGCTGCAGGAGATTAACCCTTTAGGAGGGAGAGCTCTGGTTACTGACACTTTTGGGGGGCTATTGTTACTGGCTAGTGAGGGCAGGCGGGATTAGCCTCAGGGTGAGGGCAGTGGCGGCCATCTTAACTGAATTGTGAAATTGCAGTTTTATGCAGACTGGTTGCTAAGGGCTGAATCTTATTAAATATGGGGTAAGTCAGTTTAATAGTAACTGATTCTGGAATATCATGTTATTAGTAACTACATATATAAAAATTGAAATTAGGGTCTAAATGTGACAGTTATCCTTTAAGTCTTCTCGATGGAGCCTTTGCAGATATGACTGTTGGGGAAATGCCACAAGCAGAATTATTGCTTTGTTCCAGTGTGAATGGGAGAAAGGAGCGCTGCAGTCACCGCTGAGCAGGCTCTGATTAGGGTAGTTGTGCAGGGACTGCTTGGTCTGTCATCTGCAGTTGCCCATCTCCCTGTCTGCGGATGGGACTAGGGCTTAGTCAGATTGGGGCAAACAAGAGCTTGCTGACCTCTCGCCAAAAGCCCATCAGCAGATTAGGCTACTTTCACACTAGCGTTCGGGTGTCCGCTCGTGAGCTCCGTTTGAAGGGGCTCACAAGCGGCCCCGAACGCATCCGTCTGGCCGTAATGCATTCTCAGTGGAGGCGGATCCACTGAGAATGCATCCGTCTGGCGGCGTTCAGCCTCCGCTCCTCTCAGTGAGCGGACACCTGAACGCTGCTTGCAGCGTTCGGGTGTCCGCCTGGCCGTGCGGAGGCGAGCGGATCCGTCCAGACTTACAATGGAAGTCAATGGGGACGGATCCGCTTGAAGATGACACCATATGGCTCAATCTTCAAGCGGATCCGTCCCCCATTGACTTTCAATGTAAAGTCTGAACAAATCCGCTCAGGCTACTTTCACACTTAGAAATTTTTCTAAGTTATAATGCAGACGGATCCGCTCCGAACGCTAGTGTGAAAGTAGCCTTAGAAGTCCCCTGCACTAAGGGAGGATGGACAGCAATGTCTGGAGGGTAATAGGCATTTAGCTAGTCCTGACCTTCAGCCTCCACCTGATGGAGAATCTGTAGTTGACTGTAGTTGACCCATATTTCTGGGAGATGTTCTCCATTTGGATGCTTCTGGACAGTTAAAAAAAAAAATGGACTGAAAGCACCAGCACCGAAACGTTAACATCCCCCTACCTTTATGATAATAACCAATCATGTAAGCATATCAAGTCCAGTTTTAGATATATTTTTCATAAGAAAACTTGCCTTAAAGGGGTTGTCTGGGTTCACAGCTGAACCCGGACATATCCCCATTTTCACCCAGGCAGCCCCCCTGACTTGAGCATCGGAGCAGTTCATAGGTAATAAAGCTGGTTTAATATGAACGTATTGAGATCAGGAGCAGCAATTATTATCTCTGCTTTGGATGTCCTTCAAAAATATTCTGCTACATTTTTATGTTGTTTGTTTAGTACAAATTGTTATCAGTCGCTTATCTTCTTATCATAAAGTATTACAAGACACTCAGTTATGATGTTTAGCATACATGGAGCGTCTAAACATTAATGAGTCAACGGCCGCTGCCTTGAAAGATCCATAAAATGGTTATATTACTGTTATTGTGATGTATTATAATGTTATGAAAAAAAATTATAGGATGGTTATCAGAGGGATTATTCAGTCTTGGCTACAAAATGTACTGAGTTTATATGTTCTTGGGAATCTGGATTCTTAAGGACAAAGCATTTTTTTATCACTGTATTTCAAGAGGCAAAACTTTTTAGTTTTTCCTTTTATTTTATTTTTGTGTGGGAGTAGTTGTATTTTTCAATGTGTGGGGATTCGCTCTGGTAGACAGGACAAGTGGACGCAGTATAGAGGCAAATACCAGTTTGTAACTCAAAAACTTCAGTGTTTTATTCACACTTATGGCAACAAAACAGTAGGACAGTCCATTGGCAGTTTTGGTGTTCGTTCACACCTAGACAGTTCATACAGCAAAAACAGTCACCTTTTATCCTGGGTGTTAATCCACACCCGGTTGGCATAGCACAGGACAGAGCAGTCCTCCTGGATTCAGGCCTCCAGCCTGGCACAAGGCTCAGATTCCACAGAGATTGCCAGAGCTCCAATGTCAGAGAGAGATCATCACCACCACCTGACACTGCTGTCTGTTTTTTATAGGTCTCTTAAAACCCGGCCTGGAACGTGGGGACTAGTCACCCACCAAGCACTTTGGCTACTCCCAGTAAGAGCCGTCCCAGATCAGCTATTACAGCTATACTAAATAGCAAGGTGTCAAACAGCAACTGCTGCTGACACATGAAAACTGGCTCTTACTCCACCGAGGCCAGGAACCTCGGTGACACATACCTTCCATCAACGACGGTCCCTTGTGCCTTCCTACATACCTCCCCCCTTTGTTCAACCCTGAGGGGGTGAACACTTGCCAGACAGTGTACACGGGACAGGGCATCCACGTTTCCCTGCAAGCAGCCTGCCCTGTGTTCCACTGAGAACTTGAAGTTCTGTAATGCAAAGAACCATCTGGTGACCCGAGCATTCCTCTCTTTGGCCTGGCTCATCCACTTGAGAGGGGAGTGGTCAGTCACCAGATGGAACTTTCTCCCCAACAGATAATAGCGGAGAGACTCGAGTGCCGACTTGATGGCCAGCCACTGTCTCCCCACTTTACTGTACCTGGTCTCGGCTGGGGTGAGTTTGCGGCTCAGGAAAACAATGGGATGTTCCTCCCCATTGATTTTCTGAGAGAGTACAGCTCCGAGGCCTACTTCAGAGGCATCGGTCTGTACCACAAACTTCCTCTTGAAGTTGGGTGTCACCAAAACCGATGACCCACACAGGACCGACTTCAACGCGGAAAAAGCCTCTTCCGCCTGGTCATTCCAGCGGACCATCACGGACTTCCGTCCATTCAAGAGCCCTATCAACGGAGCCGCTAAAGTGGCAAAATGAGGAACGAACCTCATATAATAGCCCACCGTTCCCAGGAACGACTTTACTTGCCTCGTGGTGACAGGTCGGGGCCAATTCCGAATCGCCTCTATTTTATTCACTTGTGGTTTGATAACTCCACGTCCAATGTCGTACTCCAGGTACTTAGTCTCCTCTAACCCTATCGCGCATTTCTTTGGGTTAGCTGTCAGTCCAGCCTTCCTAAGGGAGTCCACTACAACCTGCACTTTTGGTAGATGGCATTCCAAGTCGGTACTGTGGATGACAATATAGTCCAGGTAAGCCAAAGCGTACCGATGATGTGGACGCAGCGCAATTTCCATGAGCCGTTGAAAAGTGTCAGGGGCGCCATGCAAACCGAAGGGTAACACCTTATATTGGTGATTAAGGCAGTTTTCTCTTTGGCAGCCTCCGTCAAGGGTACCTGCCAGTACCCTTTGTTGAGATCCAAAACAGAAAAATACCGGGCTTGGCCTAACCTCTCAATAAGCTCATCCACCCGAGGCATGGGATATGCATCAAACTTAGAGAGCTCGTTTAGTTTTCAGAAGTCGTTACAAAACCGGAGTGTCCCGTCCGGCTTGCGTATTAGCACTATAGGACTAGCCCACTCACTTTTAGACTCCTCAATGACGTCTAGTATCAGCATCATCTGCACTTCCTCTGAGATGGCTTGTCACCAAGCCTCGGGTACCCGGTATGGTTTTAGCCGGACTTTCACCTGAGGCTCAGTAACAATGTCATGCCGAATTGTGGAAGTGCATCCAGGAAGATCCGAAAACACATCTGTGTTCTGGCCAATAAACTCCCTGGCCTCCTGAACCTGCTTAGAGGAGAGACTGTCAGCAATTCTTACTGTGGCAGCCGCTTCCCTTGCTTCAGACAGAGGGGCCGAAACCGTTTCCCCTAAAAATCCTGGCTGCGTGCTGTCTTCAGTAAAGGTTTCCCTATCTTTCCACGGTTTTAGTAGATTCACATGGTACACCTGCTCTGGCTTTCGCCTCCCTGGCTGGTGTACCTTGTAATTTACCTCTCTAATTTTTCAAGTACCTCGTAGGGCCCATGCCACCTGGCCAGGAACTTACTGTCCACGGTCGGCACCAGAACCAAAACCCGGGTTAAAGATCTGGACCCAAGCTTGCCAATTATAGATCCGAATCTGGGCTCGCTGAGCGGCCTCCATATGCTCCCTGACAAGAGTCAAAACGGTTTCTATCCGCTGTTGCATCTTAGTAACATACTCAAGGACACTTTTATGCGGAGTGGGTTGCTGTTCCCACGCCTCTTTGGCTACCTCCAACAAACCACGAGAATGTCTGCCTTTCAACCAGACCGTCCATTTGCGGATGGTACATGAACATCCGTAACTGTTTGATATGCAGCAACTTACAGAGTTCCCTCATGACCTTGGACATAAAAGGGGTTTCCTAGTCAGTCAGAACCTCTTTAGGTAGCCCCACTCGGGAGAACATCTCCATTAGCTCCTTAGCTATAATTTTAGCCGATGTATGTCGCAGTGGCACCGAGTGGTGTAGTCTAGGACGACCAAGATGTGTTGGTGTCCTCTAGTGGACTTCGATACTGGGCCTACGAGGTCCATAGCGATTCGCTCAAACGGTACCTCAATGATCGGGAGAGGAACAAGGGACTGCGGAAAAGGTGCGGGGGCTAGTTGCCTGGCAGGTCGGGAAAGACTTACAGAATTCATCCACCTCCCTAAACACACTGGGTCAGTAAAACCGTTGTAGTACCTGGTCCTGTGTTTTCTGCATTCCCAGATGACCCCCGAGATTATGTTGGTGGGCTAACTCTAACACGAGTTTGGGATAAGCTTGGGGCACCACCAACTGTTCAATGGGTTCACCACGCAGCTGGTTTACTCAATACAACATATCTGTCACGGCTGTATGTGAGCAACAAGAGCATACACAGTAAATAGAGCTACTGACCGGACCCAAACTAGGGAGGATAAAGGGTGACCCCTGTCAGACCCTCAAAGCTCTCCCTATGCTGCTAAGCACATGCCTGGATCCAAATGGTGGAACGAGGCATGCCCGCGTACCTAAGACTGATGACCACTGTAACCCCTACAATAGTGGAAGGGGCACGGCCACCGGTGCCCTGCTCAGTATATGGAGGGAACAGTGGTCGCCTCGGATCCAGTCAGAAAACAAACAGATACACTACAATGTCTGCACACTTAGCTGAAGGGGCTGCAGCAGCAGTGAAGATGGATCCAAAGACAGCTGGCAATATCCGGAGTACTTGCTGCAGCAGAACACAGGTCCAGTGAAATGATAGCATACAAGTGAAGATACTCAAGCAAGAGCTACAACTCAAATGAGAAATATAATCCACACCCTACAAAGGAGGAGGGGTGATTTAAAGGCAGGGAAATCAAACAGAGGAGGAACAGCTGGGAGGAAGGAAACAGAAAGTAAAGACCTCATCACAGGGGTGGAGAAACAGAGCAGTGAGAACTCCTCCAAGCTCTAGTAGTGACATCATCACAGGGGTGGAGAAACAGAGCTGTGAGAACGTCTCAAAGCTCTGGTAGTGACAGTACCCCCCCCCCTCTACGGGTGGACTCCGGACACCCAGGACCCACCTTCTCAGGATGAGCCCTATGAAATGCCCTGATGAGGCGAGTGGCTTTAATGTCCGACACCGGAACCCACATCCTCTCCTCAGGACCATAACCCTTCCAATGAACGAGGTACTGAAGAGAACCGCGGACAATGCGAGAGTCCACAATTCTGGAAACCTCAAACTCCAGATTGCCATCAACCAAAATCGGAGGAGGAGGCAAAGAGGAGGGTACCGTGGGCTGGACATATGGTTTTAAGAGAGATCTGTGAAATACATTACGTATCTTCCAAACCCGTGGAAGATCAAGACGGAAGGCAACAGGATTGATGACTGACAAGATTTTATAAGGCCCAATAAACTTGTGACCCAATTTCCAGGAGGGAACCTTCAGTTTAATATTTCTTGTAGACAACCACACCAGATCACCCACATTCAGGTCCGGACCAGGCACACATCTCTTATCAGCCACACGCTTATACTTCTCACTCATCTTTCTAAGATTACTCTGAATATTTTGCCAAATGGTAGACAAAGACGAGGAAAATCTCTCCTCCTCAGGTAAACCAGAAAGAGCCCCTCCCGAGAATGTCCCAAACTGCGGATGGAACCCATATGCACCAAAGAATGGTGACTTATCAGAAGATTCCTGACGACGGTTGTTCAGAGCAAACTCAGCAAGAGGGAGAAATGAACACCAATCCTCCTGGTTCTCTGCCACAAAACAGCGCAAATATGTCTCCAGATTCTGATTAAGGCGCTCAGTCTGACCATTCGACTGCGGGTGAAAAGCAGAAGAGAAGGACAGTCGAACCCCCAGGCGAGAACAGAAAGCCTTCCAGAATCTGGACACAAACTGCGTGCCTCTATCGGAAACAATATCAGAGGGAATGCCATGCAATTTAACAATATGGTCGACAAAAGCTTGCGCCAACGTTTTAGCATTGGGTAAACCAGGGAAAGGTACGAAATGAGCCATCTTGCTAAAACGGTCCACCACCACCAGGATCACTGACTTCCCTGAGGAACGAGGAAGATCCGTGATAAAGTCCATGGACAGGTGTGTCCAAGGACGGGAAGGTATGGGTAACAGGAGAAGGGAACCTGAAGGCCGTGAACGAGGGACCTTATCGCGAGCGCACGTCTCACAAGCAGCCACAAAACCCTCCACCGACTTACGAAGAGCCGGCCACCAAAATCTCCGAGCAATGAGATCTACTGTGGCTCTACTCCCGGGGTGACCAGCAAGAACAGTATCATGATGCTCCTTGAAGAGTTTGTGACGTAGCTCAGGAGGCACAAACAACTTCCCAGAAGGACAACGGGCAGGTGCCTCAGTCTGGGCAGCCTGGACCTCGGCCTCCAAATCAGAATATAGAGCAGAAACAACTACCCCCTCCGCCAAAATGGGACCCGGGTCCTCGGAGTTTCCTCCTCCCGGAAAACAGCGAGAGAGAGCATCAGCCTTCACATTTTTGATCCCAGGGCGGAATGTAACGATAAAATTGAATCTGGAGAAGAACAGAGACCATCTGGCCTGTCTCGGATTCATACGCCTGGCCGACTCCAAGTATGCCAGATTCTTATGGTCGGTAAAAACGGTGATAGGGTGCCTGGCCCCCTCCAACCAATGGCGCCATTCCTCGAAAGCCAACTTGATGGCCAACAACTCCCTATCTCCCACATCATAGTTTTTCTCTGCCGGGGAGAGTTTTTTAGAGAAAAAGGCACAGGGTCGCCATTTGGCAGGAGAAGGGCCCGGGGACAAAACCGCACCCACACCCACCTCGGAAGCATCCACCTCAACAATAAAAGGTAAGGAAACATTGGGATGCACCAAGACGGGAGCAGACGCAAAACTCTCTTTAATCTTAGAAAAAGCTGCCAGCGCCTCCTCCGACCAAGAGGAAAAATCCGCCCCCTTTTTTGTCATGTCAGTGAGGGGTTTGACAACAGAGGAATAATTCAAAATGAACTTTCTGTAATAGTTCGCAAAACCCAGAAAGCGCATCAATGCCTTCTGATTCTCAGGAAGCTCCCACTCAAGTACAGCACGGACCTTCTCCGGATCCATGCGAAAACCAGAAGCAGAGAGGAGAAAACCCAGAAATTGAATCTCCGATACCATAAAAAGACACTTCTCCAGCTTGGCGTACAATTTATTTTCCCGCAGAATCTGCAGAACCTGAAAAAGATGATCCTGATGGGTCTGAACATCAGGGGAAAAAATCTAAATATCATCAAGATACACCAATACAAATTTCCCCATTAAATGGTAGAAAATACTGTTAACAAAATGCTGAAAGACGGCCGGAGCATTCATCAGGCCGAAAGGCATTACGAGATTCTCGAAATGCCCGTTAGGGGTATTAAAGGCCGTTTTCCATTCATCCCCCTCTCTGACCCTGACCAGGTTGTACGCGCCTCTCAAATCCAATTTGGAAAAAACCTTGGCCCCAACAATTTGGTTGAAGAGGTCCGGGATCAGAGGAAGGGGATAGGGTTCGCGAATCGTGATACAGTTCAGCCCTTCTAAAATCTAGGCAAGGTCTCAGAGAGCCATCTTTTTTTTTAACAAAAAAAAACCCAGCAGCAACAGGTGATTTTGAGGGACGAATATGCCCCTTATCGAGATTCTCTGAGATATAGGTTCGCATTGCGATTCTTTCCGGTTGTGAGAGATTGTAGAGGCGTGCTTTTGGCAGCTTGGCGCCGGGAATGAGGTTAATGGGACAGTCAAACTCCCGGTGAGGAGGTAGCTCCTGAACACCGCTCTCGGAAAACACGTCCGACAAATCAGAGAGAAATGATGGCACAGTTTTAGTAGACACCTCTGCAAAAGTCGCTGTGAGACAATTCTCTCTACAAAAGTCACTCCACTCATTTATTTGCCTTCCTTGCCAATCAATAGTGGGGTTATGTCTAGTGAGCCAGGGTAACCCCAAAACTAGAGGAGAAGGCAATCCGTTAAGGACAAAACAAGATATATCCTCCACATGAGTGTCACCTACAGCTAACCGGATATTGTGAACAATGCCCTTCAGAGATCTCTGTGAGAGTGGAGCAGAGTCAATAGCAAAAACAGGTATATCCTTTTCTAATGTGCAAACCTGAAAACCATGCATGGCTACAAATTGTGTGTCAATAAGATTGACGGCCGCTCCACTATCGACAAAAATCTCACAAGAAATTACTTTGCTCTCTAGCGCCACCCTGGCAGACAAGAGAAAATGGGAACTGCAGGTCAGAGGAAAAGCATCAATTCCTACATCAACTTTGCCCAAAGTAGCAGATGAAGCAGAGTTTGATGATTTACCCTTTGAGGTTTTTCTCTTATTATCGCTCTTAGTACAGTTCAAGAATCTCCTAGACTGACAAACATTTGCCAAATGACCTATGCCCCCACAACAAAAACACACCATACTCTGAGGACTAAATCCTCTTTTATCAGGGGCAAGTCGACCTAGCTGCATGGGCTCCTCCTCAGAGGGGAGCGAGACAGGATGAGGCCCCTGCACACTGAATGAGTCCGCACCACTGCCCCTAGACTGACAATGGCTGGACAGAGAGGTCTAGTTTCTTTCTCTTAGACGCCTGTCAAGGCGTACCGCCAATGACATGGCAGACTCTAAGGACGTTGGTCTCTCATGGAAAGCAAACTCATCTTTCAATCTCTCAAGACCATGACAGAACTGACTCCGGAGTGCAGCATCATTCCAACCTGAATCAGTTGCCCATCTCCGAAATTCAGAACAATAAAGCTCCGCAGACAGTTTGTTCTGGCATAAAAAACGTAAGTTAGATTCGGCCAGAGCAACACGATCCGGGTCATCATATATCTGCCCCAGGGCCAAAAAAAATCTTTCCACGGATCGAAGGGAGGGATCCCCTGATGGCAGCGAAAAAGCCCAAGTCTGAGCATTACCCCTGAGCAGGGAGATGACAATCCTCACCTTCTGCTCCTCATTACCAGAGGAATGGGGACACAAGCAAAAATGGAGTTTGCATGCCTCTCTGAAGCGAACAAAATTCTCACTGCCCCCGGAGAACATTTCCGGAAGTGAGACCTTTGGCTCGCAACAGACTCCATGGGCCGGAGCAGAGCCCAATGCTTGAAGCTGAGTCATAGATTGACGGAGATCCGCTACCTCCAAAGAAAGACCCTGCATGCGGTCAACCAGGCCAGAAAGCGGATCCATGTCAAAAAGGACGGTTTTGGTGGATTATAATGTCACGGCTGTATGTGAGCAACAAGAGCATACACAGTAAATAGAGCTACTGACCGGATCCAAACTAGGGAGGATAAAGGGTGACCCCTGTCAGACCCTCAAAGCTCTCCCTATGCTGCTAAGCACATGCCCGCGTACATCCAAATGGTGGAACGAGGCATGCCCGCGTACCTAAGACTGATGACCACTGTAACCCCTACAATAGTGGAAGGGGCACGGCCACCGGTGCCCTGCTCAGTATATGGAGGGAACCGTGGTCGCCTCGGATCCAGTCAGAAAACAAACAGATACACTACAATGTCTGCACACTTAGCTGAAGGGGCTGCAGCAGCAGTGAAGATGGATCCAAAGACAGCTGGCAATATCCGGAGTACTTGCTGCAGCAGAACACAGGTCCAGTGAAATGATAGCATACAAGTGAAGATACTCAAGCAAGAGCTACAACTCAAATGAGAAATATAATCCACACCCTACAAAGGAGGAGGGGTGATTTAAAGGCAGGGAAATCAAACAGAGGAGGAACAGCTGGGAGGAAGGAAACAGAAAGTAAAGACCTCATCACAGGGGCGGAGAAACAGAGCAGTGAGAACTCCTCCAAGCTCTAGTAGTGACATCATCACAGGGGTGGAGAAACAGAGCTGTGAGAACGTCTCAAAGCTCTGGTAGTGACAATATCCTGCTGAACCACAAAATGGGGGAACACCGACTCTGCCCCAGCTTGTTGTGGTTCACCATCTACTATTAATACATTTTCCCAGGCTCGGGATAGGGTGGGGTCCCGGTGTTGTGCAGTACCAAAATTATCCCCGGAGACATTGAGGTCTGCCAGCTCATGCCCTGGCGGCAAGTCCTCCACTTCTCCCACCATTACACTCAGTGGGATTGTCTCCCCCTCTTCCACTGAAGTGGCAGTCACCCCTACCGCTGGCCCTTTGGCCTCGGGTTCCCAGGGTTCTGGCCTCCCCCCGGAGCAAGGCCACTCTGCTGGGGTTACCCCTGTCTCATGGGTATCTTTCAAGTCACTTTCATAGCAAATATAAGTTCGTAGTGTAAGTTTCTGGTTAGGGACACCAGGGCGGTGGGATAGTCTTTTAAGTCCCCATGGATGCACATGACCCCGACTTTCCGGCCAGTATGCTTAGCGGATCGTACCAGGGGAGCCCTTATTCGGGACACCAGACTCTGAGTCCAGCAGGGCCTCCACTGGAGTGTCTCCCACTTCCACCCGGCACAAGTGATTTAGAGTTTCTGGGCTGCCTGCTGCACACAGCTTCCTGGCAACGACTGACGGAAGCCATAGTTCGTGTCCATTGGTTCCACCTGATGGGGACAGTCAGCTCATACATGGCCAGGCTCCCGACACCGCCAACAGACCATTGAAGCCAGGTCCATAGGGGGTACATCCTGGGCGGGTTTGGTTGCCACAAGTCCCTGGGTCTGGGGTGGAGATTTATGGGGTTTGATTGCCCCCCTCACAAAAGAACCCTCCTTAAGATTCATAGTAGCCTCGTAGTGCTCTACCAGGTCCACCATGTCCAGGGTATTGCCAGGAGACACCTGGCCAATCCAATGCTGGAGAGGGGATGGCAGTGCCCTCCATAAGATATCGGCCAATAGTCTATCCAGCATAGCCGTGGGACTCAGCACATCAGGCTGTAGCCACTTTTTCAAAAGGTGAAGTAAGTCATAATATTGGGGTCTCGCGTGGTCAGCCGGCTTAAACCCCCACTGATGTACCCGCTGGACCCGGACCAACACATTCACCCACAGTCTGGCCAAAATCTCACTCTTTACTTTCTGGTAGTCGGCCGCTTGATCGTCTGGAAAGTCGAAATATACCCGCTGGGAATAGGATACCAGGAATGAAGCAACGACCTCAGCCCACTGGTCTCAGGGTAGCTTATCCCTTGTGGCCACTTTCTCATACATCGCTAGGTAGGTTTCGATGTTGTCTGCAGGCGTCATCTTAGGAATCGCTATACGGACTGCCTTCCGGGCATTATGGACACTCAGGCTTCCTCCTGCAGTCTGCAAAGCCATTACATGTTGTAGCAGCAACTGGTTAGTCTCTTGCAGCTACTACAGCTATACTAAATAGCAAGGTGTCAAACAGCCACTGCTGCTGACACATGAAAACTGGCTCTTACTCCACCGAGGCTAGGAACCTCGGTGACACACGTGACGCTTCGCAATCTCGGCAATGCGAAGAAATCGCGAATGCATCATTCATGTTCTAAAATCACTGAATTGCCAGAGCCTTCTCCTGCACACAAAGAGTTAAAACTTTCTGTTACAGCTCATGGTTAATTAGAGCAGAGGTTAATTAGCAAACCCTGGCCAAAGATTCCTTCTGACCCCCTGTCAGGTTATACATCCATCAATCTGATATCATCATCATGACAAAACCTCATAAACGGGCCTTCTAGTCTGAGCGTCCCCAACACATGAGTTTTCACACTCTTTAAAGGGCTTCTGTCACCCCATTAAAGTCTTTTTTTTTTTGGCTACTTATAATCCCTATACTGCGATATCAATACATAATGTTATTAATCATTTTGGTTCAGTAGTTAATTCAAAAAACTGACTTTTATCATATGCAAATTACCTGTCTACCAGCAAGTAGGGCGGCTATTTGCTGGTAGCAGCCGCATCCTCCTTTCATAAAGACGCCCCCTCCTCATGTTGATTGACAGGGCCAGCAAACGCGCTCGTTCTCTGGCTGGCCCTGTCTGCATTCAAAATCTGGCGCCTGCATCGTACCTGTCTTCAGTCGGCGCAGGCGCACTGAGGGGAGGACGCTCTCTCGGCCGCTCCTTCCTCAGTGCGCCTGCGCCGGGTGTAGATGTGACGTCATCGGCGCAGGCACATTGAGGATGGAGCGGCCGAGCGAGCGTCCTCCCCTCAGTGCGCCTGCGCCGACTGAAGACAGGTACGGCGCAGGGCCAGATTTTGAGGGAACACCCTCCTTTAGTAGTTTTTCCTTAAATTGGGCTCACCTGCCAATCTAATTATCACAGGTGTCCAAGATTGTTTTCAGTGATCAAAAGAGCCCTGAGACACAATGCCATCTATATGTTAAACTGAAAAACAAAATATTTAATCTTTGTGACACTTAAATAGAATTTGCATAATAATTTGGAACAGGGTGTAATGCTATTTTAACACTTTTTATTAATGCTTAGTTTTTCTGAACATTACGGGTCTTTTACGTTTAAAAACTTTTTTTTATATTTATGACAGTAAATTATTTCTGTACATAATAATATGCACAGGTATCTCTTAAGTAGAGTTGAGCGAACACCTAGATGTTCGGGTTCGGGGAGTTCGGCCGAACTTTAAAAAAAAGTTTGGGTTTGGGACCCGAACTTGATCCGAACTTGGACCCGAACCCCATTGAAGTCAATGGGACCCGAACGTCACTTTATTATTTTCCGTTATAACATGGTTATAACGGAAAATAATAGAATTAGCTTTTTCAGATCTGACAGTATATTCTAACACAGAGGCATTCCCATGGTGATGGGGACGCTTTAAGTTAGAATATACTAAGAACTGTGTACATAACTGCCCCCTACTGCCTGGCAGCACCCGATCTCTTACAGGGGGCTGTGATCTGCACAATTAACCCCTCAGGTGCCGCAACTGACTCCCTCCCTCCCTCCCCAGTATTAAAATCATTGGTGGCCAGTGCGGCCCTCCCCTCCCTTCCCAGTATTAAAATCATTGGTGGCCAGTGCGGCCCCCCCCTATTAAAATCAGGCCAGGTTTTAACAAACATAAAAACTAGCCAGCACTGCCAGGTTTGTGGATTTACCTCCCTCTGACAGTAGAGCTCAGGAGTCTGTGTGCTGTGAACTGAGGGCGGTGCTGGGATTTAAGGATTGAGCTGGGCTGGAGGACTCAGACCCCTCTAAAGGCGAACAGGCCGCCTATGGACTTGATGAGGCTGAACTGCTAACAGGGTGTGAATTAACACCCAGGAGAAAAGGTTGGGGCAAGAGCAGTGAGGCTGGCGTGAATGCCGATATATTTTTGGGCTTGCATTTTTGGGCACAGTTGTATGTCGTACCTCAAACCAGCTGTATTTCAACCTGTGCCCCACAACAAAATGGAGGCTGTTAAGAAGGCCCTCATGGAGGCTAATTTGCAGCAGCGAGAGACCAACCTGCACCAACGGGAGGCTAATACCTGGTGGCCACTTTCTCATATATCGCCAGGTAGGTTTCGATGTTGTCTGAGGGTGTCATATTAGGGATCACTCCACGGACTGCTTTCCGGGCATTGTAGACGCTTGAGGTTGCTCCTGCTGTCTGCAAAGCCATCACGTGTTGTAGCAGCAATTGCGGGCGCACCACAAGACACAAAATGGCCGCCGATAAGCCCTGAAAAAAGTGACAGAAAAACGCTCTGGGCAGCCTAAAAACAGTGAGCAATTAACTAGCAGAAGTTGAATGATTCACAGCCGTGAGTTCCACGGCTATGCTGGATAGACTATTGGCTGACATATTCTGGAGGGCGCTGCCACCCCCTCTCTAGCTTTGGATTGGCCAGGTATCTCCTGGAAATGCCCTGGAAATGGTGGACCTGATGGAATGCTGTGAGGCCACCAAGTATCTCAAGGGGGGTTCTTTTGGGAGGAGGGCAGGCAAACTCCAGAACTGCCCATCCCAGGCCCACCGGTATGAGCCAATGAAATCCCCCTGGGAGGTTCCCCCTATGGGGGGTCGTACCGAATTTTGGGGTGTTCGTGACACGGACCTGAACCCGCACATTTATGTAAAAATTCGGGTTCGGGTTCGTTCGGCGATTTCTATGGTGCATTTTGAAAGCCTGCAAAGCAGCCAATCAACAAGCGTCATACTACTTGCCCCAAGAGGCCATCACAGCCATGCCTACTATTGGCATGGCTGTGATTGGCCAGTGCAGCATGTGACCCAGCCTCTATTTAAACAGGAGTCACGTAGCGCCGCACGTCACTCTGCTCTAATCAGTGTAGGGAGAGGATGCAGCTGCTGTTAGGGCGAGATTAGGCAGGGATTAACTCAGCAAAAACACTTAATGAAGTGATCGATCTACAGCTGCCACCAAGTCCATTTAACCATCAATAGTAGTTTGTTTGTTTTTTTGCTATATCCTACATCAGGGGCTTGGCTGTGCTTATTGTCACCCCTTGAAACTCAGGATAGAATTTTCTATATTTTATTGAGGGGTGAAATTCACTTGCAAAAATAGCAATCCCCTAAATCTGGTGTTTCAGCTGTGGCTAGCCAAGTGTAATACTGTCTGTTGTCTGGCAAAGGATATATTTTTTTTCTGGGGTGAAATTCAATTGCCAAAATAGCAATACCCTAAATCTGGTGTTCCAGCTGTGGCAGGACAAGTTTTATAGTGTCCGTCAAAGCATAATTTTTGTTCTGGGTTGAAAACCTAATTGCCAAAATAGCAATACCCTAAATCAGTGGTTTCTGCTGTTGCAGGCCAAGTGTAAATTTGTCCGTAAAAGGGGATATTACACTCAGCGTGCATCTCCAAGTGTATTTTTTTCCGTAAAAGGGTATATTACACAAAGTGTTAAATTACAATTGCTGATAGCATAAGCCTTTAAATTTGCACGCACTATTGTGCATCTCATAGTGTATTTCTGTCCGTAAAAGGGTATATTACACTCAAGGTGCAAATACAAGTGCTGATAGGGTCATTCTCAATAACTTCACACGCTACCGTGCATCTCCAAGTGTAATTCTGTCCGTTAAAGGATACCTTTTATCCAGGGCCTAGATACTAGGCCTACAATTTTAATTCAGCTAAATCTGTGGTTACAGCTGTGGCAGGACAAGTTTTATAGTTTCCGTCAAAGCATAGTTTTTGTTCTGGGTTGAAATTCAATTGCCAAAATAGCAATATCCTAAATCAGTGGTTTCTGCTGTTGCAGGCCAAGTGTAAATCTGTCCGTAAAAGGGGATATTACACTCAGCGTGCATCTCCAAGTGTATTTTTTTCCGTAAAAGGGTATATTACACAAAGTGTTAAATTACAATTGCTGATAGCATAAGCCTTTAAATTTGCACGCACTATTGTGCATCTCATAGTGTATTTCTGTCCGTAAAAGGGTATATTACACTCAAGGTGTAAATACAAGTGCTGATGGGGTCGTCCTCAATAACTTCACACGCTACCGTGCATCTCGAAGTGTATTTCTTTCCGTTAAAGGGTATATTACAATAAGTGTTAAAATACAAGTGCTCAAAGCATAATCCTATATATTTTTTCACACGCTACTGTGAATCTCCAAGTGTAATTCTGTCCGTAAAAGGATACCTTTCATCCAGGGCCTAAATACTAGGCCTACAATTGATATTCCCCTAAATCTGTGGTTACTGCTGTGCCTGTATTAGTGTAATACGGTACATGAATAGATAGCCAGGTAGTGTTAGGTGCCTGTAAAAAAAGGCCTGAATTTTAATTCAATACATTGGGCAAAATTTTTTTTTTCTTATTGTGGTGAACGGTAACAATGAAGAAAACATCTAGTAAGGGACGCGGACGTGGACATGGTCGTGGTTGTGTTAGTGGACCCTCTGGTGCTGGGAGAGGACATGGCCGTTCTGCCACAGCCACACGTCCTAGTGAACCAACTACCTCAGGTCCCAGTAGCTGCCAGAATTTACAGCGATATTTGGTGGGGTCCAATGCCGTTCTAAGGATAGTAAGGCCTGAGCAGGTACAGGCATTAGTCAATTGGGTGGCCGACAGTGGATCCAGCAAGTTCACTTTATCTCTCACCCATTCTTCTGCAGAAAGCGCACAGATGGCGCCTGAAAACCAATCCCATCAGTCTGTCACATCACCCCCATGCATATCAGGGAAACTGTCTGAGCCTCAAGTTATGCAGCAGTCTCTTATGCTGTTTGAAGACTCTGCTGGCAGGGTTTCCCAAGGGCATCCACCTAGCCCTTCCCCAGTGGTGGAAGACAGAATGCACTGACGCACAACCACTTATGTTTCCTGATGATGAGGATATGGGAATACCACCTCAGCACGTCTCTGATGATGACGAAACACAGGTGCCAACTGCTGCATCTTTCTGCAGTGTGCAGACTGAACAGGAGGTCAGGGAGGAAGACTGGGTGGAAGACGATGCAGGGGATGATGAGGTCCTAGACCCCACATGGAATAAAGGTTGTGCCACTGACTTTCAGAGTTCAGAGGAAGAGGCAGTGGTGAGACCGAGCCAACAGCGTAGCAAAAGAGGGAGCAGGGGGCAAAAGAAGAACACCCGCCGCCAAGAGAGTTCACCTGCTACTGGCCACCGCCACCTGGGACCGAGCACCCCAAAGGCAGCTTCAAGGAGTTCCCTGGCGTGGCAGTTCTTCAAACAATGTGCTGACAAGACCCGAGTGGTTTTCACGCTGTGCCATCAGAGCCTGAAGCGAGGCATTAACGTTCTGAACCTTAGCACAACCTGCATGACCAGGCATCTGCATGCAAAGCATGAACTGCAGTGGAGTAAACACCTTAAAAACAAGGAACTCACTCAGGGTTCCCCTGCTACCTCTTCTGCTGCTGCCTTGGCCTCTTCCTCCACCTCTGGAGGAACATTGGCACCTGCCGCCCAGCAAACAGAGGATGTACCACCAACACCACCACCTCCGTCACCAAGCATCTCCACCATGTCTCACGGCAGCTTTCAGCTCTCCATCTCACAAACATTTGAGAGAAAGAGTAAATTCCCACCTAGCCACCCTCGATCCCTGGCCCTGAATGCCAGCATTTCTAAACTACTGGCCTATGAAATGCTGTCATTCAGGCTGGTGGACACAGACAACTTCAAACAGCTCATGTCGCTTGCTGTCCCACAGTATGTTGTTCCCAGCCGCCACTACTTCTCCAAGAGAGCCGTGCCTTCCCTGCGCAACCAAGTATCCGATAAAATCAAGTGTGCGCTGCGCAACGCCATCTGTGGCAAGGTCCACCTAACTACAGATACGTGGACCAGTAAGCACGGCCAGGGCTCAATGGCGCACGTCCTTCCGCCGCCAAGGATTTGCCTCCTGTAGCCTCCTCCTCCTACTCGGCTTCCTCCTCCTCTTCTTCCACCTACTCATCCAGTCAGCCACACACCTTCACCACCAACTTCAGCACAGCCTGGGGTAAACGTCAGCAGGCCATTCTGAAACTCATATGTTTGGGAGACAGGCCCCACACCACGCAGGAGTTGTGGGGGGGTATTGAACAACAGACCGACGAGTGGTTGCTGCCGGTGAGCCTCAAGCCCGGCCTGGTGGTGTGCGATAATGGGCGAAATCTCGTCGCAGCTCTGGGACTAGCCGGTTTGACGCACAACCCTTGCCTGGCGCATGTGCTGAATTTGGTGGTGCAGAAGTTCATTCACAACTACCCCGACATGTCAGAGCTGCTGCATAAAGTGCGGGCCGTCTGTGCGCGCTTCCGGCGTTCACATCCTGCCGCTGCTCGCCTGTCTGCGCTACATCGTAACTTCGGCCTTCCCGCTCACCGCCTCATATGCGACGTGCCCACCAGGTGAAACTCCACTTTGCACATGCTGAACAGCTGCAGCACGCACGGGTCAGTCGCACTGCGGAACAGCACCACTTCACCACCAATGACTGGGCCTCCATGCAAGACCTGTGTGCCCTGTTGCGCTGTTTCGAGTACTCCACCAACATGGCCAGTGGCGATGACGCCGTTATCAGCGTTACAATACCACTTCTATGTCTCATTGAGAAAACACTTAGGGCGATGATGGAAGAGGAGGTGGCCCAGGAGGAGGAGGAGGAGGAAGAGGGGTCATTTTCAGGCCAGTCTCTTAGAAGTGACTCAGAGGGAGGTTTTTTGCAACAGCAGAGGCCAGGTACAAATGTGGCCAGCCAGGGCCCACTACTGGAGGACGAGGATGAGGAGGAGGTGGAGGAGGAGGAGGTGGAGGAGGATGAGGATGAAGCATGTTCACAGCGGGGTGGCACCCAACGCAGCTCGGGCCCATCACTGGTGCGTGGCTGGGGGGAAACGGAGGACGATGACGATACGCCTTGTTAAAGCAGCCCTAACTCTTCCCTCCCCCCTTGGTCCAGAGGCAACAGGGTGGCTGGGTCCAAAGTATTACACCTTTTGGAGAGCAACATTGTCAGGCAACAAAATGGAACACTGCATTCTCAAATAACGGGCAACAAAACAATCATTTGGATTGTACATTCATGAGGATAGATGTAATATCACCATCACTTTGTGGTTCAGAGCTATCTCCGAGCTTTCATCAAGCATAGCTAGTGCAACTACTACAGCTCTGATGCAGAAAGGGGCACCTCTGGCCACGGGATCAAGTCTGACTGAATCATATGCTACGGGGCGTTACCTGACCAAATCTGCACCTAGGAGGCAACAAGGGGCGTTACCACTGACCAGCAAACGGGCAAGCGCATCTTGGTTAGGGGTTAAATCTAATATGGATGGTTTCGTTTGAAAAGGGAACGTACTACTTTCCCATCCACTTCTACCCAAAGACTGGTGTCCTTGGAGAGTAAATCAGGGGAGGCCATGTTTTCTGTGCACAACTGTCTTGGCTGCTCCAGTATCAATCAAAAACGGGACTACTTCTTTATCACCCACAGTGAGGAATATCATTGGGCCAGACTGAATCTGCTTAAAATGTTTAAAAGTAGAGCCGACACTGGATTTCCTGTTTCCTAATCTTGATCTAACTCCCCCCCTCCCTGTATTTGTGTTCTCCTTATGACAACAAAACATGGGTGTCTGTGGGGACGGACAGTGATCCGGGCATGGTCAACATAGAATACAATCCTCTCGTGTGGTGTGGACGAGGAGTACCACACACAGAACAACACTCTCTCTTCTGGGATCTGGGTCCCACAGACTCTGCAGGCCCATCACAGGGTGGCAGACTTACTTTTTCCTCACTTCAATGAGGCGTTTGGCATCAGGGCTGAAGCAATGCCAAAGGAACACTACCTATGGTTGGCACCACTGAACCACCCAATGCCGCTTGATGTTACTCTGCATTTTGGCTTACAGAAGTATCCAACTTTCCCTATCGCGGAATTAATAGACTGGAAAACAAAACAGGACTTCTCATCTTCCATGGGAGTGTCTTATAACTAGGGGATGGGCACAAGGGCTGTCGTTGTCTGTAACGTCCACCCCTATCCTCCTCCCTCCGCTCTGAGTCATCTAAGTCCACCCCCTTCAGTCGGACGCTGTGGTCCCCCTTTTTGTCCGTCAGTAATGTGCCAGCTATCTATAAGAACAGAGCTCTGATGTTTAGCACAACACTTAACATGTAACAGTAACTTCAAATATTGAAACAAACAGATCTGACAATACAGACATGAACACACAAAGGGCCCATAAAAACTTTTCATTGACTTCGATATAAAAAAATGTACAGCTTGATCAATGCTGTTGGCACCAATAAAAACCCAAAAACTTCCAAGAAAAAATAAAATAAAATCCTCAATGCGCATATTATTTAAAAAACAAATACCGTACTCCATACGCATTCATATACATTTTCATGTACTCATTCTCATTAACAGCTCATAATCAGTCTTCACACATATTTTCCTCAATCACAACTCAAAGCCACACCCATTCACATTCCACTGAATCATTTATGTCTTCCAACCCACATTGTTTCATCCCAAAACTTGCAGCACAGACAAACACAGCTTTCCTGGAAACAGATAGCCACACCACACCCAGAATTGCTGATGGTCTGTCACTGTAAGACAATATACATTGTTGTGCATTTTCATAAGTGTACAATGTATCTGATGATACTATATTCAATATGGATGATCATTGCCTTTAACAACATGTGATCAGCGTGAACCTGGAAAAAAACAAGATGGGTTCATGGCAAGTTCAATGTGTTAAAAGTAAAAACATGGACTTATCTACACTGGTTTCTCTAAACTTGTCTGTCTGAGGAACAATGGGTGTTTCATGGCTAAACCATGATCTGATAAGAGACGTCCATAAAACACATCTGGTGTGGAACAGATATCTATTCATATATTCACATATAGATATATATATATTCCTGTGTGCATTTATTTAGCGTTTGAACTTGTTAATGATTCATATATACTATGTGATATTGATGTATTATAACCAAATATTATTAATGTATCTTTATATATCTGTATCTCACTGAGAGGATATATTCTAGTGGATATAAGGAATGTTAAGTTGAATTTTCTTAAATAGGGTTTATTTTAGAGGAGCTGATGTTATTTCAAACATCATCACTCAATCGCTGAGACAGTTAAGATACACAAACCAGAAGAACCCTTATCTGCCCCATAAATTCAGGGATTAGGGAAACTTCTGATACCGCCAGTCAGTCTGAGCAAAGTGTCAGAAAGAGTCCCTCCTAATTGATTTAAGGTGTGAAAGGGCAAAGTTTAAGTGGTAATAAAACAATCTATATATGTGTTAATTCTTAAAATATTCAAAATTGTTATATGATACAACAGTGCCATTAAGTGGTAGATGGGCAGAAGTTTTTGAGGAATGTCAATTAGATGACATCATCCCCATGTTTAACATACGTCACACCCACCTTATCTAATTGGTAATCCCTAATCCAAGAGGGGATGGGCAATAGATAAGGATTGGGATATCTGATCCAGTTTTGGGAGATCAAGACACTTCACAAACCTCACAAAAAGAAAAACTTCACAAGGACTTCACAAAGGAACACTTTACAAAGATTCATCCATCAGCATCACTTCACACGTCAGGAACGTACTACAGGACGGGACATATCTAAATCTTGGAAAGCTGGGTCCATTCTCAAAGCTCTTCATCCCAAAGCCAGGGGTAATGTATAATCTATTTAATTTGCAGTAATTATAAATCGCTCCAATTGGCATATAGTTGAGACCCCATTATTAGTGGGTCAATAGTGTTAAAACAATAATTTTATGGGAAATTTTAATGAACGTGCACATCATTAGAATTCCTATAATATTGATATCAGAGTGGAATCTCTGATCGGATATTATTATCCATAGTTAGGCCAACGGGCGTATTTATAAGATGTCTCTTACTGCCATATTCTTTGATTGAGCATAAGGGATTTTCCACAGATTCATTTCTATTGTTTTATTGTTGTTGTTACATTATAATATTTTGATAACCAGTATACTAATCAGTAATAATTTTAATAACATTATATTATACTTGGTGTACTAAATTAAGTGAGCCCGGCGTAAACGGCGGAGCATCATCTTGTGGTCAATTTTGATATTATCCTTGTATTCATTTGTGTGCCATTTTTACTGCATGTATTTATTTGTAATAAATTATATTTTATATAATTAATTGCACCCTGTTTCATTATCTGCACAAATTAACTTTAGATCTCGTCAATAAAAGAACTGGCGTTTATATGTCCGCCAATTAAATTTTTAATTTTTCATATTTCATAAAAATATGAAATCATAATTTTTATGATTTCATATCTTATATGAAATAAATACCCGACAACATGTTATAATCATACAGTCATTTTGTTAAAAGCTGGATTCCCACAGTGCACTTCTTGGGAAAGAAGAAAGAAGATTATTGAACAATTCTTTGTCTCCTATAATAATATTACACATATAACATCACTTACTCTGCATGATTCCCTGCCCCCATTTTCCCCTGCTCCTCTTATCTCAGGAATGTTTCTGGGTGAAGGTGGGGGGGAAATGAATTTCTCTATTTCACAGTTCCTGACCATCTTTTTTTTTTTTTTTTTGGATCTTCTCTATTTAACCAGTTCATTTCTGAACATTTAACACAAGTGCCTTTCTGATTGCAGACACTGGGGCACTTTCTTTCTTGCTAATGCCATCAACTATCATCCTGACACTGCTCTGTTTTCTCACTCGTTAAAACTCCCCCTTCAACATCACCGGAGTTCTGATGCCCTCAATCTGTAAGCTCTAACTTCACAGTTTCTTACAGATTTTCATCCCTGTTGCCAGCCGGGCGACCTTCTGTCCGGGGCCACCCTTTCTCTAACATTCTTTGTCACATTTTAACTTTCAATTCTCCATATCACATCCTATAATCTCCCTCTTTATAATACTGGGACTGACCCATCTTAACAACAGTATTACAAACTGACACACACACACAAAACAGAGGAGTGATCAGCACCTTTAGCCCTTTCTTCTGCAGACAAAGGATTCACCCTCCCACTGGTTTGCTCAAATCTGACTATCACGTCTGACTAGTCAGCCGGGACTCCCCGCACGTCTTCCCCAAAACCAGGGGTCAGGCGGGCTCCGTCGCGTCTCCCTGGGGTCAGGTCAGGTAGTCTCCACAGTCTTCCCTTTTTTGAGTCATGTAGAACTACCGTCTCCCTGGTCAGGTCAGCCGGAGTTCCTTTGTCCCACACCTCAGCGCTACAGCGCCCCCTTCCAAACCAGGAGGTTACTGTCCCCTCCCTTTGTCTGTGGTTTTACCGTCTGTGCTCAACTCACTCCTCACATAAATCGCAGACACACAAAACATATACACACCAGAGTGATCTATAATTTCAGACTATGGTTCAATGGACCCCAGGCTTTCAGCATTACAGCCGACTACTATACTTACATGGGTACCACCTCACAGCAGACTAAGCCAACATGAAGTGACGAACTATATGGCAGAAAGGCAGGTAAGAGTATTCTTACCGTTCTATGAAAGCCGGCCATCTCCTCTCTGCCGTTCGTCAAGTCCTGGGGCCTCTTTTGTGTCGGCTGTCGATGCTACCTTCGCCTTGGGGCCCCACGTTGGGGGCCATTTGTTAAAGCAGTCCTAAATTAGGGCAGATACACTCTGGTGTTCCAGATCATTGTACCCCCCCAGGGGTTAATATCCACGCGTGGCTGAGAGACTGAACACTGACACAGAAGTTGGTCAAAGCAATCTCTAACTTTTAATACATAGGGTAAGCCGTATTATACATGTTCAGAAGAGGGCAGTCCTCTCCGAGGCTTAAACATTGTTTCATTGGTCAAAAAGGAAAAAGTGATAAGAGAAACAGAGATAACACTCAACATCTGCGCACTGGGCCCTACTTTGGAATGTGAACTAATGTAAACATCTAGGTGTTCGCCATTTTGTAATGGCTTCTATTCTAACAATAATACTGCATACGTCATATGTGACACTTCAAAGAGGTGCTTCTCTATAGGCAGTGAATAATATATATATCATCAAGCCATATGATTGGCTTACGCATCTCTACCACACTCTATGGGACACCTGTAGAAAGATGAGAAATCAGACACTGCCCGCAGCACAGCACTTTGCCCCCCTCTCTCTCCTCTCCAGCCTTGAAACAAAGAGAGGGATGGGGGCACTTGGAGAAGAAAAAGTTTAACTCATTACAGTCCTAGATATACAAAAAATATAGAATAAAATTCACACATCTTTAACAGCCTCCCACAGAGGACAGCTTGTCCTTACCTCTAGGCAGCCTGGCACACATGAGCGACTACATGCTGCAGTGCCTGCGCAACGACAGCAGAGTTGCCCACATTTTAACGTGTGCGGACTACTGGGTTGCCACCCTGCTGGATCAGTGGTACAAAGACAATGTGCCCGCCTTACTTCCTGCACTGGAGCGTGATAGGAAGATGCGCGAGTACAAGTGCACGTTGGTAGACGGCGCTACTGAGAGCATTCCCAAATGTCACAGGGGAACAAGTGGAAGCCCAAGGCGAAGGCAGAGGAGGAGCAAGAGGTCACCAACACAGCTGTGTCACGGCCAGCTCCTCTGAGGGCAGGGTTAGCATGGCAGAGATGTGAAAAAGTTTTGTAACCACACCACAGCTAACTGCACCACCACCTGATACGGAACGTGTTAGTAGGAGGCAACATTTCACTAACATGGTGGAACAGTACGTGTGCACACCCCTCCACGTACTGACTGATGGTTCGGCCCCATTCAACTTCTGGGTCTCCAAATTGTCCATGTGGCCAGAGATAGCCTTTTATGCCTTGGAGGTGCTGGCCTGCCCGGCGGCCAGCTTTTTGTCTGAACGTGTATTCAGCACGGCAGGGGGCGTCATTACAGACAAACACAGCCGCCTGTCTACAGCCAATGTGGACAAGCTGATGTTCATAAAAATTAACCAGGCATGGATCCCACAGGACCTGTCCATCCCTTGTGCAGATTAGACATTTATAACTACCTCCCCTTAACCATATATTCTTCATTCAATCCTCTTTTTTCTTAATTTTACCATTATATTGCGGGGCAACCCAAAGTTGAATGAACCTCTCCTCTGTCTGGGTGCCGGGGCCTAAAAATATCTGACAGTGGCCTGTTCCAGTGGTGGGTGACATGAAGCCTGATTCTCTGCTATGACATGAAGCCTGATTCTCTGCTATGGGACCTCTCTCCTCTGTCTGTGTGCCGGGGCCTAAAAATATCTGACAGTGGCCTGTTCCAGTGGTGGGTGACATGAAGCATGATTCTCTGCTATGGGACCTCTTTCCTCTGTTTGGGTGCCGGGGCTTAAAAATATCTGACAGTGGCCTGTTCCAGTGGTGGGTGACATGAAGCCTGATTCTCTGCTATGGGAACTCTTTTTTTATTAGAAAAATACAAAACTTTACAGACGAGAAAACAAACAGAACAGCTTCTCAGCTGGCCCAGCCTCACTCATACTCACATTCATACCAATACCCTATAAAAAACTATATACAAACTATATACAAATGCTAAAAAAGAAATGAAACTTACTTAGCCGGTTCAGCTGTAAAACCCAAAAAGAAAAACTTGACTATTTGTCAATAAAACGAAAATGCAAATAAGACTAAAAACAATAAAAATAATAATAATAATAATAATAATAATACAAAACAAACCTTTTTTTTTTTTTCCATCACAATTTTTTATATATATATATATATATATATATATATATATATATATATTACCTTTTTACTAATATAACACATAAAGCAAATAAACCTTTTTACCTCCCTAATCTAGCCCTAACCCCCACTACCTACTCCATCACCCTTCACCCAAGGCTGACCTCCGCCTCACGTCTCTTTCGTGTCCGCATAGTCCGAGGCCAGCCCTACCTCCACCACCCACATCTAGCCCCTCGCCCCATGTCCTCCCATGTCCGCATAGTCCAGGGCTAGATGCAGGCCTCCCTACTTCAAAACACACATAAAACACATAAAAGCACAAATAATAGACCCCTTCCCTCACCCACCCAACCTAACTAGCCCCAACTCATCCTATCCTAACAAACAACATAAACAACATAACTATTTAACACACACTGCAAAATATTCTAATATACAGAACTACCCGAAGGCCCAAGCTCGGTCTCTGTAAGCCTTTCTTCAAAGCTCAACAACCCACAAAACAGAAATCTACGGTGAAAGTGTCAGCCCACCACCAGGAAACGTATGACTAGGCTAGGGTATGCTAAAAGCAAAGCCTCTCCAGAGGAGAGAGGCCCTACTGGTACCCAGTCTCTCATACTCCAAAGAACGCACCTTCACCAGGTCACCCAGAATGTTCCTACATACCTCGTCCACTGGGAGGACTTTCTGCTGCGTTGAAACTAAGCACCGTGCATTCCACGTGTAGAACCTAACCACTATACTAACTAAAAAACATGTGCACAGGTCCCTTCTACCAATGTCTCTGAGCACTCCATAGGCCCACTCCGCATAGGAGAGGCTGGCTAGCCTAGGCCAGCCAATGGAAGCTCCCACCAGTTGGTATACCTCTGTATTAAAGGGACACTGAAGCAGGAAGTGATCCATACTTTCCAGTATGGAGCCACACTCCTCCCGGGGACAACCCCTTTCATCAGAGTTCCTGTACTTCAAGTTGTCCCTCACATACAGCCTCCCGTGAAAGCAGTGCCAAGCCAAGTCCCAAAACTTCAAGGGGATCCTTGCAGAATTTAGCAACTGTAACCCCTTGTCTAGATCCCGGCTTGGGCAATCCCTGAGGGCCAGGGGCTCCTGGAAGTGGGACAACAAGACCCTCTCGTCAAGGGACCTCCTTGACAGAGTCCTGATCTCCCTCACCCCCAAACCCCACCGGCGGATCACCTTCAGAATCGGGGTGACGTAAGTCGGAAGATATCCGTGAGGCGTACGTAAGTCCTTCACTTGCCCTCCTGTCTCCCATTCCTGGAAGAAAGGCCGAAACCACCCCCGGCAGGAGACTACCCACGGAGAAGCCCTCTCCATCCAGAGGTTTGCCAGATTCGCTTTAACAAAGGTGTTTACAAAAAACACCACGGGGTTGACCATAGATAACCCCCCTAGTCTCCTCGTGCGGTAAGTCACTTCTCTCTTGATCAGGTTCAGTCTATTCCCCCATAAGAGCTGGAAGAACAGACTATAAACCCGAGTCCAGAGAGGCTCTGGCAAGATACACACGCTACCCAAATAGATAAGCAAAGGGAGTAAGTAGGCCTTGATCAGATTTACCCTTTCCCTGAGGGTCAAAGACCAACCCTTCCACTGGTCGACCTTCTGAGCGGCGATCTTAAGCCTGTCGTCCCAATTTTGAGTGGGATAGTCCCCATGGCCAAAATGGATGCCTAGGACTTTGGCTGATGACTGGGGCCCTGGGAGGGTGTCCGGGAGATCAGAAACTGGATCACCCCCTCCCAGCCAGAGACTCTCACACTTATCCCGATTGATCATGGACCCGGATGCCTCCGAGTAGCGATCCACTTCAGACATCACGTACTCCGCCTCCCCTCTTGAGGATACGAAAATGGCGACATCGTCAGCGTACGCTACTACCCTCAGAGTGGCTTCCGGCGCCGCCCGATCCATCCCGACTCCCGCCAACGGTCCACGATCAATCCGCTTAAGAAAGGGATCAATCGCGAACACGTATAAAAGCGGGCTCAAAGGACAACCCTGGCGGACGCCAGACCCAACCTCAAAAGAGCAGCCAGACCAACCGTTCAAAGGCGGGAAACTCTCTGCCCCTGCATACAAGATCTTTAACCAATCGACAAACCCCCCCGGCAGGCCATACTTCAGAAGGACCGACCAGAGGTACTCATGGTTCACCCGATCAAACGCCTTTGCTTGATCTAAGGACAGCATGTAGCCCCTCCAGTAGCCTGCTCTACTCTGTTCCACTGCCTCTCGGACACTGAGTACAGCACTAAAAGTGCTGCGGCCTGGAACCGACCAATGCTGAGCCACCGAAAGGAGCTGGGGTGCAAATTTCACCAGCCTATTAAAAAGTATCTTGGCCAGAATCTTTCTGTCTGTATTAAGAAGTGCTATGGGACGCCAGTTCTCAATACGGCTCGGATCCTTACCCTTTGATAGAAGGATCAGAGCTGACCTCCTCATTGACCGAGGCAGAGTGCCCGAGGATAAACACTCATTGAATACTTCAGTCAAGAGGGGACATAAAGAGTCCTTAAAGGCCTTATAAAACTCTGATGTTAAGCCATCCGGGCCTGGCGACTTCTTCAGAGCTAACCCTTCCACCGCCAGGATAACTTCCTCCTTCCTGATCTCTTCTACCAAACCGTCAAAAGAGAGGTGAGCTCCTGACTCAGGGGTGACCCCAGCCAGGAAAGCCGACATCCTGTCCCGATCCAGATCCCTCCTCCCCAAGAGGCACGAGTAAAAGGATCTAACGACTTCCAGGATCCCTGATCTGGACCTGCTCAGAGATCCCGTACTATCGACCAGTCCTGTTATTAACTTACTCTTCACTGACATCTTACAATTTCTGTAGGGGTCGGGCGAGCGGTACCTCCCGAAGTCCCTCTCAAAAACTAAAGATGTGTGCCTATCATACTGGCACCTCTTGAGCAAAGATTTCACCCTGGAGATATCCTCGCGGCTACCACCAGTCGAGACCAGATGCTCGAGTTTCCTCCTCAGACCCTGATACAGGCGGTACCTGTCCAGGGACCTGAGGCTCGAGAGCCGGCGGAAGAACTTTGCAGCCCGATCTTTGAATATCTCCCACCACTCTGACTTAGTATCACAGAGATCCAGTAAAGGTACCTGACTCTGAAGGAAGTCCTCAAAGGATTGTCTCACCTCTGCTTCCTCCAAGACACCCGAATTCAGCTTCCAATAACCTCTTCCCATTTGGGGGGATTCTGAAATATTCAGAGAAAACATAATCAAACAGTGATCAGAGAATTCCACCTCCACAACCCTTAAGGGCGAAAAGGTAGCCTCCTCCTTCAAATAAAACCTATCTATTCTAGATCTGGTCTGACTACCTCTATAGAAAGTGAAACCCCCATGGCCTGGTGTATGCCTAATGTGGACATCCTCCAGATGAGCCTCACTAGCTACTCTATTCAGAAAAATACTATCATAAGTCAGCCGGTTTCTGGTGCCTCCCCTGTCTTGGGGCCTTGTGACAGTATTAAAGTCCCCACCAAAAACCACCTGCCGGCTTGTAAAAAGGAAAGGCTTAATCCTCATAAAGAGACATTTCCTGTCCCACCTGGACTGGGGCCCGTAGATATTGATCAGGCGCAGTTCCTGTCCCTTCATGAGGATATCCAAGATCAAACACCTCCCCATTTCTAATTCAATTACTCGTCGGCATTCTACCGGTGCGGTAAAAAGGACCGCCACTCCGCTATACGGCTCAGCCGCAAGAGACCAGTAGGAGGGCCCTGATCTCCACTCCCTCTTGGCCTTATAAATCGCTGCCAAATCTGGCAGCCTGGTCTCTTGCAAAAACAAAATGTCAGCTTCAACACGGCTGAGAAAATCGAAGGCTGTGAAGCGAGCCGCATCCGACTTAATGCTGGCGACATTAATGGTCGCCAGAGTCAGCAGAGCGGGTACCGCCATAAAGAGTAGTTAAATTAGACGGCCTTCTTCCCATCCTTCTCCCCCCTCCCAGGGCTGCCTTCTAGAGCAGCACGACCTCTCTTGAGGGAGATAGTGGTATCCATCTCTACCACCACCATCTCCCTCTGCGCACCGCTCCTGGCTTTCTCAGTCTCAGGGCCCGGTTTTGCCACCCCTCCTGAGGACCTTGCATCCCCACCAGAGGGGGGCGCAGGGCCCCCTGAAGGCCCTCCCTCCTTCGCCCCCGGTCCCCCACCTTCAACCTCCCCCTCAGCAGAGGAGGCAGAGGTCTCATCCAAGATGAGGTACCGGTTGGAGAGCTCCAGAGGGGAGCCGGTTACACCTTCCCTGGCAATTTTGGTCGGGCTAGATCTTTTTTTAGTACGCCGTTTCCGTCTACTTTGGGACTCTGCCCCACTACCCTCTGCAGCACTTTCGTAGTGCGAGGACAGAGTCTCTTCGGCCCGATCCAGTCTCTCAATCTCCTCCTCCAGCTCGCTGCCCCCTAGGGTCTCGGATTCAGGAGGGGCAGTCGTTTGGGAAGGAGCGGGCATCACGCCAGGACGGGGTTCTTCCCCCTCCCTCTCCGCCTGACGCCTCTCTCTCCGCCTCTGCCGGGACGGGTTGTTCTGGTTCCTCACTGACCCCTTAACTCCACTGCCTTTGCCAGTACCCGCCTCAGCCGAAGGGACCTCCCGGCCCTCTCCTGCATGAGCTCGGGCCGCATTGGCCTCAGAGAGAGGACAGCGACTGAAGGGGTGCCCGAGCTCCCCACACAGGTTGCATCTAATCTCCTCACAAGATGCAGCTAGATGACCTGTCCCCCCACACAACGCGCACTTCTGCACTTGGCAGCTGGCGCTGAAGTGTGTGGGGCTGCCGCACTTGTGACAGAGCTTAGGCTGCCCCCTGTAGAAGACCAAAATCCTGTCTCGGCCGATAAAGGCAGATGATGGAATGTGGGAAACTGTACCACCCAGACGCTTAAGCTTGATATTAAACTTCCAGGCACCCGACCAAATGCCAAACTCGTCCAGGTTTTTAGCTGGTATTCCCTGGACCTCTCCGTACCTACCCAGCCAGGTCATGATGTCAATACAAGAGAGCGACTCGTTACGGGTCAGCACGGTCACTCTCTTGACCTCATTCTGGCGGGTTATCGCTTTTGCAACGAAACCACGCCAGTCCGGCATGTTCTTCACCAGCTCATATCCGGACCAGAAGAGCTCAAGCCCCTCCGGACGGACAAAGCTGCTTGGAGCCAAAAGGATGGATCAAGGCAAAGATGTCAGTAGCCTTGAAACCCATCCCAAGCAGGAGCTCCACCACCCTCTTTCTAGTAGGGCAAGCTTCATCGCTACTCCACTTGAGACAGACCACATTCCGTCTGGCTCCAGGGCCGGTTGTGGGTGAAGACCAGGTGGTCTCGCCCCCGTCCTGTTCTCGGAAGGTCCGAACGCCATGTCTGTTGAACCAGAATGAACAATCCACCTTCTTCCCCTCTATGGAAAAGGAGCTCTCCCCCTTTTTGAGGGCCTCCAGCAGTCGCCGCTGCAAGTCACCATTACCAGACCCTGAGAGCGAGGAAGCCAAAGAAGTCAGACCCTCCCCCCCCACAGCCGCAGCCACACTGGCATAACTTCTGCCAGGTGTTACGGCCGCTGGAGGGGCAACCGAACCGGCCCCCCCAACTACACTAGTACCGGATGCCACGTCGGATCCCTCCGGAAGGTGAACACCAGGAGCCGCAGCCGCCACTTTTTCAGCGACAGCCCGCCGACTCCCAGCATCCATCCCACCTTTGGGACCCAACGCAGCACCCTCACCAACACCCCTACCACCACCCTGCTCACATACACCCTCTCCCCCTGCTGGGACAGCTGGTGCAGCATATGTCATCACATTTCCTTTATTATCTTTATTACCTTTGTCTTTATTTTCCTTAACTTTATTATTAATTACTTTATTATTATTTACACAGACACTTTCATCGCCACCGGCCAAGCCCCCGCCCCCTCCTACTGCCCTTAAGACCTGGACACTGATGACCATGCTCCTCCCCTCCCCAGCACTTAATTCAGCGCTGGAGGAGGAGGCAGAGACAGAGGGGGCGTGTCCAGCGGCGATGTACATCCCCACATGTTCCGGCGCAATAACACCTTTCTTAGCAGAGGACCGGAGCGCCGCAGACTTGTCTTTTCCGGCAGCTCCGGCCCCTGGTTCTTCAATGCGCAGGCGCTTGTTTACTGCGCCCGCGCATTCTTTCTCCACTCCGGGAGTGCGTCCAGAGGCACGGCCGGGCACCCCCCCGCCACGCCAACATGCGCGCCGACAGGAGGATGCCCGGACACACCCCCAGACACACCCCCGGCCGCGCTCCCAACCCCGCCCACCGCCACCCCCCCTGATCCCCGCTGCACACTTACGGCTGCAGACAGAGAGTCAGGGCCATCACCGCCCTGTGTGGGAGGGATGGCGACCCCACTACACCGCCCCAGCACCACCCTACACGCCGGAATGGCAGGCAGAGCAACGGCCAGGGCGGTGGATGAAGCGGCAGGTGGAGTGGTGGGCGGGGCCTCCCGATGCTCCTGCCCGCCCCCTCCACTTTCAGTAGGTAACCGCTGGCTCCTTCTCCCTGCCGGCACCTCTTCCCCGCCTCCGCAAGCAGGGGCGGCGACCGGCGCCATTTTGGATCCCTTCATCTCCCCGCTCCTCCGCTCAGACACCACCACAGATGCCGAGCCGGGGAGTTTAGCGGGATACACGCCTGGTGTGGACTTTTCAGCCCCCACCAAGCGTGTATTAGACACATAGACATAACGAATTTCCACTGTGCTTTTCTCTTTTTTCTTTTTTCTTTTTTTTCTTGCCGCAACTTTCGTCCAGCAGATCGTCTCCAAAAGCAAAGTTTTGAAAGTCCACTTTAGGTGATTCCAGCATCCTGATCTCCTTCAGTAGCCCACCGTCGTCCTCCTCACTGCCCTCCTCCTCCATGGCTGAGGCCTCATCTGGTAAAGGCAAGCACACCTGCTCTGGTGGGATGTCACTGTATGCTTCCTGCACCGGGGTCACAGGTGGGGGGGCCATTTCATGCTGTAAGGTTTGGGGACCTGCCAGGGGTGTTTGAGACTCGGAGCCCTCCAACTCCTCACTTTCACTCTCCACACCCCCGCATGGCTCCCCTCTCCTCACAGCCTCCATTTCCCTGAATCGGTCCCCATTTTCCAGTTTCTTCCTGAAGGGGCCACTGCCTTCCAGCAGCTGCTGATGCCGCCTCTGGGAGACCTCCAACTCCTCCTTCAATCCCCTAATTTTTTCATTTCTTTGCAGAAATAGTAGCTTTAGCCCTTGTTTCTTTTAGCTCCTTCCTCAGGGCTCTGAGGTGCCGTCCCAGCTCATCATACTCACGCAGGTGGGCGGCCAAGCGAGAGCTGTAGGCGGAGGTATTTTCTCCCTCCCGCCGAGACCCCCAACCTACCTGGGACGACACCTCCCGGCCCTCCGCAGGCTGACTCCTTCCTCCTGGCGTCTTTGGGTCCTCAGGGGGGACTCAGCTGCCACTACCGCGTCCTGGTGTAGTTGCCCCCTCGCCGCCATCCTTCAGGGTCGGTCGCTGAGACCCCTTACTCCCCACCGACCCACGCCGGGGAGCAGGGGCGTCCCTCCGAGATGCCATGGTCACAGGACCCCACCAGCTCCCTAGGGAGAGGCAGGGCCTGGGCTGGGGGAAAAGGTGTCACACTCCCCCGCAAGCCTGGAACTCCTCCTGGGGAGCAGATGGTAGGAAACTCCCCGGAGAGGCCTGTGCTGTGGAGGTTCAGGAGCTGCAGCAGACACACCCTTTCACCTCAGCTGCAGACACCAGACACACCCAAGCCTGATTTTCTGCTATGGGAACTCTTTTTTATTATAAAATTACAAAACGTTACATAAATAATTACAAGTACAGACATACAAAACTTAAACATAGACAGCATTCCAGCTGCCCCAGCCACATTCACACACACATTCATACCTACACATAAAACTAGAAACCTACAATCTACAATAAATAACCTACAATAAATAACCTAAAATAAATAAAACTTACCTTGCCGGTTCGGCCGAAATAACCTAACCCAAAGAAATTGAAATAAAACACAGAATAAAATCAAACTCAAACGAAAATATGGCTACTTCGCCGTAAGTCAACTCCAGGCAACTTGCCCCTAAGCAAAGAAAATATTTTTTTTTTATTATTATTATATATATTTTTTTATTTTTTTTATTATTTATTATTTTTTATTTTTTTTTATTTTTATATATATAAACAACACTACAAACTACAAACTTACCCTAACCTAACCTGTCCCTAGCCATTCCCTATCCTAAACTAAAACTAAAACCCCCAGGACTGACCTCCGCCTCATGTCCTCTGCATGTCCGCATAGTCCGAGGCCAGCCCTACCTCCACCACCCACACCCAGCCCTCGCCCCATGTCCTCCCATGTCCGCGTAGTCCAGGACTGGATGTAGGCCTCCCCACACTTTGTAAGTGTCCCCCCCCTCACCCTAACCCACCCAACCTAACTAACTAACCCCCGCTTACCCTATCCTTCAACATAATATACACAATATATACAATATACCATACAATAAACATTACTATAACTTTTTCACACATAACCACTCCCGAAGGACCAAGTTCAGCCTTTGCAAGCCTTTCAAAAACCATACACTTTATCCAAAACAAAAATCTAGGGTGAGAGTATCAGCCCACCACCAGGAAGAGTACTACTAGGCTATGGTACACTAAAAGCAAAACCTCTCCAGAGGAGAGAGGCCCTGCTGGTACCCAGTCTTTCGTACTCGAGAGAACGTACTTTCACCAGGTCTCCCAGAATGTTCCTACACACCTCATCCACTGGGAGGACTTTCTGCCTTGTTGAAACTAAACACCGTGCGTTCCACGTGTAGTACCTAACCACTATGCTAACTACATACAGCCTCCCGTGAAAGCAGCGCCAAGCCAAGTCCCAAAACTTCAAGGGGATCCTTGCAGAATTTAGCAACTGTAACCCCTTGTCTAGATCCCGGCTTGGGCAATCCTTGAGGGCCAGGGGCTTCTGGAAGTGGGACAACAAGACCCTCTCGTCAAGGGACCTCCTTGACAGAGTCCTGATTTCCCCTACCTCCAAACCCCACCGGCGGATTACCTTCAGAATCGGGGTGACGTAAGCCGGAAGATATCCGTGAGGCGTACGCAAGTCCTTCACTTGCCCTCCTGTCTCCCATTCCTGGAAGAAAGGCAGAAACCACCCCCGGCAGGAGACTACCCACGGAGAAGCCCTCTCCATCCAGAGGTTCGCCAGATTTACTTTAACAAATGTGTTTACAAGAAACACCACGGGGTTGACCATAGATAACCCCCCTAATCTCCTCGTGCGGTAAGTCACCTCCCTCTTGATCAGGTTCAGTCTATTCCCCCATAAGAGCTGGAAAAACAGACTGTAAACCCGAGTCCAGAGAGGCTCTGGCAAGATACACACACTGCCCAAATAGATAAGCAGAGGGAGCAGGAAAGCCTTGATCAGGTGCACCCTTTCCCTGAGGGTCAAAGACCAGCCCTTCCACTGGTCGACCTTCTGAGCGGCGATCTTAAGCCTGTCGTCCCAATTTTGAGTGGGATAATCCCCATGACCGAAATGGATGCCTAGGACTTTGGCTGACGACTGGGGCCCTGGGAGGGTGTCCGGGAGATCAAAAGCTGGATCACCCCCTCCCAGCCAGAGACTCTCACACTTATCCCGGTTGATCATGGACCCAGATGCTTCCGAGTAGCGATCCACCTCAGACATCACATATTCCGCCTCCCCTTTCGAGGACACGAAAATGGTGACATCGTCGGCGTACGCTACTGACCTCAGAGTGGCTTCCGGCGCCGCCGGATCCATCCCGACTCCCGCCAACGGTCCACGATTGACCCTCTTAAGAAAGGGATCAATCGTGAACACGTATAAAAGCGGGCTCAAAGGACAACCCTGGCGAACGCCGGACCCAACCTCAAAAGGGCAGCCAGACCAACTGTTCACAAGCGGGAAACTCTCCGCCCCCGCATACAAGATCTTTAACCAATCGACAAACCCCCCCGGCAGGCCATACTTCAGAAGGACCGACCAGAGGTACTCATGGTTCACCCGATCAAATGCCTTTGCTTGATCTAAGGACAGCATGTACCCCCTCCAGTGGCCTGCTCTACTCTGTTCCACTGCCTCTCGGACACCGAGCACAGCACTAAAAGTGCTGCGGCCTGGAACCGAGCAATGCTGAGCCACCGAAAGGAGTTGAGGCGCAAATTTCACCAGCCTGCTAAACAGTATCTTGGCCAGAATCTTTCTGTCCGTATTGAGAAGTGCTATGGGACGCCAGTTCTCAATACGGCTCGGATCTTTACCTTTTGATAGGAGGATCAGGGCTGACCTCCTCATTGACTGAGGCAGAGTGCCCGAGGATAGACACTCATTGAATACCTCAGTCAAGAGGGGACATAAAGAGTCCTTAAAGGTCTTATAAAACTCGGATGTTAAGCCATCCGGGCCTGGCGACTTCTTCAGAGCTAACCCTTCCACCGCCAGGATAACTTCCTCCTTCCTGATCTCTTCTACCAAACCGTCAAAAGAGAGGTGAGCTTCTGACTCAGGGGTGATTTCAGCCAGGAAATCCGACATCTTGTCCCGATCCAGATCCCTCTTTGCCAAGAGGCACGAGTAAAAGGATCTGACGACTTCCAGGATCCCTGATCTGGACCTGTTCAGGGAACCCGTACTGTCAACCAGTCCTGTCACTAACTTACTTTTCACTGACATCTTACAGTTTCTGTAGGGGTCGGGCGAGCGGTACCTCCCGAAGTCCCTTTCAAAAACTAAAGATGTGTGCCTATCATACTGGCACCTCTTGAGCAAAGATTTCACCCTGGAGATATCCTCGCGGCTACCTCCAGTCGAGACCAGATCTTCGAGTTTCCTCCTCAGACCCTGATACAGGCGGTACCTGTCCAGGGACCTGAGGCTCGAGAGCTGGCGGAAGAATTTTGCGGCCCGGTCTTTGAATATCTCCCACCACTCTGACTTAGTGTCACAGAGATCCAGCAAAGCTACCTGACTCTGAAGAAAGTCCTCGAAGGATTGTCTTACCTCTGCTTCCTCCAGGACTCCCGCATTCAGCTTCCAGTAACCTCTTCCCATTTGGGGGGATTCTGAAATATTCAGAGAGAACATAATCAGACAGTGGTCGGAGAATTCTACCTCCACAACCCTCAAGGGCGAGAAATTAGCCTTCTCCTTCAAAAAAAAACTGTCTATTCTAGACCTAATCCTATCTCCTCTATAGAAAGTGAAACCCCTGTGGTCTGGGGTGTGCCTAATGTGGACATCCACCAGACAAGCCTCACTATGCTATGCTATTTAAAGCTATACTATCATAAGCCAGCGGGTTTCTGGTGCCTCCCCTATCTTGGGACCTTATGATGGTGTTAAAGTCCCCACCAAAAACCACTTGCCGGCTTGTAAAAAGGAAAGGCTTAATCCTCATAAAGAGACATTTCCTGTCCCACCTGGACTGGGGCCCATAGATATTGATCAGGCGCAGTTCCTGTCCCTTCATGAGGATATCCAAGATCAAACACCTCCCCATTTCCAGCTCAACCACCCGTCTGCATTCTACCGGTACGGTGAAAAGAACCGCCACTCCGCTATACGACTCAGCCGCAAGAGACCAGAAGGAGGGCCCAGATCTCCACTCCCTCTTCGCCTTGTGGACTTCTGCCAAGTTTGACAGTCTGGTCTCCTGCAAAAATAAAACATCAGCTTCAACTCGGCTGAAAAAATCAAAGGCTGTGTAGCGAGCCGCATCAGATTTAACGCTGGCGACATTAATGGTCGCCAGTGTCAGCTGAGTGGGTACCGCCATACTTGGTGTTTAAGCTGAATGTCCTCCTTCCTTCCCGACCCTCTTACCCCTCCCGGGGCTATCCTCTAAGGCGGCGCGTCCTCTTTTGAGAGAGACGGTGGTGTCCATTCCATCTGTCACCACCGCTCCCTCTTGCGTACCGCCCCTGTCTTTCTCAGTTCCAGGAATCAGATTTGCCTCCTCTTCTGGGGACCTTACATCCACACCAGAGAGGGGCACGGGGCCTCCTGGAAGCCCTCCCACCTTCGCCCCCGGTACCCCACTTCTTACCTCCTCCCCGCATGAAGAGGAGGCAGAGGTCTCATCCAAAGTGAGATACCGGTTGGAGAGCTCAAGAGGGGAGCCAGTTACGCCTTCCCTGGCTACTTTGGTCGGGCTCTTTTTTTTTGAGAACCGTTTCCGTCTATTGATATTAGACCCAGTCTCACTACCCTCTGCACTTTCGTAGTTTGAAGACTGGGTCTCATCGGCCCGGTCTAGTCTCCTGATCTCCACACTTAGCTCCCTGTCCCCTAGGGTCTCCGAACTACGGGAGCCCGCCACTTGGGGAGGGGCAGACATCACCCCATTTTGGTGGGGTTCCTTCCGTTCCCTCTCCACCTGGCGCCTCTCCCTCCGCCTCTGCCGGGACGGACCGCTCTTGGTCTTCTCTGACCCCTTAACTCGACTGTCTCCGCCAGCACCCGCCTCAGCCGAAGAGACCTCCCGGCCCACTCCTGCGTGAGCTCGGGCCGCATTGACCTCTGAGAGGGGACAGCGACTAAATGGGTGTCCGAGCACACCACACAAGTTGCACCTAATTTCCACACAAGATGCGGCAAGGTGACCTGTCCCTCCACACAACGCGCACTTCTGCACTTGGCAGCTGGCGCTGAAGTGTGAAGGGCTGCCGCACTTGTGACAGAGCTTAGGCTGCCCCCTGTAGAAAACGAGAATCCTATCCCGGCCGATGAAGGCAGAGGATGGAATGTGGGAAACCATGCTTCCCAGACATTTCAACTTCACATTGAAAGTCCAGGCTCCCGACCAAATGCCAAATTCGTCCAGGTTTTTCGATGGTACACCCTGGACGTCCCCATACCTACTTAGCCACGTCAGAATATCAACGCAAGAAAGCGATTCATTACGGGTCAAAACGATCACTTTCTTGACGTTGTTCTGCCGGGTTATCGCCTGAGCGAAAAAACCCTTCCAATCCGGTAAGTTCTTCACCAGCTCATACCCGGACCAGAAAAGCTCTAGGCCCTCCGGCCGGGCAAAGCTGATGTCAAACTCCCTGGAACCATAGGGATGTATCAGGGCGAAGATGTCAGCCACCCTGAAACCCATCTCAAGCAGGAGCTCCACCACCCTCTTTCTCGTAGGGCAGGCATCATTGCTTCTCCACTTGAGACAGACTACATTCCGTCTGGTCCCAGGGCCGGTTGTGGGCAGGGACCAGGTGGTCTCGCCCCCCCTTTCCTCTCGGAAAGCTCGCAGGCCGTGCCTGTCTATCCATAAGGATAGGTCCACCTTCTCACCCTCTACTGTCATTGAACTCTCCCCCTTTTTCAGGGCCTCCAGGAGCCGCCGCTGCAAGTCACCAACCGCGACTCCTGGGAATGAGGAAGCCAACGAGGATAGCCTCCCCCCCCCCCCACGGCCGCAGCCACACTGGCATAACTTCTGCCAGGTGTTACGGCCGCAGGAGGGGCAACCGAACCGGCCCCCCCCACTACACTAGCACCAGACACCACACCGGACCCCTCCGGAGGGCGGACACCAGGAGCCGCAGCCATCGCTTTCTCAGCGACGGTCCGCTGACTCCCAGCATCCATCCCACCTTTGGGACCAGATGCAACACCTCCACCAACACCCCTACCACTACCCTGCTCACATGCACCCTTTCTCTCTGCTGGGACAGCTGGTGCAGCAGGTGCAGCAGGTGTCATTTTACCTTTATTTTTTTTATTATTATTTGCCTTATTTTTCCTCTACTATGCTCCTTGCCACCCTCATTGCCACTGGTCAAGCCCCCCCCTGCTGCCCTTGAGACCTGGGCAGTGATCATCACACTCCCCCCCCTCCCCAGCACTTAATTCAGCGCTGGAGGAGGAGGCCGAGACAGAGGGGGCGTGTCCAGTGGCAATGTACATGGCCACCTGTTCTGGTGCAACACAACCTTTCTTAGTGGACCGGAGCACCGTAGTCATATCCTCCCCGGCAACTCCGGCCCCCGGCTCTTCAATACGCAGGCGCTTACTGCCTGCACCTGTACTCCCAGCTTCGGGAGCGCGTCCAGACACACCCCTGGCCACGCCTCCTTCTTCATTCACCGCCGCCGCCTCCCTTGATCCCCGCCGCACGTTGGCAGCTGCAGGCGGGGACCCAGAACTATCACCGCCGTGGGTAGGAGGGACGGTGACCTCATCGTCACACCGCTCCAGCACCACCCCACATACCTGAACGGCAGGCAGGGCGGTAGCCAGAGCAGTGGACGGAGCGGCTGGCAAAATGGTGGGCGGGGCCTCCCGATGTTTTTGCCCGCCCCCTCCACTTTCAATAGATGACTGCCGGATCCCGCTTTCTGCCGGCACCTCCTCCCTGCCTCCGCATGCAGGGACGGCGTCCGGCGCCATTTTGGGCTGCACAATCTCCCCGCTCCTCCGCTCAGGCACCACCTCAGATGCCGAGCCAGGGAGTTTAGCGGGATACACGCCTGGTGAAGACTTTTCAGCCTCCACCAAGCGTGTATAGACATAACGTGTCTGGATGTTTTTTTTTTCCTTCTTGCTCTTCCTCTTTTTCTTGCCACTGCTCTCGTCCTCATCCAGCAGGTCTTCTCCAAACGCAAAACCCTGAAAGTCTACCACAGGCGACTCCAACATTTTGATCTCTCTCAGTAGACCACCATCTTCATCGCTTCCCTCCATAGCTGACTCCGCATCCGAAGATGGCAACGCTGGTAACTGCACTTGCTCCTGTTCGGGCGGAATGCCACTATATGCCTCCATTACTGGGGTTACCGGGAGGGCTGGTTCAGACTGTGAGGTTTGGGGCCCTGCCTGGGATGCCAGAGATTCTGAGTCTTCCAACTCCTCCACCTCGCTCTCCGCACCCCCGCACGGCTCCCCTCTCCTCGCAGCCTCCATCTCCTTAAAGCGCTCCCCATTTAGCAACTTTTCTCTGAAGGGCCCACTGCCCTCCAGCAACTGGTCTTGCCGCTTCAGGGAGGCCTCCAGGTCCTCTTTAAGTACCCCAATTTTCTCCCTGAGGGGGGGCCTCTTTGACCTGGAGGAGATAGTGGACCTGGCCCTCGTCTCCTTTAGATCCTTTCTTACGGCTTTGAGGTGCCGTCCCAGCTCATCGTATTCTCGCAGGTGGGCAGCTATACGAGAGCTGTAGGTGAGGGTACTCTCTCCCTCCCACCGAGACCCCCAACCTACCTGGGACGACACCTCTCGGCTTCCTGCTAGTAGTCTTTTTCCTCCTGATGTCCTCGGGTCCTCAGGGGGGACTTGGCTACCACCGCGTCCAGATGTTTTCACCCCCTCGCCGCCATCGCTCAGAGTCGGTCGCCGCCCGTCTATACTCCCCTCCGACCCACGCCGGGGAGCAGGGGCACCCTTCCGGGAGCTCATGGCCACAGGACCCCACCAGCTCCCTAGGGAGAGGCAGGGCCTGGGCTGGGGGAAAAGGTGTCACACTCCCCCGCAAGCCTGGAACTCCTCCTGGGGAGCAGATGGTAGGAAACTCCCCGGAGAGGCCTGTGCTGTGGAGGTTCAGGAGCTGCAGCAGACACACCCTTTCACCTCAGCTGCAGACACCAGACACACCCAAGCCTGAATCTCTGCTATGGGACCTCTCTCCTCTGTCTGGATGCTGGGGCCTAAAAATATCTGACAGTGGCCTGTTCCAGTGGTGGGTGACATGAAGCCTGATTCTCTGCTATGACATGAAGCCTGATTCTCTGCTATGGGACCTCTCTCCTCTGTCTGGGTGCTGGGGCCTAAATATCTGACAGTGGCCTGTTCCAGTGGTGGGTGACATGAAGCCTGATTCTCTGCTATGGGACCTCTCTCCTTTGTCTGAGTGCCGGGGCCTAAATATCTCACAGTGGCCTGTTCCAGTGGTGGGTGACATGAAGCCTGATTCTCTGCTATGACATGAAGCCTGATTCTCTGCTATGGGACCTCTCTCCTCTGTCTGGGTGCCGGGGCCTAAATATCTCACAGTGTTCCAGTGGTGGGTGACATGAAGCCTGATTCTCTGCTATGGGACCTCTCTCTAATTGATATTGGTTAATTATTATTATTTTTTTATTCATTTCCCTATCCACATTTGTTTTCAGGGTATTTACCTACATTTTGCTGCCTTTTGCAGCCCTCTAGCCCTTTCCTGGGCTATTTTGCAGCCTTTTTAATGCCGAAAAGTTCAGGTCCCCATTGACTTCAATGGGGTTCGGGGCGAAGTTCGGGTCGAGTTCGGATCCCGAACCCGAACATTTTCGGGAAGTTCGGCTGAACTTCTCGAACCTGAACATCCACGTGTTCGCTCAACTCTACTTATAACCATGTTAGAAGGGAAAATAATAAAATCAACAGAACACCTAACCCAAACCTGAACTTCAGTGAAGTCAGGGTTTGGGTCTGGGTACCACATTCAGTTTTTTATCACGTGTGGAAAAAAATGAACAACGGAACACAATCGCAGATAAAACTGACTGAAATTGCGTGCCTACTTGCGCGGGTTTGCCGCAATGCACCCGCAACGCATCCGGACAAAATCTGTGACGCTCGTGTGAAAGAGGCCTAAGAGGACCGAAAAAAAAGTTCCTCTGTCTCATTTCAGAAGAGTAGTTTGTTAGAGCTAGTGGCCCTGTTGGCATTGGGGCCCAGGAGATTGGTCACTAACTACTGTACTTAAACTGAGGGTCCACTGATGGGTCAGTCTAAATTTAAATCTGCTTTCTTTATTGAGCTTTGCATTTCCTCAAGATCCTGCCCTACCAACTTGCCTTTGTATATTTTTTAACACTTTGCCATTTTAATGCGATGCATTATCCGGAAAAGTTTCCTCGCTTTTTTCTAAAGGTGTTTATGAGCAATGAGCAGATCATCTTATCTTTAAATACATGCTTCAGGGCTTATTATTTCCTGTTATTGCTTTTTTCTTGGGCTTTTGAACAGCGCTGTATTGTTGGCCTCTGCATTAGGAGACGATTTGAATGGCTGCTCTGCAGTTTATTACTTATGTAGCATAAAAGAGAAGAGGAGAAGGAAAATTAAGCACTAGGATTTTTGACCTTGAAATGTGTAGAAGTTCATTTTATTGAATAAGCCTTTCATACTTTATAACTTCCAGTAAGTGACAAAATGCATAAACGTGTAATAAAATGTTTGCGATGACTGCTTTTATGTCTGCTCATTTGGGTTTATGGCTGGGCTTTTAAGCCTCCATTTCCATACAATTTAAAAAAAATTGCAAGAGTAGACAAAGTGCTTGATCAGACAGCAAAACCACTGAAGGAAATGCCAACAAGCGGTGACTTGGGTCAATCATCACCGTTCGCTAAATACCCATTGTCAAACGTCCAAGGAAAGGAGACATTGATTATTATCCTCATCTTGCAAGGTTACAGCCACTAGATCTATCTCCAAGTAATGATTTTGGATGCTTTTGATGGCGTCGAAATTTCATCATTTCATCCTAAACCTTGTTATTTGTCAGCAAAGGCATACTGGTAGGTGTATAAAACTGAAAAAGTCTATCGGGGGGCTATTTATCTGAATCAAAGCACAGATCTTGAATTTTTGGGGTGTTTCATTCTAAGGGAATGTTCACATGGGATGGTCCAGTGTGGGTTTTCTACTGCCGAAAATTCAAAGCATATCTGTTGGAATTTTGCAGCAGCAAAATCATGTTGCTGCTGTAGGTTCTCTGCAGTATTCACCCTCTGCATGGCAATGGGTCAAATATGTGGTGGACACAGGACATCAAAATAAATTTAAATGTGGATTTAAGATCCGCAACACAAAATATGTTGGGATTCCACTATGTTCATTTTCTGAGTATTTTTTTTAAATGTCACTCACTTTGCTGCTACGGTATACACTTCAGATTTTCAGTATGCAATTCCGTTGTGGAAATTTGCAGTGTATCGTCCCTGTGTGGCCATGCCCTCTATTAGCTAAACATCAGGATGTTCTGATGCACAGATCCTTTAAAATGGTTATGCCATGATACAAGTAAAAAATAAAAATGAGACATCATATAGTAAATGGCAATACCTTTCTAACAAAGCTAGAACCATCCTTGTACCTCACATGGGTCCAGAGATCTCCCCATTCAATGCCCCAATTGCTCTGCTAGATTATCTTCAGCTTGGCAGCTCAGGTGGCGTGTCCTTTCTGCTGCAGCTCTCTCCTTGAAACTGCCACAGCTTCTAACAGAACATATGGCTGGTGGCAGTTGAAGATTTATACTGAGCACGTTCGATCAGCTCAGTGGGATGGACAAAAAATAAGAAAAAGAACAAACAGCAGGTGGTGCTATAAAGATACATTTTATTGAATAGCTTACTGGTTATACAACATTTTTAATTACATGCAATTGCAAAAATATCCAGGTGCTGGTTTGAAAAATGTAGAATAGGCTTCGTGACACAACCCCTTTAACAGTCTCTGGAAACTATCATGCAACACAGTCTCTGTACTTAAAGGGGTTATCCCATGACTAATGTAAAAAATCAAAATCAAAGATCACATAGTAAATGACAACCTCTTTCTAACAAAGCTAGACCCAGCCCTGTACCTCACATGGATCCAGAGATCTCCCCATTCATTGCTGCGTTAGATTAATATCAAGCTGACAGTTCAATAGGAGTGTCTTTTCTGCTGCAGCTCAAGAGGCGTGTCTCAGCTCTCTCTATCACAGCTCAGGAGGCGTGTCTCAGCTCTCTCTATCACAGCTCAGGAGGCGTGTCTCAGCTCTCTCTATCACAGCTCAGGAGGCGTGTCTCAGCTCTCTCTATCACAGCTCAGGAGGCGTGTCTCAGCTCTCTCTATCACAGCTCAGGAGGCGTGTCTCAGCTCTCTCTATCACAGCTCAGGAGGCGTGTCTCAGCTCTCTCTATCACAGCTCAGGAGGCGTGTCTCAGCTCTCTCTATCACAGCTCAGGAGGCGTGTCTCAGCTCTCTCTATCACAGCTCAGGAGGCGTGTCTCAGCTCTCTATCACAGCTCAGGAGGCAGTTGAAGGATGAAACTGAGCATGTGCGTCCTTCTCAGTGAGCAGGTCAAAGAAATAAGAAAAAAACAAACAGCAGATGGCACTATACAGATACATTTTATTGAATAACTCAGTGGCTATGCTAAATTTTTTATTACATGCAATTACAAAAGTATTTAGATCCAGGTGCTGGTTTGAAAACTCTAGAATATTTTTCATTGGACAACCCCTTTAATTATAACAACACAGTCTCTGATGTCTTAGCTAATCATACCCTTGCTACGCCAGATGCCTCCTGCTTTTTGCTGAACTCCTCTGCAGACAGACACACTCCCCCAGTATCTTTTCTGCTTCTCACACTGACTGGGTGCTCCAAACCTAACTGATATGGTGTTCATGCAGGCTTCACTGCTCTATAGTATACTACAGTTGTGTTCAAAATAATAGCAGTGTGTTTAAAAAAGTGAATAAAGCTCAAAATCCTTCTAATAGCTTTTATTTCCACACACACAAATGCATTGGGAACACTACACATTCTATTCCAAATCAAAACATGAAGAAAAATATATCAAATTTGTGTTGTTCCTCTAAAAAAAGAGGAAAAGTGAATATTAGACTGTTCAAAAAAATAGCAGTGTTTGTATTCCTCTTTATATTCACTATATAAACTGAAAAATGTTTGAAGATTTTGCTTTCCTTTGATTCACTTAACTAAACCAACTTCTGGCCCCTGTGACCAGGTATTCCAGCCCAGGATGATTGGACTACATTCCACAGTTCTTCTCTATTTCTTGGTTTTGCCTCAGAAACTGCATTTTTTATGTCACCCCACAAGTTTTCTATTGGATTAAGATCTGGGGATTGGACTGACCAGTCTATAACGTCAATCTTGTTGGTCTGGAACCAAGATGTTGCACGTTTACTGGAGTGTTTGGGGTTGTTTTCTTGTTGGAACACCCATTTCAAGGGCATTTCCTCTTCAGCATAAGGCAGAATGACCTCTTCAAGTATTCTGATGTATTCAAACGGATCCATGATCCCTGGAATGCGATAAATAGGCCCAACACCTTAGTATGAGAAACACCCTGATATCATGATGCTTGCACCACCATGCTTCACTGTCTTCACAGTGTACTGTGGCTTGAATTCAGTGTTTGGGGGTCATCTGACAAACTGTCTCCGGCCACTAGACCCAAAAAGAACAATCTTACTTTCATCAGTCCACAAAATGTCTCTTTAGGCCGGTCAATGTGCTCTTTGGCAAATTGTAACCTCTTCAGCACATGTCTTTTTTTCAACAGTGGGACTTTGCGGGGGCTTCTTGCAGATAGCTTGGCTTCACATAGGCGTCTTCTAATTGTAACAGGACTCACAGGTAAGTTTAGACCTTCTTTGATCTTCCTTGAGCTGATTGTTGGCTGAGTTCTTGCCATTTTGGCTATTCTTCTATCCATTCGAATGGTAGTTTTTCACTTTCTTCCACATATTTCCGGTTTTGGTTGCCATTTTAAAGCATTTGCAATCATTTTAGCTGAGCAGCCTATCATTTTCTGCACTTCTATATATGTTTTCCCTTCTCCAATCAACTTTTTAATCAAGGAACGCTGTTCTTCTGAACAATGTATGGAACAACCCATTTTTCTCAGAATTTCAGAGAGAAATGCACTGTAACCAGCATGTACAACATTTGCTGCCTTCCTTCTTTAAATAAGGGCAATAATAGCCTCCTGTTTTTCAAAGAAGGAATGACCTCACTCATTGAACTCCACACTGCTATTATTTTGAACATGTCCCTTTCAATAAGTGATTGAATTACAGAGAATTAGCTGCATGCATAATTTCTACCAAAAACAGTGATTGATCAAGTTAGTGATGTTTGACTGCTATTATTTTGAACACAACTGTACATGCAGACGAGAAGGCTGCTGGTGTTTTCTTATCAATTCTGCACCCTATCTCTTGCAGTTTAGCTACTTCTCTGGGGTTCTTAAGTAGTGTTGAGCGAACTTCTGTTTTAAGTTCGGCGTCTAAAGTTCGGCTTCCGGTTAGCGAAGTATCCCGATATGGATTCCGAATTCCGTTGTGGTCCATGGTAGCGGAATCAATAATCGGCCATTATTGATTCCGCTACCACGGACCACAACGGAATTCGGAATCCATATCGGGATTCTTCGCTAACCGGGAGCCGAACTTTAGACGCCGAACTTAAAACAGAAGTTCGCTCAACACTATTCTTAAGTGTTCTGCACCAAATTCTCCGCTGCTCCTCACTTGACACACACAGCACACAGGATCCTGCTTTACATCACACTCTATCCACTTTCTTTGTTTGTAAAATGTGTTCCCCGAGAACCAGTTTTTCTCGTGCAGTGCTCTTTAGCACATGCTACACAATTATTATAATGATTTTCTGGGACCCAGTAGACCAGAAGAGAGTTTATAATATATATATGCTAAGTGAACTGAAACGTTGCATGGGTGAATAAAAGGACTACACATTTTTCCGCCTTACGGAAGGGCCCGGTCTCTTTTGTCTTTTTATCGACGGTTGATGTTTGAGTACATCTGAACTGCTGGAACCCTTTTTTTAAAATGTTTCTTCTGATTGTGCTGCCCTGATTTTATTATATATATACTGTATAAATATATATATATTTGTGTGTATTCATAAAATTTATGACATGTAGCAGTGCTAGGCTTTTTTTTTTTTTGTTCGTCAAACATGTCAAGTGATTTGGCAGCGACTCCGGGACACAGTGATGCCAGAGCCCCAGGCTGAGGATTGGATCCAAATTGCTGAGGGATTTCATCTAGATGTGCAGTTTCCAAACTGCTTAGGGGCAATGGATGGCAAACACATACGTGTTAAGAAGACGCCTCACTCAGAGTCCCGGTTCTACAATTATAAGCAATACTCTTCAGTAGAGCTGTTGGCTTTGGCAGACACTACTTATAAGTATTGTTGAGCGGCAGGGGCAATATTCGATTTCACGATATTTCGCGAATATTCATCAGATATTCGTGAATAGGCGAATTCGCTATCTTCGTTCACTTTTTTTTTTTTCATTTTGAAAATCGCTTAATGCACATGCGCAAAAATGGGCCTGGCCTAGCAACTGTTTTCGAACTACCCGAAGTTTGAGGCGATTGGTAAAGATAATCTGAAGCAATATTTGAGACAGTGAGGAAGAACCCCTGATCACTGTAAGGAATTTCACATTACACCAGTGTATTTGATTACATTTCACATGCATGTCAGACCAATCGCTTTAGATAGAGTGTTATAAAATATTCGCGATTGCGAAAATTATGATCCAAATGTTTTTTTCGCGATACATATAGCTTCACTTTTAATCAGGTCTAAGTAGATATTACTGATTGGTGCACTAAGTATTGTTGTAACATCACAGCACTATGTCTGTAGCATGTACGTATGGACAGCAGAGAAATATCTCTCACATGCACATTGCACATCCATTTTCCTGCCGCACACTATATACACCCCCCCCCCCCCCCCCCCACACACACACACACACACACAAACACAGTCTATAGATTAGAGTTTGTGTCCTGTTGGTCAGGATTTAGGAGAAGCTTTCTTTTTCTTCCCGCTAGTATTTGCTGGTTCATTCAGAGTTACCCAGGGTGCACCACGGGGAGGCGAACCAGCTATACACCCCATACCGTACCGTCACTTCACTAGCCATGTACATCTCTGCTCAGCTGGCCAATATCCGATTGCTCAGACCCCACACACATACAATCGCAATACAATCCGATCTTATAACGGTAACATTAAATCTGATATTTCCCCTTCAAAGACAAAATACTTTTTGATGTTTTGCTAAGGACAATATTTACAATACTTGTATTAAAAAAAATTGGATTATATGCTTGCATCTTTATCCCGCAGCGCATGTTGGAGCGGGGCTATGACCGGACCTGGGTCCACGCTGAGAAGCAGGCCATTGTGAGGAAGATCTGTTCTAAGCTCAAGAGGAAGTTTAAGGGCAATCACCCTAGGATGGCGATATAAAAAAAATGGTCGGATTTGAAAAGGAGGAATTCGGAGCGGATCAGAGAGATCCGTGACAGAATATGCCCAGGTGCAATGCTTACATTACTTTTGTATCTCTCGCCAGCACTCTGTAATGTATATATACAGTTATGAAAATAAGTATTTTATCCCTTTACAAATGATAACTTATTAACTGGTGTGACATGTAGCAAATCAGCCGGTTACATCATACATCTCTACCTCGCCATGAGTATATATATATATATTTATACACACAGCGAGGTACAGATATATGATGTAACCGGCTGATTTTGTGCGTTTTACACACACAGCAATATATATATATATATGTGTGTGTGTGTATATACATAAACTGCAATCATCATACTGTATTCCAGTAAAAGGCCTCGTACATCATTACATTTGATATATCCCCCACTTAACTCCTTAACACCCGATGACGTACATGTACATCAGATCTGGACGTGACTTAAAGCCCAGTGATATAAATGTACTGCATGGTGATCGGGCGGAAGCAGGGGTCCGGCATACATAGTACATAACATAGTACATAAGGCCAAAAAAAGACATTTGTCCATCCATTTCGGCCTGTTATCCTGCAAGTTGATCCAGAGGAAGGCCCCACTTTAGGGGAATAAAAAAATTCCTTCCCGACTCCAATCAGGCAATCAGAATAACTCCCTGGATCAACGACCCCTCTCTAGTAGCCATAGCCTGTAATATTATTACACTCCAGAAATACATCCAGGTCCCTCTTGAATTCCTTTATTGTACTCACCATCACCACCTCCTCAGGCAGAGAGTTCCATAGTCTCACTGCTCTTACCGTAAAGAATCCTCTTCTATGTTTGTGTACAAACCTTCTTTCCTCCAGACGCAGAGGATGTCCCCTCCTCACAGTCACAGTCCTGGGGATAAATAGATGATGGGATAGATCTCTGTACTGACCCCTGATATATTTATACATATTAATTAGATCTCCCCTCAGTCGTCTTTTTTCCAAAGTGAATAACCCTAATTTTGATAATCTTTCAGGACCCTCTCCAGCTCTGCTATGTCTGCCTTGTTTACAGGAGCCAAGAACTGTACACAGTACTCCATGTGTGGTCTGACTAGCGATTTGTAAAGTGGTAGGACTATGTTTTTATCACGGGCATCTATGCCCCTTCTGATGCAACCCATTATCTTGTTGGCCTTGGCAGCAGCTGCCTGACACTGTTTTTTGCAGCTTAGTTTGCTGTTTATTAAAATTCCTAGGTCCTTTTCCATGTCAGTGTTACCAAGTGTTTCACCATTTAGTATGTACGGGTGACTTGCATTATTCCTTCCCATGTGCATAACTTTACATTTGTCAGTATTAAACCTCATCTGCCACTTATCTGCCCAAGCCTCCAATCTATCCAGATCCCTCTGTAGTAGTATATTGTCCTCTTCAGTGTTAATTACTTTACACAGTTTAGTGTCATCTGCGAAAATTGATACTTTACTGTGCAAGCCTTCTACAAGATCATTAATAAATATATTGAAGAGAATAGGGCCCAATACTGACCCCTGAGGTACTCCACTAGTGACAGTGACCCAATCTGAGTATGTACCGTTAATAACCACCCTCTGTTTTCTATCATTGAGCCAGTTACTTACCCACATACAGACGTTTTCTCCCAGTCCGAGCATTCTCATTTTATATACTAACCTTTTATGAGGTACAGTGTCAAATGCTTTGGAGAAGTCCAGATATACGACATCCATTGATTCGCCGCTGTCAAGTCTAGAACTTACCTCCTCATAGAAACTGATTAAATTAGTTTGGCATGACCGATCCCTCACAAAGCCATGCTGATATGGCGTTATTTGCTTATTTCCATTGAGATGCTCTAAGATAGCATCTCTCAGAAAACCTTCAAACAGTTTACCCACAACAGATGTTAAACTTACCTGCCTATAGTTTCCAGGCTCTGTTTTTGGACCCTTTTTGAATATTGGCACCACATTTGCCATGCGCCAATCCTGTGGGACATTCCCTGTCAGTATAGAGCCTGCAAATATCAGAAATAAGGGTCTGGCTATGACATTACTTAATTCCCTTAGGATACGGGGGTGTATGCCATCCGGTCCTGGCGATTTGTCTATTTGAATCTTTTTAGGTCGCTGATGTACTTCTTCCTGGGTCAGACAGGCAGTCACTGATAGCCAGACTGTATGCGCCGGCATCGGCATTAACCCCAGCACGGCTGCAGTCAGCGCAGACCCCGGCACGTGCGAGCTTCAGACATGTGTGGGGTGTCCATCGGGTCCCCACGCTGCTGTGACGTGGACCCTTAGGCATCGTGGCTGCCTTCCGGGAGGGCCTATGAGATCCAGCCCCCTGTATTACACTGGTAATGCACTTACAGCCAATGCATTACAATACAGAAGTATTGTAATGCATTGTAAAGGGGATCAGACCCCCAAAAGGTGAAGTCCCAGGGGTAGACAAAAAAGAAACTGAAAAAAAAAGTTTAAAAATATAGGTTTAAAAAACAGAAATTTTAAGAAAAAAATAGCGTCATTTTTTCAAAATAAAGTTAGATAAAAATTGAAAAAAATAGTGAAAAAAAGAAAAGAAGACATATTATGTATCACCGCGTCCGTATCGACCGGCTCTATAAAAATATCACATGACCTAACCCCTCAGATGAACACTGTTAAAAAAATAACAACTGTGCTAAATAAACAATTTTTTTGGCACATTACATCACTAAAAGTGCAACACGAAGCGATCAAAATGGTGTATGACCCCCAAAATAGTAACCAATATCCGTTACCTCATCCCGCTAAAAATCAGCTGCTACTTAAGACAATCGCCCAAAAAATAAAACAAATATGGCTCTCAGAATATGGAGACACTAAAATATGATTTATTTAGGTTCAAGTATTCTATTATTGTGTAATAATAAAAAAATAAAAAAAGTATACATATTAGGTATCCATCTGTGATAACCAGCTGTATAAAAATATCACATGACCTAACCCCTCAGGTGAACACCATAAAAAAAAAGAAAATAAAAACTGTGTCAAAAAAGCTATTTTTTTGTTACCTTACATCAGAAAAAGTGTAATACCAAGTGATCAAATTTTTGGTAAATTTAGTATTTTTTTAAAAATAAAAATGAAATTTTGTGACAGAATTTTTCCACTGTCATGAAATACAATATGTGATGAGAAAATAATCTCATAATGGTCTGGATAAGTAGTGGCGTTTTTAAAGCTACTACCACATAAATTAACACGTCAGATTTGCTAAAAATGGCCTGGGCAGAAAGGTGAAAAATGGCCAGGTCATTAAGGGGTGAATTTGCATTTGTTATGAGTTCTGAGTTGTTTGTCTAAATTATAAACATTGTGTGATTACAGGGGTTCCAGTTCCCTCTGTACGTCACAGGCCTTCTACAGAGGATATGGTGGAGGCATTGGAGGAGGAGGAGGAGGGAGAGCATGCTGGACCCTCCCAGCACCACCTGATGTGGGCAAAATGGTGGAGGTGGAGGCCGAAGAGGCTGGTCCCTCTCAGCAGCCGCATTTCCCCACAGCTCCTGATGAGGAAGAAGAGGAGGAGGTTGTCACCAGCCCCTGCCAGGAGGGTAAATATATGCACGCAGCAATATAATTCTGTATCCATACCATGAACAGAAACAAAGGGCCAAAAATGAGGGGACAACACACACTACAGTAAAAGAAAACACTGGACACTAACTTTGTAATCTACATAAAAACCATTAACTAACCAATAGGGATGAGCGAACCCGAACTGTATAGTTCGTGTTCGTACCGAATTTTGGGGTGTCCGTGACACGGACCCGAACCCGAACATTTTCGTAAAAGTCTGTGTTCGGGTTCGGTGTTCGGCGCTTTCTTGGCGCTTTTTGAAAGGCTGCAAAGCAGCCAATCAACAAGCGTCATACTACTTGCCCCAAGAGGCCATCACAGCCTTGCCTACTATTGGCATGGCTGTGATTGGCCAGTGCAGCATGTGACCCAGCCTCTATATAAGCTTGGGTCACGTAGCGCTGCACGTCACTCTGCTGATTCAAGCATAGGGAGAGGTTGCTGCTGCGACGTTAGGGCGAGATTAGGCAGATTAACTCCTCCAAAAGACTTCATTCTGTGATCGATCTGCAGCTGTGGATCATTGAAGTGCTAATATCGACTTGCTCACTTTTTTGAGGCTGCCCAGAGCGTTTTTATATCACTTTTTTCTGGGGTGTTCGGCGGCCATTTTGTGGATTGTGGTGCGCCAGCACAAGCTATCACCAAGTGCATTTAACCATCAATAGTGTGGTTATTTTTTGGCCATATACTACATCAGCTGCAGGCTGAGCCTGTGTCACCGAAGTGCATTTAACCATCAACAGTCTGGTTATTTTTTGGCCATATACTACATCAGCTGCAGGCTGAGCCTGTGTCACCGAAGTGCATTTAACCATCAACAGTCTGGTTATTTTTTGGCCATATACTACATCAGCTGCAGGCTGAGCCTCTGTCACCGAAGTGCATTTAACCATCAACAGTCTGGTTATTTTTTGGCCATATACTACATCTGGTGCAGGCTGAGCCTGTGTCACCCAAGTGCATTTAACCATCAATAGTGTGGTTATTTTTTGGCCATATACTACATCAGGGGCAAGTTGAGCCTGTCACCCAGCGCCTAAAAAATAGACCTGACATTTCTATTCAACCAAATTTGTACTGTTTTAGCTGGTCAAGTTATTTGTAGTGACCGTAAAAGCACACTTTCTGTTCTGGGTTGAAAAACTATTCCCAAATTTGCCATTCTCAAAATAACTAGTTTCTGCTATATGAGGCCTACTTGAAATCTATCCCAAAAAGGATATCTTAGGCCTCTTTCAGACGACAGTATGGCTTTTTCAGTGTTTTGCGGTCCGTTTTAAACGGATCCGTTGTTCAGTTTTTTTGTTTCCGTTGTGTTTCCGTTTCTGTTCCGTTTTTCCGTTCCGTTTTTCCGTATGGCAAATACAGTATACAGTAATTTCATAGAAAAAATTGGGCTGGGCATAACATTTTAAATAGATGGTTCCGCAAAAAACAGAACGGATACGGAAGACATACGGATGCATTTCCGTATGCATTCCGTTTTTTTGCGGACCCATAGACTTTAATGGAGCAACGGAACGTGATTTGCGGCCAAATATAGGACATGTTCTATCTTTAAACGGAACGGAAATACGGAAACGGAATGCATATGGAACACATTCCGTTTTTTTTGCGGAACCATTGAAATGAATGGTTCCGTATACGGACCGCAAAAAAGGCCCGCAAAACGGAAAAAAAAAACGGCCGTGTGAAAGAGGCGTTACATTGAAGGTGCTGATAGTGTCATTCAGAAAAACTTAACACACACGCTACCGTGCAGATACAAGTCTAATTCTGTTATTAAACCTATACCTGTCACACAGTGCAAAAAAAAAACAGGCCTCACATTTCTATTCAACCAAATCTGTACTGTTTTAGCTGGCAAGTTATTTGTAGTGACCGTAAAAGCACATTTTTTGTTCTGGGTTGAAAAACTATTCCCAAATTTGCCATTCTCAAAATAACTAGTTTCTGCTATATGAGGCCTACTTGAAATCTATCCCAAAAAGGATATCTTACATTGAAGGTGCTGATAGTGTCATTCAGAAAAACTTAACACACACGCTACCGTGCAGATACAAGTCTAATTCTGTGATTAAACCTATACCTGTCACACAGCGCAAAAAAAAACAGGCCTCGCATTTCTATTCAACCAAATCTGTACTGTTTTAGCTGGTCAAGTTATTTGTAGTGACCGTAAAAGCACACTTTTTGTTCTGGGTTGAAAAACTATTCCCAAATTTGCAATTCTCAAAATTGTGGTGAACGGGAACAATGAGGAAAACATCTAATAAGGGACGCGGACGCGGACGTGGACATGGTCGTGGTGGTGTTAGTGGACCCTCTGGTGCTGGGAGAGGACGTGGCCGTTCTGCCACAGCCACTCGTCCTAGTAAACCAACTACCTCAGGTCCCAGTAGCCAGCAGAATTTACAGCGATATTTGGTGGGGCCCAATGCCGTTCTAAGGATGGTGAGGCCTGAGCAGGTACAGGCATTAGTCAATTGGGTGGCCGACAGTGGATCCAGCACGTTCACATTATCTCCCACCCAGTCTTCTGCAGAAAGCGCACAGATGGCGCATGAAAACCAAGCCCATCGGTCTGTCACATCACCCCCATGCATATCAGGGAAACTGTCTGAGCCTCAAGTTATGCAGCAGTCTCTTATGCTGTTTGAAGACTCTGCTGCCAGGGTTTCCCAAGGGCATCCACCTAGCCCTTCCCCAGGGGTGGAAGAGATAGAATGCACTAACGCACAACCACTTATTTTTCCTGATGATGAGGACATGGGAATACCACCTCAGCACGTCTCTGATGATGACGAAACACAGGTGCCAACTGCTGCGTCTTTCTGCAGTGTGCAGACTGAACAGGAGGTCAGGGGTCAAGACTGGGTGGAAGACGATGCAGGGGACGATGAGGTCCTAAACCCCACATGGAATGAAGGTCGTGCCACTGACTTTCAGAGTTCGGAGGAAGAGGCAGTGGTGAGACCGAGCCAACAGCGTAGCAAAAGAGGGAGCAGTGGGCAAAATCAGAACACCCGCCGCCAAGAGACTCCGCCTGCTACTGACCGCCGCCATCTGGGACCGAGCACCCCAAAGGCAGCTTCAAGGAGTTCCCTGGCATGGCACTTCTTCAAACAATGTGCTGACGACAAGACACGAGTGGTTTGCACGCTGTGCCATCAGAGCCTGAAGCGAGGCATTAACGTTCTGAACCTTAGCACAACCTGCATGACCAGGCACCTGCATGCAAAGCATGAACTGCAGTGGAGTAAACCCCTTAAAAACAAGGAACTCACTCAGGCTCCCCCTGCTACCTCTTCTGCTGCTGCCGCCGCCTCGGCCTCTTCTGCTGTTGCCGCCGCCTCGGCCTCTTCCTCCGCCTCTGGAGGAACGTTGGCACCTGCCGCCCAGCAAACATGGGATGTACCACCAACACCACCACCTGCGTCACCAAGCAGCTCAACCATGTCACACGGCAGCGTTCAGCTCTCCATCTCACAAACATTTGAGAGAAAGCGTAAATTCCCACCTAGCCACCCTCGATCCCTGGCCCTGAATGCCAGCATTTCTAAACTACTGGCCTATGAAATGCTGTCATTTAGGCTGGTGGACACACACAGCTTCAAACAGCTCATGTCGCTTGCTGTCCCACAGTATGTTGTTCCCAGCCGGCACTACTTCTCCAAGATAGCCGTGCCTTCCCTGCACAACCAAGTGTCGGATAAAATCAAGTGTGCACTGCGCAACGCCATCTGTGGCAAGGTCCACCTAACCACAGATACGTGGACCAGTAAGCACGGCCAGTGACGCTATATCTCCCTAACTGCACACTGGGTAAATGTAGTGGCGGCTGGGCCCCAGGCGGAGAGCTGTTTGGCGCACGTCCTTCCGCCGACCAAAGGATCGCAGGGCAACATTCTTTGCCTCCTGTCTCCTCCTCCTCCTACTCGGCTTTCTCCTCCTCTTCTTCCACCTGCTCATCCAGTCAGCCACACACCTTCACCACCAACTTCAGCACAGCCCGGGGTAAACGTCAGCAAGCCGTTCTGAAACTCATATGTTTGGGGGACAGGCCCCACACCGCACAGGAGTTGTGGCGGGGTATAGAACAACAGACCGACGAGTGGTTGCTGCCGGTGAGCCTCAAGCCCGGCCTGGTGGTGTGCGATAATGGGCGAAATCTCGTTGCCTGGCGCATGTGCTGAATTAGGTGGTGCAGAAGTTCATTCACAACTACCCCGACATGTCAGAGCTGCTGCATAAAGTGCGGGCCGTCTGTTCGCGCTTCCGGCGTTCACATCCTGCCGCTGCTCGCCTGTCTGCGCTACAGCGTAACTTCGGCCTTCCCGCTTACCGCCTCATATGCGACATGCCCACCAGGTGGAACTCCACCTTGCACATGCTGGACAGACTGTGCGAGCAGCAGCAGGCCATAGTGGAGTTTCAGCTGCAGCACGCACGGGTGAGTCGCACTGCGGATCAGCCCCACTTCACCACCAATGACTGGGCCTCCATGCGAGACCTGTGTGCCCTGTTGCGCTGTTTCGAGTACTCCACCAACATGGCCAGTGGCGATGACGCCGTTATCAGCGTTACAATACCACTTCTATGTCTCCTTGAGAAAACACTTAGGGCGATGATGGAAGAGGAGGTGGCCCAGGAGGAAGAGGGGTCATTTTTAGCACTTTCAGGCCAGTCTCTTCGAAGTGACTCAGAGGGAGGTTTTTTGCAACAGCAGAGGCCAGGTACAAATGTGGCCAGACAGGGCCCACTACTGGAGGACGAGGAGGACGAGGATGAGGAGGAGGTGGAGGAGGATGAGGATGAAGCATGTTCACAGCGGGGTGGCACCCAACGCAGCTCGGGCCCATCACTGGTGCGTGGCTGGGGGGAAACACAGGACAATGACGATACGCCTCCCACAGAGGACAGCTTGTCATTACCTCTGGGCACATGAGCGACTACATGCTGCAGTGCCTGCGCAACGACAGCAGAGTTGCCCACATTTTAACGTGTGCGGACTACTGGGTTGCCACCCTGCTGGATCCCCGGTACAAAGACAATGTGCCCACTTTACTTCCTACACTGCAGCATGATAGGAAGATGCGCGAGTACAAGCGCACGTTGGTAGACGCGCTACTGAGAGCATTCCCAAATGTCACAGGGGAACCAGTGGAAGCCCAAGGCGAAGGCAGAGGAGGAGCAAGAGGTCGCCAACGCAGCTGTGTCACGGCCAGCTCCTCTGAGGGCAGGGTTAGCATGGCAGAGATGTGGAAAAGTTTTGTCACCACGCCACAGCTAACTGCACCACCACCTGATACGGAATGTGTTAGCAGGAGGCAACATTTCAATAACATGGTGAAACAGTACCTGTGCACACCCCTCCACGTACTGACTGATGGTTTGGCCCCATTCAACTTCTGGGTCTCCAAATTGTCCACGTGGCCAAAGCTAACCTTTTATGCCTTGGAGGTGCTGGCCTGCCCCGCGGCCAGCGTTTTGTCTGAACGTGTATTCAGCACGGCAGGGGGCGTCATTACAGACAAACGCGGCCGCCTGTCTACAGCCAATGTGGACAAGCTGACGTTCATAAAAATGAACCAGGCATGGATCCCACAGGACCTGTCCATCCCTTGTGCAGATTAGACATTAACTACCTCCCCTTAACAATATATTATTGTACTCCAGGGCACTTCCTCATTCAATCCTATTTTTATTTTCATTTTACCATTATATTGCGGGGCAACCCAAAGTTGAATGAACCTCTCCTCTGTCTGGGTGCCGGGGCCTAAATATATGACAGTGGCCTGTTCCAGTGGTGGGTGACGTGAAGCCTGATTCTCTGCTATGACATGAAGACTGATTCTGTGCTGACATGAAGCCAGATTCTCTGTTACGGGACCTCTCTCCTCTGCCTGGGTGCCTGGGCCTAAATATGTGACAGTGGCCTGTTACAGTGGTGGGTGACGTGAAGCCTGATTCTCTGCTATAACATGAAGACTGATTCTGTGCTGACATGAAGCCAGATTCTCTGTTACGGGACCTCTCTCCTCTGCCTGGGTGCCTGGGCCTAAATATGTGACAGTGGCCTGTTCCAGTGGTGGGTGATGTGAAGCCTGATTCTCTGCTATGACATGAAGACTGATTCTCTGCTGACATGAAGCCAGATTCTCCTTTACGGGACCTCTTTCCTCTGTTTGGGTGCCGGGGACTAAATATGTGACAGTGGCCTGTTCCAGTGGTGGGTGACGTGAAGCCTGATTCTCTGCTATGACATAAAGACTGATTCTCTGCTGACATGAAGCCAGATTTATCTGTTACGGGACCTCTCTCCTCTGCCTGGGTGCCTGGGCCTAAATATGTGACAGTGGCCTGTTCCAGTGGTGGGTGACGTGAAGCCTGATTCTCTGCTATAACATGAAGACTGATTCTGTGCTGACATGAAGCCAGATTCTCTGTTACGGGACCTCTCTCCTCTGCCTGGGTGCCTGGGCCTAAATATGTGACAGTGGCCTGTTCCAGTGGTAGGTGACGTGAAGCCTGATTCTCTGCAATAACATGAAGACTGATTCTGTGCTGGCATGAAGCCAGATTCTCTGTTACGGGACCTCTCTCCTCTGCCTCGGTGCCTGGGCCTAAATATGTGACAGCGGCCTGTTCCAGTGGTGGGTGACGTGAAGCCTGATTCTCTGCTATGACATGAAGACTGATTCTCTGCTGACATGAAGCCAGATTCTCTGTTACGGGACCTCTCTCCTCTGTCTGGGTTCCTGGGCCTAAATATGTGACAGTGGCCTGTTCCAGTGGTGGGTGACGTGAAGCCTGATTCTCTGCTATGACATGAAGACTGATTCTGTGCTGACATGAAGCCAGATTCTCTGTTACGGGACCTCTCTCCCCTGCCTGGGTGCCTGGGCCTAAATATGTGACAGTGGCCTGTTCCAGTGGTGGGTGACGTGAAGCCTGATTCTCTGCTATAACATGAAGACTGATTCTGTGCTGACATGAAGCCAGATTCTCTGTTACGGGACCTCTCTCCTCTGCCTTTGTGCCTGGGCCTAAATATGTGACAGTGGCCTGTTCCAGTGGTGGGTGACGTGAAGCCTGATTCTCTGCTATAACATGAAGACTGATTCTGTGCTGACATGAAGCCAGATTCTCTGTTACGGGACCTCTCTCCTCTGCCTGGGTGCCTGGGCCTAAATATGTGACAGTGGCCTGTTCCAGTGGTGGGTGACGTGAAGCCTGATTCTCTGCTATGACATGAAGACTGATTCTCTGCTAACATGAAGCCAGATTCTCTTTTACGGGACCTCTCTCCTCTGTCTGGGTGCCAGGGCCTAAATATGTGACAGTGGCCTGTTCCAGGGGTGGGTGACGTGAAGCCTGATTCTCTGCTATGACATGAAGACTGATTCTCTGCTGACATGAAGCCAGATTCTCTGTTACGGGACCTCTCTCCTCTGCCTGGGTGCCTGGGCCTAAATATGTGACAGTGGCCTGTTCCAGTGGTGGGTGACGTGAAGCCTGATTCTCTGCTATGACATGAAGACTGATTCTCTGCTGACATGAAGCCAGATTCTCTGCTATGGCATGAAGAGACTGATTCTCTGCTGACGTGAAGCCAGATTCTCTGCTATGGGACCTCTGTCCAATTGATATTAGTTAATTTTTATTTTTTTTATTTTTATTTTAATTAATTTCCCTATCCACATTTGTTTGCAGGGGATTTACCTACATGTTGCTGCCTTTTGCAGCCTTCTAGCTCGTTCCTGGGCTGTTTTACAGCCTTTTTAGTGCCGAAAAGTTCGGGTCCCCATTGACTTCAATGGGGTTCGGGACGAAGTTCGGGTCGGGTTCGGATCCCGAACCCGAACATCTCCGGGAAGTTCGGCCGAACTTCTCGAACCCGAACATCCAGGTGTTCACTCAACTCTACTAATGACCTCTCCAAGAGCTAATTGGAGTGAGGTGTCAGCCAACTGGAGTCCAATCAATGAGAGGAGATTGGAGGTTTTGGTTACAGCTGCCCTGCCCTATAAAAAACACACACCAGTTCTGGGTTTGCTTTTCACAAGAAGCATTGCCTGATGTGAATGATGCCTCGCACAAAAGAGCTCCCAGAAGACCTACGATTAAGAATTGTTGACTTGCATAAAGCTGGAAAGGGTTATAAAAGTATCTCCAAAAGCCTTGCTTTTTATCAGTCGACGGTAAGAAAAATTGTCTATAAATGGAGAAAGTTCAGCACTGCTGCTACTCTCCCTAGGAGTGGCCATCCTGTAAAGATGACTGCAAGAGCACAGCACAGACTGCTCACTGAGGTGAAGAAGAATCCTAGAGTGTCAGCTAAAGACTTACAAATGTCTCTGGCATATGCTAACATCCCTGTTAGCGAATCTACGATATGTAAAACACTAAACAAGAATGGATTTCATGGGAGGATACCACAGAGGAAGCCACTGCTGTCCAAAAAAAAACATTGCTGCACGTTTAGAGTTTGCACAAGAGCACCTTGATGTTCCACAGCAGTACTGGCAAAATATTCTGTGGACAGATGAAACCAAAGTTGAGTTGTTTGGAAGAAACACACAACACTATGTGTGGAGAAAAAGAGGCACAGCACACCAACATCAAAACCTCATCCCAACTGTGGAGTATGGTGGTGGGGGCATCATGGTTTGGGGCTGCTTTGCTGCGTCAGGGCCTGGACGGATTGCTATCATCAAAGGAAAATTTATTCCCAAGTTTATCAAGACATTTTGCAGAAGAACTTAAGGCCATCTGTCCACCAGCTGAAGCTCAACAGAAGATGGATGTTGCAAAAGGACAACGACCCAAAGAATAGAACTAAATCAACAACAGAATGGCTTAAACAGAAGAAAATACACCTTCTGGAGTGGCCCAGTCAGAGTCCTGACCTCAACCCGATTGAGATGCTGTGGCATGACCTCAAGAAAGCAATTCACACCAGACATCCCAAGAATATTGCTGAACTGAAACAGTTCTGTAAAGAGGAATGGTCAAGAATTACTCCTGCCCGTTGTGCACGTCTGATCTGCAACTACAGGAAACATTTGGTTGAAGTTATTGCTCCCAAAGGAGGTTCAACCAGTTATTAAATCCAAGGGTTCACATACTTTTTCCACCTGCACTGTGAATGTTTACATGGTGTGTTCAATAAAAACATGGTAACATTTAATTCTTTGTGTGTTATTAGTTTAAGCAGACTGTGATTTTCTATTGTTGTGACTTAGATGAAGATCAGATCACATTGTATGACCAATTTGTGCAGAATCCATATCATTTCAAAGGGTTCACATACTTTTTCTTGCAACTGTGTATATATATATATATATATATTTACATATATATATTTATATAATCACATGACACGGCACAGCCTCAAGAAAATGTGCGTTTATTCAACCAAAAGCGACGTTTCAGTCCACACACTGGGACCTTTCTTAAGCAGTGACAAAAGTGAATGGTGCCATTTACAAATACACTGAGCAAAAATATAAACGCAACACTTTCGGTTTTGCTCCCATTTTGCATGAGCTGAACTCAAAGATCTGAAACATTTTCTACATACACAAAAGACCCATTACTCTCAAATATTGTTCACAAATCTGTCTAAATCTGTGTTAGTAAGCACTTCTCATTTGCCAAGATAATCCATCCCACCTCACAGGTGTGGCATATCAAGGTGCTGATTAGACAGCATAAATATATCACAGATGTACTTTAGACTTTCCACAATAAAAGGCCACTCTGATATGTGCAGTTTGATCACACAGCACAATGCCACAGATGTCGCAACGTTTGAAGGAGCGTGCAATTGGCATGCTGACTGCAGGAATGCCTACCAGAGTTGTTGCCCATGCAATGAATGTTCATTTCTCTACCATAAGCCATCTCCAAAGGCGTTTCAGAGAATTTGGCAGTACATCCAACCACCCTCACAACCGCAGACCGCAGACCACACCAGCCCAGGAACTCCACATCAAGCACGTCTAAGACCAGCCATCCGGACAGCTGCAGCAACAATCGGTTTGCATAACCAAAGAATTTCTGCACAAACTGTCAGAAACCGTCTCAGGGAAGCTCATCTGCATGCTCATCGTCCTCATCGGGGTCTGGACCTTACTGCAGTTCGTCGCCGTAACCGACTTGAGTGGGCAAATGCATCTGGCACGTTGGAGAGGCGTTCTGTTCACGGATGAGTCCCGGTTTTAACTGTTCAGGGCAGATGGCCGACAGCGTGTGTGGTGTCGTGTGGGTGAGCAGTTTGCTGACGTCAACCTTGTGGATCGAGTGGCCCATGGTGGCGGTGGGGTTATGGTTTGGGCAGGCGTATGTTATGGACAACGAACACAGGTGCATTTTATTAATGGCATTATGAATGCACAGAGATACCGTGACAAGATCCTGAGGCCCATTGTTGTGCCATTTATCCATGACCATCACCTCATGTTGCAGCATGATAATGCACGGTGGGATCTGTACACAATTCCTGGAAGCTGAAAACATCCCAGTTCTTGCATGGCCAGCATACTCACCGGACATGTCACCAGCATATTTGGGATTCTCTGGATCGGCGTATATGACAGCGTGTTCCAGTTCCTGCCAATATTCTGCAACTTCGCACAGCTATTGAAGAGGAGTGGACCAACATTCCACAGGCCACAATCAACAACCTGATCAACTCTATGCGACGGAGATGTGTTGCACTGCATGAGGCAAATGGTGGCCACACCAGATACTGACTGGTTTTCTGACTCCCCCCCCCCTCAGTAAGGCAAAACTGTGCACATTTCAGAGTGGACTTTTATTGTGGGAAGTCTAAGGCACACCTGTGCAATATTCATGCTGTCTAATCAGCACCTTGATATGCCACACCTGTGAGGTGGGATGGATTATCTCGGCAAAGGAGAAGTGCTCACTAACACAGATTTAGACAGATTTGTGAACAATATTTGAGAGTAATGGGTCTTTTGTGTATGTAGAAAATGTTTTAGATCTTTGAGTTCAGCTCATGCAAAATGGGAGCAAAACCGAATGTGTTGCGTTTATAATTTTGCTCAGTGTACAAAATCAGGTGATTATTTAATGAAAACTATTAATAATTGAATTAGATTGGGGACTATTCTGGAGGCAGAGCCCGTCATTAAAGATGTATATGCAGCGGTGGCACAGAGTAACAGGGCGCTCACCTCATTAAACACTTAAAGAGGACATTCTGCTCATACGACAAAATATGAGACAAATAAAGGAGCGTGTTGGCGAGTGGAAGGCCGTGTCAGTGCTATAGAGGATCAAATGCCACCAGTAAAAAGGGATTTACAGCGTGTAATACATAATGTCACACTGCTCATTTCTAAATCAGATGACCTTGAAAACAGGTTATGGCGCAATAATGTCCGAATCATTGGTGTGCCTGAACATATAGAAGGAGCGGATGCTGTGTCGTTTTTTCAGAAATGGCTTGCTGACAAAATTGGGAGACAACTATCTCCGTTTTTTTGCTATTGAGTGGGCTCATTGTGTACCATTCCGCCTACCACCGGGGGCGCCGCCGAGGCCTATTCTGATTAAAGTCCTGCATTTTAGAGATTGTGATGCCATCTTAAAAGGAGCAAGAGACTGTGCAGATCTTACTATAAATGAAAATCATATCTCGCTGTTCCCTGACTTCTCTGCAGAAATCCAAAAGAAAAGAGCACGCTTCCTAGATGTAAAAAAAAGAAGTTGAGACAGAGTATATGCTTACTATTGGGCCATATGGTGAGTGGCAGCAGGTGCCTACTTTTCTGTATTTGGTTTGAAAATGGGTACCCTTAGGTTCATTGCCTGGAATGTGAGGGGAATGGGCCAGACTTCAAAACGTCATGCGATCTTCCATGCTCTGCAAACATACCAACCGGCAATTCTTTGCCTATCTGAAACGCACCTTACAGCTGACAAAACTCATATAATACACAGAGCATGGATGGCGCATGAATTTCATTCTACTTATTCTACTCATGCGCGTGGTGTTAGTATTCTAATACATAGATCTATTACCTTCGAAGCTAGAGACAAGTGCATTGACAATAATGGAGGATTTATATGTGTAGACTGTTCTATTTTTTATTTTAGGCTGATTCTGGTGGCAGTATACATTCCCCCACCGTACTCCACCAAGGTTATGACAAAAATACTAGTGTTCACAGCCAAGTTTCCTGGTTTCCCGATACTTATGGTGGGAGACATTAATATGCCCATGGACAAGTCTTTGGACAGGTTCACTCCAAATGCTGATGTACTAGGCCCCGCACCCTCAGCATTGGCTAGATTGATATCAGAGGTGGATATGTGTAATCTCTGGAGGGCCAAACATCAGGAAGAAAGGCAATATTCTTGCTACTCTTCTTCACATAATTCCCTGTCCAGAATTAACCTGGTTCTGGGTTCTCTGTCCTTATTGGAACTTGTCTAAGAGATCTTTTACCTTCCCCAGAGTGTATCTGACCACTCTCCCATCCTGGCGCAATTAAAGTTAGGAAACTTGGGGCAAAATTCAAGACCTATTTGGCATTTGAATCCGTTCTGGCTTCAGCTAGTGGATACTGGCGGTACCATTCCTAATGCACTGGGGGGATTTTTTAACTCCAGCAGTGGAACTGCCACTATTCCAATAGTATGGGATACAATGAAGGCATATATAAGAGGTGTCTATGTTAAAAGTATTAGCGCCCACAAGACCAAAAGTAGGGCTCTCTCTGTAGAGTTATCTAATATAGTATTGGCCACTGTAATGGAACGCCTAGCACCCCGACCGGGTACCTCCGTCGATAGATGCTCCTAGTGCTTCCAGAGGACTCCAAGCTCTCCACTTGACACCGTCAGCGCTGCAGACCCCACGAACCGCCGAAGCTTGGTGGAGGTCTTGCCGTCTCCTACCCACCCTGGACCTACGACAAGGCTCCAGGCTCCAGTGGGTGAACCTCTCCTACATACAGAGAGCAGTAACCATGAACAAGCTCTTACAAGAGCTTCTACTCAGGGGAGTATTGTGATATAGCAATCCCCAAGAGTGTAGTTATCGCATTCCCCAAACATGAGCCAGAACTTCATGAAGGTATAAAGCAGCACACTTTATTGAGGGCTACCCACCCGTATTTATGCAGGTCCCCATCTGGTGGACACGCCCCTAGGGGACTAGAAGGAAGACTGTGACACAGGACAGATATTCAGCAACTCAGGATACACAGACACAACACATCCCCACAATGCATCATGGTTTCCTCCTCTCTGCCCTGGAGACACCCGAGGAGCAATTCAATTATCTCTCAGGACAAAGGGAAATCGCCAATACACATGTGGAGACAACAGGACAGAAATCACCACCCAAACACACAATGTCACACCCCCACAGCAACCACAGACATTTAACATATCCCCAGATAGCTCAAGTCTGAGTGCATATCATTAGGTGAATGGCACTCAGAATACACGAATACAATAAAATTAGCTATCTGGGTACCCTCACATAACAAAATACAATTCCAAAGACAGATTTAAGCTGTGCGGCCGGTCTGTCTTCTCCTTTAAAGTTAGTATGGGCCATAATCCTGAGGCAAGAGGCTGGTAAACAGGCCTCTCCAAAACCCAGTGGCGAGGTTGGTTTCGCCACACATCTCCCCCTCCCAGGGAAGACTAACCAGATACCTGAGTTAGTCTGGCAGTCCAACCACAACCCAATACTGGACCTGTTAAATTTTGGGGCCTGGCTCTGTTTTGTATGTCCCCAGCTGTTGAGTGAGCATCTGCGACTCCTTGCTTCCTTGTGGTTCTCTAGCTTGGAGCTGGAGGTACTTGGTGGGCAGAGGCCGACTACACTCTGCCCAGATGCCAGCTCTTCTGCTGGGGTAGCCAGTGGGGAGTCAGCCTCTGGACAAGAGGATAGGGGAGGGCAGAGGCCTACTGCGCTCTGCCCAGATGCCAGCTCTTCTGCTGGGGTAGCCTGTGGGAAGTCCGGCTCTGGAGAAGAGGATAGGGCAGAGGCCAGCGGCGCTCTGCCCTGATGCCAGCGCTTCAGCTGGAGAGGGGTCAGTGGGGTTTAAAGCCTTACCCACTACCCTCAGTATTGGGCTTGGAGAGAGCTGTGGAGGGGGGCTATCACTTACCCCCTCCTCTGGATACCCCGTCTGCCGCTGGGGAGAGAGACCAACTGTCTCCTCTCCCTGTAGAGTATACTGCCGCTGGGTAGTGAGACCGGCTGTCTCCACTACCAGTGATTCTGGTTGTTGCAGAGATGAGGGACCGACAATCTCCTCTCCCTGTACTCCCAGTGGCAGTTGGGGATCTGGGCCGTCTGCCCAGCCACCCTGTTGGGACAGTGGAGTGACTACGGTCCAATCTCCACCTGCCGACTGGGGTTCCTCCCAGTACCAGTCTATGAAGTCCCCTACCTCCACAGTTGGTGAGGAAGTAGGGGATGCCTCAGCTGTGACTTGCCAGGGGAAGGGCTGCAGGTCTGGGCCTGGTATCCAACTGTCTTGTATCTTGCGCTGGGCTTGAATGGAGCGAAACAACTGTTGATAATCTTGCTCCAGCTCCCACTCCCTTTGGACCAGAAAGGTCAGATCTGCCCTCACCCCACTAGTTGTAGGCCAATTGTGCAAGTCCCACCTGTAGTCAGTAATGTCCCAAAATCTAGACTCTTCTGTGCTCCCAAAGTCAATGTCTTCAAAAGACTCCCACAATAACCCAGGGCAATTATATTCCTCACCTTCGGGCTTGGTGTACTCCTCCATCCATGGAGACTGTTGTACTGTGTCCCACCATATTGCTTGGTAAGCGTCATCCAGCCAGGTTTCCTGCCATACCAGTGTCTCAAGCTCTGACACCCACTCCGTCAATGGTTGCTCTCCCAGTAGAGGTAGTCGTAGCGCCAATCGTATTCGCAATCTCTGCTCCTCACTGGGAAGACTCTCACCCCTCCGACGCTGCACGTCCTCCAGGGCCTGGTGCCATACGCCTTTCCGCTCGGCATCCCTGTAATCCGGGTGATCTTCCTCATGGAATGCTGTGCAGGAACCAACGGCATCCATATTGCTATAGCCAAGGGCGCTGTACGGATACTAGCGTTGCCCTCAATATACTCCACGAACGGTGTCTCCGAGCTGCTTCTCCTCACACTAGGACGCCATCCCACTGCTTGCCACCAATGTAACGGAACGCCTAGCACCCCGACTGGGTACCTCCGTCGATAGTTGCTCCTAGTGCTTCCAGAGGACTCCAAGCACTCCACTTGACACCGTCAGCGCTGCAGACCCCACGAACCGCCGAAGCTTGGTGGAGGTCTCGCCGTCTCCTACCCACCCTGGACCTACGACAAGGCTCCAGTGGGTGAACCTCTCCTACATCCAGAGAGCAGGAACCATGAACAAGCTCTTACAAGAGCTTCTACTCAGGGGAGTATTGTGATATAGCAATCCCCAAGAGTGTAGTTATCGCATTCCCCAAACATGAGCCAGAACTTCATGAAGGTATAAAACAGGAACACTTTATTGAGGGCTACCCGCCCGTATTTATGCAGGTCCCCATCTGGTGGACACGCCCCTAGGGGACCAGAAGGAAGACTGTGACACAGGACAGATATGCAGCAACTCAGGATACACAGACTCAACACATCCCCACAATGCATCATGGTTTCCTCCGCTCTGCCCTGGAGACACCCGAGGAGCAATTCAATTATCTCTCAGGACAAAGGGAAATCGCCAATACACATGTGGAGACAACAGGACAGAAATTACCACCCAAACACACAATGTCACACCCCCACAGCAACCACAGACATTTAACATATCCCCAGATAGCTCAAGTCTGAGTGCATATCATTAGGTGAATGGCACTCAGAATACACGAATACAATAAAATTAGCTATCTGGGTACCCTCACATAACAAAATACAATTCCAAAGACAGATTTAAGCTGTGCGGCCGGTCTGTCTTCTCCTTTAAAGTTAGTATGGGCCATAATCCTGAGGCAAGAGGCTGGTAAACAGGCCTCTCCAAAACACAGTGGCGAGGTTGGTTTCGCCACAGCCACTGAATCCAAATCTATATTAAATTCAACGCAGGAAAAAGCAGCTAATTGGAAAGCGGCGCAAGGGCTGTTGAAGAAAAATCTAATAGAAACAGCTGGGGATAAACATTTTTTTTAGGGCTCAGAGGTTCTTTATGGAAGGTGAGAGTGCTGGTTATTTATCAGCCACGGTTATTAAAGCACAATCTGGTCCCTCTTCTATTAGGGATGTACATGGGAACCTAATTACCGGGGATAAAGATATTCTGGGGGTATTCAATGCTCACTTTAAGGACGTCTATCAGTCTAGTCTCACAGTCGGTCCGACAGATAGAGAGAGGTATCTGATGGATATTTCCTTGCCCAATTTATCAGTGAAGCATAGGGAGATATCCGGCTAGAAGAACTTGAGCTGGCGTTGAGATCTTTTCCTAATGAAAAGGCACCTGGGGGATGGCTTGCCGGTGGAATTTTATAAGAAGCACCAGGAGCTTCTTCCGCACTTAATGTTTTTATGGACTCATATTGGGCAGGTGTTTTACCTAGTTTGATAAGAGAGGCGATTGTGGTAGTGCTTCGAAAACCAGATATCACGGGTGAAGTTGCAGATAGCTGGAACTTATAAATAAACGACCAACTGGCTTGATCCCAAACTAAGGAGCATATGGGTGAGCCCTTTAAAACCCTAAGAGCTCTCCCTGACTGCTATGCACATGCAAGGTTCTCAATGGTAGACGATTGCATGCCCACGTACCTAAGACTGTGTGACACCTGAAAACCCTATAATAGTGAGAGGACACGACCACCGGCTCCCTGCACTTAATACGGACGGAGTCAGGGTCACCTAGAATCAAGCCAGCAAGGAAACACAAAAAAGGAAAAGACTTATCTGAGCAAACAGCAGCAGCAGCCTCCAGCAGTGAACACTTCATCCAGGAAGTAGTATAAACCGCAAAGTGAGGCAGTATGGGAGGGAATATAAAGGAAGACGATTAGTCTAAATAAGTGACACCTGGCAGAAGGAAAGGAGATGACAAAGTGAAACCAAAGCAAAGAACTTCATACAAGAGGTAGAGAAGAACGTCTGTCAGACCTTCTCACAGAACTGGCGGTGACAGTACCCGTCCCTCTATGGGTGGACTCCGGACACTCAGAGCCCACCTTCTCAGGATGAGATCTATGGAAAGCCCTGAAGAGACGAGTGGCCTTAATGTCCGGCACTGGGACCCACATCCTCTCCTCAGGACCATAACCCTCCCAATGAACGAGTTACTGAAGAGAACCACGGATAATGCGAGAATCCACAATCCTAGAGACCTGAAATTCAAGATTACCATCAACAAAAATTGGAGGAGGAGGCAAAGAGGAGGGTACAGTGGGTTGGACATAAGGTTTTAATAGGGACCTGTGAAAAACATTATGGATCTTCCAAGTCTGAGGAAGATCAAGACGGAAGGCAATGGGATTGATGACGGACAAGATCTTGTAAGGCTCAATAAACTTAGGACCCAACTTCCAGGAGGGAACCTTCAGTTTGATATTCTTTGTAGACAACCACACCAGATCACCCACATTCAGGTCCGGACCAGGCACACGTCTCTTATCCGCCACACGCTTATATCTCTCACTCATCCTCTTCAGATTACCCTGAATCGTTTGCCAAATAAATGACAAAGACGAGGAAAATCTCTCCTCATCAGGTAAACCAGAAGACCCCTCTCCAGAGAATGTCCCAAACTGCGGATGAAACCCAAATGCACCAAAAAATGGTGACTTATCAGAGGTCTCCTCGCAACGGTTATTTAAAGCAAACTCAGCAAGGGACAAAAAACAATACCAATCCTCCTGATTCTCCGCCACAAAACAGCGCAGATATGTCTCCAGATTCTGATTGATGCATTCGGTCTGACCATTTGACTGTGGGTGAAAAGCATAAGAGAACGACAACCGAACCCCCAAGCGAGAACAGAAGGCCTTCCAGAATCTGGAAACAAATTGCGTGCCCCTATCAGAAACAATGTCTGAAGGAATGCCAAGCAATTTAACAATGTGATCAACAAACGCTTGCGCCAGCGTCTTAGCATTGGGTTACCCAGGAAAGGGAATGAAATGCGCCATTTTTCTAAAACAGTCCACTACCACCAGAATCACAGTCTTCCCCAAGGAACTAGGCAGGTCCGTAATGAAGTCCATGGACAGATGCGTCCAAGGACGGGAAGGAAGGGGTAACGGGAGGAGAGAACCCGATGGCCGTGAATGAGGGACCTTGGCACGAGCGCAGGTCTCGTAGGCTGCCACAAAACCCTCAACCGTCTTATGAAGAGCCGGCCACCAGAATCTCCGAGCAATGAGATCCACTGTGGCTCTACTCCCCGGGTGCCCAGCAAGAACAGTATCGTGGTGCTCCTTAAAAACCTTGTGTCGTAAAGAAAGAGGCACAAACAACCTCCCAGGAGGACAAAGATCAGGAGCCTCTGCCTGGGCTGCCTGAACCTCTGCCTCCAAATCAGGATAAAGAGCAGAGACGACCACCCCATCAGCCAAAATGGGACCCGAGTCTTCAAAGTTCCCCCCTCCCGGAAAACAACGTGACAGGGCATCCGCCTTCACATTTTTAACCCCAGGGCGGAACGTAACAACAAAATTAAACCTAGAAAGGAACAAAGACCATCTGGCCTGTCTCGGATTCAGACACTTGACCGATTCCAAGTAGGCCAGATTCTTATGGTCGGTAAACACGGTAATAGGGTGTCTGGCTCCCTCTAACCAATGGCGCCATTCCTCAAAAGCTAATTTGATGGCCAACAACTCCCTATCTCCCACATCGCAATTTCTCTCTGCAGAGGAAAATTTCCTTGAGAAAAAGGCACACGGTCGCCATTTGGCAGGGGAGGGACCCCGAGACAAGACCGCACCCACACCCACCTCAGAAGCATCCACCTCAACAATAAAAGGTAGAGAGACATCAGGTTGTACCAAAATGGGAGCGGAAGCAAAACACTCTTTAATACTAGAAAAGGCTTTAAGCGCATCTACCGACCACGAGGAAAAATCCACCCCCTTTTTAGTCATATCAGTGAGTGGCTTAACAACAGAGGAATAATTCAAAATGAACTTTCTGTAATAATTGGCAAAACCCAAAAACCGCATCAGCGCCTTCTGATTCTCAGGAAGCTCCCAATCAAGCACAGCGCGGACCTTCTCAGGGTCCATCCGAAAACCAGAAGTGGAGAGAAGAAAACCAAGAAATTGAATCTCCTGAACGGCAAACACACTTTTTTCCAGTTTAGCGTACAATTTATTCTCCCACAGAAACACCAAGACCTGACGTAGGTGGTCCCGTTGAGTCTTGAAATCAGGAGAAAAAAATCTAAATGTCATCTAGATACACCAGTACAAATTTCCCCATTAAATGCTAAAAAATGCTGTTCACAAAATGTTGGAAGACTGCCAGAGGATTCATCAAACCAAAGAGCATAACCAAATTCTCAAAATGACCCTCAGGGGTATTGAAGGCCGTCTTCCATTCGTCCCCTTCCCTGACCCTGACTAGGTTGTATGCCCCTCTTAAATCCAACTTAGAAAAAACTTTAGCCCCAACAATCTGGTTAAACAGATCCGGGATCAGAGGAAGCGGATATGGGTCACGAATCGTGATACGGTTAAGCTCCCTGAAATCCAGACAAGGTCTTAAAGAAGCATCTTTTTTCTTAACAAAAAAAAACCCAGCGGCAACAGGTGACTTCGAGGGTCGGATGTGTCCATTTTTCAGGCTCTCAGAGATATAAGTACGCATAGCGACTCTTTCAGGTTGGGTGAGATTGTATAATTGTGATTTTGGCAGCTTGGCGTCTGGGATGAGATTAATAGGGCAGTCGTACTCCCGGTGAGGGGGCAACTCCTGGACACCACTCTCGGAAAACACATCAGAAAATTCAGAGAGAAAAGATGGCACAGTCTTGGTAGAAACCTCTGAAAGAGACGCCGTGAGGCAATTCTCTCTGCAAAACTCACTCCAACCATTTATTTGCCTTGCTTGCCAATCAATGGTGGGGTTATGTTTAGTGAGCCAGGGTAGCCCCAACACTAGAGGGGTAGGTAATCCGCTTAAGACGAAACATGACATATCCTCAACATCAGCGTCACCCACAGTCAAACAGATATTGTGAACTATGCCGTTTAACGATCTTTGAGAAAGTGGAGCGGAATCGATAGCAAAAACAGGTATATCCTTTTCCAAAGTGCACACCTGGAAACCATGCGTTGTTGCAAATTGTTTATCAATGAGATTGACAGCTGCTCCACTATCTACAAAAATCTCACGAACAATGTTCTTGCTGTCTAGCGCCACCCTGGCAGGTAGGAGAAAACAGGAACTGCAAGTAAACGGCAAACCTTCAATTTCCACATCAACCTTGCCAAAATGGAAAGTTTTTAGAGTTTTTATTTTTATTTTTTATTACCCTCCGAAAACTCCATGAATCTCCTAAAAGAGGGGCAAACATTAGCCAAATGATTTATACCCCCACAACAGAAACAAACCCATCTCTGAGAGCTGAATCCTCTACTATCAGAGGCAAGCAAACCCAGCTGCATGGCCTCCTCCTTAGAGGGGATTGAGACAGACTGAGACCCCTGCGCACTGAATGAGACAGCCCCACTGTCCTTGGGCTGAATATGACAGGAAAGAGTAGTCTCCTCTCTCTCTCTAAGACGCCTGTCAATACGAACAGCTAGAGACATGGCAGATTCTAACGACGCTGGTCTCTCATGAAAAGCAAATACATCTTTCAATCTTTCCGAAAGACCATGGCAAAATTGACTTCGGAGTGCAGCATCATTCCAACCAGTATCAGCTGCCCATCTCCAAAATGCAGAACAATATATCTCTGCGGACTGTTTACCCTGGCAAAAAAGACGCTGTTTAGATTCAGCCAGAGCAATACGATCCGGGTCATCATATATCTGCCCCAGGGCTACAAAAAATTCATCCACCAATCGGAGGGGCCGTGCCCCCACTGGCAGCAAGAAGGCCCAAGACTGAGCGCTATCCCTGAGCAGCGAGATGATGATCCCCACCCTCTGCTCCTCATCACCAGAGGAATGGGGAAGTAGGTAAAAATGGAGTTTGCAAGCCTCTCTAAAGCAAACAAAATTCTCACTCCCCCCAGAGAACGTATAGGGAAGCGAGATCTTAGGCTCGGAACAAACTCCATGAACGCCAGCAGAACCGGCCACCTGAAACTGAGACACAGTTTTACGGAGATCTGCTACCTCCAGCGAAAGACCTTGCATGCGGTCCATCAAGGCTGAAACCGGATCCATGCTTCAGACAGTTTAGGCGGTTTATAATGTCACAGGTGAAGTTGCAGATAGCTGGAACTTATAAATAAATGACCGACTGGCTTGATCCCAAACTAAGGAGCATATGGGTGAGCCCTTTAAAACCATAAGAGCTCTCCCTGACTGCTATGCACATGCAAGGGTCTCAATGGTAGACGATTGCATGCCCATGTACCTAAGACTGTGTGACACCTGAAAACCCTATAATAGTGAGGGAACACGACCACCGGCTCCCTGCACTTAATACGGACGGAGTCAGGGTCATCTAGAATCAAGCCAGCAAGGAAACACAATAAAGGAAAAGACTTATCTGAGCAAACAGCAGCAGCAGCCTCCAGGAGTGAACACTTCATCCAGGAAGTAGTATAAACCGCAAAGTGAGGCAGCATGGGAGGGAATATAAAGGAAGACGATTAGTCTAAATAAGTGACACCTGGCAGAAGGAAAGGAGATGACAAAGTGAAACCAAAACAAAGAACTTCATACAAGAGGTAGAGAAGAACGTCTGTCAGACGTTCTCACAGAACTGGCGGTGACACCAGGCAAGGATCCTATACAGGTAGACTCTTATTGTCCTATTTCGCTGTTAACGGCAGACGTAAAAGTATTGGCCAAGTTTCTAGCTAATAAATTACTAAATGTTATCAGTACTATTATTGATGAAGACCAATCTGGCTTCATGCCTGGAAAATCCACATCTTTAAATCTTAGATGCCTGTTCCTGAATCTCCAGTTGAATGGGGAGGATGGAGGGAACTGTGGGGCTGTGATCTTACTAAATGCTGCCAAGGCTTTTGATAGCGTCGAGCTGGATTACCTTTGGGCAGTTTTGTCTAAAATGGGATTCAGCCCAGGTTTCATAAGATGGGTGCAACTCCTCATTTAAATATCTGGGAGTAGACATCTCCATAAATCCCCATAATTGCATACCCGATAATATACTGCCTCTACTAACTAAATTTAAAATTATGGCTGCATTGTGGCATAAATTGCCCTTAACCCTAGTGGGTAGGGGTAACCTGATTAAAATAGTGCTGATGCCGCAACTCTTGTATATGCTCCATAACTCTCCAGTATGGATCCCTGCACATTATTTTTTGAAAATTCAGCAAATATTTTGATTCCTGTTGTGGAAGGATAAGAGAAGTAGAATTTTATACAAAACTTTACAGAGGGCCAAGGATGCAGGTGGTTTGGCGCTACCTAACCCTACTATACTTTCTTTCAGCTCAGCTGCAACACTTTAAGGGATGAAATATGGTGGAGGGAGAGGGGAGAGGAGGTAAACTAGTTGCATGGGCAGTGGGTTGCTATTCGCCATTAGCAGTCCTGAAGGGACCAATTTTGGGGCTTGTGAGGAAGGTGTGGACTAAGGCTAGAGAGATCTTGGGCATCTCAGGATTGTTGAATATTTCTCCCATCTGGAATAATCCTCTTCTATCTAAATGATCCCAATTAAAAGGGTTCTCACAATGGAGAAGGAATGGGATTTAGAATATTGGCCAGTTGTGCTCTCGGGGTATTCTAAAACAGTTCCAGCAGCTGTGCTCTGAGTTTGGCCTCCCCTCCATGCATAAATATTTGCAGCACGCATTGGATGCGCAATCCACACTTTCCTCATTACAGTACACGACTAATCAGACGCTCGATGTTATGGTGGCAACAGGGTCTGTAAAAGGAGTCATCTCAAAAGTCTATCTTTCATTGCTTGATGAATACTTAAAGAAATTCCCGATTCAGATTAAAGCAAAATGGGAAAAAGATGTGGGAACGATTACTGACACCCAGTAGGAAGACACGCTTGCATTAACCCAAAATGTATCTCCTAGTGAAGCAGCTAGGCTATCACAGCTGTTTATGTTACATAGAGTTTATAAAACCCCAACATTACTCTTTAAAATTGGTTATACAGGGTGGGCCATTTATATGGATACACCTTAATAAAATGGGAATGGTTGGTGATATTAACTTCCTGTTTGTGGCACATTAGAATATGTGAGGGGGGAAACTTTTCAAGATGGGTGACCATGGCAGCCATTTTGAAGTCGGCCATTTCGAATCCAACTTTTGTTTTTTCAATAGGAAGAGGGTCATTTGACACATCAAACTTATTGGGAATTTCACAAGAAAAACAATGGTGTGCTTGGTTTTAACGTAACTTTATTCTTTCATGAGTTATTTACAAGTTTCTGACCACTTACAAAATGTGTTCAATGTGCTGCCCATTGTGTTGGATTGTCAATGCAACCCTCTTCTCCCACTCTTCACACACTGATAGCAACACCGCAGGAGAAATGCTAGCACAGGCTTCCAGTATCCGTAGTTTCAGGTGCTGCACATCTCGTATCTTCACAGCATAGACAATTGCCTTCAGATAATACGAGATGTGCAGCACCTGAAACTACGGATACTGGAAGCCTGTGCTAGCATTTCTCCTGCGGTGTTGCTGTCAGTGTGTGAAAAGTGGGAGAAGAGGGTTGCATTGACAATCCAACACAATGGGCAGCACATTGAACACATTTTATAAGTGGTCAGAAACTTGTAAATAACTCATGAAAGAATAAAGTTATGTTAAAACCAAGCACACCATTGTTTTTCTTGTGAAATTCCCAATAAGTTTGATGTGTCACATGACCCTCTTCCTATTGAAAAAACAAAAGTTGGATTCAAAATGGCCGACTTCAAAATGGCCACCATGGTCACCACCCATCTTGAAAAGTTTCCCCCCTCACATATACTAATGTGCCAAAAACAGGAAGTTAATATCACCAACCATTCCCATTTTATTAAGGTGTATCCATATAAATGGCCCACCCTGTAGAACTGACTCCTGCTGTCCGAAATGTGGGGAGGCAGGGGTTGACTTCTTTCATATGCTGTGGAGCTATGATAATCTGAGAGTATACTGGCATGATGTTATACAACTAATAAATAGGATATACAGCACAAACTTTTACCCTGATCTTAAAATGTGTCTGCTTGGTATCTTTGAAGCGATAAGTTTACAGAATTCTATACCAGGCACGTAAAACTTTGGCAGCGAAATGGATTCAGCCGCCTCCTCCAGTCATAGCAGAGTTTATTGCTAGGCTGAACGTAATGATTCGATTGGAAAGAGGGGTGTATCTTAAACGATATTGTATTTCAAAATTTGAGAGTATTTGGGGTCTCTGGATAGACAGATCCAGAGTATGTAGTCCTTGGCTGGCTCTTAATAGAGGCATAGTATGCATTATGGGATAACAATGCTCAAAATGTTAGGTGAATGGAAGCTTTTGTTGGAATGCTGCCCCTGGGGTGTTCCATCGCCCGTGTTCTCTCATAAACTGACAAAGAAATGTATGTTAGTCTTATTCTTACCTGCTGCTATATATGTATGGGTTATATTGGATACAGGCAGCTATGTTATCTGTCTCAGGGGGGAGATTTGTTGTTGGGTGATTGTACTCACAGTTTACTCCATGACTAAGTATGATTGTTTATCGACGCAATGTCTTTTTTTAATCCGAATAACTTGTATCTTGTGATCTGAAGTGCACTTGTTTTGTACATGTTTTCAAAAGAAATCTTTTATTTAATAAAAATTATCCGAATAAAAAAAAACATAATGGAGGGGGCCAAGAACTAACCAGCATGAATCCAATATATAGCGAACCAAGGATGCGGGTGGTTTGGCGCTACCTAACCCTTTACTATACTTTCTTTCAGCTCAGCTGCAACACTTTAAGGGATGGAATATGGCGGGGGGAGAGGGGAGAGGAGGTAAGCTAGTTGCATGGGCAGCAGGTTGTTATTAGTGATGGACGAACATCAGATGGGACGGTTTGCGAACGCGATCGCCCGAACTCGCTCAAATGTTCACGAACCGCAGGTTCGCGGTGGGTCCCATTCATTTTAATGGCATGCGAACATGAGAAACCTCCAGGTCATATTTGCAGCCACAAAATACTTAGTAAATGTGCACACATAGTCCCACAACATGGACACTGACATACCAGACATACCAGAAGTATTATTTTTTTTTTATCGGCAAAATTTCGGCAAAGTATTAATCGCAAGATCACATGCGTTCTGAAGGCATGGCGTACAGGAGCTGGTTTACACCGACTAGCAAATAGATGGATGCGATGGTTGGAGTGAAGTTCAACGAGGAAGAGGAAGAACTCCTGGTGACTGTAAGTAATCTTACAATAAAGTAGTGTATTTGATTACATTTCACCTGCATGTCTGAACAATCACTTTTTATGCATAAAGAGTGTTATAAAAAAATCGCCAGTGCGACCTTCTGCGATTCTAATTTTTCTTAAGTGCACAAAACTTCACATTTTATAAGGTCTCACTAGATATTATTATCTTGTGATCTGAAGTGCACTTGTTTTGTACATGTTTTCAAAAGAAATCTTTTAATTAATAAAAATTATCTGATTTAAAAAAACATAATGGAGGGGGCCAAGAACTAACCAGCATGAATGCAATATAGCAGGGGCGTATAGGGGAAGCAGGGGAAGCGGCTGCTTTGGGCCACTGACCCCGAAGGGGCCCATCCAGGAGGAGGAGGACTAAAAGATTTTGTCCGGGCTTCCTCAACAGTATTACACAATGAAATGATATACAGTGACAGTATAGATAGTGTAGAAAATGGATGAAACATCTGCCGGGTCTGGTCTGAGAGAGCGATCTTTACTAGCCACAGGAATTGGGGCGGCATGAAAGGAAGGGGTTGCGAAAAAATTACTTGGGGAGGGGGGCCCCATTCAAAAATTTGCTGTGGGGCCCAGTCATTTCTAGTTACGTTACTGCAATATAGCATCCCGTTTGGTTAACAGCGCATGTTGGCGCCGTTTGGTTAACAGCGCATGTTGGCGCATTGCTTCTGCATTATATAAAGAAAAATGTGATGCAATAATGTGATCGCACTCGATGTGCCCGATATAGAAACTGAGAGCAGACCGGTGTGGGCAGCGCGTGGAGCGCTGTGTGTCAATTGGTATCTGAGAGGTCTATTTTCCAGTATGGTTTATGTATGGAGGGCAGTGTACAGAGATTACATAGAGGACTAAGGGTTACACTCACTATACTAGGGCTGAAACGATTAATCTATTTAGTTATTCAACACAAAAAGCCAATGTGTTCAAGTTCCCTTGACATTTAAAGAGGACCTTTCACTGATCCTGACATTGTGAACTAAGCATACAGACATGGAGAGCGGCGCCCAGGGACCTCCCTGCACTTACTATTACCCCTGGGCGCCGCTCCGTTCTCCCGCAATGCCCTCCGGTATCTTCGGAGGTTCTTTTCGCCCAGGCTGTGAGCTCTGCGCTGCGATTGGCCAGCGCTACAGCAGAACAAGGGCAGACTCCGCCTACCATAACTTAGTGACCGAAGATACCGGAGGGCATAGCGGGAGAACGGAGCGGCGCCCAGGGATAATAGTAAGTGCAGTGAGATCCCCGGGCGCCGCTCTCCATATCTGTATACTTAGTTCACAATGTCAGGATCAGTGAAAGGTCCTCTTTAAGGCCTCCTGCACACGACCGTTGTGTGCACCCGTGGCCGTTGTGCCGTTTTCCATTTTTTTTCGCGGACCCATTGACTTTCAATGGGTCCGTGGAAAAATCGGAAAATGCACTGTTTTGCAGCCGCATCCGTGATCCGTGTTTCCTGGCCGTGAAAAAAATATGACCTGTCCTATTTTTTTCATGGCCAACGGTTCACGGACCCATTCAAGTCAATGGGTCCGTGAAAGAACACGGATGCACACAAGATTGGCATCCGCGTCCGTGATCCGTGGCCGTAGGTTACTTTTTATACAGACGGATCCGCTGATCCGTCTGCATAAAAGCTTTTTCAGAGATGAGTTTTCACTTCGTGAAAACTCAAATCCGACAGTATATTCTAACACAGAGGCGTTCCCATAGTGATGGGGATGCTTCTAGTTAGAACATACTGAGAACTGTGTACATGACTGCCCCCTGCTGCCTGGCAACACCCGATCTCTTACAGGGGGCTGTGATCCGCACAATTAACCCCTCAGGTGCTGCACCTGAAGTGGTTAATTGTGCATATCATAGCCCCCTATAAGAGATCAGGGGCTGCCAGGTAGCAGGGGGCAGACCCCCCTCCCTCCCCAGTTTGAATATCATTGGTGGCCAGTGTGCGCCCCCCCCCCCCGGCCCCCCCTCTATTGTAATATCATTGGTGGCCAGTGTGCGGCCTCCCCCCCGGCCCCCCTCTATTGTATTAATATCATTGGTGGCCAGTGTGTGGCCTCCCCTCCCCCCCCCCTCCCCCCCTCTATTATAATATCATTGGTGGCCAGTGTGCGGCCCCCCTCTATTGTATTAATATCATTGGTGGCCAGTGTGCGGCCTCCCCTCCCCCTCTATTGTAATTTCATTGGTGGCCAGTGTGTGGCCTCCCCTCTCCCCCCCCCCCCGCCCGATCATTGGTGGCAGCGGAGATTCCGATCGGAGTCCCAGTTTAATCGCTCTGGGGCTCCGATCGGTAACCATGGCAACCAGGACGCTACTGCAGGCCTGGTTGCCATGGTTACTTAGCAATATTACAATATTAGAAGCATCATACTTACCTGCTGGGCGGCTGCTGCGATGTCTGTCTCCGACCGGGAGCTCCTCCTACTGGTAAGTGACAGGTCTGTGCGGCGCATTGATCTGCACCATATTGTGTCAACGTCAAACGGATACGTCCCCATTGACTTGCATTGTAATTCAGGACGGATCCGTTTGGCACGGCCAGGCGGACACCAAAACGACTGTTTTTTCATGTCCGTGGACCCTCCAAAAATAAAGGAAGACCCACGGACGAAAAAGCGGTCACGGATCACGGACCAACGGACCCCTTTTTGCGGACCGTAAAAAAAAACGGTCGTGTGCATGAGGCCTAAGATCTACTGTTCCTACTAATGTTTATGCACTACTGTTCTAGCGCCCGTTATTCTAACGGCTTTAATGTGTAGTATATATATATATATTTCAACAATTAGTTAAATTAATGAATAAATCAAAAGGAGGTTTAATAAATTAATGAAAAAATATATAAATAAACTCAAAAATACATAAAGAAATTCAACAATAGGGAAATATATAAATAAATCAATAAATAAATAAATATATATAAAAAAATGCATCCATAAATAAATAAATGCATAAACAAATTCATCAATAAATACATAAATAAATTTATTGAAATAGAAATATATAAATAAAGTTATAAATAAATGAATATATTAAAAAATTCACCCATAAATAAATAAATACATAAATAAATAAATTCATCAAGAAATATATGCAGAAGTTAAAAAACAACAAAGTTTGGGAGGGAGAGCCAAGGAGAGGGATTGACAAGGGAACGGATGGCTGGGGCCAAGAAGTCGCTGCCAATCCAGGACTCGATCATTTTGATAAATGTCAGTCTGTCCACGGAGTCAGTAGTCCGTTTGTCCGTTACCACCCCACCTGCCGCACTGAATGTCCACTCAGACAGTACACTGGGGGGGCAAGACAGTACTTCCAGCGCATACTGAGCGAGCTTACGGCAGGTGTCCAGCCTGGCAAACCAGTACTCCATGGGGTTGTCTGTGCTCATGCTGTCAGAAGCACCAACGGAACCCATGTAGTCTGCTGGTGGTGACTGCTGTGGCTACTGGATCGCGCAGACTGGTAGAACAACCTCATCTCACCCATAAGATCACCTACTCGGCAGGAGCTGCTTAGGCCAGCCACCTGCTGGGTGAGATGGGCAAGGAGAACTGGAGCGTGAGGCTGAGGGTTTGCCTGCTCCAGCTGGAGGATCAGACAGGCCTGCAGGTTATTCATATGGGCATCCCTCCTGCTGGCTGGGATAAACTGCTCTAGTTTCCCCTTGCAGCGAGGGTCTAAAAGGGTGGCCCACCAAACACCATCCCTCTCCTTAATTTTCTTGATCCGGGGGTCCCTCCTGAGGCATCGCAGCATGTGGACAGCCATGGGGAAGAGGACAGCCCGCTGTGACTCTTATTGGCTGCCCGGGACCATGAGATCTTGGTCCTCCTGCTGCTGCTGCTCCCCCCCCCCCCCCCCGGACTAACAGTGCCCCCAACACCATCTCTCCCTCCTGACCAGGCCCAGACTCCTGGACGTCAGCAAACTCCTCAACAAATTCTTCCTACTCCCCCTCTTCCTGGGCCTGGTCTTGGTGGAGCATTGTTGCCTCTTCTTGCTCCACCAAGGCACTCCCCCCAGCATCGAGCAGGCGATCTAGTGTCCTTTCCAGCAGGAACACTATGGGAAGCACGTTTTTGAGGCCGACATGCTCCCTGCTGACCATCTAGGTTGCCTGCTCGAATGGGGCCAACACGTAGCAGACCTGGTGTATCTGCCCCCACTCCACATTGGTGATGTAGGGGAGTGGGTGTGATGGCCCAGAAGTGCCTTGGTCCAGCAGGTATTCTTTCACCGCCCGTCGCTGCTCCCAAAACCTCTCCAGCATGTGGAGGGTGGAGTTCCACCACGTCATGATGTTCACAATCAGCCTGTGAGGCAGCAGGCTGTTGTCCTGCTGCAGTTTGGACAGGGACGTGGTGGCGGTTGGGGAGCGTCGGAAGTGGCTGGCAATCCTACATACACGTTGCACGATGTCGCTCAACCTTGGGTATATGCGTAGGAACTTATGTACCACAAGGTTGAGGACATGTGCCATGCAGGGCATGTGTGTTAGACTGCCAGCATTGAGGGTCCAGAGCATCTGGTCCAGTGTGTCTCCGTTTCCCTAAGCTCACAACGGCCTGGCAGCGGATGTGCCCCACAATCGCGTAGCTACGGGGACGCTTGCTGGGGGGATCAGCAGTGGTGGAGACAGTGGCTTGAGGGAGAGCAGCGATTCTCCCCAGGACACCCCGGGGCAGCACCACAAACTGAGATGCTGCCACATCTAATGATCCCTCCCCGGAGCCTCGGAGGGACACCCAATGGGCTGTAAAACTGATGTATTGTCCCTGCCCATGTATGCTGGTCCAGGCATCCATTGTCAGATGCACCCTAACAGCGTGATCCAGCGACAGGGATACATTCTGCACAATGTGCTGGTGTAGGGCAGGGACGCCGGTCCTGGCAAAGAAATGGTGGCTGGGGACACACCATCTGGGTTGGGCCTGCTCCAACATCTGCCGTAATGGATTGCAGTCCACAATATTAAAGAGCAGCAGATGTTGGGCGATAACCCTTGCCAGGAGCCCATTGAGTGAATGCACGCATCGGTCCCCGGGAGTGTAGGGCGCGGTGTGTTCAAATGCGTCGGCAACCGACGGCTGGCGCCGGACGGCAGTAGAGGCGATAGAGGAGGGTGCAGAAGAGGCAGAGGTCTGGCTGCCGGTACCAGTACCTCTAGGAGAGGGAGTGGGGGAGTGGGTATGCATTGTTGGAAGGGGGTAGGGTGGCTGCAGGACAGTGGCAGGAGCTGCTGTCCCCTGCGCACTGCTGCTGCTGCGACCACCCTGCATCTGTTTACACTCCCGCCAGTGGTTGAATTTTAGGTGCTGGGTAAGGGCACTGGTACCCAGATGAGCAACAGACCCTCTCCTCACCCTGGCATGGCACAGATGGCAATTGTCACATTGTCTGCTGCCAGGGTGAAGTAAGCCCAAACAGGCGACTTACGCACCGACCTCCTGTCAGATGTGGTGGTGCTGGCTTGTGCCTGTTCGGGCTCGGTGCGCACAGTTGGAGGCGGCACCTGCTGCTGCTGCTGCCGCCTCCTGCTGCCATTACAAGTGGAGACCCTGCCACTGGGCTCCCTGGTGACCTGTAGCACCGTTTGCCTCGGGTGCATACCTTCCTCATCAGTGCTGCTGTCACCTGACAAGGGAGGTGGCACCCATTCTAAGTCACCCTTCTCTTCATCCCCTGTAATCTCAGACCCAAGGTCGACCAGTGGTTGACTGAGGGAAACAGCAGACCTGGAGCCCCTGACCTGGCTCCGCTGTCCCCTCTCTGACGCCTGGGTCTGACTAGGTGCAGGGGTTCTGTGGCTGAAACCAACCGCATCAGTTGGAAGGGATGTCACTCGGATACTGACGGGCGGTACCCCCTCCTCTATCCCTTCCAAAAGGTCCTGAGCATCCGGACCAAGCTCTAGCTCACTCTCCTGCATTAACACCCCCAAGATGTCCCTCTCACTGTCGCTTTCAAACAGCATCAGGGTCAATTCTTGGGGGCTTGTCCTGCAGGAGACAGAGAGCTGCTGCTGCTCAGAGCTGGGGCAGAGGACTTCGTGCCACTATTTTGTGTCACGAATGACACCACTGCCTCGGCGTCTCAAGATGAAATGGAGTGGCTGCCACGCCCAAAAAAATCGCGGATGAGGCGGACGTCCCTGCCCCTGCCAACTTTCCTCTTTGTGGGTAGTGGAGCGGCCCCGTACTTGCAGCGGTCCAGTACTGGAACCAACTCCCCTACCACAACCATGGCTGCCGGCACGCCCACGTGCACTCTTTTTTTATATACCGAAAAAATATATATAAAATCATGAGGTAATTTGGGCGAACTTTATTGGGTTGGGGACAATGGGGCAAAAAAGGAAAAATAAAATATACACGAAACCATAAAACACAGAAAAATACTTTTTTTAGTTTTTTTTTCACAGAAAAAAGACGCTCACAAATCACTACCCACACGAAACCCTAAAACAGTAAAAATAAAACACAGAAAAATACTTTCTTTTTTGTTTTTTTCACAGAAAAAAGACGCTGACACTAATCACTACCCACACAAAACCCTAAAACACAAAAAATAAAACACACAAAAACAATTTTTTTTTCACAGACAAAGGCCGCTGACACTAATCACTACCCACACGAAACCCTAAAACACTAACCCTAAAACACAGAAAATACTTTTTTTTTTCACAGACAAACGACAAACAATAAAACAAAATAACAATAAATTTTACAAAGACAGGTGCACTCTGCGGTCTTACTAAACCCTCATGCTGATGTAAAATTGAGAGATTAGCCAACGTATCCTACTGGGGAGGACATGTCTGAGCCCGAGCACCGCGCCAAGGTTTCTCAAGTAGCTCGGGACCTAACGCTAAACCTACCTGTGCCGTATGGGCAATACCAGGAGCCAGTGGAAAAATTACACCTTGCGCTCCTGTAATTTGCACTCCTGGCTCCTGGTATTGCCTATACGGCACAGGTAGGTTTAGCGTTAGGTCCCAGAGCTACTTGAAAAACCTTGGCGCGGTGCTCGGGCTGAGACATGTCCTCCACAGTAGGATACGTATGTTGGCTAATCTCTCAATTTTACATCAGTATGAGGGTTTAGTAAGACTGCAGAGTGCACCTGTCTTTGTAAAAACTAACAGTAAAACACAGAAAAAAACTTTTTTCACATACGAAACAGACAGCAAAAGCCTACACTATACTATATCTCTATCTAACCTACACTACACCCTGCACTGGACCCTATCAGCTACACTATTCACTCACTAACCTACACTGACTATCTACCAATGGCGGATCCAGGGGGGGGGGGCAATGGGGCAATTGCCCCCCCGAGCTGCCCAGAGGCGGAGGCGGCGGCCGCAGGGCACAGGGAGATGAGCGCTTCCTTTGTGGAAGCGCTCATCTCCATAGTCATCTGTATCGCCGTCCTCAGGACAGCGATACAGATGGCTGTGCTGCGAAAGCGAACGGGCAGGGGAGGGAGAGGCGTGTCCCTTCCCCTTCCTCTGATAGGCTGCAGGCACTAGGCCGGCGCAAGGCTGGAAGAGGCCTGCATCGCATCGCTGACATGGAGGTAAGTATAAGTGTTTTTTTTTTTTTTTTTTTAAATGTACAATAGTTTTACTGGCACATTAGGGGGGCCTCTTGTTCCTGGCACATTAGGGGGGCCTCTTGTTACTGGCACATTAGGGGGGCATCTTGTTACTGGCACATTAGGGGGGGCCTCTTGTTAACGGCACATTAGGGGGCCTCTTGTTAATGGCACATTAGGGAGCCTCTTGTTACTGGCACATTAGGGGGGGCCTCTTGTTACTGGCACATTAGGGGGGGCTCTTGTTACTGGCACATTAGGGGGGCCTCTTGTTACTGGCACATTAGGGGGGCCTCTTGTTACTGGCACATTAGGGGGCTCTTGTTACTGGCACATTAGGGGGGCTCTTGTTACTGGCACATGATTGGGGGCTCTTGTTGCTGGCACATTAGGGGGTCTCTTGTTGCTGGCACATTAGGGGGGCCTCTTGTTACTGGCACATTAGGGGGGCTTCTTGTTACTGGCACATTAGGGGGGCCTCTTATTACTGGCACATGATGGGGGGGGGCTCTTGTTACTGGCATGTGATGTGGGGGTGCTCTTGTTACTTGCACATGATTGGGGGGCATCTATGGGGGCACATTTTACTGGCACATGATTGGGGTCACTTCTTACTGGCACATTATTGGTGGGCACTATAGGGGCATCTACTGAGGCCAAAAAAAAGGGGTATTTTATATGGGGGGCTCTGTACAGTAGCATTTTATACTGGGACACATTATGGTGGGTACTATGGGGAAGGGGGAGAGGAGTACTATGGGGTCATCTACGGGGGGCACTAGGAAGGGGTATTTTATACTTGCAAATTATGAGGGACACTGAGGGCATCTACTGGGGCACTATATATGGGGCATTTTATACTGGTACATTATGGGAGGCACTAGGAGGAAGGGGGAGAGGAGCACTATAGGGGCATTTACTGGGGGGACTATATAGGGGTATTTTATACTGGCACATTATGGGGGCACTATGGGGACATTAGCTCAACTGGGGGAATTACAAGGGGGTATTTTTTGCACTGTCTATTATAAGAAGAATTATTACTACTGAGGGGGAGGGGTATTATGGTGGGTTTTATTACTCCCCCATGGTATGACCCCCTAGTAGCAGCACCAGCCTCTCACTGCTCTGCTATCCCTCTGCCTCTTCTCCAAATCCTTATTATGAAATCTTTCTCTTTAGGATAAAACACAACATCAGCTCCACCGAGAACCCAGCCAAAGTGTTGAAGTGGCGTCCGAGATCCCCAAGGGTCAAGCCAAGTAATTGTAAGTTTTCATGTGAAAAATGTTTGTTATACACATATTGCATACAATGTGCCACACAATATACAGTATACCTCTACACTGTGTAGTGTTGTGGCGGCGGACAGAAAATAATCTGGAAGTGCCCCTCCCGAGACCAGGCTCTGGATCCGCCACTGCTATCTACCACTAACTATCTGGATTATATATATAAGCTAACTATATAATGTCCCTAACACCCTACACTGGAACCTATCAGCTGCACTATTCACTCACTAACCTACACTGACTATCTACCACTGACTATCTGGATTACATACAGTACAGACCAAAAGTTTGGACACACCTTCTCATTCAAAGAGTTTTCTTTATTTTCATGACTATGAAAATTGTAGATTCACACTGAAGGCATCAAAACTATTAATTAATACATGTGGAATTATATACATAACAAACAAGTGTGAAAAAACTGAAAATATGTCATATTCTAGATTCATCATAGTAGCCACCTTTTGCTTTGATTACTGCTTTGCACACTCTTGGCATTCTCTTGATGAGCTTCAAGAGGTAGTCCCCTGAAATGGTTTTCACTTCACAGGTGGCCCTGTCAGGTTTAATAAGTGGGATTTCTTGCCTTATAAATGGGGTTGGGACCATCAGTTGCGTTGAGGAGAAGTCAGGTGGATACACAGCTGATAGTCCTACTTAATAGACTGCTAGAATTTGTATTATGGCAAGAAAAAAGCAGCTAAGTAAAGAAAAACGAGTGGCCATCATTACTTTAAGAAATGAAGGTCAGTCAGTCAGCCGAAAAATTGGGAAAACTTTGAAAGTAAGGGCTATTTGACCATGAAGGAGAGTGATGGGGTGCTGCGCCAGATGACCTGGTCTCCACAGTCACCGGACCTGAACCCAATCGAGATGGTTTGGGGTGAGCTGGACCGCAGAGTGAAGGCAAAAGGGCCAACAAGTGCTAAGCATCTCTGGGAACTCCTTCAAGACTGTTGGAAGACCATTTCAGGGGACTACCTCTTGAAGCTCATCAAGAGAATGCCAAGAGTGTGCAAAGCAGTAATCAAAGCAAAAGGTGGCTACTTTGAAGAACCTAGAATATGACATATTTTCAGTTGTTTCAAACTTGTTTGTTATGTATATAATTCCACATGTGTTAATTCATAGTTTTGATGCCTTGATAGTCATAAAAATAAAGAAAACTCTTTGAATGAGAAGGTGTGTCCAAACTTTTGGTCTGTACTGTGTATATGAGCTAACTATATAATGTCCCTAACACTAATCAGCTGCACTATTCACTCACTAACCTACACTATCTAACACACAGTTTTTTTGTTTTAAATTTTATTTTTAAAATTAGGGTACACCCCAAAACATTGGGAAATATAACCTGTGATAACCCCCTCCAGTCATGCTAAACACACGTTCAGATAATACACTGGCTGCAGGGCAGGCCAGCACCTCCAAGGCGTAAAGTGCAAACTCAGGCCATGTGCCCAATTTGGAGACCCAGAAGTTGAAGGGGGCAGACCCTTCATTCAGTACGTGTAGGGGTGTGCACACATACTGCTCCACCATGTTGGTAAAATGCTGCCTCCTGCTAAGACGTTCCATATCAGCTGGTAGTGCTGGTTGTTGTGGCGTGCTGACAAAGCTTTTCCACATTTCGGCCATGCTAACCCTGCCATCTGAGGTACTGGCGGTGCCCCAGCTGCATTGGTGACCTCTTCCTCTGCCTTCGCCTTGTGCTTCCACTGTGCCCCTGCTCTCAGGTGGGAATACCTTGCAGCGCATCTACCAGCGTGCGTTTGTACTCGCGCATCTTACGATCACGCTCCAGTGACAGAATTAAGGACGGTACGTTGTCCTTGTAACGGGGATCCAGCAGTGTGGCCACCCAGTAATCAGCACAAGTTCGAATGTGGGGAACTCGGCGGTCGTTGCGGAGACACTGCAGCATGTAATCGCTCATGTGTGCCAGGTTGCCCAGAGGCAACGAAAAGCTGTCCTCTGTGGGAGGTGTATCGTCTGTGTCCTCTGTATCCCCCCATCCACGCACCAGTGATGCCCATGAGCTGGTCTGGGTGCCACCCTGCTGTGAACTTGGTTCCTCCTCCTCCATCTCCTCCTCCTCATCCTCCACCTCCTCATCCTCCAGAACTGTGCCCTGGCTGGACAATTGTGTACCTTGGGTTTGTGGGTGCAGGAACCCACCTTTCGGAGCCACTTGGGAATGACTGGCCGGAAACCCTACAAAATGGTCCCTCTTCCTCCTCCTCCTGTGCCACATCCTCTTCCATCATCGCCATGAGCGTTTTTTTTAAGGAGGCATAGAAGTGGGATAGTAATGCTGAGAACGGCGTTATCGGCAGCGGCCATGTTGGTGGAGTACTCGAAACAGCGCAACAAGGAACATAGGTCTCGCATGGAGGCCCAGTCATTGGTGGTAAAGTGGTGCTGTTCCGCCGAGCAACCCGCCCGTGCGTGCTGCAGCTGAAACTCCACTATCGCCTGCTGCTGCTCGCACAGTCTCTCCAGCATGTGCAAGGTGGAGTTCCACCTTGTGGGCACGTCACATATGAGGCGGTGAGCGGGAAGGCCGAAGTTACGCTGCAGCGCTGACAGGCGAGCAGCAGCAGGGTGAGAACGCCGAAAGTGCGCACAGACGCCCCGCACTTTATGCAGCAGCTCTGACATGTCGGGGTAATTCTTAAGGAATCTCTGCACCACCAAATTCAGCACATGCGCCAGGCAAGGGATGTGTGTCAAACCGGCTAGTCCCAGAGCTGCTACGAGATTTCACCCATTATCGCACACCACCAGGCCGGGCTTGAGGCTGACTAGCACAAACCACTCATCGGTCTGTTGTTCAAGGCCCGTCCACAGCTCCTGTGCGGTGTGGGGTTTGTCCCCCAATCAGATACGTTTTAAAACTGCCTGCTGTTGTTTACCCCTGGCTGTGCTGAAGTTGGTGGTGAAGGTGTTACGCTGACCGGATGAGGAGCTGGTAGAGGATGAGGAAGCAGAGTAGGAGGAGGAAGCAACAGTAGGCAAACTGAAGTGCACTGCAATCCTCGGTGGTGGAAGGACATGCGCCAAACTGCTATCCGCCTAAGGCCCAGCTGCCGCAGCATTTACCCAGTGTGCTGTTATGGAGATATAACGGCCCTGACCGTGCTTACTGGTCCACGTATCCGTAGTCGGGTGCACCTTGCCACAGATGGCGTTGCGCAGTACACACCTGATTTTGTACCCTACTTTGTTGTAAAGAGAAGGGATGGTTCGCCTTGAAAAGTAGTGGCGGCTGGGCACGACGTACTGTGGGACAGCCACCGCCATAAGGCCTTTAAAACTATCCTCCACCAGACAGAATGACAGCATTTCAAAGGCAAGTAATTTAGAAATGCTGGCATTCAGGGCTAGGGATCGCGGGTGGGTAGGCGGGTACTTCCTCTTTCTCTCCAGCATTTGGGATATGGAGAGCTGAACGCTTCCGTGGGACATTGTGGAGATGCTTGGTGACCCAGGTGTTGGTGTTGCTGGCAGATCCTCTGTTTGTGGGGTGCCAGGTGGCACTGTCCCTCCAGAGGTGGATGAAGAGGCCGCGACTGCAGCAGAAGTGGAAGCAGGAGTTGCCAGAGACCTTTCTTGGTTTTTGAGGTGTCTACTCCACTGCAGCTCGTGCTTTGCACTTAAATTCCTGGTCATGCAGGTTGTGCTCAGGTTGAGAACGTTTATGCCTCGCTTCAGGCTCTGATTGCACAGCGTGCAAACCACTCGTGTCTTGTCGTCAGCACATTGTCTGAAGAACTGCCACGCCAGGGAACTCCTTGGAGCTGGCTTTGGTGTGCTTGGTCCCTTCCTGCGGTGGGCAGTAGGAGGCGTACTGTCTAGAGGACGGCCGCTCCGCTTTTGCACCCTGCTCCCTCTTCTGCTGTGCTGGTGTCTCTGTGCGACCACCGCCTCTTCCTCCGAACTACATCGGTCACTCTCATGACCTTGATTCCATGTGTGGTCGAGGACCTCATCGTCCTCCACATCATCTTCCACCCAGTCTTCACCCCTGACTTCCTTGTCGGTCTGCACACTTTCGAAAGCTCCAGCAGTTGGCATCTGTGTTTCGTCATCATCCGACGTGCTGCGATGGTCCTCCCATGTACTCCTCTTGAAAAATAAGTGGTTGGGAATCGGTGCACTCAATCTCTTCCACTTCTGGGGCAGGGCTAGGTGGATGGCCCTGGGAAACCCTGCTAACAGAGTCATCAAAAAGCAGAAGAGACTGCTGCATGACTTGGGGTTCAGACTGCTTGGCTGATTTGCAAGGGGGTGAGGTGAAAGACTGATGGACATCGGCTTCAGGTGCCAACTGTGGTCTTTCAGCAGGAGACTGGGTGGAAGACAATGTGAAGGAACTGGATCCACTGTCAGCAACCCAATCTACTATCGCCTGTACTTGTTCAGGCCTCACCATTCGTAGAGAAGCATTAGGCCCGACCAAATACCGCTGTAGGTTTTGTCACCTACTCGCACCTGAGGAAGGGGTTTCACTTGTGCGTGTAGGTGGCACAGATCGACCACGTCCTCTCCCTGCAACAGGAGCTCCACCAGCAGCACCACGACCTGGGCCACGTCCCTTATTTGACGCTCTCCTCATTTTTTTTAAATTTAGGATCTTGCCCTAAATGGGTGTTTAATTAATAGTAGAAAAGAACGACAGTATGTAAAGGGTGTATCTCACACGGCCTGAACCAGACTAGGCCTGAATTAAAGATTTCTTTGCACAAAATGGCTGTATTTCAAATGGCTGTATTTCAAATGGCTGAATCAAACCCCTGTATGTATAGGGAGGATTCCCACATGCCCTGAATCAGTGTAGGCCTGAATTAAAGATTTATTTGCACAAAATGGCTGTATTTCAAATGGCTGTATTTCAAATGGCTGAATCAAACCCCTGTAAGTATAGGGGGGATCTCACACACCCTGAATCAGTGTAGGCCTAAAGTAAATATATCTTTGCACAAAATGGCTGTATTTCAAATATCTGATTCAAGCCCCTGTATGTAGAGGGTGTATCACACACGGTCTGCACCAGTGTAGGCCTGAATTCAATATTGGTGCACCAAATGGCGGTATTTCAAATCTCTGAATGTAACCCAAATGTATTAAGGGTGTACCTCACAATGACATCTGCATCAAAGGCTGCCAACTACATTTTTTGTGTCCAAACGAGTGTTTGTTTAACAACTGAATTTAACAGCAGTATATAAGCCTGTAATTTCTCACGTGCTGATGCTGCAAGGCCTGAAAATAGTGTTTTTTGTCAAAAAAGTGTGTTTTTCAAACCCAAGAAAATTATGGGTGTATTTCTACCTTATATTGCACACTGACTAATACAGATGTTGTAGATTGCCAAAAAAGTCTTTTTTGGTAACAGAATATGAAAGCTGTATATATTAAACTTGAATTTAACACTTGCAGATCTAGAAAATACAGTTTTTTGAAAGAAAAAGTGTGTTTTTCAAACCCCAGAAAATGATGGGTGTATTTCTACCTTAAATTGCACACTGACTAATTCAAATGTTGTAGATTGCCAAAAAAGTCTTTTTTTGGTAACAGAATATGAAAGCTGTATATATATTGAACTTGAATTTAACACTTGTAGATCTGGAAAATAATTTTTTTGGGAAAATGGCTGTATTTCAAATGGCTGAATCAAACCCATGTATGTATAGGGAGGATTCTCACATGCCCTGAATAAGTGTAGGCCTGAATTAAAGATGTATTTGCACAAATTGGCTGTATTTCAAATGGCTGTATTTCAAATGTCTGAATCAAACCCCTGTATGTATAGGGGGTAACTCACACACCCTGAATCAGTGTAGGCCTGAATTAAAGATTTATTTGCACAAAATGGCTGTATTTCAAATGGCTGTATTTCAAATGGCTGAATCAAACCCCTGTATGTATAGGGGGGATCTCACACGCCCTGAATCAGTGTAGGTCTGAATTAAATATTTATTTGCACAAAATGGCTGTATTTCAAATGGCTGTATTTCAAATGGCTGAATCAAACCCCTGTATGTATAGGGTGGATCACACACGCCCTGAATCAGTGTAGGCCTGAAGTAAATATATCTTTGCACAAAATGGCTGTATTTCAAATGGCTGTTTTTTTTGAAAAAAAAAGTGTGTTTTTCAAACCCCAGAAAATGATGGGTGTATTTCTACCTTAAATTGCACACTGACTAATACAGATGTTGTAGATTGCCAAAAAAGTCTTTTTTTTTGCTAACAGAATATGAATGCTGTATATATTAAACTTGAATTTAACACTTGCAGATCTGGAAAATACTGTTTTTTGAAGAACAAAAGTGTGTTTTTCAAACCCCAGAAAATGATGGGTGTATTTCTAGCTTAAATTTCACACTGACTAATTCAGATGTTGTAGTTTGCCCCCAAAAAATTGTGATTTGCAATGTCCCAAAAGCTCAGATGCAGTGCTGGTGCACTAAGCATGCATAAAATGGCCGCCCCCACCACCCCCCATAACTAACATAATTATAAAAGTTGTTTTTTGGTTAATGGCCTCAGGGTGGGAAAAACGATTATGTCCTGCACCCACACAACTATTTCTAGGTAGATCGCTGAGTTAGATTCTCTCCTATTCTCTCCATGAAATCACAAGTCCAGCAGCATCCTCTCCCTACACTTGTAACAGCAGAGTGACGTGCAGCGCTATGTGACTCAAGCTTACAGGGAGTGCATAATTATTAGGCAAGTTGTATTTTTGAGGATTAATTTTATTATTGAACAACAACCATGTTCTCAATGAACCCAAAAAACTCATTAATATCAAAGCTGAATATTTTTGGAAGTAGTTTTTAGTTTGTTTTTAGTTTTAGCTATTTTAGGGGGATATCTGTGTGTGCAGGTGACTATTACTGTGCATAATTATTAGGCAACTTAACAAAAAACAAATATATACCCATTTCAATTATTTATTTTTACCAGTGAAACCAATATAACATCTCAACATTCACAAATATACATTTCTGACATTCAAAAACAAAACAAAAACAAATCAGTGACCAATATAGCCACCTTTCTTTGCAAGGACACTCAAAAGCCTGCCATCCATGGATTCTGTCAGTGTTTTGATCTGTTCACCATCAACATTGGGTGCAACAGCAACCACAGCCTCCCAGACACTGTTCAGAGAGGTGTACTGTTTTCCCTCCTTGTAAATCTCACATTTGATGATGGACCACAGGTTCTCAATGTGGTTCAGATCAGGTGAACAAGGAGGCCATGTCATTAGATTTTCTTCTTTTATACCCTTTCTTGCCAGCCACGCTGTGGAGTACTTGGACGCGTGTGATGGAGCATTGTCCTGCATGAAAATCATGTTTTTCTTGAAGGATGCAGACTTCTTCCTGTACCACTGCTTGAAGAAGGTGTCTTCCAGAAACTGGCAGTAGGACTGGGAGTTGAGCTTGACTCCATCCTCAACCCGAAAAGGCCCCACAAGCTCATCTTTGATGATACCAGCCCAAACCAGTACTCCACCTCCACCTTGCTGGCGTCTGAGTCGGACTGGAGCTCTCTGCCCTTTACCAATCCAGCCACGGGCCCATCCATCTGGCCCATCAAGACTCACTCTCATTTCATCAGTCCATAAAACCTTAGAAAAATCAGTCTTGAGATATTTCTTGGCCCAGTCTTGACGTTTCAGCTTGTGTGTCTTGTTCAGTGGTGGTCGTCTTTCAGCCTTTCTTACCTTGGCCATGTCTCTGAGTATTGCACACCTTGTGCTTTTGGGCACTCCAGTGATGTTGCAGCTCTGAAATATGGCCAAACTGGTGGCAAGTGGCATCTTGGCAGCTGCACGCTTGACTTTTCTCAGTTCATGGGCAGTTATTTTGCGCCTTGGTTTTTCCACACGCTTCTTGCGACCCTGTTGACTATTTTGAATGAAACGCTTGATTGTTCGATGATCACGCTTCAGAAGCTTTGCAATTTTAAGAGTGCTGCATCCCTCTGCAAGATATCTCACTATTTTTGACTTTTCTGAGCCTGTCAAGTCCTTCTTTTGACCCATTTTGCCAAAGGAAAGGAAGTTGCCTAATAATTATGCACACCTGATATAGGGTGTTGATGTCATTAGACCACACCCCTTCTCATTACAGAGATGCACATCACCTAATATGCTTAATTGGTAGTAGGCTTTCGAGCCTATACAGCTTGGAGTAAGACAACATGCATAAAGAGGATGATGTGGTCAAAATACTCATTTGCCTAATAATTCTGCACTCCCTGTATATAGAGCCTGGGTCACATGCTGCTCTGGCCAATCACAGCCATGCCATTAGTAAGCATGGCTGTGATGGCCTCTTGGGGCAAGTAGTATGACGCTTGTTGATTGGCTGCTGTGCAGCCTTTCAAAAAGCGCCAAGAATGCGCTTTACTGAAATGTTCGGGTTCGGGTCCGGGGTCCAAAAATCCTAAAGTTCGGTACGAACCCGACCTTTACAGATCGGGTTCGCTCAACACTATAGGGAAGTCATTTACCTTCTAACAAACCAAGAGCCAGACATTCACAAAGGGCACAAACACCACTGTAAAAAGCATGATTCCTAAGAACCCTATGAACAGCTATTGGTAAAGAGAGGAGAAGTTAACATTGACTGACGGTTATACTGTATATATGTATACAGTTGCAAGAAAAAGTATGTGAACCCTTTGGAATGATATGGATTTCTGCACAAATTGGTCATAAAATGTGATCTGATCTTCATCTAAGTCACAACAATAGACAATCACAGTCTGCTTAAACTAATAACACAAAGAATTAAATGTTACCATGTTTTTATTTAACACACCATGTAAACATTCACAGTGCAGGTGGAAAAAGATTTAATAACTGGTTGAACATTTAATAACTGGTTGCTTTGGCAGCAATAACTTCAACCAAACGTTTCCTGTAGTTGCTGATCAGACGTGCACAACGGTCAGGAGTAATTCTTGACCATTCCTCTTTACAGAACTGTTTCAGTTCAGCAATATTCTTGGGATGTCTGGTGTGAATCGCTTTCTTGAGGTCATGCCACAGCATCTCAATCGGGTTGAGGTCAGGACTCTGACTGGGCCACTCCAGAAGGCGTATTTTCTTCTGTTTAAGCCATTCTGTTGTTGATTTACTTCTATGCTTTGGGTCGTTGTCCTGTTGCAACACCCATCTTCTGTTGAGCTTCAGCTGGTGGACAGATGGCCTTAAGTTCTCCTGCAAAATGTCTTGATAAACTTGGGAATTCATTTTTTCTTCGATGATAGCAATCCGTCCAGGCCCTGACGCAGCAAAGCAGCCGCAAACCATGATGCCCCCACCACCATACTTCACAGTTGGGGTGAGGTTTTGATGTTGGTGTGCTGTGCCTCTTTTTCTCCACACAGTGTTGTGTGTTTCTTCCAAACAACTCAACTTTGGTTTTATCTGTCCACAGGATATTTGGCCAGTACTGATGTGGAACATCCAGGTGCTCTTGTGCAAACTGTAAACGTGTAGCAATGTTTTTTTTGGACAGCAGTGGCTTCCTCTGTGGTATCCTCCCATAAAATCCATTCTTGTTTAGTGTTTTACGTATCATAGATTCGCTAACAGGGATGTTAGCATATGCCAGAGACTTTTGTAAGTCTTTAGCTGACACTCTAGGATTCTTATTCACCTCATTGAGCAGTCTGAGCTGTGCTCTTGCAGTCATCTTTACAGGACGGCCACTCCTAGGGAGAGTAGCAGCAGTGCTAAACTTATTCCATTTATAGACAATTTGTCTTACCGTGGACTGATGAACAGCAAGCCTTTTGGAGATACTTTTATAACTAGAGTTGAGCGAACACCTGGATGTTCGGGTTCGAGAAGTTCGGCCGTAAATCCCCTGCAAACAAATGTGGATAGGGAAATGAATAAAAATAAAAATAAAATAAATAAAAATTAACCAATATTAATTGGAGAGAGGTCCCATAGCAGAGAATCAGGCTTCATGTCACCCACCACTGGAACAGGCCATTGTCAGATATTTTTAGGCCCCGGCATCCAGACAGAGGAGAGAGGTCCCATAGCAGAAATTCAGGCTTCATGTCATAGCAGAGAATCAGGCTTCATGTCACCCAACACTGGAACAGGCCACTGTCAGATATTTTTAGGCCCCAGCACCCAGACAGAGGAGAGGTTCATTCAACTTTGGGTTGCCCCGCAATATAATGGTAAAATTAAAAAAAGAGGATTGAATGAGGAAGTGCCCTGGAGTACTAGAATATATGGTTAAGGGGAGGTAGTTATAAATGTCTAATCTGCACAAGGGATGGACAGGTCCTGTGGGATCCATGCCTGGTTCATTTTTATGAACGTCAGCTTGTCCACATTGGCTGTAGACAGGCGGCTGCGTTTGTCTGTAATGACGCCCCCTGCCGTGCTGAATACACGTTCAGACAAAACGCTGGCCGCCGTGCAGGCCAGCACCTCCAAGGCATAAAAGGCTAGCTCTGGCCACGTGAACAATTTGGAGACCCAGAAGTTGAATGGGGCCGAACCATCAGTCAGTACGTGGAGGGGTGTGCACACGTACTCTTCCACCATGTTAGTGAAATGTTGCCCCCAGCTAACACGTTCCGTATCAGGTGGTGGTGCAGTTAGCTGTGACGTGTTAACAAAACTTTTCCACATATCTGCCATGCTAACCCTGCCCTCAGAGGAGCTGGCCGTGACACAGCTGCGTTGGCGACCTCTTGCTCCTCCTCTGCCTTCGCCTTGGGCTTTCACTTGTTCCCCTGTGACATTTGGGAATGCTGTCAGAAGCGCGTCTACCAACGTGCGTTTGTACTCGCGCATCTTCCTATCATGCTCCAGTGCAGGAAGTAAGGTGGGCACATTGTCTTTGTACCTGGGATCCAGCAGGGTGGCAACCCAGTAGTCCGCACACGTTAAAATGTGGGCATCTCTGCTGTCGTTGCGCAGGCACTGCAGCATGTAGTCGCTCATGTGTGCCAGGCTGCAGAGGTAAGGACAAGCTGTCCTCTGTGGGAGGCGTATCGTCATCGTCCTGCGTTTCCCAGCAGCCACGCACCAGTGATGGGCCCGAGCTGCGTTGGGTGCCACCCCGCTGTGAACATGCTTCATCCTCATCCTCCTCCACCTCCTCCTCATCCTCGTCCTCCTCGTCCTCCAGTAGTGGGCCCTGTCTGGCCACATTTGTACCTGGCCTCTACTGTTGCAAAAAACCTCCCTCTGAGTCACTTCTAAGAGACTGGCCTGAAAGTGCTAAAAATGACCCCTCTTCCTCCTCCTCCTCCTCCTGGGCCACCTCCTCTTCCATCATCGCCCTAAGTGTTTTCTCAAGGAGACATAGAAGTGGTATTGTAACGCTGATAACGGCGTCATCGCCACTGGTCATGTTGGTGGAGTACTCGAAACAGCGCAACAGGGCACACAGGTCTCGCATGGAGGCCCAGTCATTGGTGGTGAAGTGGTGCTGTTCCACAGTGTGACTGACCCGTGCGTGCTGCAGCTGAAACTCCACTATGGCCTGCTGCTGCTCGCACAGTCTGTCCAGCATGTGCAAGGTGGAGTTCCACCTGGTGGGCACGTCGCATATAATGCGGTGAGCGGGAAGGCCGAAGTTACGCTGTAGAGCAGACAGGCGAGCAGCGGTAGGATGTGAACGCCGGAAGCGCGCACAGACGGACCGCACTTTATACAGCAGCTCTGACATGTCGGGGTAGTTGTGAATGAACTTCTGCACCACCAAATTCAGCACATGCGCCAGGCAAGGGATGTGCGTCAAACCGGCTAGTCCCAGAGCTGCGACGAGATTTCGCCCATTATCGCACACCACCAGGCCGGGCTTGAGGCTCACCGGCAGCAACCACTCGTCGGTCTGTTGTTCAATACCCCGCCACAACTCCTGCGCGGTGTGGGGCCTGTCCCCAAAACATATGAGTTTCAGAATGGCCTGCTGACGTTTACCCCGGGCTGTGCTGAAGTTGGTGGTGAAGGTGTGTGGCTGACTGGATGAGCAGGTGGAGGAAGAGGAGGAGGAAGCCGAGTAGGAGGAGGAGGCTACAGGAGGCAAAGAATGTTGCCCTACGATCCTTGGCGGTGGAAGGACGTGCGCCAAACTGCTCTCCGCCTGGGGCCCAGCCGCCACTACATTTACCCAGTGTGCAGTTAGGGAGATATAGCGTCCCTGGCCGTGCTTACTGGTCCACGTATCTGTGGTTAGGTGGACCTTGCCACAGATGGCGTTCCGCAGTGCACACTTGATTTTATCGGATACTTGGTTGTGCAGGGAAGGCACGGCTCTCTTGGAGAAGTAGTGGCGGCTGGGAACAACATACTGTGGGACAGCAAGCGACATGAGCTGTTTGAAGCTGTCTGTGTCCACCAGCCTGAATGACAGCATTTCATAGGCCAGTAGTTTAGAAATGCTGGCATTTAGGGCCAGGGATCGAGGGTGGCTAGGTGGGAATTTACGCTTTCTCTCAAATGTTTGTGAGATGGAGAGCTGAACGCTGCCGTGTGACATGGTTGAGATTCTTGGTGACAGAGGTGGTGATGTTGGTGCTACATTCTCTGTTTGCTGGGCGGCAGGTGCCAACGTTCCTCCAAAGGCGGAGGAAGAGGCCGAGGCAGCAGCAGAAGAGGTAACAGGGGGAGCCTGAGTGAGTTCCTTGTTTTTAAGGTGTTTACTCCACTGCAGTTCATGCTTTGCATGCAGGTGCCTGGTCATGCAGGTTGTGCTAAGGTTTAGAACGTTAATGCCTCGCTTCAGGCTCTGATGGCACTGCGTGCTAACCACTCGGGTCTTCTCGTCAGCACATTGTTTGAAGAACTGCCACGCCAGGGAACTCCTTGGAGCTGCCTTTGGGGTGCTCGGTCCCAGATGGCGGTGGCCAGTAGCAGGCAGACTCTCTTGGCGGCGGGTGTTCTGCTTTTGCCCACTGCTCCCTCTTTTGCTATACTGTTGGCTCGGTCTTACCACTGCCTCTTCCTCCGAACTCTGAAAGTCAGTGGCACGACCTTCATTCCATGTGGGGTCTAGGACCTCATCGTCCCCTGCATCGTCTTCCACCCAGTCTTCCTCCCTGACCTCCTGTTCAGTCTGCACACTGCAGAAAGACGCAGCAGTTGGCACCTGTGTTTCCTCATCAGAGACGTGCTGAGGTGGTATTCCCATGTCCTCATCATCAGGAAACATAAGTGGTTGTGCGTCAGTGCATTCTATGTCTTCCAACGCTGGGGGAGGGCTAGGTGGATGCCCTTGGGAAACCCTGCCAGCAGAGTCTTCAAACAGCATAAGAGACTGCTGCATAAGTTGAGGCTCAGACAGTTTCCCTGATATGCATGGGGGTGATGTGACAGACTGATGGGCTTGGTTTTCAGGCGCCATCTGTGTGATTTCTGCAGAAGACTGGGTGGAAGATAATGTGAACGTGCTGGATCCACTGTCGGCCACCTAATTGACTAATGCCTGTACCTGCTCAGGCTTTACCATCCTTAGAACGGCATTGGGCCCCACCAAATATTGCTGTGGCGGAACTAGGACGTGTGGCTGTGGCAGAACGGCCACGTCCTCTCCCAGCACCAGAGGGTCCACTAACACCACCACGACCATGTCCGCATTCCTTACTAGATGTTTTCCTCATTGTTACCGTTCACCACAATAAGAAAAAAATTATTTGGCCCAATGTATTGAATTCAAATTCAGGCCTTTTTTTACAGGCACCTAACACTATCTAGCTATCTACTTAGGTACCGTATTACACTAATACAGGCACAGCAGTAACCACAGATTTAGCTGAATATAAATTGTAGGCCTAGTATTTAGGCGGTGGATGACCGGTATACGTTTACGGACAGAATTAGACTTGGTGATGCACGGTAGCGTTTGAAGTTATTGAGAATGACCCTATCCGCACCTTCAATCTAATATACCCTTTTATGTATATATTTAAACTTGGCCTGATACAGCAGAAAAAGATTATTTAGGGAATTGCTAAGTTGGGAATTGTATTCAACCTAGAACAAAAACTGTGCTTTGGCAGACAGCAGACAGTATTACAATTGGCTAGATACAGCTGAAACACCAGATTTAGGGTACTGCTATTTTGGCAATTGTATTTTACCCCTCAATAAAATAGCAAGCACAGCCAAGCCCCTGATGTAGGATATAGCAACAAAAAAAAAACACACTATTGATGGTTAAAAATGGACTTGGTGGCAGCTTGTGCTGGCGCACCACAAGACTCAAAATGGCCGCCGATCACCCCAGAAAAAAGTGACTGAAAAACGCTCTGGGCAGCCTTAAAACAGTGTGCAATTGAATAGCAGAGGTTGTATGATACACAGCTGTACATCGATCACTTCAGTAAGTAAATCACTGCCTAATCTCGCCCTAACAGCAGCAGCTGCATCCTATCCCTACACTGATCAGAGCAGAGTGACGTGCGGCGCTACGTGACTCCAGCTTAAATAGAGGCTGGGTCACGTGCTACACTGGCCAATTACAGCCATGCCAATAGTAGGCATGGCTGTGATGTCCTCTTGGGGCAAGTAGTATGACGCCTGTTGATTGGCTGCTTTTCAGCCTTTCAAAAAGAACCAAGAAAGCGCCGAACAACAAACCCAAACCCAGACTTTTACGAAAATGTTCGGGGTCGGGTCCGTGTCACGAACACCCCAAAATTATACAGTTCGGGTTCGCTCAACAATTCTTAATCGTAGGTCTTCTGAGAGCTCTTTTGTGCGAGGCATCATTCACATCAGGCAAGGCTTCTTGTGAAAAGCAAACCCAGAACTGGTGTGTTTTTTTTATAGGGCAAGGCAGCTGTAACAAACACCTCCAATCTCATCTCATTGATTGGATTCCAGTTGGCTGACACCTCACTCCAATTAGCTCTTGTATATGTCATTAGGGGTTCACATACTTATTCCACCTGCACTGTGAATGTTTACATGTGTTCAATAAAAACATGTTAAACATTTAATTCTTTGTGTGTTATTAGTTTAAGCAGACTGTGATTGTCTATTGTTGTGACTTAGATGAAGATCAGATCACATTTTATGACCAATTTGTGCAGAAATCCATATCATTCCAAAGGGTTCACATACTTTTTCTTGCAACTGTGTATATATATATATATATATATATATATATACAGTACAGACCAAAAGTTTGGACACACCTTCTCATTCAAAGAGTTTTCTTTATTTTCATTACTATGAAAATTGTAGATTCACACTGAAGGCATCAAAACTATGACTTAACACATGTGGAATTATATACATAACAAACAAGTGTCAAAGTTCGGCGCAATGCAAAAGAATATGGCGCGCGCGGACATCGCCATATGTTCACATGTTCGGCAGATCGCGAACGCACAAAGTTCGCCGCGAACCACCGCCGGGTGAACCGCAAGGCCATCACTAACCACCAAGTTTTAACCTCTATGATAACCTGGTGAATCTCTCTCTCTATATATATATATTTATACAGTACAAACCAAAAGTTTGGACAAAGAGTTTTCTTTATTTTCATGACTATGAAAATTGTAGATTCACACTGAAGGCATCAAAACTATGAATTAACACATGTGGAATTATATACATAACAAACAAGTGTGAAACAACTGAAAATATGTCATATTCTAGGTTCTTCAAAGTAGCCACCTTTTGCTTTGATTACTGCTTTGCACACTCTTGGCATTCTCTTGATGAGCTTCAAGAGGTAGTCCCCTGAAATGGTTTTCACTTCACAGGTGTGCCCTGTCAGGTTTAATAAGTGTGATTTCTTGCCTTATAAATGGGGTGGGGACCATCAGTGGCGTTGAGGCGTTGAGGAGAAGTCAGGTGGATACACAGCTGATAGTCCTACTGAATAGACTGTTAGAATTTGTATTATGGCAAGAAAAAAGCAGCTAAGTAAAGAAAAACGAGTGGCCATCATTACTTTAAGAAATGAAGGTCAGTCAGTCAGCCGAAAAATTGGGAAAACTTTGAAAGTAAGGGCTATTTGACCATGAAGGAGAGTGATGGGGTGCTGCGCCAGATGACCTGGCCTCCACAGTAACCGGACCAGAACCCAATCGAGATGGTTTGGGGTGAGCTGGACCGCAGAGTGAAGGCAAAAGGGCCAACAAGTGCTAAGCATCTCTGGGAACTCCTTCAAGACTGTTGGAAGACCATTTCAGGGGACTACCTCTTGAAGCTCATCAAGAGAATGCCAAGAGTGTGCAAAGCAGTAATCAAAGCAAAAGGTGGCTACTTTGAAGAACCTAGAATATGACATATTTTCAGTTGTTTCACACTTGTTTGTTATGTATATAATTCCACATGTGTTAATTCATATTTCTGATGCCTTCATAGTCATGAAAATAAAGACAACTCTTTGAATGAGAAGGTGTGTCCAAACTTTTGGTCTGTACTGTATATATATATATATATATATATATATATATATTGTATATTGTAGGAAGGAACAAGGGGTTGTCATTGATGGGCGGTATGTGTCACCAATGTTTCTGACCTCAGTGAGGTAAGAGCAGTTTTTTTCCTGAAATGTCATTATTGCAGTCTGACACTTCAGCTGGTTAGTATGGCTGCAAAGCTGATCCGGGATGGCTCTTACTGGGAGTAGCCAAAGTGCTGGGTGTGTGGCTACTCCCCACGTTCCAGGCCGGGTCTTGGGAGGCTTATAAAAAGCAGTCAGCACTGTCAGGTGGTGTGGATTATGTTCCATCTCACAGTGAAGCTGTGGAGTCTCTGTGTTTTGGGATCTGAAGTTGTGTGCTGTGCTAAAGGGCTGAGAGCCGCATGCTGGAAAACAGGCCCCTAAAGCCTGTTGGGGACCGCGGATGAAAAACTACTAACAAGTTAAATGTTTTGTTCTGTGGACTTTCCATGGTGTGAACTGCTTAAGTTAATGACTTTGTGGTTGCCTCTATACTGCGTCCGCTAACCTGCCTACAAGAGCGAATCTCCACTATATATACAGTACCGACCAAAAGTTTGGACACACCTTGTCATTCAAAGAGTTTTCTTTATTTTCATGACTATGAAGGCATCAAAACTATGAATTAACACATGTGGAATTATATACATAACAAACAAGTGTGAAACAACTGAAAATGTCATATTCTAGGTTCTTCAAAGTAGCCACCTTTTGCTTTGATTACTGCTTTGCACACTCTTGGCATTCTCTTGATGAGCTTCAGGAGGTAGTCCCCTGAAATGGTCTTCCAACAGTCTTGAAGGAGTTCCCAGAGATGCTTAGCACTTGTTGGCCCTTTTGCCTTCACTCTGCGGTCCAGCTAACCCCAAACCATCTTGATTGGGTTCGGGTCCGGTGACTGTGGAGGCCAGGTCATCTGGCGCAGCACCCCATCACTCTCCTTCATGGTCAAATAGCCCTTACTTTCAAAGTTTTCCCAATTTTTCGGCTGACTGACTGACCTTCATTTCTTAAAGTAATGATGGCCACTCGTTTTTCTTTACTTAGCTGCTTTTTTCTTGCCATAATACAAATTCTAGCAGTCTATTCAGTAGGACTATCAGCTGTGTATCCACCTGACTTCTCCTCAACGCAACTGATGGTCCCAACCCCATTTATAAGGCAAGAAATCCCACTTATTAAACCTGACAGGGCACACCTGTGAAGTGTAAACCATTTCAGGGGACTACCTCTTGAAGCTCATCAAGAGAATGCCAAGAGTGTGCAAAGCAGTAATCAATGCAAAAGGTGGCTACTTTGAAGAACCTAGAATATGACATATTTTCAGTTGTTTCACACTTGTTTGTTATGTATATAATTCCACATGTGTTAATTCATAGTTTTGATGCCTTCAGTGTGAATCTACAATTTTCATAGTCATGAAAATAAAGAAAACTCTTTGTCCAAACTTTTGGTTTGTACTGTATATATATATAGAGAGAGAGAGATGCACCAGGTTATCATAGAGGTTAAAACTTGGTGGTTAGTGATGGCCTTGCGGTTCACCCGGCGGTGGTTCGCGGCGAACTTTGTGCGTTCGCGATCTGCCGAACATGTGAACATATGGCGATGTCCGCGCGCGCCATATTCTTTTGCATTGCGCCGAACTTTGACCCATGACACATCCATCAGGTGGGACAGGACAGCCAATTAAGACGTTTCAGCACATTGACATCCCCCCAACCCTATAACAGAACCCGATCTGGCAGACATTTTACATTATTTGTTTTGTCAGTGTAGGGAGAAGTTGCATTTTGGAGCAGGGACAGGCTAATGCTACCTAATAGGGCCACAAAAGTCCTTTTAAGGACTGGCAACGTTGTGCTATCGATAGGTGTGATACACAGAGGGGTGTGATACACTTATAATATACTTTCTGTAACAATGGCAGTTGGCAGCTGCCAGCGTGCAGCGCATCCTGCTATGTACCTCAGTCGAACTGCACGCAAGGCTCCTCCTCTCCACTGCAGGCTCCGGACCCGCTTTCCTGCACTGTCGCAGGCGGCGACAGCTTCAGTTGCACCTTGTAGGAGCCGCACGTGTCCTGTTTCTTTAAGGGTTCGTGCACGCCCCTGATTCCGCCTTCTCTCCAATCTCGGCCAGGCACCACCTTTATATGGGTGCTTTCCTTCTCCTGTGATGCCTGAGCAATATTGTAGTTTTCTACAGCGAAGGTTCCAGCTCGTTGTTCCTGTGTTGTTATCCAGCTTCCGACCTTAGCCTGTATACTGACCTCGTCTTTGCCTGATCCTCCTCTCGCTGCTCTAAAGTGTATGATTCGGATTGACGACCACGCCTCTGTCTGCTGTTCAGCTTGTTACACCTGCTGCACCTCTGCTTAATCACCAACTCAGCTGTGCCTCATCTGACTCTGCTGCTGGGCTTCTTCTATCTAGCGACAGCTCGCTCCACCTGCCTGTATCTCCAGTGCTTGCATTGGGGCATTCTGGCCTGCTCGGCCATCTGCCACTTAGCTGGGACCATTCTTGCGGTAGCGTCCTGGTGTCTCCTCTGCAGCTAAGACCAGCTTCTGCATCCTGGAGCGGGATAAAGGGTGAAGACCAGGGGAACACTTAGATTCCGCTCCCAAGTTTGGCCCAAAGCCAAACCGGTAAGTGGCACAGCGGGTCCACACCCATTGGAGCGTTACAGTTTGCTCAGGCCATGGACACCGCTGGCAAGCCCAAGCCTGTGGTGCAAGATTTATACCAAGAGCTACAACGCCAGAGCGAACGCCAAGATGTCTTGCTGCCGTGTCTGAACACAATATCTGCCCGTCTGGACGCGCTATCTACACCTGCTCCTGCCGTACCACAAGTCCCAGCAACTCCTGCAAATCCTGTTGCATTGTATTCACACCATGGCATAACTGCTGTCCAGCTGCCTTTGCCTCCACACTACAGTGGCGATCTGAAAGCCTGCAGAGGGTTCCTGAATCAGTGCCTGATCCACTTTGAGCTACATGGAGACAAGTTCCAGTCTGACCGAGAGAAAGTAGCTTTCATAGTCTCTGCTCTCTGGAGAATCTCTAGCCTGGGCTAATCCTATATGGGAGCGAAGACCTGAGACTGCAAACTTCGTCTGCAGCCTCTGCGCTCCTTCGTCTGCATCAAGGTGCAATGACAGTGGGACAATACGCAATTCAGTTCCGTACTCTGTTCGCAGGACTGTCCTGGAATGATGAAGCCCAACAAGCCGTATTCTGGGAGGGTCTTAGTGATCGTATTAAAGATGAACTTGTGGGAAGGGACCTTCCTGTGTCTCTGGACGCTTTGGTCACATTGGCCACACGTATTGACGTGCGATTTCGAGAACGTTTCTCTAAAGCCGCAAGGGTGAAGCGGATATCTAGATTCGCACCTGTCTTCCAGAGGACTGTTCGGACTCCTGCTGCGGTTCCGCCTGAAGAGCCTATGCAGGTGGAACGCCTGAAGCTCTCTGACCAGGAGTGCCAGCGGCGGTGAGCAGAAAACTTGTGCCTCTACTGTGGCAGAAAGGGTCACGTTGTTCATACCTGTCCCCAGAAGGCAGAAAACTTGGGAGAAGTGACCGTAGGTAAAAGAGACAATTCTCCCAAACTTCTTGTTCCTGTAGTCTTGTCCTCTGAGAAAAACAGTATATCTGTACTTGCCTTCCTGGATTCCGGCGCAGCCGGAAATTTTGTTAATCAAGCCTTGGTGACCCAGTGTCAGTTATCCACTACTCGTCTGGCGAAGCATTAGGTGGCAACTATTGTAAATGGACAACCCCTGCCCAGACCTATTCAGTTCATCACTGCACCTGTTAAACTCCAAGTCGGGGTGCTACATTCTGAAGAAATATATTTCTTTGTCCTGCCGGACCCAGTGCTTCTGGGATTGCCCTGGCTACAGCAGCATTCTCCAGTCTTAGACTGGCGTACAGGGGATATTCTCCGCTGGGGTCCTCAGTGCCATACTTCCTGTCTGTCTGTGGTTCGCCCAACATCTCCTCGTCCAGTCCCTATGAAACTGGCAGGTCTGCCTCTGCAATATGTGTCATATGAGGAAGTTTTCTGTAAGAAGAGGGCTGAGACTTTACCACCTCATGGGTCTTATGACTGCCTGATCAATCTTCTACCTGGGACTTCTCCACCTCGCGGAAGGGTTTATCCATTATCTCTGCCAGAGACTCAGGCTATGGCCGAGTATGTTAAGGAAAACCTCAAGAGGGGATTTATCCGAAAGTCTGCCTCTCTGGCGGGAGCCGTTTTCTTCTTCGTGGCCAAGAAAGATGGGTCACTCCCTCCGTGCATAGATTATCGTTGACTGAACAAGATCACGGTCAAGAACCAGTACCCTCTGCCTCTGATTTCTGAACTGTTCGACCGTATCCAAGGCGCCCAGATATTTTATAAGTTGGATCTGCGTGGTGCGTATAACCTGATCCGAATCCGTGAAGGCGACGAGTGGGAGACGGCGTTCAATACCCGTGATGGCCACAATGAGTACCTGGTCATGCCGTTCGGCCTATACAATGCTTTTGCAGTTTTTCAAGAATTTGTAAACAATATCTTCCGGGACTTGTTGTACAACTGTGTAGTGGTGTATCTCGATGATATTCTCATCTATTCCCCCACTTGACCACTCACCGGAAGCAAGTGCGCCTGGTTTTGCAGCGGTTAAGGGAGAATGGTCTGTACGCTAAGCTCGAAAAGTGTGTCTTTGAGCAGTCCACCTTACCCTTCCTGGGATACATTGTTTCCTGCTCTGGTCTGCGAATGGACCCCGAGAAGGTTTCAGCCGTCCTGAACTGGCCTCGTCCTCAAGGTCTCTGTGCCATTCAAAGGTTCCTGGGGTTTGCCAACTTCGATAGACAGTTCATCCCAAACTTCTCTTCCCTCACAGCTCCTATTTCTGCTCTGACGAAGAAAGGGGTGGATTAAAAGAAGTGGACCCCTGAAGCTGAGTCTGCTTTACTGCATCTCAAAGACTGCTTTGCCGCTTCTCCTGTTCTCCGTCATCTGGATATCTCCAAAAAGTTCTTCCTTGAAGTGGATGCTTCCTCTATTGGAGCAAGTGCCGTCCTGCTACAGAAGAACTCCAAAGGGAGATTTGTCTTGTGTGGTTTCTTCTCAAAGCTCTTCTCTTCTGCGGAAAAAAACGATTCCATCGGCGATAGAGAGCTGCTGGCTATCAAGATGGCCTTGGAAGAATGGAGATACCTTCTGGAGGGGGCTCTGCATCCTGTGGTGATATACACTGACCACAAGAATTTGACATATCTACAGTCTGCACAGCGTAGAGGCATCACATCAGGCTCGATGGGCTCTTTTCTTTGTCAGATTCAATATTCTTCTGCATTTCCGACCGGCTTATAAAAATGTGAAGGCTGATGCACTTTCCCGTTCTTTCGATTCAGCGGATCAGATTGAAGAACCTCAAGATATCATAGAACCGTCTTGTCTGGTTTCTGTGGTGCCAGTCCGTGTGAGAGATATTCCTCCGGGGAAGATCTTCATTCCACAGGCCAAAAGGAGGAAAATTCTTTCTTGGGGACATTGCTCCAAGCATGCTGGTCACCCTGGGGTGCGTAAGACCCTTGATTTGCTGTCTTGTCACTATTGGTGGCCGACCCTACCCAAAGATGTCCGGAAGTTTGTGTCTGCCTGTACCTCCTGTACCCGCAACAAGGCTTCCCGAACCAAACCCACGGGCTTGCAAGTACCGTTACCCATTCCTCAAGTCTCCTGGCAGCACATCGCTATGGATCTTATCACAGATCTCCCGTCCTCTGCTGGCTGTTCCGTAATCTGGGTAGTGGTAGACAGATTTTCCAAGATGGCACATTTTATTTCGCTTCCTGGATTGGCTTCTGACAATCGATTGGCCTGTCTGTTTATAGAACACATCTTCCGCCTTCATGGTCTACCTCTGCACATTGTGTCTGATCGCGGGGTGCAATTCACTTCCAAATTCTGGCGAGTGCTCTGTGGTCAAGTTGGATTTCTCTTCTAGTTACCATCCTCAGGCTAATGGGCAAGTTGAACGAATTAACCAGATCTTGGTGAACTACCTACGTCACTTTGTCTCTGCTCAGCATGATGACTGGGTTCGGCTCCTGCCTTCGGCGGAATTCTCTTACAACAGCCATTCCGGAGAATCTTCTCCTTTCTATATAGTGTATGGTCTTCATCCCAGTGCTCCTTTACCCCTGTTTGCATCTTCTGAGGTACCAGCTGCTAATTCTTTGTTCAGAGACTTCCTCAGTATCTGGACACAGACTAAGGACTCTATCTCTCAGGCAGTTACCCGTCTGAAGAAGAATGCAGATACCAGACATAGACCACCTCCTCAGTTCTCTCCTGGCGACAAAGTATGGCTTTCCTCCCAGAACATCCGCATGAAGGTACCCTGTTACAAATTTGCTCCCCAGTTTCTGGGCCCGTTTGTGATCCTAGAGCGCATCAACCTTGTTTCCTATAAACTCTGGTTGCTTCCTACCCTCCGGATTCCAAACTCCTTCCATGTATCTCTACTGAAACCATTGGTCCTCAACTCCTTTTCCAGACCACCCTCCACCACTACTTCTGTTCCTACTGGCGAAAAATCAGAATTTGAAGTACAGAACATCCTTAATTTCAAGGTAGTTGGTGGCATGAGGTACTTCCTTGTAGACTGGAAGAATTGTGGTCCTGAGGAACATTCCTGGGAGCCGGAGGAAATTGTACATGCTCAGCACATTAGGACCAAGAAGAAGGGGCGTGCAGCGCATCCTGCTATGTACCTCAGTCAAACTGCACACAAGGCTCCTCCTCTCCGCTGCAGGCTCCGGACCCGCTTTCCTGCACTGTCGCAGGCGGCGACAACTTCAGTTGCACCTTGTGGGAGCCGCAAGCGTCCTGTTTCTTTAAGGGTTCGTGCACGCCCCTGATTCTGCCTTCTCTCCAATCTCGGCCAGGCACCACCTTTATATGGGTGCTTTCCCTTTCCTGTGATGCCTGAGCAATATTGTAGTTTTCTACAGCGAAGGTTCCAGCTCGTTGTTACTGTGTTGTTATCCAGCTTCCGAACTTAGGGCTCTTTCACACTTGCGTTATTGTCTTCCGGCATAGAGTTCCGTCGTCGGGACTCTATGCCGGAAGAATACTGATCAGGATTATCCTAATGCATTCTGAATGGAGAGTAATCCGTTCAGGATGCATCAGGATGTCTTCAGTTCCGGTACGGAACGTTTTTTGGCCGGAGAAAATACCGCAGCATGCTGCGCTTTTTGCTCCGGCCAAAAATCCTGAAGACTTGCCGCAAGGCCGGATCCGGGATCAATGCCCATTGAAAGGCATTGATCCGGATCCGGCCTTAAGCTAAACGTCGTTTCGGCGCATTGCCGGACCCGACGTTTAGCTTTTTCTGAATAGTTACCATGGCTACCGGGACGCTAAAGTCCTGACAGCCATGGTAAGTGTAGCGGGGAGCAGGGGAGCAGCATACTTACCGTCCGTGCGGCTCCCCGGGCGCTCCAGAGTGACGTCAGGGCGCCCCAAGCGCATGGATCACGTGATCACATGGATCACGTCATCCATGCGCATGGGGCGCTCTGACGTCATTCTGGAGCGCCCGGGGAGCCGCACGGACTGTAAGTATACCGCTCCCCCGCTCCCCGCTCCTACTATGGCAACCAGGACTTTAATAGCGTCCTGGGTGCCATAGTAACACTGAAAGCATTTGGAAGACGGTTCCGTCTTCAAATGCTTTCAGTACACTTGCGTTGTTACGGATCCGGCAGGCACCTCCGGCAACGGAAGTGCATGCCGGATCCCAACAACGCAAGTGTGAAAGAGGCCTTAGCCTGTATCCTGACCTTGTAAGAAACAGTCATGTAATGTCCCTAAGTTTCATTATCCTGGTAAACTGTGTTAAAATTTAATGTAAAATGCCTGCAGTATTTGTTTGGTCAGTAGATGGCAGCATAGGACCAATTTGCATTGGAGTTTACCATAGAGAAAGTGTATTAGTGACACTGGTTCTTTAAGGCAGCAGCTAAGTGTTGAAGTGACACGCCCCTTATGATGTCACCCTGCCTCAGTGTGAGCAGGAAAAGGAGGAAGAGAGACTGGAACTGCAGCTGCCGCCATATTGGCAAGATAGAAAACAAGTTCTGTGTTGTGTAAGACGTGTGTGGAGATAGTAAAGGACATTCCTGTACAGCCAAGCTGTGTGAACTTCGGTCTAGAGACGAATGGAGTACAAAGAAACCGTGCATTTAGTGAAGCCAAGTTAAAAGGACTGTGTGCAGCAACTAACCTGTGGAGCCGACATTGGGCTGAGTGGATTGCCCCAAACAGTAAAGAGACTCACAGTGCTGTCGAGGTACCGGACAGTAACTGTAAAATTCTGGATTATATTCAACTGGTTTTCCGGCCTGCTGAGGAGGACTTCTTTGTTGCGGATCCTGCGCTGGTTAAAGGAAAGGACGACATCGGGCCCCACCGTGCACTTCCACAAACTGTAAGCGGTCCACTTGGACCACTGGGATAAGGGGGGTGCGCACCCGCTTGAACGTTAGGGTCAGTTAGGGATAGTTTCTGGGACTATTATTTCTTAGTGTCCGCACTGCGAATACGGACACCGCTAAGGTGAAAATTGTTGCAGTATTTAACTTGTATTGTTTATACTGTTTTGAATATTTTGCTTGTCTTTACCTCTGTAACTTCACTGTTTTCTGGTGGCGGAGTCAAATCACCTGCCTTGCTCTCGGTTCACAACCTCGTCTCTGCCTGATCCTCCTGTACCTCGCTGCTCTAAGGTGTATGATTCGTTGCAGTATTTAACTTGTATTGTTTATACTATTTTGAATATTTTGCTTGTCTTTACCTCTGTAACTTCACTGTTAACCTGCTTTTATTAATTTATAGTAAATGCAATTTTCTTAATCTTGACTTCTGCGTACGCACTCTTTTCTGGTGGCGGAGTCAAATCACCTGCCTTGCTCTTGGTTCACAACCTCGTCTCTGCCTGATCCTCCTGTACCTCGCTGCTCTAAGGTGTATGATTCGGATTGTCGACCACGCCTCTGTCTGCTGTTCAGCTTGTTACACCTGCTGCACCTGAGCTATTCAGCTCTGATGTTCTAACAGCTCCAGCTCTGCTTAATCACCAACTCAGCTCTGCTTCATCTGACTCTGCTGCTGTGCTTCTTCCATCTAGCGACAGCTCGCTCCACCTGCCTGTATCCCCAGTGCTTGCACCGGGTCATTTTGGCCTGCTCGACCAGCTGCCACTTAGCCGGGACCATTCTTGCGGTAGCGACCTGGTGTCTCCTCTGCAGCTAAAACTAGCTTCCGCATCCTGAAGCGGGATAAAGGGTGAAGACCAGGGGAACACTTAGATTCCGCTCCCAAGTTTGGCCCAAAGCCAAACCGGTAAGTGGCACAGCGGGTCCACACCCGTTGGAGCGTTACACTTTCTAACATAGAAAGTATATTATAGTGCATTTGTATGCTTCCAGAAAATACTGATGGAGGGCAGCTTCCACAAAATAGTGATTGAGGTTTTCCATATACCTGCGTCCACAAAATTACTGCTTGAGGGTGATATACCAGCTTCAACTAACAACTGATTGAGGCCTGCCATATATCAGCTTCCACAAAATAGTGATAGAGGTCAGTGGCGTAGCGTGGGTTGCCAGCACCCGGGGCAAGCTAAGTATTGCGTCCCCCCCCCCACCTGTGACCAACTTTTTTACAGATAATGCAGTAGATGTCATCTGCAGTCCTATGTAACACCACAGATAACACAGGAATAACTCTCTGAGTACAGATAATGTAGTAGATGGGTGTGAGGCCACAGAATTCAGAACACACACAGTGTGACCTGAAGTCTGGGGCCAGGCTTCGGCAGTGTGGCCCAATTTCTATATCCACCCCCCCCCCCCCAAACAGATATTTGGATGGACATAACATACATTGCTATGAAATATACCAATATACAGGAGAATACCGCACCATACCTGTTACATCCAGTGACCTCTCCTGTGATGTAGACTTTCCTCAGCATCTTCATTCGGAGATAGGATCGTCATGATAACTTCTCTCAGCCGCGTCTCATCTCTGTAGAGTTTCACAGAAATTTATTCATATATCTCACTTTACTATCATCCTCAGATAACAGACCTCCCCTCCCCCCGTAGTGCTCATAACTATAATGCCCTCTGTATAATTAAAATATATACTGGCCCCTCTATATTATTGTTATTTCCTCCTCTGTATTATTATTATTATTATTATTATTATTATTAATATTATAATGGCCCCCTCTGTAGTATTATAGTAATAATGATGCCCCCCCTTCAGCCCCTCCAGCATACAGTCCCATGTAAGATACAACCTTCCCCCTACCTTCAGCCCCTCCAGCATACAGTCCCATGTAAGACACATCACTTCTCTGCCTTCAGCCTCTCCAGCATACAGTCCCATGTAAGGTAGATCACTCTCCTGCCTTCATCCCCTCCAACATACAGTCCTATGTAAATAATGTCACACTCCCTCTCTTTGACGTCTGCCTTCAGCCTCTCCAGCATACGGTCCCATGTAAGATACATCCCACCCCTGCCTTCCAGCCCTTCTTGCACAGTCCCAATGTAAAATACATCACTCCCCTGCCTTCAGCCCCTCCAGCATACAGTCCCATGTAAGACACATCACTTCCCTGCCTTAGGCCCTCCAGCATACAGTCCCATGTAAAATAATATCACCCCCTGCCTTCAGCCTCTCCAGCATACAGTCTCCAGTACAAAGATGATTCCTTCTCCCTTCAGCCCCTGCAAAAAGCCCCACAAGTAAAAATAACAGTCACTATTCTCCTCCACATACTTACCTGCAGACTCTGCTCCTGCTCTGTAGAATTTCCCGCACATCTTTAAGCCCCGCCCCTGGATGACAAGACTCCGCCTCTTCCCCTGACATCATACCTCCCATGATCAACTACATTCTAGACACTACGCTCGCTCTACTGCCTCATAGGCTTCAGGCCACTAGCCTGAAGCCTATGAGGAAGAACGGAGGGGATGGGAGCCATAGGCTCCCATAACCCTCATTGAAGTGTTTGCTGCCTGGCCCCCCTCTGCAATTTTGCGCCCGGGGCAACGGCATCCCCCACGCTACGCCCCTGATAGAGGTTTTCCATATACCCGCCTCCACAAAATTACTGCTTGAAGGTGATATAACAGCTTCAAATAACAACTGATTGAGGCCTGCCATATATCAGCTTCCACAAAATAGTGATAAAGGTTTTCCATATACCTGTGTCCACAGTATATAGATTGCGGGTTTTGATATACCTGCTTCAACTATCAACTGATTGAGGCCTGCCATATATCAGCTTCCACAAAATAGTGATAGAGGCTTTCCATATACCTGCATCCACAAAATTACTGCTTGAGGGTTATATACCAGCTTCAACTAACAACTGATTGAGGCCTGCCATATATCAGCTTCCACAAATACTGCTCTTCTCTAGGGACTTTGGCACAGGGTAATTTTAAAAATGACAGGCAGAGGAAGAGGCAGGCCATTCCGCAGGGGTGGTAGAGGTCGGGCAGGTGCACCAGGCCGGAGCCTAAGTGGGAAGTTGGAGAAGGTGCATGCGATTATGTCAAAGGACACACCAGAGTTGGTTGAGTGGCTCACTCAGCCTTCCGCTTCTGCAACCTCCTCATCCTCTGTATCTGCACCCGTGCACACCCCAAAAGACGCCACCACCACCACCAAGAGAGGAAGAGAAGGGGAGTCGAGTGGGAGAGACGAAGCAGCAGATAGGTAGGAGAAGCAGGCAGAACTCGCAGTGCACGCAGTGCACGGGAGGCAAAAAGCAGAGTGCAAATGTATATGGAGCGAGCCATCCACAATGCATGGTCGCATCTTGCGTTCCCAGGACGCCGGCACATGGCTCCGCAGTGTGGGCTTTTTTAACGTGTGAGCTGCTGACAATAGTGTTGCCAAGTCACGGAAAGCCCAACATTCACCTAGGGATGACCGCCTTAAGAAGGCACCTGGCCTCCCATCACTGAGCCCAGTGGGAGCAACGCTGTCAGAACCCACAAAGCAAAACTCCCAGCGCTCCACGTCCTGCCTCTTCTCCTTCTCCTTCTCCTTTCTCCTCCCATTTGTCCTCCACTCCACCTTCCACCGTGCCGTCATCGTGTTCATCTGGCACAAGGCAGGCTTCCGTGGCCCAAATGTTCGAGCATAAAAAAATGATGACGCCGGATAATCCTTTTGCCCAACGTCTGACCGCTGGCCTGTCGGAACTGCTAGCCCGCCAACTACTGCCATATAAATTGGTGGACTCGGAGGCCTTTAGAAAAATTGTGGCCATTGGCACACTGCAATGGAAGGTTCCCGGAACAAAATATTTCTCCCAGAAGGGCATCCCTGAACTATATGGCAACGTTCAGCAGCAAGTTGATATATCTCTGGCACACAGTGTCGGTGCCAAGATACATCTGACCACAGACACGTGGTCTAGCAAACACGGGCAGGGAAGGTACATAATTTTTACTGCCCACTGGGTGAACCTTCTGACGGCCGTCAAGCATGTAACCTGTGGCACCCGTGTGGATTTGGTGTTACCGCCACGGATTGCATGCAGGCCGGCCTCTTCTTCTCCTCCTCCTACTCCATTCTCCGTCTCCTCCTCGGCTGACTCCTCCTTTTCCAGTGCTACCGCTTCTTCCGCTGCACCCCCAAGCTCCCCAGAACCTATTTGACATGCCAGGTGAGACTTTGCCATGCTGTTCTGCGGCTGTTGTGCCTGGAAGCCAAGAGCCACACCGGTCCTGCACTGCTTTCAGCTTTGCAGTCACTGGCCGATCAGTGGCTAACCCCACTCAATTTGACAGTTGGTAAAGTGGTGTGCGACAACGGTGCTAATCTGCTGAGCGCGCTGAAACAGGGAAAAATGACACACGTGTCGTGCATGGCACACGTCCTGAACTTAGTCGTGCGGCGATTAGTTGCCAAATACCCCGGGGTCCAGGACATCTTGCGGCAGGCCAGGAAAATCTCTGGCCATTTTAGATCTTACACAGCCATGGCTCGCCTTGCTGACATTCAGCGGCTACACCACTTGCCCATCAGACTGCCCGCCATGCTGGAACTCCACCATGTATATGCTTGATAGGCTGCCTCAGCAGAAACGTTCCGTTAACCACTACGTGTACGAACTCTGCGGCAGGACAGGTTCTGGGGAGCTTGGTTTCTTTTCACGGCACCAGTGGCTGCTCATGCACGACGCATGCAGACTTCTGGGGCCATTTGATGAGATCACTAAACTGGTCAGTCACAGCCAGGGTGCGATCAGTGACATCGTACCTTACGCCTTCTTTCTGGAGCGTGCATTGCGTCGTGTCATTGATCAAGCCGTCGAGGAAAAGGAGCTGGAAGATGAGGAAGTCGCTATGCTGAATGAAATCCCAGGTGGGGCTACTCCATCTGAGACAAGTCAGCAGAAGTCTGAAGAGGAGTCAGAGGAGGATGGTGGCTGGGGGGAGGAGGAGGAGGAACAAGAAACTTTTCTGGGATTCCTGGTGTTGTTCGTGGATGGGGGGAGGAGACCAAGGACGACATTTTCCTGGGTGATGAGCAGGAGCCAGGGCGCTCCACTGCTTCCAATTTAGTTCAAATGGGGGCCTTCATGCTCCAGTGTTTAAAGAGGGACCCCAGTATAAAAAGCGTAAAGGTCAAGGACCTGTACTGGGTGGCAACGTACTTAGACCCCCGGTAAAAACACAAAATGGTGGACATGTTGCCAGCATCACAGAGGTCTGTCAGAATGCAGCATTTCCAGGCCTTGCTGCGAGAGATGCTGTTGCGGGCACTGGCAGAGGAATTCCCACCCACAGCGAAACAGGTGCGGGTACAAATCCTACCGCGCCTGCAAATAGATGGCGGTTTGAAGATGTGTTAGTCACTTCAGATATGAAATCAGTCTTGAAGCCAACCCATCGACAGCCGCCTTCCGGATCCATCCTCAGGGAATGCCTAGATCGACAGTTGTCCGACTACATCGGGTTAACGGCCGATGTTGACGGTCTGAGAAGCGAGGAACCCCTTGACTACTGGGTGTGCAGGCTTGACCTGTGGCCAGAGCTGGCACAATTTGCCATGGAACTTTCGGCTTGCCCCTCGTCGAGTGTCCTATCCGAAAAGACATTCAGTGCAGAAGTGGGGATCGTGACCGATAAACGCACTCCCCTAGCTCACGACAGTGTTGACTTCCTCACATTTTTAAAAATGAATGAGGCATGGATCTCGGAGGAATTCAACACCTGTGATGACCATGTGTAATTGATTTTCCTCATGCCAGCCCACACATATCCGCCACCACTCAGAACAAAGAATGGTCCTTGCCTTATGTATATATAGCGGCATAAAAGGCCTTTTATGTCAGGTGAATGCCTATTTTTTGGGGCCTGTACTGGCCGACAGTTACATATTTATCCCGTGACCGCCTAATGTACCTCCAGCCACAGAATCCAAAGTTCTTTGCTGTCAGGTGAATGCCTATTGCCTAATTTTTGGGGTCTGTACTGGCCGACAATTACATATTTATCCTGTGACCGCCTAATGTACCTCCAGCCACAGAATCCAAAGTTCTTTGCTGTCAGGTGAATGCCTATTGGCTAATTTTTGGGGCCTGTACTGGCCGACAGTTAAATTTTTATCCTGTGACCACCTAAGGTAACTCCAGCCACAGAATTCAAAGTTTTTTGCTGTTAGGTGAATGCCTATTGCCTAATTTTTGGGGCCTATACTGGCCGACAGTTAAATTTTTTTATCTCTAGCCACATAATCACACCCTTGTCTCACTCCTCTGCCTCTCATTATGGTGGCGTATGAACCGCATTCACCCTAAGGACCTTCTAATGTCACAGGGTATGTGACTGTGCCCCCCACCCCGTACTGTGCTCCTCACCCTGTACTGTGCCCCCTTCTACCCTGCATTGTTCCCTCTTACCACACCCTATGCAGTGCCCCTAGTCATTCCCTATACTGTGCCCTCTTATACCCTTTTATCTGGTCACGGTATGGCGGTGCTATCCGGTCACTCTACAGAGGTGTTATCCGTTCAATGTATGGCGGTGGTATCCAATAACTGGATGGCCATAACTGTATCCCTTTCCCTGCCCATGCCATCCTTTTTTAGACCTGGCATGAGTGGGAAAAATATGCAGGTTGTGGTGCTAAGGACCTTTGCGACACAACCTGTGTCAGAAATACTCCTAACATAGACGTATTTCTATATAATAAATCACCACCTAATTGTATTATTATTCGGGGGTAGGGCTAATATCTTTATATTATATAGATTATAGTGTATTATACTGTGCCCTGTATTTCCCAGTAGAAAATGATCCTTGGGAAACACAGTCCTCTTCCCTGACCACCAGGACCAGGTAGCGCTCTGTGAGTACATGAGGGCCTACCCTCTCCGCCACGCTGCTCCGCTGTGTACTGGTGCTTATTCTGACACTAGGGCTGGGTTAACATCCTATTTTTTGCCATCTATTTAATGCAGACCAAAAATGTATGCGTTAGCAGATGCATCAGACTAATGCCGTACAGTGGCGTCCGTTCTCCATACAGTTCCATGGAAGAAAAAAAAATTACGGTAACATATGAATTTTTTTAATGGACTCTGCAGGATACAAAATCGTGGAGGGCTGCACATTTGTATACATCAAACTGATAGGAAATAAAAAATTTCTAGGCTCCATCAGGGCACATTTTTGAGTTTCCCTTTATCATGCATAAAAATGGCCCCTGATTAAAATACATATTTTTTGTGGGAATTTTTGCTAATGATCCCCCTCTGGTATATCGCTGTCCATGTTGTCGGACTATTTATGTACTTCTAGTAATTATTTGCTGACTGCAAATATGACCTAAAGGTTTTTCAGGTTCGCCTTCCATTAAAGTGAATGGGGCCCGCCGCGAACGTGCGGTTCGCAAAACTTTTGATGTTCGTCCATCACTATTGGTGGTGTCCGAAAACATTGCTAGTTTGGGGGACTACTTCAACCCATCCCTTGCAAACATAAAAGATGCACTCCTATTCTACACACAGAAAGTAGAGCATGTTCTTACGGCCTCAATTCCAGAATTGGCTTTAGAAATTGAAGCTGGGGGGTGTATAGGTATGGGCGTTTCTTGGACCCACCATCCACACTCTGGCCGTGTGCTGATCCAAGTTCCCTGTGAAATTGGTCCCTGCAGGATTTACAGCGCATTTTTACTTTACAGACTGTGAAAATACAACAGATAATAAAATTAGTAATGATAACAAGGATATTTATAGTGGCTCTCCTATCCTTTCGCTATGGATTTGTGCTCTGTCTTATGTGACTCACAAACTAATTGTTGTGTATGAATTTTTGTATTTTATTTGAGTATCTGCTAATGTGAATGTACAGTACTATATATTGTCACTTTGGGTATTAAATATACTCACCTCAGGTCAAAACACTAGAACGTAATAAGTATCAATTGGACCTTTAGATCCTTATTCTCATACTATATGTTTTTGGCTATTTTAAATAACTTATATGTTAGAATAAAATGTGAATTTTACGTCATTGCCTGTGTTGAGTTAGATGTTGAGTGCCTGTCTATTGTTCTTATATAATACAGTACATGCGCCTTCAGTGACTGGGTGAGTCACATCAGACAGAGCACCAATCCATAGCGATAGGATAGGAGAGCCGCTATAAATACCCTTGTTATCATACCTCCTTATCAGTCACCCATACATAGCTGAGCTCCCTAAATCTACTGCTATGGACATCTGGCACTACATAGAAAATCAGCGACAAAGAATAGAAACCTTCTCTTTTGATGAACAAGCATGTACAAATATGGACAGACAGAGAGACAGGTCTATGACTGAGGTATTTAGAGAACTGGAGACTTTATTAATTAAGAAACTTAGACAGCGGTGGGAAATTAAATTCCTCAACCGCTATCTGAAACATGGAAAAATATCAAAAGATCTCCAGTTGTCCAAGTCTCCTTTTCAAGACTTATGTAATGACGAATTTAGGAAGGACTGGGATGATTTGTTAATAGGGTTAAGCGAACCCGAACTGTAAAGTTCGGGTTCGTACCAAACTTTAGGATTTTTGGACCCCGGACCCGAACCCGAACATTTCAGTAAAAGTTTGGGTTCGTGTTTGGCGCTTTCTTGGCGCTTTTTGAATCTGCTGTTACAAGTGTAGGGAGAGGATGCTGCTGGACTTGTGATTTCATGGAGAGAATAGGAGAGAATCCAACTCAGCGATCTACAGAGAAATAGTTGTGTGGGTGCAGGGCACAATCGTTTTACCCTGCCCTGAGCCCATTGACCAAAAAAAAAAAAACTCTTAGAATTCTGTTAGTTGAGTGGGCGGCGGCGGCGGCCATTTTATGCAAGCTCAGTGCACCAGCACTGCATCTGAGCTTTTGGGACATTGAAAATCAATTTTTTTTTGGCAAACTACAACATCTTGATTAGTTAGTGTGCAATTTAAGCTAGAAATACACCCATCATTTTCTGGGGTTTGAAAAACACACTTTTTTCTTAAAAAAAAAGTATTTTCCTGATCTGCAAGTGTTAAATTCAAGTTTAATATATACAGCTTTCATATTCTGTTACCAAAAAATGTGCAATTTAAGCTAGAAATACACCCATCATTTTCTGGGGTTTGAAAAACACACTTTTTTGACAAAAAACACTATTTTCAGGCCTTGCAGCATCAGCACGTGTGAAATTACAGGCTTATATACTGCTGTCAAATTCAGTTGTTAAACAAACACTCGTTTGGGCACAAAAAATGTAGTTGGCAGCTTTTGATGCAGATGTCATTGTGAGATACACCCTTAATACATTTGAATTACATTCAGAGATTTTAAATACCGCCATTTGGTGCATCAACATTGAATTCAGGCCTACACTGGTTCAGGCCGTGTGAGATACACCCTCTACATACAGGGGCTTGATTCAGCCATTTGAAATACAGCCATTTGAAATACAGCCATTTTGTGCAAAGAAATATTTAATTTAGGCCTACACTGGTTCAGGCCCTGTGAGATACACCTTCTACATACAGGGGTTTGATTCAGGCATTTGAAATACAGCCTTGTTGGGCAAAGAAATATTTATTTCAGGCATACACTGGTTCAGACCGTGTGAGATACACCCTCTACATACAGGGGTTTGATTCAGACATTTGAAATACAGCCATTTTGGGCAAAGAAATATTTAATTTAGGCCTACACTGGTTCAGGTCCGGTGAGATACACCCTCTACATACAGGGGTTTGATTCAGGCATTTGAAATACAGCCATTTGAAATAATGCCATTTTGTGCAAATAAATATTTAATTTAGGCCTACACTGGTTCAGGCCCTGTGAGATACACCCTCTACATACAGGGGTTTGATTCAGGCATTTGAAATACAGCCATTTTGTGCAAAGAAATCTTTAATTTAGGCCTACAATGGTTCAGGCCCTGTGTGAGATACACCCTCTACATACAGGGGTTTGATTCAGGCATTTGAAATACAGCCATTTTGGGCAAAGAAATATTTAATTTAGGCGTACACTGGTTCAGACTGTGTGAGATACACCCTCTACATACAGGGGTTTGATTCAGGCATTTGAAATACAGCCATTGGAAATACAGCCATTTTGTGCAAATAAATCTTTAATTCAGGCCTACACTGGTTCAGGCCCTGTGAGATACACCCTCTACATACAGGGGTTTGATTCAGGCATTTGAAATACAGCCATTTAAAATAATGCCATTTTGTGCAAATAAATATTTAATTTAGGCCTACACTGGTTCAGGCCCTGTGAGATACACCCTCTACATACAGGGGTTTGATTCAGGCATTTGAAATACAGCCATTTTGTGCAAAGAAATCTTTAATTTAGGCCTACAATGGTTCAGGCCCTGTGAGATACACCCTCTACATACAGGGGTTTGATTCAGGCATCTGAAATACAGCCATTTGAAATACAGCCATTTTGGGCAAAGAAATATTTAATTTAGGCGTACATTGGTTCAGACCGTGTGAGATACACCCTCTACATACAGGGGTTTGATTCAGGCATTTGAAATACAGCCATTGGAAATACAGCCATTTTGTGCAAATAAATCTTTAATTCAGGCCTACACTGGTTCAGGCCCTGTGAGATACACCCTCTACATACAGGGGTTTCATTCAGGCATTTGAAATACAGCCATTTGAAATACAGCCATTTTGGCGAAAGAAATATTTAATTTAGGCCTACACTGGTTAAGACCATGTGAGATACACCCTCTACATACAGGGGTTTGATTCAGGCATTTGAAATACAGCGATTTTGGGCAAATAAATCTTTAATTGAGGCCTAGTCTGGTTCAGGCCGTGTGAGAAACACCCTTTACATACTTTCGTTCTATTCTACTAATATTTAAACACCTATTTAGGGCAAGATCCTAAATTCGAAAAATATGAGGAGAGCGTCAAATAAGGGACTTGGACCAGGTCTTGGTGCTGCTGGTGGAGCTCCTGTTGCAGGGAGAGGACGTGGTCGATCTGTGCCAGCTACACGCACAAGTGAAACCCCTTCTTCAGGTAGGCGAGTAGGCGACAAAACCTACAGCAGTATTTGGTCGAGCCTAATGCTGCTCTACGAATGGTGAAGCCTGAACAAGTACAGGCGATAGTAGATTGGGTTGCTGACAGTGGATCCAGCTCCTTAACATTGTCTCCCACCCAGTTTCCTGCTGAAAGACCACACCTGCAGCCGATGTCCATCAGTCTTTCACCTCACCCCCTTGCAAATCAGCCAAGCAGTCTGAGCCCCAAGTTATGCAGCTGTCTCTTCTGCTTTTTGATGACTCTGTTAGCACGGTTTCCCAGGGCCATCCACCTAGCCCTGCCCCAGAAGTGTAAGAGATTGAGTGCACCGATGCCCAACCACGCAGCACGTCTCGGATGATGACGAAACACAGGTGCCAACTGCTGGGGCTTTCGAAAGTGTGCAGACCGACAAGGAAGTCAGGGGTGAAGATTGGGTGGAAGATGATGTGGAGGACGATGAGGTCCTCGACCCCACATGGAATCAAGGTCATGCGAGTGACCCATGTAGTTCGGAGGAAGAGGCGGAGGTCGCACAGAGCCACCAGCACAGCAGAAGAGGAGCAGGGTGCAAAAGCGGAGCGGCCGTCCTCTAGATAGTACGCCTCCTACTGCCCACTGCAGCAAGGGACCGAGCACACCAAAGCCAGCATGCATGGGTGAGTCGCTCAGTGGAACAGCACCACTTCACCACCAATGACTGGGCCTCCATGCGAGACCTGTGTTCCTTGTTGCGCTGTTTCGAGTACTCCACTAACATGGTCGCTGCCGATAACGCCGTTCTCAGCATTACTATCCCAATTCTATCCCACTTCTATTCTATTTTTGGGTGTATAATACCACTGCTATACCTAGTAGGCCAGTTAACAAAAAAAAAATTGTCTGTTACATTTTATGGTGAAATTTACAAATTTTTGGGTGTGATGTACCACTGCTATACCTAGTATGCCGGTTAAAAAAAAAAAAAAAATTGTCATTAACATTTTTGGGTGAAATTCACCAATTTTTGGGTGTATAGTACCACTGTTATACCTAGTAGACAGGTTAAAAAAATAAATAAATAGTCATTTACATTTTTGGGTGAAATTAACCAATTTTTGGGTGTATAGTACCACTGCTATACCTAGTAGGCCGGTTAACAAAAAAAAAATTGTCAGTTACATTTTCTGGTGAAATTCAGCAATTTTTTTTGTGTGTAGTATCACTGCTATATCTAGTAGACCGTTATAAAAAAGTTTAAAATAATTGGCAGTTACATTTTCTGGTGAAATTCAGCAATTTTTTGTGTGATGTACCACTGCTATACCTATTAGACCGGTAAAAAAAAACAAAAAACATTTGTCAGTTACATTTTAGGGTCAAATTCACCAATTTTTGGGTGTAATATACCCCTCCTCTACCTAGTTGACAGCTTAATAAATTTTAATAATTTTTATTTTACATTTTCGGGTGACAGTAAACAATTGTTTTCTGTCATAGATCCCTGCTCTACCAAGTAGACAGGTTAATTAATTTCTATAATTTTTCTGTTACATTCTTGGGTTGACATTATACAATTTTAGACGTGAATAAACCCCTGCTCTGCATAGGTGACAGGGAATAAAATTTCTGAAATGCTTCTTTAATTGATGCGCGCCACCTCCTTTGATTCAATGCTTAAACTTAAACAAGTTGTACCACATTTGCGCATCAATATTTTGTCCCACATTTCCGCTTTACTCTTTTGGCCAACATTTGCGCCTCAATAGCTTTTCCCACAATTCCGCTTGACACTTTTGGCCCACATTTGGGCTTCTGTAATTTGTCCCACATTTGCGCCTCAATAGCTTTTCCCACATTTTTGCTCGATCCAAAATTTTTTAAATAAATTTATCTCCCTTAAATTTGGTCTCTTTTTCTCACGCTCCCTCTCTGGCCTGGAACCCTGATTCCCCACCACCCGTAATCACCATGTTAGGTGCTTAAAAGAACATTGTTAGAAAAAGTTGATAGAGCAGATATCAAATTGGATCGTGAACATCACGGCGACGTGCGACATGGTGGGGCAGTAAGTATGCACACGCCTACACTAACTAACTGACAGGGGTCAGCCCCTGCAATTTCTGGGTCTCCAAATTGGGCACATGGCCTGAGCTTGCCCTTTACGCCTTGGAGGTGCTGGCCTGCCCTGCATCCGGTGTATTGTCTGAACGTGTGTTATATTTCCCAATGTTTTGGGGTGTAGCCTAATTTAAAAAAATACAAATACATTTAAAACCAAAAAGAAGTGTAGGCTACCTCCTCCTCCTCCACCGCCACTTCCACCTACTCCGCCACATCCACCGCCTCCTCAACCTCCTACTCCATATGGACCTGGTCCTCCTAGAGCAAGATTATTATTTTTTATTTTTACGTATTTTATTAGTTTTTTTAAGTCATTTCCCTATCCACATTTGTTTGCAGAGCACTTGCCATGCTCTTAACCACATTTTGACGCCATTTGCAGCCCTCTAGCCCTTTCCATGACATTTTTACAGCCATTTTAGTGCTCAAAAGTTCGGGTCCCCATTGACTTCAATAGGGTTTGGGTTCGGGGTCAAGTTCGGGTCAAGTTCGGGTCCCGAACTCAAACTTTTTTCCGAAGTTCGGTCGAACCCGAACATCCAGGTGTCCGCTCAACTCTATTTGTTAACTATTCAATCTATAGCCCTTATCCAGCTAATTATCAAAAGGAGCATCCAAATCCTAGAAGAAATGACAGCAAAAATAAACCAAACAAAGGAAATAATAGATAAGTTCCCTAAGAATGAAGAATTTAACAGCTAGCAAGAAAATATTTGTAAAAATCTAGATACAGTGGAACGGGAAATCAGTAAAAACAAGTTGGAAAATTAGAAAATGTATTTGGAATGAAACACAACAAACACAAGAAGAGATACAACAGAAAGAATATCACTATAATACACATGCCCAAAAACACAATGAAAATAAGGAAAATGCACGATACTAATGTTCCTGTCACTCATAGGTATAAGGCATTATCTAACCCCCTTTTTTAGACAGGACACCTCCACATAACATAATACGCACCAGGACGACACGACAATCACTACCAGACCAAAGATATCGCCAACAATTATCACCAAGTCACAAATACAACCTGAGACACAGGGATATCAACCAAGAATGGCATCAGGACCAATATACCCAGAGAACCCACTACACGAGGAACACACATCAAGATTAATTGAAAAAGGATACACACACACACAGAATCACCAATATCAATCACACACACAGAACCCAAGAAGAAAAGAATATGATGAGGAAAGGTCAAAGAGAGAAAGAAAAAACTACAGAACATAATAGATGGTAATGAGGACTCCATAGTCAATTTAAGTTCTGTCACCCTCACACCAGCACAGTCTAGATTACTTAATAAGGGGTTAAAATTTGCACCTACGGCCCAATTGAACAAATTTGACACTTTTATTGGAATTGAAAAATTCATAAGGAAATAGTGTTTAAAAAATATTTTCTAAAAAATCCAATAGTGAGAAATCACATTAAACAAGACATATATCAGCATACCAATCTAAAACAAAAAACCAAAATGTATCCCAGACAAGAAATGGGACAGGAAATTTCCACCTTCAGAAAAAATGTAGAAACTGATTTGAGGAAATTAGGAGGGAAGCTAGGGAGGAACATATGCATTGGAAAAACAATTAGAAACTAACGGTCATTTACAAGACAAACAAATACAATATATAGTTGAAGGAGTTCAGTATATCTTAACACACAACTATTTTAAATATGAATCTGAGTTTTATCTCCAGACAAGAGGGACAGCCATAGGCACTAGGTTCGCCCTCAGTTTACGCAAATTTATTTATGGCACAGTGGGAGCAGGAACATATTGCGCCCAGGCTGGGGAGGACCTAGTGCTCTTGCGAAGATACATAGATGATATTATATTCATATGGCGAAAAACTGAAAATGAATTAAAAATATACCTGAACGAGATTAATCAAAATCAAAAGAACTTGAAATTCGCCTCAAACATCAGCACAGAACAGATAGATTTCCTTGATTTAACTAAAAAAATTCAAACCAACCATTTAATATGCAGTACATACCAAAAAGATGTATCAAAAAACTATTATATACTTTATTCAAGCTGCCACCTACCAGAGTGGCTGCTGAATATTTCCACCGGACAATTCAGGCGTCTAAAAAGAAATTGTACTACTGAGGGCGATTTTGAAAAAGAGGCACTACAGATAAAAGAACAATTTTTAGTTAAGAATTACCCACTTCATAGTGGATCATAGTGCAGTGGTAATGCAACTGGATTTGAATAGAAAGAACAATCTCCCATTGTTCAAGTTCAATGCCCATTGGCTGTCATTAATCTCAGATACAGAGAGCATAATGGATAAACTAAAAAAAAAATTCCAGGAGAATAACAATTCTGCCAACAGATTGATAGTCTGGGACACTACCAAAGCATTTCTGAGAGGACTTTTGTTTAGAAAGGTGAATTATTGGAAAAAAAGCAATAAGGAAAGAGGTGATCTATTGGAAAATAAATTAGAAGAAGTAAGAATGGCATGTATGATGAATCCCACTGAATATAATAGGAAGGAATGGGAGGAGGAACAAGAAAAGCTAAAAATACATCAGCTAGAGAAAAGTAGGAAAGAACTGTTCTTCCAAGGGTTTTGGCTGGCTTCAGAGGGAGAAAAAGTCGGAAAAATTTTGGCAAGTATTGTAAAAAATCAAAGAGGTAAATCTTGGCTAGGGGCAATTAGAGATAATAGGGATAAAATAAGTAGTTCACCGGAAGGAGTCAAAAAGGTTTTCATGGAGTATTTTCAGGAACTTTACAAAACTAGGGTACGACATTCAAGAATAGAGTTGGACTCATATCTAGACCAGATTGTCTGGAGAAAGATATCCCAGGTTCAAAAGGAATATTTGGATAGAGAAATATCAACCGTAGAAATTAGCGAGGTTTTGGGTAAGGTAAACCCCGCAAAAACACCAGGGTGTGATGGCCTCCCCTTTGAAATATATAAGGTCTTTGCCCAGGTTTTAACACCTGAATTAAAAATAACATTGAATGAGGCACAAAAGATAGGGGATTTACCAGACTCCATGAAAGAGGCAATCATTACATTAATTCCAAAAAAGGGTAAAGAACAACTAGATCCTGGATCATACAGACCAATATCCTTGTTAAACACGGATGTTAAAATTCTGGAAAAGGTTTTGGCAGGGAGGCTCTCTAAAGTGATTAAAAGTATAATCCACGAAGACCAGACTGGTTTTATACCTGGTAGAACTATATATTCAAATATAAGAAGGTTGTATCTTAATATTGAGGCTAATAGAACAGAAACAGGTGATAAAGCAATACTTTCATTGGATGCTCAAAAGGCATTTGATTGTATTGAATGGCAGGAGTATTTATGGGCAGCCTTAAAAAGGGTCGGTATAGGTGAGGGGTTTATAAAATGGATTCAGCTTATATATTCTAATCCAAGGGCTAGAGTGATGGTGGATGGGAGCTTGTCCCTGCCTCTTGCCCTTCACCGGGGCACTAGGCAGGGATGCCCTCTCTCCCCATTACTATTTGCTATAGCAATTGAGCCCCTCGCAAGTATAATAAGAAATGATAGGGAGTTCAAAGGTTTTCAATACGCGGAAGGAGATGAAAAACTATTAATGTATGCCGATGATATTTTATTATTTATGCACAATACAGGGGATCAGTTTAGTAGAGTAGATAAAATAGATAAGTTTGGTTCTTTTTCTGGATTAAACATTAATTGGGGGAAATCTCATATGATGTTATTGGGAGATGGGCAATTAGGGAGGGACTCAAGGGTGCATGTACTTGAGAAACACGAGAGTTTTAAATATTTAGGCATACAAATCTCCAGTAATATAGAAGACTATGAAAAACTAAACGTACTTCCCGTAATAAAAGAACTCAGAACTAAAATACATATTTGGAAAAGATTACCACTCTCTATCCAAGGTCGGGTAAACTTAATAAAAATGATTTTTCTCCCAAAGTTACTTTATGTTTTACAAAATGCCCCAATAAGATTGTCGCAGAAGATATTTAGATTATTGGATCGCCTAATGGGGGAATTTATTTGGAAAGGTGCTATTCCTAGGATAAAAAGGAAGTGCTTCAGTTCCCAGTAAGAGAGGGTGGTTTTGCGGTTCCTAACTGGTTTTTGTATTATTTGATAACACAATATAGTCAGATAAGAGATAGTTTGAATGGTGTATTGGGAAGACAGGAATTAAATAAAATGGGATGGAGAGGGGAACTTAATCACTTAGAGATATTGGAATCGGGTACACTAGGGAAAAATATTACAGGAAATAGAGTAATGAATTTAATGGATCACATATGGGGGCAGATTAAAAAACTATTGGGTATTAAAGGTTTCCTCCACTATACACCTATTTGGAAAAATTTAAATTTAAAGGAACTGCAAACGATTAGGAGTTATATCGATTGGGAAAAAAAGGGGATAAAATATCTAGCCCAAATATTTGAAGATGATAAATTGAAGGACTTTAATACACTTGCTAGGGAGTTTGGGATCCCCCAAATGGATATTTACAAATACCTCCAGCTTACGAACGCTTTTGAGGACAGTGCTAAAAGTAGATAAATATAGAAAGGAACAATCAGATAGAATATATAAATTCACTAACGGAGGAAAAAAAGAGGTATAACAAAAAAAAAGATACGGGATATTGATGGAAGGTAAGAAAGAACGGATTACAATACTCGCTAAAAAAAAATGGGAGAAAGCACTTCAGCCTTTCTTTTCCGAAGAGAAATGAAAGATGCCCTTAGAAGTTATGCTATGGTGTCGGACAGGGGTTCACATAAAATATCAGTTTTTTATAGTACATAGATTACATCGATCTCCTAAGATGCTAAAGAAAATGGGTGTGAGAGCTTTAGATAATTGCCCAAAATGTAGTGGAGGGAACGCAGATTTAATACACTGTTTTTGGAGATGCCCCAGACTTTTCAGATATTGGAAGGGGATAGCAGATGTTGTATTTGTATTCCTGGATGTTCAGGTGTTTGAAGATCCAGTAGTCTGTATATTGGGAGCAACTGAACATCTGAAATTAAAGAAGGAACTACGATTGGTTTTGGGTAAAGTACTATTTCAAGCTCGACTCCTTATACTTAGGAAATGGATAAAGGAAGACCCGCCCACAGTGGGACAGGGCGTGAAGTAGTGGCTAATCTTATTAAAACTCAACGGGTTTCTGAGTGCTATACTAAAAATCCAGTAGGACTCGATGAGATATGGAATAAATGGCCATATTAGGTCGAGGAAATTATATATATTTTTTTCCCAGTTCCTCTCTCTCTCCTTTTTTCCATTGGGTGGTGGGTGGGTATTTGGGTGATAAATAATAAGGATAATATTTATTATAGTGATAATACGGATTGTGTTGTATTATGTTATTGATGCGTTGAATGTGTATTTATTTTATAAAAAAAAAAAAAAAAAAAGAATTACCCACTTTACCTTTTTGGATACATTCTCTATCCAAAGTCAGAGATATGGAAAGGGAACATTTCTTTAAGACACAAAAAAAAGACATAAAGATAGATGAAGAGGCTGAGGATCTAATAACAGTTATCCTACCATACAACGCCTAATACAAAAAAGTGGAAACAATTATCAAAAAACATTGGCACTATGTCCTAAAGGACAAATTAGTCGGCCCCCTCTTGACTAGCACACCTCAGACTACATACACCAATGCACCCAATTTGGCACTTAAGGTAGCACCTACAGTAAAAAATAAAATAAAAACAAAGAGCACTGCGTCCCCCCACAACTGGTTCAATCTAAAAGGTTTTTATCGGTGGGGCCGATGTTGTAACTGTAAGAATACAAATTTTCCAAGAAAAACAACTAGAATCTCCTCAAAGACTAATTCTTTTACTTATGAGATTGATGATTTTCTGTTCTGTAATTCATCCAATGTACTATATATGATCGACTGCCCCTGTAAAAAACAGTACATAGGGAGAACCAAAAGAGTATTAAAAAAAGGATATCAGAGCATATGAATAACATCAGAAATAGATATGAGAAACACTCCCTATCAAAACACTTTAAACATTACCACAATAAAGATGCAAGTCAGCTAATATATATAGCTTTTGAAAAAGTGGAAATTAATTGGAGAGGGGTAGATCATATTTCAGGTATTTCAAGACAGGAATCTAGACGTATCTATGATTTTGAGACATTGTTATCTGATAGTCTTAATGCCGACTTCGAACTTTTTGATTTCCTGTAGAAATTGGGGCAACCGTGGTCCGGCTGTTTATCAGCACCACGTTTGCCCCTCGGTGGGAGGTCCTCGCTCCCATCATGCACATGAATCAACAGTAAAGTTTTTGAAGATAATAGTGGAAGAATATGAGAAAATAAAAGAAAAAACTCAATAAAAAACAAAATATAAAAAGTAAAAAAGATAGAAGCAACCATAGCAGGGTTTTTGGAAATGGTGGCTAAGTTGATACACAACAACACATATAGTGGACAATAAATATAAAGAAGAAGATAGAAGAAAAACTATCTTTTAGGTAGATTAAAGAAACATTCTACCTTAATTGTACATTTTTATTTGATTTATGTAAATTTGAAACAGATAACAGGTAAAATAGACAAAAATAGTAGAGACTGATAACAAAACGCATCTACACAGAAAAATGCATGAAAAGCGCACATGTAATATTATTAGACTTTACAGAGTTAAGATACACAACAAAAATGGAGGCTAAGCTAATACACAACACATATAGTGGACACTAAATATAAAGAGGAAGATAGAAGAAATACTATCTTTTAGGCAGATTATAGAATCATCCTAACTTAATTGTTCATTTTTACTCTATTTATGTAATTTTAGAATTGATAATAGGTAAAGTAGACAACAAAACGCATCTACACAGAAAAACGCATGGAAAATGCACAGAAAACACATATGCATTTTCAATATGGAATAGTATGTGACTTTACAGAGTTAAGATACACAACAAAAACAATAGAGATATATTTGAAAGGAGATTGTTCATACTTTTGAAATGTTAAAATCCTGGTGAATAGACTCCATGTCAGGTTTTTGGTTGGGTTTATTACAAGTGGGTATATAAGAGGGAAGTCTTGCAATCCAAAATATGGCCACTGAGGAAGAGGTTGGAGCACCTCGAAACGCATTACTTGGCATTATTAAGACTACCCACCAAAACCCACATTGTTTCACCTCAAGTGATACTCCTTCAATAATATTGCCTAAGTTCCTCCAACTGTGATTTAACAAAGAGATAGAGCGGAGGAATCATATACAGTTGCAAGAAAAAGTATATGAACCCTTTGGAATGATATGGATTTCTGCACAAATTGGTCATAAAATGTGATCTAATCTTCATCTAAGTCACAACAATAGACAATCACAGTCTGCTTAAACTAATAACACACAAAGAATTAAACGTTACCATGTTTTTATTGAACACACCATGTAAACATTCACAGTGCAGGTGGATAAAGTATGTGAACCCTTGGATTTAATAACTGGTTGAACCTCCTTTGGCAGCAATAACTTCAACCAAACGTTTCCTGTAGTTTCAGATCAGACGTGCACAACGGTCAGGAGTAATTCTTGACCATTCCTCTTTACAGAACTGTTTCAGTTCAGCAATATTCTTGGGATGTCTGGTTTGAATTGCTTTCTTGAGGTCATGCCACAGCATCTCAACCGGGTTGAGGTCAGGACTCTGACTGGGCCACTCCAGAAGGTGTATTTTCTTCTGTTTAAGCCATTCTGTTGTTGATTTACTTCTATGCTTTGGGTCGTTGTCCTGTTGCAACACCCATCTTCTGTTGAGCTTCAGCTTGTGGACAGATGGCCTTAAGTTTTCTTGCAAAATGTCTTGATAAAACTTTGGAATTCATTTTTCCTTCGATGATAGCAATCCGTCCAGGCCCTGACGCAGCAAAGTAGCCCCAAACCATGATGCCCCCACCACCATACTTCACAGTTTGGATGAGGTTTTGATGTCGGTGTGCTGTGCCTCTTTTTCTCCATACATAGTGTTGTGTGTTTCTTCCAAACAACTCAACTTTGGTTTCATCTGTCCACAGAATATTTTGCCAGTACTGCTGTGGAACATCCAGGTGCTCTTGTGCAAACTGTAAACGTGCAACAATGGTTTTTTTGGACAGCAGTGGCTTCCTCTGTGGTATCCTCCCATGAAATCCATTCTTGTTTAGTGTTTTACGTATCGTAGATTCGCTAACAGGGATGTTAGCATATGCCAGAGACTTTTGTAAGTCTTTAGCTGACACTCTAGGATTCTTCTTCACCTCATTGAGCAGTCTGCGCTGTGCTCTTGCAGTCATTTTTACAGGATGGCCAATCCTAGGGAGAGTAGCAGCAGTGCTGAACTTTCTCTATTTATAGACAATTTGTCTTACCATGGACTGATGAACAGCAAGGCTTTTGGAGATACTTTTCTAACCCTTTCCAGATTTATGCTAGTCAACAATTCTTAATCGTAGGTCTTCTGAGAGCTCTTTTGTGTGAGGCATCATTCACATCAGGCAATGCTTCTTGTGAAAAGCAAACCCAGAACTGGTGTGTGTTTTTTATAGGGCAGGGCAGCTGTAACCAACACCTCTAATCTCATCTCATTGATTGGACTCCAGTTGGCTGAAACCTCACTCCAATTAGCTCTTGGAGATGTCATTAGTCTAGGGGTTCACATACTTTTTCCACCTGCACTGTGAATGTTTACATGGTGTGTTCAATAAAAACAATTCTTTGTGTGTTATTAGTTTAAGCAGACTGTGATTGTCTATTGTTGTGACTTAGATGAAGATCAGATCACATTTTATGACCAATTTGTGCAGAAATCCATATCATTCTAAAGGGTTTGCATACTTTTTCTTGCAAATGTAGAAGCGCAATTAATCACACAGAAGCGCAGCTGATCTGAAAGCAGGAAACCACGTGACGTGAGGCACAACAAGTGGGAACCCATTTCGGGCACACGACCTGCACAGCTAAAATTACTGAGCACACTACGCCGGATACCAACTCTAATGCAGCCACAGCTCCCGAGAGTGTTGTTGATTAGAGATGGTCTCGCCTGGCGGTCGTTTTGCGGCGAACTTTGCGTGTTCGCGATTCGCCGAACATGTTAACATATGGCGATATTCGCGCCCGCCATATTCTTTTACATTGTGAAGAACTTTGACCCATGACACATCCATCAGGTGGTACAGGACAGCCAATTGAGACGTTTCAGCACATGGACATACCCCCTACCATATAAATAAACCTGATCTGGCTGCCATTTTACATTCAGTGTTTTGCCAGTGTAGGGAGAGGTTGCTGTGTGGAGCAGGGACAGGCTGTTAGGGACACAAAACGCTAGCTAATAGGGCCACAAAAGTAATTTTAAGGACTGGTATAAGTGTGCTATCGATGGGTATGGCACACAGAGGGATGCAATATACTTATAATATACTTTTATAATGAGTCAAAAACACATAGATCTATATAGTGATCACCTGGAAGTCAGGGGCCTAGGGGCTTACTAGGGTCATTTTTATATAGGGTAAGGTTCTGGATGGGGTCGCTCTTATCAGGGCGGGTGGTCTGTGGTTAGGCTATCAGGGTCAGAATAGCACCCCCCTGTAGGGCAATATCAGGGACAGTTCTTTGCCCACCCTGTCCTTCAATACCACATCATCATCTAGCCCAGGGATAGATGTTTTTTGCTTTCCCTCTGGAATTCATGGATGTGCACTGGAACCCCCGGATTGTGGTAGGACATATGGTTTCTGATTTGGTGCCGCCGAGCACCTGATTTAGTGCCGCCGAGCACTTGTTATTGCCTACCACATCTATGCTTTTTGCTTAACTTTAATAATTACATTTATTTTTATTTTGAGGGATATCTTTTCCATTCACACATCTGCAAAATGGGTCCGCATACGTTCCGCTTTTTGTGTAAAAAATGGATGACATACAGAGGTGTTCCGTATGCATTCAGTTTTTTTTTTGCGGAACCATAATTTGAATGGAACGTGATTAGCGGACAATAATAGGACAAGACTCAAAATCTTGAGGAACGACCACGCGGACATACGGAAACGGAATGCACACAGAGTAAATTCAGGTTTTTTTGCGGAACCATTGAAATGAATGGTTTCCGCATATGGTCCGAAAAAAAAACGGAACGGAAACGGAAATAATATACAGTCGTGTGAACAAGCCCTTACAAGCAGAGAGATTAGAATTTAGAACATAATGAATTTTTCCAAATTTTCTGTAAATTTGGGATTTTTTTTATTAATAAAGTGACGCAAATTTACCACTAACATGGACGAAAAAACAAACTTACAATAGTTTGGATAAGTAAAAGCGTTCCAAAGTTATTACCACATCAGTGACACATCAGATTAGCAAAATTAGGCTTAGTCAGAAAAGGGGGGGGGGGGGAAGGGGAGGTAAATGGCCTGGTCTGGAAATGGTTAAAGTTCATTTTTAATTTGAAGTAACTTTTATTTTTATTTTTTCCTATAAATTATTTTGAACAGATTATTTTTCTAAAAGTAATAGCATTTTCATTCCCTTAAAAACTAAGCTGACTCTGCTTCTTTTAAAAACACCAGCACTATTCCATTCTGCCATCATGTTGATGTTATGTATCTGTGTAACCTTTATGTTCACAAACCGTGTGAAATTTAATCACCCAAAAATTGGAGAGATCCATAAAAAGCTTTGCCTCATTGTTTGCTCCAAAGTAAACTTCAAGTTTAATGATGTGAATTATAGCTCAATAGGAAATGACCTAAGTGCATAAAACTCCAGATTTTCAGTTTCGCTGGAAAGTGTTTTCGCTCCTTTACTTTTCGTTGTTTGATATGAGCAGTCGAGGAGAGTGGTCCTCCGGGAAAAGAACTACCTTTCCTCCGTAGTCATCAAACCCCCCTCCTGTGATTTAATTACGCTTGGGTCAGCAAAACAGACAGATGAATTAATTGAAATGAAAAAAAAAAAAAAACAACAACAAAAAACTAAAGACAATGAGGGCTGTCATGATCCGTAGCTTGGCATGTTGCTGTGAAATGACAAGACATGAGAACATTTAAAGGAAAAAAAAAATGTCAAAAATTCTTAGGACCTGAAGTGCAAAAGGACATTCGTTAACAAGTAAAACAGAGCTCAGTTCATGTAACATTTCCAGTTAAAATATATCTTTGTAGACAGCTCAGTGGAAAGTTAGTCTGAAAAAAAAAAAAGGAGCGTATCGTATATCATGACTCATGAGTTTAATAGGGTTTTTAAGGATTTTCACAAAGTGCCTAGACCAGACTTGCACAGCTGGAGGCTTCACAGCAGGAGATCGAAAACACTGTATCTGTATTTTTGAAACTCTTGCCAAAAACCATTGAATTTGATCTGGAATGACTATGAATCTTGGGAATGTACTTTTCTCCATACATATCCAAATAAAGAAAAAAGAAAAAGAAAAAAATTGTCCTGGGAGAATTCCAGATGGAAACACTAAATGGGCATTAGAAAGGATTTCCTATAAACAAACGTCGGGTACCAGATTTTGGATTTTGACCACAGTTTTAACAAAGGACATTTTAGTTAATGTAAAAAAAAAAGAAAATAGTAGTAAAAAAAGCTCACAAATGAATGTGCGTAAAAAAATATGCAGCTTAGATTTCTTTATTAAAAAAATGTAGTGTAAGCCAAAGAAAAACAGATATGAAAAGAAAACCTAGCGAGCCTATAAATCCATTGCTAATAAACATCTCGCAGGACTTCAAAGAGTTTTTAATTAGAAGCACATGTTTGCCGCAACCAATTCCTGGCAAAGCTGGTGAGGCTGTAATTCAATGTTATGATCTCTGCAATAAATGTTGTGTGCCGTGATCAGACCTTGTATCACACTTCTGTGTGTGTGAGATGTTGTTTTTGTCTGTTTTTGTTCAGTCATAAAATTGCAGGTTTCAGATTTAATGATTCAGTCATTTAGAGGTTATTATATTCATTTGGATCCATGTGTAAATTAAAGGGGTTGTCCCACAAAAAAATAAAAAATTCAAACCAGCATAGTTGTTGTGAATAGTTTTGTAAATGCGTGTGATTAAAAATGTAGTATAGCCAGTCAGTTATTCAATAAAATCTATATGGCGATACCTACTGTTTGTTCTTTTCTTTATTTCTCTGCCCACCTCAGTAACATTGCTGAGGTAGTTAGACATGCTCAGATCCCTCCTTTAACTGCTACTAGTCCCATGAAAGAAAAAAAAAGGGTACACCCTCTAAACTGTGATAGGGAGAGAGCTGCAGCAGAAAGGACGCACCCATTGAGCTATGATAGGGAAAGAGCTTCAACAGAAAGGACATAACCCCCTGAGCTGTGATACAGAGAGAGACAGAGCAGCACAGGTCTGGTTGTAGCTTTGCTAGAAAGACATTGTCATGTACTGTATGACATCTGATTTTAATTTTGCACATTAATCAACAGCAGAAAGAAAAAGTACCTGTCATCCGTTTCTGTATATCTATGACCATAAAGCAAAAAGAAAACGCAATATTGTACAATGCTATTGTAATGTAGTTATATTCTTATACATAGGAGCAGTATTATAGCAGTTATATTCTTGTACTAGGACGCAGTATTATAGCAGTTATATTCCTGTACATAGGAGCAGTACTATAGTAGTTATATTCTTGTACATAGGAGGCAGTATTATAGCAGTTATATTCTTGTACATAGGAACAGTATTATAGTAGTTATATTCTTGTACATGGGGGTAGTATTATAGTAGTTATATTCTTGTACATAGGAGCAGTATTATAGTAGTTATATTCTTGTACATGGGGGTAGTATTATAGTAGTTATATTCTTGTACTAGGAGGCAGTATTATAGCAGTTATATTCTTGAACATAGGGGCAGTATTATTGTAGCTATATTCTTGTACATAGGAGGCAGTATTATAGTAGTTATATTCTTGTTATACATAGGAGGCAGTATTATAGTAGTTATATTCTTCTACATAGGAAGAAGTATTATAGTCGTTATATTCTTGTACATAGGAGCAGTATTAGAGTAGTTATATTCTTGTACATAGGAGGCAGTATTATAGTAGCTATATTCTTGTACATAGGAACAGTATTATAGTAGTTATATTCTTGTACATGGGGTAGTATTATAGTAGTTATATTCTTGTACATAGGAGCAGTATTATAGTAGTTATATTCTTGTACATGGGGGTAGTATTATAGTAGTTATATTCTTGTACTAGGAGGCAGTATTATAGCAGTTGGGGGGTTTAAAGTAGGTGTGCTATGTCTAAATAAAGTTAGTGGTAGGTTGTGGTGGCTCACTAGCAAGTAGTTAAGGTATGGTGCTGCAAGCTCATATAGAGGGAATCACCCCACCCTCTCTTAAAGGCAAATGTAGTAATAGAATAATGAGCGAGCACTCATACACTTGGCAACCAGATTGACATGTGCAGAAAATATTTATTATATCCCCATAAAATACAAGTAATAAAATTTATAAGAACAATGTAGCAATAATATACAACATTACAGTCACATATTGTGGTAGATATGATCAACACTATATTCATATGACTCAATAGTGTCGATAAATTCAATAATATATATCACACCAAGAAACTTCAAGTATATGCTGTTATTTGGGAAGAGGGGGTATTATCTTCTAGCGCTCTATCCCAATTTGGGAAACTGAATGTCACTAAAAATGTTGTAGGTGTATTCACTGGGAGCCCAATATGTTCATAAAGTGTCCACAGGAATCCTGATAATGTGAAAAGTCTCTTATAGCATATCCTTTTAAGGTCGATATAAGCTTTGAATTGAAGAAAACTTTAAATCGATGTTTGGCTTACCGTCTAGCGTCTGCTGTCTCCCTATTGCTTCAATGGAGCTTTAAATATTTGCCGGCTTATTCAGTCGCTCCATACAGCAAGCTGGTTTAAATTTCGCAGGAGTTCCAAAGATCGCGGGAGTTGCCACTCTGTTCCGCAATTTCCTTTGGTGCAGCTTTCGACGATAAGAATAGTTAATCCTTTACTGTAGAGATTTTCTTCTGTATGGCCATACAGTATTATCGGAGGCTTTCAAATGCAGGTACATCACTTGTTTCACCATACGCGTTACGGGTAGATTCACTCTCCCTTCCTCAGTGGTAAGGGACCACTGAGGAAGGGAGAGTGAATCTACCCGTAACGCGTATGGTGAAACAAGTGATGTACCTGCATTGAAAAGCCTCCGATAATACTGTATGGCCATACAGAAGAAAATCTCTACAGTAAAGGATTAACTATTCTTATCGTCGAAAGCTGCACCAAAGGAAATTGCGGAACAGAGTGGCAACTCCCGCGATCTTTGGAACTCCTGCGAAATTTAAACCAGCTTGCTGTATGGAGCGACTGAATAAGCCGGCAAATATTTAAAGCTCCATTGAAGCAATAGGGAGACAGCAGACGCTAGACGGTAAGCCAAACATCGATTTAAAGTTTTCTTCAATTCAAAGCTTATATCGACCTTAAAAGGATATGCTATAAGAGACTTTTCACATTATCAGGATTCCTGTGGACACTTTATGAACATATTGGGCTCCCAGTGAATACACCTACAACATTTTTAGTGACATTCAGTTTCCCAAATTGGGATAGAGCGCTAGAAGATAATACCCCCTCTTCCCAAATAACAGCATATACTTGAAGTTTCTTGGTGTGATATATATTATTGAATTTATCGACACTATTGAGTCATATGAATATAGTGTTGATCATATCTACCACAATATGTGACTGTAATGTTGTATATTATTGCTACATTGTTCTTATAAATTTTATTACTTGTATTTTATGGGGATATAATAAATATTTTCTGCACATGTCAATCTGGTTGCCAAGTGTATGAGTGCTCGCTCATTATTCTATTACTAAATAAAGTTAGTTGACTCCCAAGCTATGTGTCGTCTAGTTCTTGGGAAAAAGGGATTATTGTAAGGCTACCTGGATTATTGTATGCTGTTCCTGTCTACCAGCGGAGTTATTGTGGATTATACGGCCTCTCCGCTACAATTGGTGGCAAGCAACGGGATTCAAACCGCACAGCAAAGCAGCATTTCTTTGAAACAGCCATTCGGATATACTGGAGTTCGAGAATATGTGCACTCATACGAACGAACAGTGAATGGAGACGAATTATGCAACATTGAAACGAACTACGTTAAAGGAATTATTGGAATCAAGGGGAAGAAAAGCCAGCAACAAAACCAAAGCTACTCTTGTGGCCGAACTCATGGAGGGGGACAGAGCAACCACTACGGCAATTCCACAGGAGACAGAGCCAACAGAATATACAAGAGAGCTCAATAGCAGGTTAGCTTTTTACCCAAACACCCCCTCCATGGAGACACTAGAAAGACTGATAGCAGATGTACAGGAGTACATTGTAGCGAAGCAAAACGCTATTCAGCGAGTCGGGGAAGGAGCCCCAGCGCCCACCAGCACTACCCAGGGAAAAGCTAAGATTCCCTACCAAGCTTTTGAAAATTACACAGAAGGGGAAAGTGATATTGATGAATACCTACAGGATTTCAAAAGGTTGCGCCAGCTACACGACATCAGCCCAGCCGACCAAGTACCCCTGCTGGCAGGTAGATTGTCAGGCCACGCCGCAGAGGCATACTGGACCGTCCCAGACGAAGACATCAGGAATTATCCCAAAGTCAAACAAGCCATCCTAGCACGGTATGCCATTACCTCTGAGGCATACCGACTCAAATTCCGGGACATCAAGAAACAAACAAAAGACTCACACACTGAATAGGCACACCGACTACAGCAAGCCGCCAAGGGGTGGATGGAAGCGACACGGGTCACCACTATGAAAGAGATGTTCTAGTTAATAGTAATGGAGCAGTTTTTCAATGGACTAACCACAGAACTGCAAAATTGGGTACGAGATCGCAAACCCTGTACCCTACCAGAGGCAGCCAAGCTAGCTGACGAGTTCCAAGACACCAGGCGAGACCAACGCACACCACACCAGACCACGTATGGATCTACCACCCCTCTGGCAGCAGTGACTACCTTGGCTCACCCACGACCAGCCGCAAGCCACAACCAGTACCCTCCTAGGTACAATACCCAACCACCGATCCTCTTCCACACCTGCAACCAACAGGGGCACATCCAGAGAGTCTGCCCACGTAACTGACCTCGCCAGAACTGGAACCACCAGGGTCCTCCTCCCCCAAATCGGGCTGCAGTACACTGCTGCCAAAGAGAATCTGTGCTCCCAACATCCACAGTCACCTCAATAGAAGAGCCTCGTGGGATCCTACACGAGGTAAACCCCATACAAGCTGCCTCCGGCCCCGCCAGGTGGTACACATGGAGGGGAAGAGTATACAAGGATTACATGACTCTGGGGCCACGTTAACCCTGGTCCAAAATCATTTGGTGCCTAAGCACACCCTCACTGGAGACTGTGTAGCTGTACGGGTGGCAGGGGGAGCAATTTACAAAGTTCCCACTGCCAAGGTTCATTTGAATTGGGAGGCAGGGCATGGAACTGTGGAGGTGGGAATTATGCAGGATTTGCCCGCTGATGTTATTTTGGGCAACGACTTGGGGGAGCTCACCTCTGCTTTTGTCCCTCAACCAACTATCCAAGAGGCCTACCCGGTTGTTACCCAGCAGCAAGCACGCACCACGTCTCCTTCCGATCACTCTGAAGCTCAGGTAAACAATATGCCACACACCCCTCCTATTCTCCCCTGGGATGCCCCCCTGGAATTTGGCAGTGAGGTGGCCATAGATCCCTCCCTGCAGGTATATAAAGATAGGATAAACAAGGACCAAGGAGGGTTGGAGGGAGAGAGATATGCTTGGGACAAAGGTCTCATATACCGCTATGCAGAGAAGGTAGTAGCAGGGTCCATACCCATGCCCACTAAGCAGTTAGTGGTACCCCGAAAGTATAGACGAGAGTTGCTGCGCATAGCACACGATATACCATTTCAGGACATTTAGGAATCAGCCGAACTAAACATCGGCTGACGCAGAACTTCTTCTGGCCAGGTATCTCAAAGGATATTAGACAATATTGTCAAACGTGCGATACCTGCCAGAGGGTAGGGAAGATAGGGGATCGCTATAAAGCCAAAGTCAGATCCCTGCCCATAATTGAAGAACCCTTCAGTCGGGTAGCGGTAGACATAATAGGACCCCTAGCAAAACCCAGTCCCTCCGGCAAGAAATACATCTTGACCGTAGTGGACTACGCCACTAGATACCCAGAGGCAGTGGCGTTGACCAATGTACATGCAGAGACTATAGCCGATGCCCTTATGCGAATATTCTCCCGTATGGGATTTCCCCAGGAGATTATTTCGGATAGGGGCACCCAGTTCACTGCAGAGGTCACCCACCAACTCTGGAAAGTGTGTGGGGTGCAACCGATCTTAAACTCCGCCTACCACCCCCAGTCCAACGGGCTCTATGAACGGTTTAACGGAACCCTTAAACAGATGATCCGCACGTTCATAGACACTCAAAAAGACTGGGAACGGTTTTTGCCCCACTTGCTCTTTGCCTATAGGGAAGTACCCCAAGAATCCACGGGATTCTCCCCTTTTGAATTATTGTTCGGGAGGAGAGTGAGGGGCCCCTTAGACCTTATCAGAGAACACTGGGAGGGAGGGGTAACTACAAATGGTACCCCTATGGTCCCATACTTGCTGGAGTTTAGGGAACGCTTGGAGGCTCTGACCCAGACGGTACGTACTAACCTCCAAGCGGCCCAACAACGACAGCGCAGATGGTACAATAAGGGGGCCAGAGACCGCAGCTTTCAGGTCGGGCAGAAGGTGTTAATCCTATGGCCAGTCCCAAATGACAAGCTGCAGGCCTCCTGGCAGGGCCCATACAAGGTGGTGGAGCAAATCTGCGATACCACCTATGTGATCGGCCCGTGCGCTGGAGCAGGGGGCAGACGCATGCTCCATGTGAGCATGCTGAAGCCCTACTACGAGCGCATAGAAGAGGTGACCGCTATTTGCGCCTCTGCCACAGAGGACTTTGACAATTTACCTCTCCCAGACCTCCTAGAGAAAGAGGGCCAGAAAGAGGACCTGGAAGAGGTTCAGTTAGGCGAATGGCTGAGTCCCCAGGAAAGGGCGCAGGCTCATAGTTTAATAAGGGAAAAAGGAACCACGTTTTCTAATCTCCCCGGGTACACCCCATTAGCCACCCACAGAGTAGAAACACCAGGGCAGACCCCCCTCTGCCAACCTCCTTACCGCATACCTGAATCCGTAAAGGATAATATGCACAAGGTAATAGAAGAAATGCTACAACTAGGAGTCATAGAGCACTCTGAAAGCCCTTGGGCCTCCCCAGTAGTTCTGGTGCCGAAGTGGGATGGGACTACCCGCTTCTGCGTAGACTACCGGAGGCTTAATGATAAGACCGTATCCAATGCCTACCCTATGCCCCGGATAGACGAGCTCCTAGACAAAATGGCCAGGGGCCAATACCTCACCACAATAGATCTTTGTAAAGGGTATTGGCAGATTCCCCTAGCCGAAGACGCCATCCCTAAGTCGGCGTTTGTCACCCTGTTTGGCCTGTATCAATTTAAGGTCATGCCATTCGGGATGAAAAACGCTCCGGCTACTTTTCAGAGGATGGTGGATCGGCTATTGGATGGGTTCCAGGAGTACGCTTGCGCCTATCTAGATGATATAGCGATCTTCAGCCACTCCTGGACTGAACACCTGACCCACATAGGAGCCGTACTAGACCGTATTAGGGAGGCAGGATTAACTCTGAAACCCAGTAAGTGCCATATAGGGATGGCAGAATTCCAATACCTAGGACACCGGGTAGGGAGCGGCCAACAAAAACCCAAACCGGCTAAGGTAGAGGCTGTAGCCAAATGGCCAACCCCTCGTACCAAAACTCAAGTACTGGCATTCCTAGGGACCGCAGGATACTACCGTAAATTTGTACCCAACTACAGTACCCTGGCCAAACCCCTCACCGATTTGACCAGCAAGAATCTCCCTAAGATAGTAGTCTGGACCCCAGAGTGTGAGCAGGCATTCCAGCAACTAAAAACGGCTCTTGTGAATTCACCTGTACTTGCCGCCCCTGATCCAACTAAACGCTTTCTCGTCCATACAGACGCTTCTATGTTTGGATTGGGGGCAGTACTGAGCCAAGTCGGAGCAGATGGCGGCGAGCATCCAGTAGCTTACTTAAGCAGAAAACTTTTACCCCGCGAAGTAAGCTACGCCGCCATAGAAAAAGAATGCCTGGCCGTGGTGTGGGCCCTTAAAAAGCTGCAGCCCTATTTGTATGGACAAACCTTTTCCTTACTCACAGATCACAACCCGTTGGTGCGACTGAACAGGGTGTCAGGAGACAATGCCAGGCTGCTGCGCTGGAGTTTGGCGCTGCAGCCTTTTGACTTTACCATCCACTACCGCCCTGGTAAGCAAAATGGCAACGATGACGGGTTATCCAGACAAACTGAACTTGAAAAGTGATCTGTGGGTACTCCTCCGTACATCCCTAAGCCGATCCGTTTGGATCAGACTGTGTATGGCGGCTTGGTTCTGGGGGAGCATTGTGGCAAACCTAGCCACATAGAATATCTTTGTATATATCTTGCTCTTACTGTAATGTTTACTATGTTAAATGCATTGCTTTTCTGTGCCTCTTCCCCTCCCCTTTTTCTGTCCCATTTTTTCCCCAGCAGGGTTTTGTCTCAGGGACACTGGGAGACCAGTTTAAACCAGCTGCTCTGTCCCTCCTCAATCTCCCATCAGCCCTTGCTATTGTCTGGCCCCACCCTTCCTTGTACCATAGTCATCTATGTGCCCTATTGTATGTAAATGAGGCTGTTGGGGGGTTTAAAGTAGGTGTGCTATGTCTAAATAAAGTTAGTTGACTCCCAAGCTATGTGTCGTCTAGTTCTTGGGAAAAAGGGATTATTGTAAGGCTACCTGGATTATTGTATGCTGTGCCTGTCTACCAGCGGAGTTATTGTGGATTATACGGCCTCTCCGCTACAGGCTGCAACCAGTGGCGTACCGTGGGTTGCCAGCACCTGGTGCAAGCCAAGTATTGCTCCCCCTAATTTAACTAAAAGCCTGACTGGAATGTTAAAAATCGAAAAACAAAAGAAATATTTAAATCAGTTATTTTATCTACTAAAACTATGGACTCAGAAGTGGGTGGTATATGGATTTGAACCAGACCCACTTAATATCGTAGTAGGTTAGAGAGGGGTTGGGTTATTGTGCGTTAGTTTACTACAAAAATAACCTGTGTGACCCACTTATCTACATAGAAACCCCCTTAATCAAAGCATCTGAGTGCAGGCTTGAGCTACAGATATGCATCTCAGATGACACTCTCTGCCCAGGTCTATAGTGTTTAGTATGTACACCTGTGGTTGATCATTAGTCCCTAACTGGCTTGTGTGATAGCCAGCTATAGCCGAGTGCCACAGGCACCTAGCCTTATGCTCTCAGATGAAAAGATCAACGCTTTTCCTTGAGGGTGGGTTCCCGCAAGAAAAAGTGGGTGTGTTCATCAGGAGTAAGTGAGAGCTAAATAAACATAAATCAGCCATGGAGTGGGGTGGGTGGGAACAGCATGATACGTCCACAGAGTGGCCCAGTGACAGAGTGGTGAGGTGGCAGCAGCGTGAGGAGACCACAGAGTAGCCCAGTGACATAGTGTTAAGGTGGCAGCAGCACGAGGAGACCACAGAGTGGCCAGGTGACATAGTGGTGAGGTAGCAGCAGCATGAGGAGACCACAGAGTGGCCCAGTGACAGTGTTGAGGTGGCAGCAACATGTGGAGACCACAGAGTGGTGATGTCGCAGCAGCATGAGGAGACCACAGAGTGGTGATGTGGCAGCAGCATGATCAGACCACAGAGTGGTGAGGTGGCAGCAGCATGCGGAGACCACAGAGTGGCCCAGTGACATAGTGGTGAGGTGGCATCAGCATGAGGAGACCACAGAGTAGCTGTCACGGTGCGGTATGGGTAGTAAACTCCCCACTGAACACCGAGGGAAGGTAAAAGGTTCTAGGCCTGGAAACTAGGGAAAGGGGAATGGTTACAACCTAGTGAATCCCTAAACCGAGCCCTGACTACTATCAATATGAACAGAGCTCAATGGTAGGAATGTTCATATGCAGGAACTTAGAGCCCTAACACCAGCACTTCCCCAATCAGAAAGGAGCTATCAACCACATAGCATGATGGGTGAGACCAGACTAAATAGAGGAGCTACACCTGAGACCTGAGGACCACTTAAGCTACACCTGAGACAAGAGGTGTGGTCATAACCAGCAACAACACAGAAACAAGTGAAACCAAAGAGGCTGTCAGATTACATCACGTGCAGCCAGTCTCTAAGTTCTTCTGACCCCTTTCACGTGAGAGACCATGACAGTTGCCCAGTGACATAGTGGTGAGGTGGCAGCAGCATGAGGAGACTACAGAGTGGTGATGTGGCAGCAGCATGCGGAGACCACAGTGTGGCCCAGTGACATATTCGTGAGGTGGCATCAGCATGAGGTGACCACAGTGTGGCCCAGTGACATAGTGTTGAGGTGGCAGCAGCATGAGGAGACCACAGAGTGGCCCCATGACATGGTGGTAAAGTGGCAGCAGCATGAGGAAACCACAGAGTGGTGATGTGGCAGCAGCACGAGGAGACCACAGAGTGGTGATGTGGCAGCAGCATGAGGAGACCACAGATTGGTGAGGTGGCAGCAGCATGAGGAGGCCACAGAATGGCCCAGTGACATAGTGGTGAGATGGCAGAACCATGAGGGGACCACAGAGTGGCCCAGTGACATAGTGGTGAGGTGGCAGCAGCATGTGGAAACCACAGAGTGGTGATGTGGCAGCAGCACGAGGAGAACACAGAGTGGTTATGTGGCAGCAGCATTAGGAGACCACAGAGTGGGGAGGTGGTAGCAGCATGAGGAAACTACAGAGTGGCCCAGTGACATAATTGTGAGGTGGAAGCAGCATGAGGAGACCACAGAGTGGCCCAGTGACATAGTGGGAAAGTGGGGGGCAATACCAGTACCACCTGAAGATGGTGGGTGGCAGTAGGAGCACCTGGCAGCAGGTGAGGCATCAGGCGGGCAGCAGAATCAGAAAAGTAGCTGAAGCAGGTAGCCAGAAGAAACTGATCTCTTTTGTCAAAGTGTAGGTGTGGCACCATGAATAATCTAGTCCAGGGCTGGCCAACCTGCGGCTCTCCAGCTGTTGCAAAACTACAACTCCCATCATGTCTAGACTGCTTACAGCTATCAGCCTACAGCAGGGCATGGTGGGAATTGTAGTTTTACAACAGAAGGAGAGCCGCAGGTTGGCCAGCCCTGATCTAGTCTGATGCATCAGGCACTGGTGTTTGAAAATCCTGGCTCATCCACGCCTGATTCATCTTCACAAAGATCAGTTTCTCCACATCTTTGGTGGACAGGTGAGTTCTCCTTGGGGTAACTATGCACCCCGCTGCGCTAAACACCCGCTTTGATGTCACACTGCTGGCTGGGCAGGAAACCTTGTCCAGGGCAAACTCGGCCAGTTGTGGCCACAAATCGAGTTTGGCTGCCCAGTAGTCCTGGGGATCTTCGATGTGGGGTGGCAGGGTGCACTCCAAGTATGCCACAACCTGCTGGTTCAGGTTTTGCTCTATGACTAGCTGCTGGTGCTTGTGAGTAGTTTCAATACGCAGGTGAAGAAAACTGCTTATCAGCGACTTTAGACTTAAGTTGCTGCTGATGGAGCTAGTACTGCACCTTCCCCCAACCCCCCCAGCAGCCATGGCAGTGAAACATGAGCACAGAGGGCCCCCTGGTCAGACATGCGTGAGGATGGGCGATGGGGCACATAGGCAGCGGCCAACTGACTACTTAGGATCTCTCGATAGTAGTTCAGTATGTCCTCCCTCTCAGCGGGTGTAAAAAATGCCCCCATTTTGGACCGGTAGTGAGGGTCTATCATGGTGGAGAGCCAGTAGTCATCCCTCTGCCGAATGGTGATAATTCGGCTGTCACTACGCAAGCAGCTGAGCATGCATCAGGCCATTTGCGCAAGTGACTCGGAGGGTCTCCACTGCATACTGCCACGGTGTGTCTGGGTCATCTGCTTCACCTTCCATTGCCCTGTAGCTTCTCCTGCTGCTCCTACTTCTCCTGCTCCTCCTGTCACCTGTGTAGAAAAACCAACCATTTCTCTACGCATTGCTTGTGCTCGAATGTTCTCCTCCTCCTCTAGTTCAGCCACCACAGGGCTCATGTGGCCGTGAGATGTAGTCACCATGTCTCTTGTTCCCTGGCCAGCCAGATTTAGCAGCATCTGTTCCAGGGCAAGAATCAGTGGAATATCGTTGTTCATCCCATAGTCCTGGCGACTGACAAATAAAGTGCCCTTCTCAAAGGGCCCGAGCAAACGGCAGGTGTCACGCAAGAGCTGCCATTGGCTAACATCGAAGTTACACAGGGGAGTACCTCCATCTGCCTGTATCAACAAATCGTTTATAGCTTTTCTCTGTTTATATAATCGGTCTTACATATGGAGGGTGGAATTTCAACGGGTGTAAACATTGCATATCAGCCTATGTTGGGGGACGCCGTTCTGCCGCTGCAGCACAAGGAGAGTGTGCTTTGCGGTGTACGAGTGGCTGAAGTGCATAAAAAGTTTCCTGGCCATTTTCAGAATGTCTTGAAGATGGGGTGAAGACTTCCAGAACTGCTTTACAACCAAATTGAACACATGCACCATGCAGAGCATATGGCTCAGCCTCCTTGACGCAGCGCTGACGCCATGTTCTTCCCATTGTCGGTCACCATGGTTCCGATTTTGAGTTGTCGAGGAGAAAGCCAGGATTCGATTTCTTTATGAAGGACGCAGAGCAGTTCCTCCCTTGTGTTACTCTGTTTGCCCAGGCAAGCTAGGTGCAGAACAGCATGACACCGCCGTGCCCTGCACATGTGGTATGCTGGAGGGGCACTGTGAATTGTCCCTGCAGTAGAGGTTGAGGACACAGTGGAGGATGAGGAGGCAGAGGCGGACCAACGGCGTGAGAACGTGGAGGCAAATGCACCGTCACCTGGCCAAGTTGCTGGTGTGGCTGGGCAGGTACCACATTCACCCAGTGGGCCATAAAGGACATATATTGTCCTTGACCGTAGTTACAGCTCTATACGTCGGCGCTGCCATTCACTTTGGCAGACACCGACAGGCTAAAGGACAGGCCCACCTTCTGTTCTACATATGTGTGCAGGGCTGGTACTGCACAAGCCATCAGTTCTCTGAAAGGTGCAGAGTCCACCACTTGGAAAGGGAGTGACTGCAGCACCAGCAACTTGGCCAGGAGCATGTTCAGCTACTGCGCCGTTGGATGAGTGCACACATACTGTTGTCTCTTGGCAATCGCTTCAGTGATCGATTTCTGACGGAATGACTGACGAGGAGGAGGAGGATCAGGACCATTAGGACCAGCATATGGTGGGAAGGACAAAGCTCTCTTCAGCTGAGGTGGTGGATCCTTGACTGCATGAAATTGGGTGCGTGGAACTGGGTAAATCAGCAGTTGCTGCAGCAGGCTGGACCACCATGTCAGAGCCACGGTACTCCAAGGCCACTTTATGCATGTGTTGATGCAGGGCCGTGGTGCCAACATTGGCACCCTAGCCACGCTTCACCTTCGGCCCACAAATTTTGCAAATGGCCATGTTCACCTCCTCCGGCGTCCTAACAAAAAACTGCCACACCGCCGAGTATAACATTTTCTCCCCAACACTCTGCACTGGCCGCCTGCTACCACTTCCTCCGTGAATCCCTGCACTGCTACTTTCCGGGCCGGTGGGTTCCAGCAAAGCGGGTGGTCTATCCCGGCCCGGGCACGTTTGGCTCTCAACATCCCACTGCTGCCACCCTGCTGACTCACAGCCACGCTACCACCCTGCTGGCTCAGCCGCTCCCTCACGCGCAAGCTACCAGCCTCTGCTCCTGATGATGATTTTGAAGCCCCTTCTTCACCCGGCTCCCAAGTGTGATTGGCTACATCATCATCATCTGCTACTGTCTGCATGTCACTGATGTCCCCTTCAACAGTCTCAGGGCTAGGAGCCTGACCACTCGCAACATCTGCTCCCACGCGACTCTCATCATCACTACTTGCCCACCTACCGGAGGAAGCGGTGGATGTCTCCTCCAGATCTTGGCTGGGCAGTAGCTGCTGACTGTCTTCTAGTAGCTTGTCCTCGCTAAAAAGTGAAGCCAAGCCTGAAAATGACAGAGGAAGGTTCAGGACAGGTGGGGGCACAGGGCCTGCTCCCGGGGCATGGCAACTAAGGATCATGTCAGAGGAACCCACCAACTCCTGGCTGGGGATGTCTGATGTCACTTGTGACGAAGTCGAAGACCGGGTCAACCATTAAAGCACCGCTGGGTTGCTGGTCAAGACATGACTGCTAGATGACACTGGTAGTTCAGGCCTCTCGCTGCGACTCCTGCTGCCACCCCCTTTCTACTGCTGCATGCGACAGCAACATTTTGGCCACTTCCCTTTAACCACTTAAGGACCACAGGTTTATACCCCCCTAAAGACCAGGCCCTTTTTTACAAATCGGCACTACACTACTTTCACCGTTTATTGCTCGGTCATGCAACTTACCACCCAAATGAATTTTACCTCCTTTTCTTCTCACTAATAGAGCTTTCATTTGGTGGTATGTCATTGCTGCTGACATTTTTACTTTTTTTGTTATTAATCGAAATTTAACGATTTTTTTGCAAAAAAATGACATTTTTCACTTTCAGTTGTAAAATTTTGCAAAAAAAAACGAGATCCATATAGAAATTTTGCTCTAAATTTATAGTTCTACATGTCTTTGATAAAAAAAAAATGTTTGGGTAAAAAAAAAATGGTTTGGGTAAAAGTTATAGCGTTTACAAACTATGGTACAAAAATGTGAATTTCCGCTTTTTGAAGCAGCTCTGACTTTCTGAGCACCTGTCATGTTTCCTGAGGTTCTACAATGCCCAGACAGTACAAACACCCCACAAATGACCCCATTTAGGAAAGTACACACCCTAAGGTATTCGCTGATGGGCATAGTGAGTTCATAGAACTTTTTATTTTTTGTCACAAGTTAGCGGAAAATGATGATTTTTTTTTATTTTATTTTTTTTCATACAAAGTCTCATATTCCACTAACTTGTGACAAAAAATAAAAACTTCTATGAACTCACTATGCCCATCAAGAAATACCTTGGGGTCTCTTCTTTCCAAAATGGGGTCACTTGTGGGGTAGTTATACTGCCCTGGCATTCTAGGGGCCCAAATGTGTGGTAAGGAGTTTGAAATCAAATTCTGTAAAAAATGACCAGTGAAATCCGAAAGGTGCTTTTGGAATGTGGGCCCCTTTGCCCACCTAGGCTGCAAAAAAGTGTCACACATCTGGTACCTACGTACTCAGGAGAAGTTGAGGAATGTGTTTTGGGGTGTCATTTTACATATACCCATGCTGGGTGAGATAAATATCTTGGTCAAATGCCAACTTTGTATAAAAAAATGGGAAAAGTTGTCTTTTGCCAAGATATTTCTCTCACCCAGCATGGGTATATGTAAAATGACACCCCAAAACACATTCCCCACCTTCTCCTGAGTACGGCAATACCAGATGTGTGACACTTTTTTGCAGCCTAGGTGGGCAAAGGGGCCCATATTCCAAAGAGCACCTTTCGGATTTCACAGGTCATTTTTTACAGAATTTGATTTCAAACTCCTTACCACACATTCGGGCCCCTAGAATGCCAGGGCAGTATAACTACCCCACAAGTGACCCCATTTTGGAAAGAAGAGACCCCAAGGTATTCCGTGAGGGGCATGGCAAGTTCCTAGAATTTTTTATTTTTTGTCACAAGTTAGTGGAAAATGAGACTTTGTATGAAAAAAAAAAAAAAAAAAAAAATCAGCATTTTCCACTAACTTGTGACAAAAAATAAAAAATTCTAGGAACTTGCCATGCCCCTCACGGAATACCTTGGGGTGTCTTTTTTCCAAAATGGGGTCACTTGTGGGGTAGTTATACTGCCCTGGCATTTTCCAGGGGCCCTAATGTGTGGTAAGTAGGTAAATGACCTGTGAAATCCTAAAGGTGCTCTTTGGAATATGGGCCCCTTTGCCCACCTAGGCTGCAAAAAAGTGTCACACATGTGGTATCGCCGTATTCAGGAGAAGTTGGGGAATGTGTTTTGGGGTGTCATTTTACATATACCCTTGCTGGGTGAGAGAAATATCTTGGCAAAAGACAACTTTTACAATTTTTTTATACAAAGTTGGCATTTGACCAAGATATTTCTCTCACCCAGCATGGGTATATGTAAAATGACACCCCAAAACACATTCCCCAACTTCTCCTGAGTACGGCGATACCAGATGTGTGACACTTTATTGCAGCCTAGATGCGCAAAGGTGCCCAAATTCCTTTTAGGAGGGCTTTTTTATACATTTGGATACCAGACTTCTTCTCACGCTTTGGGGCCCCTAGAATGCCAGGGCAGTATAAATACCCCACATGTGACCCCATTTTGGAAAGAAGACACCCCAAGGTATTCAATGAGGGGCATGGCGAGTTCATAGAAATTTTTTTTTTTTGGCACAAGTTAGCGGAAATTGATATTTTTAATTTTTTTTCTCACAAAGTCTCCCGTTCCGCTAACTTGGGACAAAAATTTCAATCTTTCATGGACTCAATATGCCCCTCACGGAATACCTGGGGGTGTCTTCTTTCCGAAATGGGGTCACATGTGGGGTATTTATACTGCCCTGGCATTCTAGGGGCCCTAAAGCGTGAGAAGAAGTCTGGAATATAAATGTCTAAAAAATTTTACGCATTTGGTTTCCGTGAGGGGTATGGTGAGTTCATGTGAGATTTTATTTTTTGACACAAGTTAGTGGAATATGAGACTTTGTAAGAAAAAAAAAATAATAATTCCGCTAACTTGGGCCAAAAAAATGTCTGGAGCCTTACAGAGGGGTGATCAATGACAGGGGGGGTGATCAATGACAGGGGGGGGTGATCAATGACAGGGGGGTGATCAGGGAGTCTATATGGGGTGATAACCACAGTCATTGATCACGCCCCTGTAAGGCTTCATTCAGACGTCCGTATGCGTTTTGCGGATCCGATCCATCTATCAGTGGATCCGTAAAAATCATGCGGACATCTGAATGGAGCTTTACAGGGGGGTAATCAATGACAGGGGGGTGATCAGGGAGTCTATATGGGGTGATCACCACAGTCATTGATCATGCCCCTGTAAGGCTTCATTCAGACGTCCGGATGCGTTTTGCGGATCCGATCCATCTATCAGTGGATCCGTAAAAATCATGCGGACGTCTGAATGGAGCTTTACAGGGGGGTAATCAATGACAGGGGGGTAATCAATGACAGGGGGGTGATCAGGGAGTCTATATGGGGTGATCACCACAGTCATTGATCACGCCCCTGTAAGGCTTCATTCAGACGTCCGGATGCGTTTTGCGGATCCGATCCATCTATCAGTGCATCCGTAAAAATCATGCGGACATCTGAATGGAGCTTTACAGGGGGGTGATCAATGACAGGGGTGTAATCAATGACAGGGGGGTGATCAGGGAGTCTATATGGGGTGATCACCACAATCATTGATCATGCCCCTGTAAGGCTTCATTCAGACGTCCGGATGCGTTTTGCGGATCCGATCCATCTATCAGTGCATCCGTAAAAATCATGCGGACATCTGAATGGAGCTTTACAGGGGGGTAATCAATGACAGGGGGGTAATCAATGACAGGGGGGTGATCAGTGAGTCTATATGGGGTGATCACCACAGTCATTGATCACGCCCCTGTAAGGCTTCATTCAGACGTCCGGATGCGTTTTGCGGATCCGATCCATCTATCAGTGGATCCGTAAAAATCATGCGGACATCTGAATGGAGCTTTACAGGGGGGTGATCAATGACAGGGGGGTGATCAATGACAGGGGGGTGATCAGGGAGTCTATATGGGGTGATCAGGGGTGATCAGGGGCTAATAAGGGGTTAATAAGTGACGGGGGGGGGTGTAGTGTAGTGTAGTGGTGCTTGGTGCTACTTTACTGAGCTGCCTGTGTCCTCTGGTGGTCGATCCAAACAAAGGGGACCACCAGAGGACCAGGTAGCAGGTATATTAGACGCTGTTATCAAAACAGCGTCTAATATACCTGTTAGGGGTTAAAAAAAACACATCTCCAGCCTGCCAGCGAACGATCGCCGCTGGCAGGCTGGAGATCAACTCTCTTACCTTCCGTTCCTATGAGCGCGCGCGCCTGTGTGCGCGCGTTCACAGGAAATCTCGGCTCACGCGAGATGACGCCTATTGGCGTTAGCGTAGCCTGGGGGAGCCGCCGCAATGACGCCTTTCGGCGTTACAGTTGCGGGAAGTGGTTAAAGGGCCTGTTACCTGTCTGTCTGACATTTTGTATAATTAAAGAATGAAATTAAAATTAAAATAATACCCCCCATAAAAAAGGCTGTAGTATAATTTAACTTCACCGCTGAACTGCAATTAAGACATATATATTTTTTTTCTGATTAATATATCCCCCCCCCCCCCCCCCCAAAAAAAACAACAACAATGACAATTGTAAATTGCTGTAGTAAAATGTAACTTCACCGCTGAACGGCAATTAACACATATATATATTTTTCTGATTAATAAACTCTCCCCACCCAAAAAAAAAAATCCACCTCAGAACAGATAATAGCAAGTAGGTTAATTTCCCTTCAATACACCTCGTAAATGGCTTCACCACAGAATTAAGACATATTCTTTTTCTTATTACTACACCCCAAAAAAAGAAATAACAATCCCAATTCACCACAGAACCACTAATGGGACCTACATATATTTCCTTTTATTAAAGTGAATTGAACGGCACTCCTCTAGTGAAAAGGTGGTGCTCAGGGGTAAAACAGGTTTCAATATATTCAAAGACCACGGCACTCAATAGTTACATTGCATAAACTCCTTGTATTTTATTTTGTTTAATCCATCTTGAAAAATTATTTTTAGGCATTGGCCAACGTTTCGGTCTAACCTAGACCTTGTTCACGGCCTTAGTTCATTTGAGCATATTGAATGCACGCTGTCCTGCATCCAATATGCTTAAATGAACTAAGGTCTAGGTTAGACCGAAACATTGGCCAGTGGCTAAAAATAATTTTTCAGGATGGATTAAACAAAATAAAATACAAGAAGTTTATGCAACGTAACTATTGAGTGCCGTGGTCTTTGAATATATTGAAATCTGTTTTACCCCTGAGCACCACCTTTTCACTAGAGGAGTGCCGTTCAATTCACTTTAATAAAAGGAAATATATGTACGTCCCATTAGCCGTTCTGTGGTTACTATTGAGTGCCGTGGTCTTTAAATATATTTCCTTTTTAATACACCACGTAAATGGTTGTAGTACAATGTAACTTCACCGCTGTACGGCAATTATGAAATATATATTTTTCTTTTTTTCTATTAATACACCCCAAAATAAGAAATCACAATTCCCTGCAGAATGGCTAATAGGATGTACGTATATTTCCTATTAATACAGCGCTTAAATGTCTGTAGTACAGTGTAAGTTCTCCGCTGAAGGGCAATTCAGACATATATATATATATTTTTTTTTGTTAATGTACCCTCCCCTCCAAAAGAAATAACAATCACAATTCACTGCAGAACGGCAATTAAAAAGACGTATTCTTTTTCCTATTTATACACCCCAAAAAAAGAAATACAACAATCACAATTCACTACAGAACGGTTAATGGGACGTACGTACAGTACAGACCAAAAGTTTGGACACACCTTCTCATTCAAAGAGTTTTCTTTATTTTCATGACTATGAAAGTTGTAGATTCACACTGAAGGCATCAAAACTATGAATTAACACATGTGCAATTATATACATAACAAACAAGTGTGAAACAACTGAAAATATTAAATATTCTAGGTTCTTCAAAGTAGCCACCTTTTGCTTTGATTACTGCTTTGCACACTCTTGGCATTCTCTTGATGAGCTTCAAGAGGTAGTCCCCTGAAATGGTTTTCACTTCACAGGTGTGCCCTGTCAGGTTTAATAAGTGGGATTTCTTGCCTTATAAATGGGGTTGGGACCATCAGTTGTGTTGAGGAGAAGTCAGGTGGATACACAGCTGATAGTCCTACTGAATAGACTGTTAGAATTTGTATTATGGCAAGAAAAAAGCAGCAAGTAATGAGAAACGAGTGGCCATCATTACTTTAAGAAATTAAGGTCAGTCAGTCAGCCAAAAAATTGGGAAAACTTTGAAAGTAAGGGCTATTTGACCATGAAGGAGAGTGATGGGGTGCTGCGCCAGATGACCTGGCCTCCACAGTCACCGGACCTGAACCCAATCGAGATGGTTTGGGGTGAGCTGGACCGCAGAATGAAGGCAAAAGGGCCAACAAGTGCTAAGCATCTCTGGGAACTCCTTCAAGACTGTTTGAAGACCATTTCAGGTGACTACATCTTGAAGCTCATCAAGAGAATGCCAAGAGTGTGCAAAGCAGTAATCAAAGCAAAAGGTGGCTACTTTGAAGAACCTAGAATATGACATATTTTCAGTTGTTTCACACTTGTTCGGTATGTATATAATTCCACATGTGTTAATTCATAGTTTTGATGCCTTCATAGTCATGAAAATAAAGAAAACTCTTTGAATGAGAAGGTGTGTCCAAACTTTTGGTCTGTACTGTATATTTCCTTTTAATACACCACGTAAATGGCTGTAGTACAATGTGACTTCTCCGCTGAACGGCAATTAAGACATATATTTTTTTTTTTGTGATTAATCAACTTCCTACACCTTGAATAATCTTTCCCGGAACTTGTAAATTGTTTTTTCAGCACAATGAAGTCTTTCCTGACACTGTCCCAAGCGCCTGCTGACGTCTCTCCCTGCACTAAGCACACTGGAAAATGGAAGAATCCAAGATGGCTGAGGCTATTTATAGGGCTGTGACATCACAGGGGATGACTGGCTGCTGATTGGCTGCATGCATGGCATTGTGGGTGATCCCTCATTCTCAGAGTTCTTCGCTCCGTGTTCTAACACATGCAGCAGCCATTTTAGGGAAAAATGCGATTCGTTGCCACGAAGCCTGAGGAAATTCAGCTTCGGTGCTAATCACATTTTCCTGATATTCGGATTGAATTCCACTTCGTCAACTTCGATTCGCTCATCTCTAGTCAGTGCTATTCTGACACTTACCAGCAGGCTGCACCAGAGAGGCGTAACCTGCAGGAAATTACTCAAGGCTGGTCTAGGGCCTACATGAGACCCCAGCCTGCCTTCACACACATCGGACCCCGTGATCGCATTTGCGGGGTGCCGATGGGAGACAGGAGGAGTCCGCTCCCTCTGTCAGCATTTTATATGTGGCGGGCACCATTGCCCGTGGCATGTAACGTGTTAAACAGCTGGTCCGGGCTGTTAGAGCAGGGCCGCAGCTCTCATATGAGAGCCGGGTCCCCGCTCCCCGCTGCAGGGGTGACCCGTGCAGCGCTTAGACTGGGCCGCCGTAAAGAAGTGGTGGCTGAGCCTAAGGTCCCTTAGTGACCGCCGTAAAAAACACATATGGGTGGTCACTAAGGGGTTAAAGGGGTAATTTCAGCTTTTCATACTGGACGGTTGGCCATTTTCTGTGCTATGCTGCTTAAGTAGTTCCTATTCACTGCCATGAGAGTTATGGAAACAGTTGGTTCTTACCGTGGTTACTCCCATCTCGGTCATTAGAGACCGAGATGGGATAACCCCTTTTTTTGCAATCAGGACTGTTTAATGGTTTATTTTGGGGCTCAAATAATATTTAAACAGTGCGGTTGAAAAAAAAATAATCTTTCACATTCAACCAAGGGATGAGAATGGACATAGATGGAGAAGAGGGGTAAATTTGACTGATTCAATATCCAGAAAAAGAAATCTATACATATATATTTTGGCCTAAGAAACATTTAAAAGAGTTTTCTGAGATTTAAAAGGGTTCTGCAGTTCTTTTTCACTGATGATCTATCCGCTGGATCTGATCGGCGCGGGTCCCTTACCCTGGACCGATCAGCTGTTTGCGAAGGCTGCGGCGCTCCAGGAGCAGACCGGCCTTCTCACTGTTTACCGCAGGCCCAGTGATGTCATCACTAGTATCACTGGCCTAGGTCGGGACTAGGCTCTATCCAGGCCAGTGATACTAGTCATGACATCACTGGGCCTGATTGAAGCAGAGAGAAGGCTGCGGCACTCAAGCCTTCTCAAACAGCTGATCGGTGGGGGTCCCGGGTGTCGGATCCCCACTGATCAGATGCTGATGATCTATCCAGAGGATAGAACATTAGTAAAAAAGAACTGCAGATGATCTATAGGTCATCAGTATATGATCGGTGGGGGGTTATCACCCAAGACCCCGCTGATCAGTAGTTTGTGAAGACAGCGGTACTCGCAGTGGCCAATTCCATAGATTTACAGCTCATACATTAAAGAGCCAGCTCATGAGGTTGCTATTCCACAGATTCACAGCTCATATAGTAAAGGACCAGCTCCTGGGGTGACTAATCCAGAGTCACAGCTCTTACAGTAAAGAACCAGCCTCAGAGGTGACTAATCCTGTCACAGCTCTTACTGTAAATAACCAGATTCGCAGTTGACTATTCAACAGATTAATAGCTCTTACAGTAAAGAACCAGATCTTATGGTGACTATTCCACAGATCATACAGTAATGGGTCAGGTCCTGAGGCAACTATTCCACAGATTCACAGCTCTTGCAGTAAAGAACCAACTCTTGAGGTTACTGTTCCACAGATTTACAGCTCTTACAGTAAAGAATCAGCTCTTGAGGTTACTGTTCCACAGATTTACAGCTCTTACAGTAAAGAACCAACTCTTGAGGTTACTGTTCCACGGATTCGCAGCACTTACATTAAATAACCATCTCTTGATGTGCCTATTACACAGATGCACAGTTCATATGTAAAGAACCAGACCCTGAGATGACTATTTTACAGATTCACCACTCTAGCAGTAAAGAACCAACTGCTGAGGTGGCTATTCCACAGATTCACAGTCCACATGGTAAAGAATCCTTGTCACTTCTGAAGATTGAATCCTTTCCAGATGGAGGCAGTACCTCTTGTCTCTTGATTTTGCCTAACAACTTTTCACCATATTCTTACAGGCCTTTTATATATTTATATAGGTAAATCATGTCACCACTTAGATGCCTCTTCTCAAGACTGAATAAAACCCCTCTTACAAGGACCGGCCTTTAGGGCAATTATCCAGAAGGAGCATTCCAAGAAACACTGATTCCCGATAATTGCCCTGTGTAAATGTGCCACTGATCAACCAGTTGTTCATTGGGTGAAAGCATCACTGATGAGGTCACCTAAATGTTTCTGGGCAGCAAATTGCTCTGTCCCAATACAGAGTAGATGATTGCTGGTTGTAAATGTAACTCTCGCCTCCACCAACAACCATGAAATTATCAGGATCAAATGGTTCATTCCCAATAACTGCCTGCTGTGTCGGCCCATGTGAGGGGAACTTTTGAACCCTCTATGGCCCTTATCAGTTTAATTGCTCTTCTTTATACTTTTTTCCAGTTCCAGGACATCCTTTCTATGGACTGGTGCCCAGAACTGAACTGCATATTGCAGATGAGGCCGTACTAATACTTTGCAGTGGCAATATTCTATCCCTGTTCCATGAGTCCATTCCTCTTTTAACACATACAACTATTTTGCTGGCTTTAGAAGCAGCTCATTGTCATTGCACTGTTATTTCTGATCCACAAGTACGCTTATATCCAGTGTTACTTCCCTTAGGACATATGATGCTTGTAGGTTATAAATACACAGATGCAGAACTTTACATTGGTCCACATTGAACCTCATTTGCCAAGTGGATGCCCAAAAAGAGTGTCCAAGCCAGCTTGTAATTTGTAGACTGCACAGTACTACTTCACTTGGTATCATCTGCAAAAATAGAAAAAGTACTACTACCCCCATCCTCTATATCATTAATAAATCATAGCCCAGCACTGAACCTTGGGGTACACAGCTTAATATTGGACACCATTAACAGTAGAAAACATTTACAACTACTCTCTGGACATGGTCCTTCAAGGGGTTCTCTTGGAAAACAAAAAATGATGAAAAATGAAAATAAAAAACAGAACATTATAGTTATATTTGTTAATAACATTAATTAGCAGAACAAGTTTGTTTAATCTAGGAGTAATCGATGTACTAAATACAAATGGCCAGCGTCCGGTGAACCAGTAAGAAACCCCTCCTAGAATGCAACTAGGACGGGGATTGAGACCTGTGTGTGAGAAGGGGGCTACTCTACTTTCACCTGTGGGGGGCGGTAGAAGGGCGAGCTACAATATATTGTTCCTGATCACGATGATTAGACACAAGTTTTGTGCTCGGTCCGCCTGACAGGATGGTGGAGGCACGGACCTGCAGCTGATTGAGGAACAGCCAAGGAGACATTCAAGAGCATCTGTCAGCAGTTCTGTACCTATGACACTGGCTGACCTGTTACATGTTCGCTTGGCAGCTGAAGGCGTCTGTGTTGGTCCCATGTTCATATGTGCCCGCATCGCTGAGAAAAATGTGGTTTTCATATATGCACATGAGACGCTACGAGCAATGGGGGCGTTCCCATTACTCCTAGAGGCTCTGTTTGCTCTGCAACTGATGTGCCCTTTGCACTTTGACAGGATCAGGAGTTTCATGATCTTTTCACCAACTGGCCCTGTCAAAGTGCAGAGAGCTGAGCCTCTAGGTGTAACGGCGACGCCCCCGTTGCTCCTAGAGGCTCATTTGCATATAATAAAACATAATTTTTCTCAGCAATGCGGGCACGTCTGAACATGGGACCAACATAGATGCCTTCAGCTGCAAGCACACATGTAACAGGTCAGGCACAAATCTGCTGACCGATGCCCTTTAACTGCTGGTCCATGATCAGCTTTTCATCTCTGCGCATTATCATTAACTTCCTCTAGTGGTGAATGAAGGCAGGCAGAACTTTCTCATTAAGGGTACTTTCACACTAGCGGCAGGACGGATCTGACAGGCTGTTCACCCTGTCGGATCCGTCCTGCCGCTATTTCGCTGTGCCGCCGGATCACCGCTCCGACTCCATTGACTATAATGAGGACGGGGGCGGAGCTCCGGCGCAGCACGGCAGTTCGCGGTGAGAGGCCGATGGACCAAAAGTCGGACATGCAGTACTTTTAGTCCGGCAGCCTTTCTCCGTGCACTACCGTGCTGCGCCGGAGCTCTGCCCCCGTCCCCATTATAGTCAATGGGGACGTAGCGGCAGTCCGGTGAAATAGCGGCAGGACGGAATCGACAGTGTGAACAGCCTGTCGGATCCATCCTGCCTTAGGCTACTTTCATACTTGCGTTTTTGCCTGATCCGGCAGGCGGCCTCAGCAAAAACACTTCTGTTACTGATAATACAACCATTAGCATCCATTATGAACGGATCCGGTTGCATTATCTTTAACATTACCAAGAACATTGCCAAGATGGATCTGTCATGAACTCCTTTGAAAGTCAATAGGGGGCGGATCCGTTTTCTATTGTGTCTGTTAAAACGGATCTATCCTCATTGACTTGCATTGTGGGTCATGATGGATCCGTCTTGCTCCGCATCCCATGACGGAAAGAAAACTGCAGCATGCTGTGGTTTGCTCTACGGTATAAGAATGCAACCAGACGGAACAGAATGCATTCTGGTGCACTCCGTTCTGTTCATTTACGGAAGTATTTTCCAATACCTGAAAGTGGAAACGCAAGTGTGAAAGTAGCCCTAATTATATACAGGGGATTTGGAGCTCTGTATCATTAGCAGTCAATGACCACAATAAGGAAATATTAAGAAATTAATCAGCACAGAATTCCGGCTAAAATTACTTTTTTCAGGATGTCTGCATTTTTTTTTATAGATTTTCAGATGCACAAAAATCTACTGAAGAGCTGTTCTGGAGCAGTATAGTAAAAGGATTTGTCAATCGCTCCAAAAAGGGGGAAAAAAGGACACAAATTTGGAGACTGTCGTAGCTGTATGTTCAGGGCTGCACCAGATTGTACTATAGTTGGGGGCCCAGGTTAATGATTCAAAAAAATGGACCCACACTATCCCCCTACCTCCAGAGAGGCACTGATAGTTATATTTAGTGATGGACGAACATAATGAGCGTTCGCGATCAAATGTTTGCGAACCACGCGTTCGCGTGGGCCCTATTCACTTTAATGGCAGGAGAACCTGAAAAACCTTCAGGTCATATTTGCAGCCAGCAAACACTTACTAGAAGTACACAAATAGTCCCACAACATGGACAGCGATATACCAGAGAGGGATCTTTGGCAAAAATTCCCACAAAAAATATGTATTTTAATCAGGGGCCATTTTTATGCATCTTAAAGGGAAACTCTCAAAAATGTGCCCTGCTGGAGCCTAGAATTATTTTTTTTTCTTATCGGTTTGATGTATACAAATGTGCAGCACTCCACGTTTTCGTATCCTGCAGAGTCCATTAAAAAAATGCATACGTTAACATACATTTTTTTTCTACCATGGTATGGTGTATGGTGAACGGACGCCACTGTATGGCATCAGTCTAAGGCATCTGTTATCGCATACATTTTTGGTATGCATTAAATGGATGGCAAAAATAGGATGTGAACCCAGCCCTAGTGTCAGAATAAGCACCAGTACATAGCGGAGCAGCATGGCGGAGAGGGGAGGCAGAGACAGAGTGCTACCTGGTCCTGGTGGTCAGGGATGAGGACTGTGTTTCCCAAGGATCATTTTCTACTGGGAAATACAGGGCACAGTATAATACACTAGATATATATACTATAAAGATATCAGCCCTACCCCCGAATAATAATACAATTAGGTAATCATTTATTATATAGAAATAAGTCTATGTTAGGCGTATTTCTTACACAGATTGTGGCGCAAAGGTCCTTAGCACCGCAATCCCCATATTTTTCCCGCAGGTCTAAAAAAGCATGGCATGGGCGGGAAAGGGATACAGTTATGGTCATCCAGTTATTGGATACCACCGCCATACATTGACTGGATAACACCTCTGCACCAGATGACCAGATAACACTGCCATACCGTGACCGGATAAAAGGGTATAAGAGGGAATGACTAGGGGCACTGCACAGGGTGTGGTAAGAGGGCACAATGTAGGGTTTAAGGGGGCACAGTACAGAAAATGACTAGGGGCACTGCACAGGGTGTGGTAAGAGGGCACAATGTAGGGTTTAAGGGGGCACAGTACGGGGTGGGGGCACAGTCACATGACCCTGTGATATTAGAAGGTCCTTATGGTGAATGCGTTCATACACCACCATAATTAGAGGCAGAGGAGTGAGACAGGGGTGTGATTATGTGGCTAGAGATAAAAAAAAATTACTGTCGGCCAGTACAGGCCACAAAAATTAGGCAATAGGCATTCACCTGACAGCAAAGAACTTGGATTCTGTGGCTGGAGGTACATTAGGCGGTCACAGGATAAATATGTAACTGTCGGCCAGTACAGGCCCCAAAAATTAGGCAATAGGCCAGGGGCATACATAGAAATCACTGGGCCCCATAGCAAGAATCTGAATTGGGCCCCATAGCCCCGCCCACTATCCACCCGTGGCGCATCCCATCTCCTGTCCTGGCTCCTCCCCTGCCACACCACCATTTGCCAATAAAGAAATGTATACATACGTTCGTACGTATTCGTACTGACCCAGAGAATGAAGGGCACAGGTCAGTTTTGCGGCAAAGGGAATGCCGTAGGAACAAAACCCTGTGGTATCTGAATCTTTGGGACTCCTGTGGATATTCCATAAAAGTTTTATCTGCAGTCCTATGTAATACTACAAATAATACAGTGATTACTCTCTGAGTACAGATAATGTAGTAGATGTCACCTGTAGTCCTACGTAACACCACAAATAACACAGTGATGGCTGTCTCTAATTATCGAAAATATAGTAGTGTTACCTGTAAACCACAGATAACACTAGTGCTGATAATGTGGTAGTGTTAGCTGCAGTCCTATGTAAAACCACAGATAACACTAGTGCTGATAATGTGGTAGTGTTACCTACGTCCTTAGTGTGCCTCCCTGTGTCTCTCCCACGGACTCCATGCTGGCGGCGCTGCCTCCTCTTCCATCTTCTTCTTCTTGCCCCGCACAGAATGTCCTGATGCAGCTGCATCAAGACATAGGAACACCGTGGGCATGGTGATGGTGACACACACAGGGAGAGACACACAGGGACAGACACACACACAGGGACACACATACATACAATAAATATGATCACCAACATATTTCCTCAATTATTTTTTATTATATATAAATATATATATAGACAAGGAAAAGAGAGTTGGGCAGCACAGCTATATCCAAAGTACAGGCGGAGTGCCAGCGGCTGCGGAGGCGATCCCCTCCAAATATTTAGGCTGAAGAAATTCCACGGCACATCCAAGGCGTAAAAATAAGTAGAAGACTTTATTCACCAGACACGCAACGTTTCGATCCGCTTCCTGGGATCTTTCTCAAGCAGTGCTTTTTTTATGCCTTGGTGTGCCGTGGAATTTCTTCAGCCTATATATATATATATATATATATATATATATATATATATATATATATATATATACACACACACAGTGGATATACAAAGTCTACACACCCCTGTTAAAATGTCAGGTTTCTGTGATGTAAAAAAATTAGACAAAGATAAATCATTTCAGAACTTTTTCCACCTTTAATGTGACCTATAAACTGTACCACTCAATTAAAAAACAAACTGGAATATTTTAGGTGGAGGGAAGAAAACAAAAAAAACTAAAATATTGTGGTTGCATAAGTGTGCATACCCTCTTATAACTGGGGATGTAGCGATGTTCAGAATTAAGCAATCACATTCAAAATCCTGTTAAATAGGGGTCAGCATACACCTGCCATCATTTAAAGTGCCTCTGATTAACCCACAATAAACTTCAGCTGCTCTAGCTGGTCTTTCCTGAAATTTTCGTAGTCGCATCCCACAGCAAAAGCCATGGTCCCCACAGAGAGCTTCCAAAGCATCAGAGGGATCTCATTGTTAAAAGGTATCAGTCAGGAGAAGGGTACAAAATAATTTCTAAGGCATTAGATATACCATGGAACACAGTGAAGACAGTCATCATCAAGTGGAGAAAATATGGCACAACAGTGACATTACCAAGAACAGGACGTCCCTCCAAAAGTTATGAAAATACAAGAAGAAAACTGGTCTGGGAGGCTACCAAGAGGCCTACAACAACATTACAGGAGCTACAGGAATATCTGGCAAGTACTGGCCGTGTGGTACATGTGACAACAATCTCCCGTATTCTTCATATGTCTGGGCTATGGGGTAGAGTGGCAAGACAAAAGCCTTTTCTTACGAAGAAAAACATCCAAGCCAGTCTACATTTTGCAAAAACACATCTGAAGTCTCCCAAAAGCATGTGGGAAAAGGCCATAATTCCAAAATGTCTGTGAAGGTTCTCATTTATCCAGACATAAATCCAAAAGATATGTTTGGCGCAAAAACAACACTGCACATCACCAAAAGAACATCATCCCCACATTCAAGCATAGTGGTGGCAGTATAATGCTTTGGGGCTGTTTTTCTTCAGCTGCAATTGGGGCCTTAGTTAAGCTAGATGGGATTATGAACAGTTCCAAGTACCAGTCAATATTGGCACAAAACCTTCAGGCTTCTGCTAGAAAGCTGAACATGAAGAGGAACTTCATCTTTCAGCATGACAACGACCCAAAGCATACATCCAAATCAACAAAGGAATGGCTTCACCAGAAGAAGATAAAAGTTTTGGAATGGCCCAGCCAGAGCCCAGACCTGAATCCGATTGAAAATCTGTGGGGTGATCTGAAGAGGGCTGTGCACAGGAGATGTCCTCGCAATCTGACAGATTTGGAGTGTTTTTGCAAAGAAGAGTGGGCAAATCTTGCCAAGTCAAAATGTGCCATGCTTATAGACTCATACCTAAAAAGACTGAGTGCTGTAATAAAATCAAAAGGTGATTCAACAAAGTATTAGTTTAAGGGTGTGCACACTTATGCAAACATATGTTATTTTTATTTTTTTTCTTCCCTCTACCTAAAAGATTTCAGTTTGTTTTTCAATTGATTGGTACAGTTTATAGGTCACATTAAAGGTAAAAAAAAGTTCTGGAATTATTTATCTTTGTCTCATTTTTTTCCATCACAGAAACCTATATATATATCTATACAGAGAGAGAGAGAGAGAGAGAGAGAGAGAGAGATACATACATAGACAATAGGAACCTATACACTTAAAGACACACACTATATATATATATATATATATAAAACTATATACATAGATATTTACACACAGTGCTGCCCATAATTATTCATACCACAGGCAAATTTAGACTGAAAGTTACTTTTATTCAACCAGCAAGTAATTTTTTGACGGGAAATGTCATATGTGTCTCCCAAAAGATAATAAGACGATGTACAAGAGGCATTATTGTGGAAAAAAATTTCTCAGCTTTTATTTACAGTTGAGCAAAAAGCCTTTATTGGCTATTACCGCAATCAAATGCTTCCTATAATTGCAGACCAGCTTTTTGCATGTCTCCACAGGTATTTTTGCCCATTCATCTTTAGCAATGAGCTCCAAATCTTTCAGGTTGGAGGGTCTTCTTGCCATCACCCTGATCTTTAGCTCCCTCCACAGATTCTCAATTGGATTCAAGTCTGAACTCTGGCTGGGCCACTCCAAAACGTTAATGTTGTTGTCTGCTAACCATTTCTTCACCACTTTTGCTGTGTGTTTTTGGTCATTGTCATGCTGAAATGTCCACTGGTGCCCAAGGCCAAGTTTCTCTGCAGACTGCCTGATGTTGTCATTGAGAATCCTCATGTATTGCTCTTTTTTCATGGTGCTGTTTACTGTGTTAGGTTCCCTAGTCCATTGGCTCAAAAACACCCCCAAAGCATTAGGTTCCCACCACCATGTTTGACAGTGGGGATGGTGTTCTTTGGGTTGAAGGCTTCTCCATTTTTATGCCAAATGAAGGAGACATCATTGTGACAATTCAATTTTTGTTTCATCTGACCATAACACAGAAGACCAGAAGTCTTCTTCTTGATGAGCTTTTGCAAAGGCCAAGCAAGCTTTTGTGTGCCTTATCTCTAGAAGTGGCGTCCTCCTTGGTCTGCATCCGTGGAACCCAGCAGTGTGCAGTGTCCGTTGGATTGTCTGCCTTGAGACATTGCCACTAGCAGAGCCCAGATTCACCAGGATCGTCTTGATGGTGATCCTTGGATTCTTTTTCACCTCTCTAATTATCCTCACGGGCAGCACAGGTGTCACTTTTGGCTTCCGACCACGTCCTCTGAGATTTTCCACAGTGCGGAACATCTTGTATTTTTTAATAATACTTTGCACTGTAGCCACTGGAACTTGAAAACATTTAGAAATGGCCTTGTAGCCCTTTCCTGACTTGTGAGCAGCCACAAATGCGCAGCCGCAGGTCATCACTGAGCTCCTTTGTCTTAGCCATGACTGTCCACAAACGAAATGCAGAGAGCTGCTGTTTTTCACCTGATTAGTTGATTAAAACAGCTGTTCCCAATTAATCAGGGTAATTAGGATGCTTTAGAACTAGTGTTGATCACGAATATTCGAACTGCGAATTTTAATCGCGAATATCGGCACTTCGAGAATTTGCGAATATTTAGAATATCGCTAAATATATTCGTAATTGCAAATATTCAATTTTCTTTTAATACCAGTTCATGCAAATTTTTTATGCGCATATTTTAGGCGAATTTTATGCGAATTTTTCGCAATCAAGAAAATAATGCCTGGGGATCATGAATTCGCGAATTCTCAAATATATGGCGAATATTCGCACAAATATTTGCGAAATATCGCAAATTCGAATATTGCCCCTGCCGCTCATCACTATAGAACAGCTTGAACTATTTGGAATGGTATAGAACGTTTGATTTTCCCACAGACTGTGACAGTTTGTGAAGGGTATGAATAATTTTGGACTGGACACTTTTTGCTCAAATGTAAATAAAAGCTGAAAAATGTTTTTTTTTCCCACAATAATGCCTCTTGTACATCGTCTTATTATCTTTTGGGAGACACCTATGTCATTTCCCGTAAAAAAATGACTTGCTGGTTGAATAAAAGTAACTTTAACTTAAAATTTGCCAGGGGTATGAATAATTATGGGCAGCACTGTATATACACTCACCTAAAGAATTATTAGGAACACCATACTAATATGGTGTTGGACCCCCTTTTGCCTTCAGAACTGCCTTAATTCTACGTGGCAATGATTCAACAAGGTGCTGATAGCATTCTTTAGAAATGTTGGCCCATATTGATCGGATAGCATCTTGCAGTTGATGGAGATTTGAGGGATGCACATCCAGGGCAAGAAGCTCCCGTTCCACCACATCCCAAAGATGCTCTATTGGGTTGAGATCTGGTGACTGTAGGGGCCATTTTAGTACAGTGAACTCATTGTCATGTTCAAGAAACCAATTTGAAATGATTCGAGCTTTGTGAAATGGTGCATTATCCTGCTGGAAGTAGCCATCAGAGGATAGATACCTGTTCTCATTCTGTTTACGCCAAATTCGGACTCTACCATTTGAATGTCTCAACAGAAATCGAGACTCATCAGACCAGGCAACATTTTTCCAGTCTTCAACAGTCCAATTTTGGTGAGCTCGTGCAAATTGTAGCCTCTTTTTCCTATTTATAGTGGAAATGAGTGGTACCCGGTGGGGTCTTCTGCTGTTTGTAGCCCATCCGCCTCAAGGTTGTGCGTGTTGTGGCTTCACAAATGCTTTGCTGCATACCTCGGTTGTAACGAGTGGTTATTTCAGTCAACGTTGCTCTTCTATCAGCTTGAATCAGTCGGCCCATTCTCCTCTGACCTCTAGCATCCACAAGGCATTTTTGCCCACAGCACTGCCGCATACTGGATGTTTTGCCCTTTTCACACCATTCTTTGTAAACCTTAGAAATGGTTGTGCGTGAAAATCCCAGTAACTGAGCAAGTTGTGAAATACTCAGACCGGCCCGTCTAGCACCAACAACCATGCCACGCTCAAAATTGCTTAAATCACCTTTCTTTCCCATTCTGACATTCAGTTTGGAGTTCAGGAGATTGTCTTGACCAGGACCACACCCCTAAATGCATTGAAGCAACTGCCATGTGATTGGTTGACTAGATAATTGCATTAATGAGAAATAGAACAGGTGTTCCTAATAATTCTTTAGGTGAGTGTATATGACACATACATTCATACAGATACATAGACACACATATATATACAGTCCTGATCAAAAGTTTAAGACCACTTGAAAAATGGCAAAAAATCATATTTTACATTGTTGGATCTTAACAATGTTCCAAGTAGAGCTTCAACATGCAACAAGAAGAAATGAGAGTGAGACAAAACATTTTTTGAGCATTCAATTAATTGAAAATAACGATTAAACTGAAACAGGCTGTTTTTCAGCTGATCAAAAGTTTAGGACCACATGCCTTTAAAAGGCCAAATCTGTGCAAAGATGTGGCTTCATTGTCATTGTCTGTCAGGTAGTCACACGTTGTGATGGCAAAGGCAAAAAAACCTCTCCCTCTTTGAACGTGGCCGGGTTATTGAACTGCATAAGCAGGGTCTCTCACAGCGTGCCATCGCTGCTGAGGTGGGACGCAGTAAGACAGTCATTTGGAATTTCTTAAATGATCCTGAGGGTTATGGAACAAAAAAGTCGAGTGGAAGACCCAAAAAAAATTAATCAGCACTGAGCCGGAGGATCCAATTTGCTGTCCGTCAAGACACTGGCCGATCCTCGGCCCTTTCTGGTGCTGACTGCAGCCCCATAACAATCAGACGGCATCTGAGACTGAAGGGGTTCAAAAACAAAAAACTTCTTCAAAGACCTCGTCTCCTTGAACGCCACAGAACTGCTCGTTTGGACATTCAAAGGTGGAAGAAAGTTTTATTCTCTGATGAGAAAAAATGTAACCATGATGGTCCTGATGGTTTCCAACGTTACTGGCATGACAAGCAGATCCCACCTGAGATGTTTTCTACGCGCCACAGTGGAGGGGGCGCCATAATGGTCTGGGGTGCTTTTTCCTTCAGTGGAACAATGGAGCTTCAGGAAGTGCAGGGGCGTCAAACGGCCGCTGGCTATGTCCAGATGTTGCAGAGAGCATTCCTCATGACTGAGGGCCCTCGTCTGTGTGGTAACGACTGGGTTTTTCAACAGTACAACGCTACAGTACACAATGCCCGAAGGACAAGGGACTTCTTCCAGGAGAATAACATCACTCTTTTGGCCCATCCTGCGTGTTCCCATGATCTAAATCCAATTGAGAACCTTTGGGGATGGATGGCAAGGGAAGTTTACAAAAATGGACAACAGTTCCAGACAGTATATGGCCTTCCTGCGGCCGTCTTCACCACTTGGAGAAATGTTCCCACTCAACTCATGGAAACGCTTGCATCAAGCTGTCACCGCCACTTCTGTGAGAAGGTCTGACAGATGTCCTTTTCTACCTCTCGCATGATGTTCTTTGTTTTGCTTTCACTTTGTCATCTCATTTCCTTCTCCCAGGTGTCACCTATTTAGACTAATCCTCTTTCCTTTATATTCCCTCCCATACTGCCTCACTTTGCGGTTTATACTACTTCCTGGATTTGAAGTGTGCACTGCTGGAGACTTCTGTTGCTGCTTGTTCAGATAAGTCCTTTCATGTATTGTATTTCCTTGCTGGCTTGATTCTAGGTGACCCTGACTCCCTCCATATTAAGTGCAGGGAGCCGGTGGTCGTGTCCCCTCACTGTTATAGGGTTTTCAGGTGTCACACAGTCTAGGTACGAGGGCATGCAATCGTCTACCTCTGAGACCCTTGTATGTGCTTAGCAGTCAGGGTTTTATAGGGGTCACCTTTATGCTCCTTAGTTTGGGATCAAGCCAGTCGGATGTTTATCCATAACTTCCAGCTATCTGCAACATCATCCGTGACATTATAAACCGCCATTACCGTCTTAAGCATGGATCTGGTTTCAGCCTTGATTGACCGCATGCAAGGTCTTTCACTGGAGGTAGCAGATCTCTGTAAAACTGTGTCTCAGTTTTAGGTGACCGGTTCTGCTTGCGTTCATGGAGTTTGTTCTGAGCCTAAGATCTCGCTTCCAGATACGTTCTCCGGGGGTAGTGAGAATTTTGTTCGCTTTAGAGAGGCTTGAAAACTCAATTTTTGCCTACTTCCCCATTCCTCTGGTGATGAGGAGCAGAGGGTGGGGATCATCATCTCGCTGCTCAGGGATAACGCTCAGTCTTGGGCCTTTTCGCTGCCGGTGGGGGCACGGCTCCTCTGATCGGTGGATAAATTTTTTGTAGCCCTGGGGCAGATATATGATGACCCGGATCGTATTGCTCTGGCTGAATCTAAACTGCGTCTTTTATGCCAGGGTAAACAGTCCGCAGAGATATATTGTTCTGAATTTCGGAGATGGGCAGCTGATACTGGTTGGAACGATGCTGCACTTCGAAGTCAATTTTGCCATAGTCTTTCAGAGGGATTGAAAGATGCATTTGCTTTTCATAAGAGACCTGCCTTGTTGGAGTCTGCCATGTCTCTAGCTGTTCGTATTGACAGGCGTCTTAGAGAGAGAGGAGAGACCACTCCTTCCTGTCCTATTCAGTCCAAGGACAGTGGGGCGGTCTCATTCAGTGCTCAGGGGCCTCAGTCTCTCTCAATCCCCTCTGAGCAGGAGGCCATGCAGCTGGGTTTGCTTGCCTCTGATAGTAGAGGATTCAGCTCTCAGAGGAGGGTTTGTTTCTGTTGTGGGGGTATAAATCATTTGGCTAATGTTTGCCCCTCTAGGAGATTCAGGGAGTTTTCTGAGGGTAATAAAGAAACAAAAAGAACAAAACCCTCTAAAAACTTTCCATTTGCTGCTATTGGCAAGGTTGATGTGGAAATTGAAGGTTTTCCGTTTGCTTGTAGTTCCCGTTTTCTCCTACCTGCCAGGGTGGCGCTAGATAGCAAGAACATTGTTTGTGAGATTTTTGTAGATAGTGGAGCAGCTGTCAATCTCATTGATAATCAATTTGCTATAACACATGGTTTCCAGGTATGCACTTTGGAAAAGGATATACCTGTTTTTGCTATCGATTCCGCTCCACTTTCTCAAAAATCGTTAAAGGGCAGAGTTCACAATATCCGTTTGACTGTGGGTGATGCTGATGTTAAGGATATGTCATGTTTTATCCTAAGCGGATTACCTACTCCTCTAGTGTTGGGGCTACCCTGGCTCACTAAACATAACCCCACCATTGATTGGCAAGCAAGGCAAATAAATGGTTGGAGTGACTTTTGCAGAGAGAATTGCCTCCCTCTTTCAGAGGTTTCTACCAAGACTGTACCATCTTTTCTCTATGAATTTTCGGATGTGTTTTCCGAGAGTGGTGTCCAGGAGCTGCCCCCTCACCGGGAGTACGATTGCCCTATTAATCTCATCCCAGGAGCCAAGCTGCCAAAATCACGTTTATACGATCTCTCCCTACCTGAAAGAGTTGCTATGCGTACTTATATCTCTAAGAGCCTGAGAAAGGGACACTTCCGACCCTCGAAGTTGCCGCAGTTTTTTTTTTTTTTTAAGAAAAAAGATGGTTCTTTAATACCTTGTCTGGATTTCAGGGAGCTGAACTGTATAACAATTCGTGACCCATATCCGCTTCCCCTGATCCCGGACCTGTTTAACCAGATTGTTGGGGCTAAAGTTTTTTCTAAGTTGGATTTAAGAGGGGCATACAACCTAGTCAGGGTCAGGGAAGGGGACGAATGGAAGACGGCCTTCAATACCCCTGAGGGTCATTTCGAGAATTTGGTTATGCCCTTTGGTTTGACGAATGCTCCGGCCGTTTTCCAACATTTTGTGAACAGCATTTTTTATCATTTAATGGGGAAATTTGTACTGGTGTATCTAGATGACATTTTGATTTTTTCTCCTGATTTCAAGACTCATAGGGACCACCTACATCAGGTCTTGCTCATTCTGCAGGAGAATAAATTGTATGCTAAACTGGAAAAATGTGTGTTTGTGGTTGTGGAGATTCAATTTCTTGGTTTTCTTCTCTCCGCTTCTGGTTTTCGCATGGACCCTGAGAAGGTCCGCGCTGTTCTTGATTGGGAGCTTCCTGAGAATCAGAAGGCGCTGATGCGGTTTTTGGGTTTTGCCAATTATTACAGAAAGTTCATTTTGAATTATTCCTCTGTTGTTAAGCCACTCACTGATATGACTAAAAAGGGGGTAGATTTTTCCTCCTGGTCTGTAGATGCGCTTAAGGCCTTTTCTAGTATCAAAGAGAGTTTTGCTTCCACTCCCATTTTGGTACAACCTGATGTCTTTCTACCTTTTATTGTTGAGGTGGACGCTTCTGAGGTGGGTGTGGGTGCGGTCTTATCTCAGGGTCCCTCTCCTGCCAAATGGCGACCGTGTGCCTTTTTCTCAAGGAAACTCTCCTCCGCAGAGAGAAATTACAATGTGGAAGATAGGGAGTTGTTGGCCATCAAATTAGCTTTTGAGGAATGGCGCCATTGGCTAGAGGGAGCCAGACACCCTATTACCATGTATACTGACCATAAGAATCTGGCCTACTTGGAATCAGCCAAGCGTCTGAACCCGAGACAGGCCAGATGGTCTTTATTCTTTTCTAGGTATAATTTTGTTGTCACGTTCCACCCTGGGGTTAAAAATGTGAAGGCGGATGCCCTGTCAGGTTGTTTTCCGGGAGGGGGGAACTTTGAAGACGCGGGTCCCATTTTGGCTGAAGGGGTGGTCGTCTCTGCTCTTTATCCTGATTTGGAGGCAGAGGTTCAGACAGACCAGGCAGAGGCTCCTGATCTTTGTCATCCTGGGAGGTTGTTTGTGCCTCTCGCTTTATGACACAAGGTTTTTAAGAAGCACCACGATACTGTCCTTGCTGGGCACCCGGGGAGTAGAGCCACAGTAGATTTCATTGCTCGGAGCTTCTGGTGGCCGGCTCTTCATAAGACGGTTGAGGGTTTTGTGGTAGCCTGCGAGACCTGCGCTCGTGCCAAGGTCCCTGTCACGACCATCGTCATGGTCGTGACTCCCCCGCATGCAGTTGCCTGTGGTTTGGTCTGTTGTCAACCACATGGTGAGGACTGTTGGTATGTTACCTCACGTGTGGTTGCCGCTGGCAACATGATTGTATTCACAGTATAGCAGCCTGAGCTGTTGCTAGGCAGCTTGCTGTGAAGGGCATGCGGTAACACCTGGCAACCTCTCTTTGTTTGTGTGCACTTTCCCTGTTTGTTCTGCACGAGGTTGTTGTACGTGTGTACTGTGAGACTTTCTTGCACTTGCGGTTGTCCGTGGCAACGTGTGGATTTGTGTACATGTGGTGGCAGTGTCTCGGCCTTCTGGCTGTTCCCTATGACATGATTGTCATGCATGTCGTTGCCGGCGGTAACAGCTCCAGTGTGTTTATTGTGTGTGTATTCCCCTTTAAGTGGTTTCACTTCCCTGGTTGCTGTTGGAAGGGTTAATTCCCTCTCCAGTGTGTGTCTGTGTGGGTGTGGCCACTTAGGGCTATAAAGCCTCTGTGGAGACCTGAAGCTGAGGGGTACTCCAGCCTTGTAGTAAGCTGGAGGCATCCTCCTGGTCTCTAATACCATCTGCCAGTGAGGGCCACCCTTGTGGTCATAAACCTATGTATTGATGTTATTTTATGTTTATGTGGTGTCTGTTATTATTACAGCTATGGATCTGGGTTCCTCTGTGTTTATGTGTGTGTGCTGTATCCTTTTATGTTTAGGTGTGGACATCAGCTTGTTAGCACGGGATCCAGTCAGTGTTTCTGTGGCAGGTAGGTGTGGAAGTGCTTTTCAATCTCCTGCCATATCCATAGGCTGTTTATATTTCTCGTTGCAGGCAGCTTGGCCAGTTTAGACTCCTGTTTGTTCATATCCAGGAGGAACAGGTTGTCTTATCCAGCTCCTAGCTCAGGGATCCGTCCAGGGTTAGTAGGGAAGCGAGGTTCCTGAGTATGAGCCCTCCTAACATCAAGGTCGGCTTATACAGCTAGGAGTCAGGGTCAGATTAGGGATGCGATAGGAGGTGACCTGCTCCCTAAATCTGTTGTCCTGGTCAAGCAGCTTCCATTTAAGTTAACATCACACGGATTAGAGTTACCCCCACTCTAGTCAGTGACAGTCCCTCATTCACGGCCATCGGGTTCTCTCCTCCCGTTACCTATTCCTTCCCGTCCTTGGACGCATCTGTCCATGGACTTCATTACGGACCTACCTCGTTCCTCGGGGAAGACTGTGATTCTGGTGGTAGTCGACCGTTTTAGCAAAATGGCGCATTTCATTCCCTTTCCTGGGTTACCCAATGCTAAGACGTTGGCGCAAGAGTTTGTTGATCACATTGTTAAATTGCATGGCATTCCTTCAGACATTGTTTCTGATAGGGGCACGCAATTTGTTTCCAGATTCTGGAAGGCCTTCTGTTCTCGCTTGGGGATTCAGTTGTCATTTTCTTCTGCTTTTCTGCTGTTTTGTGGGCCATTTATATGGATACACCTTAATAAAATGGGAATGGTTGGTGATATTAACTTCCTGTTTGTGGCACATTGGTATATGTGAGGGGGGAAACTTTTCAAGATGGGTGGTGACCATGGCGGCCATTTTGAAGTTGGCCATTTTGAATCCAACTTTTGTTTTTTCAATAGGAAGAGGGTCATGTGACACATCAAACTTATTGGGAATTTCACAAGAAAAACAATGGTGTGCTTGGTATTAACGTAACTTTATTCTTTCATGAGTTATTTACAAGTTTCTCACCACTGTGCTGCCCATTGTGTTGGATTGTCAATGCAACCCTCTTCTCCCACTCTTCACACACTGATAGCAACACCGCAGGAGAAATGCTAGCACAGGCTTCCAGTATCCGTAGTTTCAGGTGCTGCACATCTCGTATCTTCACAGCATAGACAATTGCCTTCAGATGACCCCAAAGATAAAAGTCTAAGGGGGTCAGATCGGGAGACCTTGGGGGCCATTCAACTGGCCCACGACGACCAATCCACTTTCCAGGAAACTGTTCATCTAGGAATGCTCGGACCTGACACCCATAATGTGGTGGTGCACCATCTTGCTGGAAAAACTCAGGGAACGTGCCAGCTTCAGTGCATAAAGAGGGAAACACATCATCATGTAGCAATTTCGCATATCCAGTGGCCTTGAGGTTTCCATTGATTAAGAATGGCCCCACTATCTTTGTACCCCATATACCACACCATACCATCAATTTTTTTGTTCCAACAGTCTTGGAGGGATCTATCCAATGTGGGTTAGTGTCAGACCAATAGCGGTGGTTTTGTTTGTTAACTTCACCATTCACATAAAAGTTTGCCTCATCACTGAACAAAATCTTCTGCGTAAACTGAGGGTCCTGTTCCAATTTTTGTTTTGCCCATTCTGAAAATTCAGTGCGCCGATCTGGGTCATCCTCGTTGAGATGCTGCAGTAGCTGGAGTTTGTAAGGGTGCCATTTGTGAGTAGCTAATATCTGCCGAAGGGATGTTCGACTAATGCCACTCTCCAGTGACATGCGGCGAGTGCTTTGCTGTGGGCTCTTGCTGAATGAAGCTAGGACAGCCATTGATGTTTCTTCATTAGAGACAGATTTCATGCGTCCACATTTTGGCAAATCCAACACTGAACCAGTTTTACAAAACTTAGCAAGCAGTTTGTTAACTGTAGCATGGGAGATGGGTGGTCTCGTAGGGTGTTTTGCATTGAAATCTGCTGCAATGACTCGGTTACTGCGTTCACCAGACATCAACACAATTTCTATCCGCTCCTCACGTGTTAACCTCGGCGACATGTCAATGGCTGTAAACAAAGAGAAACTTGTAAATAACTCATGAAAGAATAAAGTTACGTTAAAACCAAGCACACCATTGTTTTTCGTGTGAAATTCCCAATAAGTTTGATGTGTCACATGACCCTCTTCCTATTGAAAAAACAAAAGTTGGATTCAAAATGGCCGACTTCAAAATGGCCGCCATGGTCACCACCCATCTTGAAAAGTTTCCCCCCTGACATATACTAATGTGCCCCAAACAGGAAGTTAATATCACCAACCATTCCCATTTTATTAAGGTGTATCCATATAAATGGCCCACCCTGTATATATATATATATATATATATATATATATATATATATATATATATCTCTCCATTTACACACACATGCATGCACAGATAAATATAGACATATATACACACATATATATATATATATATATATATATATCCATAGAAAAGGTTAGGCAGCACTCCTTCACATGCATGGTGCCCGCGGTGGTCCCTCGATACAGGACGGATAAACAACAAAGAAAGTCCGCAGCACTCCTTGCGGAGGTTTTTTTGCACGGAGATATAGGGAGAAGGGTGTCTTTACTTCTATGGAGGCACGCCACTCTTCCGCGGTAAGTGGGCCTATGCTCTTTGATCAAACTGTATACTAATTGCCTCCTAATAGTGCACAGCAAATGATTGATATAACCGCTGTATAGCCATGTTTTATCATAAGAAATGCTGCTTATTACATACAGTAGTCAATAGTATAGGAATGAGGAGGTGCGATTTAGTTTCACTCTACAAACCATGATTTAGGCCTCTTTCACACTTGCGTTGTCCGGATCCGGCGTGTACTCCACTTGCCGGAATTACACGCCGGATCCGGAAAAACGCAAGTGTACTGAAAGCATTTGAAGACGGAACCGTCTTCCAAATGCGTTCAGTGTTACTATGGCACCCAGGACGCTATTAAAGTCCTGGTTGCCATAGTAGGAGCGGGGAGCGGGGGAGCAGTATACTTACAGTCCGTGCGGCTCCCGGGGCGCTCCAGAATGACGTCAGAGCGCCCCATGCGCATGGATGACGTGATCCATGTGATCACATGATCCATGCGCTTGGGGCGCCCTGACGTCACTCTGGAGCGCCCGGGGAGCCGCACGGACGGTAGGTACACTGCTCCCCCGCTCCCCGCTACACTTACCATGGCTGCCAGGACTTTAGCGTCCCGGCAGCCATGGTAACCACTCTGAAAAAGCTAAATGTCGGCTCCGGCAATGCGCCGAAACGACGTTTAGCTTAAGGCCGGATCCGGATCAATGCCTTTCAATGGGCATTAATTCCGGATCCGGCCTTGCGGCAAGTGTTCCGGATTTTTGGCCGGAGCAAAAAGCGCAGCATGCTGCGGTATTTTCTCCGGCCAAAAAACGTTCCGTTCCGGAACTGAAGACATCCTGATGCATCCTGAACGGATTTCTCTCCATTCAGAATGCATTAGGATAATCCTGATCAGGATTCTTCCGGCATAGAGCCCCGACGACGGAACTCTATGCCGGAAGACAAGAACGCAAGTGTGAAAGAGCCCTTATTCGTTCTATAGTCTTTCTCCCCCATACTAAGTCAGCACTCCTCCCCATGTGACACAGGTGCTCTGTACTTAAATTAGCAGTAGTCTGCACAGGGTTTTAATTCCTACCACATCTCAGTTGGAGTTCCTGAGAAGCTGTGAACAGGTGATCCTTTAGCACCAGTTCACATGCGGCGCTGGATGGCGGCCGTCGTTGTTTCTGTGCTGTGCTGGTGGAGCTGTGGGATCCGAGGCCTAGGTGGCTCCGCTGTACAGTGGGGCGGCTGGTTGGCTGCTGGATCCCATTGCCTGCTGGAGCAGTGTGGAGACACGGTGATCGCCACACGGCACTGCGCTACGGTTAGAGTAGGTTCCCACTTAACAGGAGGAAACCTTGTCGCGGTAAGTGGGCCTATGCTCTTTGATCAAACTGTATACTAATTGCCTCCTAATAGTGCACAGCAAATGATTGATATAACCGCTGTATAGCCATGTTTTATCATAAGAAATGCTGCTTATTACATACAGTAGTCAATAGTATAGGAATGAGGAGGTGCGATTTAGTTTCACTCTACAAACCATGATTAGGACAGCCATTGATGTTTCTTCATTAGAGACAGATTTCATGCGTCCACATTTTGGCAAATCCAACACTGAACCAGTTTTACAAAACTTAGCAAGCAGTTTGTTAACTGTAGCATGGGAGATGGGTGGTCTCGTAGGGTGTTTTGCATTGAAATCTGCTGCAATGACTCGGTTACTGCGTTCACCAGACATCAACACAATTTCTATCCGCTCCTCACGTGTTAACCTCGGCGACATGTCAATGGCTGTAAACAAAGAGAAACTTGTAAATAACTCATGAAAGAATAAAGTTACGTTAAAACCAAGCACACCATTGTTTTTCGTGTGAAATTCCCAATAAGTTTGATGTGTCACATGACCCTCTTCCTATTGAAAAAACAAAAGTTGGATTCAAAATGGCCGACTTCAAAATGGCCGCCATGGTCACCACCCATCTTGAAAAGTTTCCCCCCTGACATATACTAATGTGCCCCAAACAGGAAGTTAATATCACCAACCATTCCCATTTTATTAAGGTGTATCCATATAAATGGCCCACCCTATATATATATATATATATATATATATATATATATATATCTCCATTTACACACACATGCATGCACAGATAAATATAGACATATATACACACATATATATATATATATATATCCATAGAAAAGGTTAGGCAGCACTCCTTCACATGCATGGTGCCCGCGGTGGTCCCTCGATACAGGACGGATAAACAACAAAGAAAGTCCGCAGCACTCCTTGCGGAGGTTTTTTTGCACGGAGATATAGGGAGAAGGCGTCTTTACTTCTATGGAGGCACGCCACTCTTCCGCGTCTCTTCCTCCTCAATGGACACATGCGCATTGAGGAGGAAGAGACGCGGAAGAGTGGCGTGCCTCCATAGAAGTAACGACGCCTTCTCCCTATATCTCCGTGCAAAAAACCCTCCGACTTTCTTTGTTTTATATATATATATATATATATATATACACTTACCTAAAGAATTATTAGGAACACCATACTAATACGGTGTTGGAACCCCTTTTGCCTTCAGAACTGCCTTAATTCTACATGGCATTGATTCAACAAGGTGCTGATAGCATTCTTTAGAAATGTTGGCCCATATTGATAGGAAAGCATCTTGCAGTTGATGGAGATTTGAGGGATGCACATCCAGGGCACGAAGCTCCCTGGATAACCAAATCCCAAAGATGCTCTATTAGGTTGAGATCTGGTGACTGTGGGGGCCATTTTAGTACAGTGAACTCATTGTCATGTTCAAGAAACCAATTTGAAATGATTCAAGCTTTGTGACATGGTGCATTATCCTGCTGGAAGTAGCCATCAGAGGATGGATACATGTTCTCATTCTGTTTATGCCAAATTCGGACTCTACCATTTGAATGTCTCAACAGAAATCGAGACTCATCAGACCAGGCAACATTTTTCCAGTCTTCAACAGTCCAATTTTGGTGAGCTCGTGCAAATTGTAGCCTCTTTTTCCTATTTGTAGTGGAGATGAGTGGTACCCGGTGGGGTCTTCTGCTGTTGTAGCCCATCCGCCTCAAGGTTGTGTGTGTTGTGGCTTCACAAATGCTTTGCTGCATACCTCGGTTGTAACGAGTGGTTATTTCAGTCAACGTTGCTCTTCTATCAGCTTGAATCAGTCGGCCCATTCTCCTCTGACCTCTAGCATCCACAAGGCATTTTCGCCCACAGGACTACCGCATACTGGATGTTTTTCCCTTTTCACACCATTCTTTGTAAACCCTAGAAATGGTTGTGTGTGAAAATCCCAGTAACTGAGCAGATTGTGAAATACTCAGACCAGCCCGTCTGGCACCAACAACCATGCCACGCTCAAAATTGCTTAAATCACCTTTCTTTCCCATTCTGATATTCAGTTTGGAGTTCAGGAGATTGTCTTGACCAGGACCACCCCCCTAAATGCATTGAAGCAACTGCCATGTGATTGGTTGACTAGATAATTGCATTAATGAGAAATAGAACAGGTGTTCCTAATAATTCTTTAGGTGAGTGTATATAAGATATGTACAGTAGGGATTTGCTCTGGTAGGCAGGTTAAGCAGACGCAATACAGAGGCAAAACCACAGTTGAAAAGCAAAAGTCATGATTATTCACACAAAAAGGCAGAAAAGAAACACAATACTTGGCAGGGCCCTGGTGTTAATTCACACTGCAGGAATCCTCGTGTTAAGTCACACAGCAAAAGTCCACAGAACTCAAAAACATGTCACCTGGCAGTCCACAGCAGGCTTTAGGGCGCCTGGCTTCCAGCTGGCAGCTCTCATGCAGCTCTCAGCCTTGCAGTATGGCAGAACTCCTCAGCTCCCAAAACACAGAGCTCCACTATCACCTGGAGGTTCATTCCACACCCAGCTGAGCTGCTGGCTGGGTGTTTTAAACCCCAGCCCAAAACCTGGCCTGGACGTGGGGAACAGCCACCCACCCTGCTCTTTGGCTGCTCCCAATAAGAACCGTCCCGGATTGGCTTTACAGCCACACTAAGTAAAACAGTGTCAGCAAGCACTAGCTACCGCTGACACACAAAATTACCGGTTCTTATCTCACCGAGGCCAGGAACCTCCGTGACACGTACCTTCCGTCAATGACGGACCCCTGCGCCTTCCTACAATACATATATATATATATATATATATAGCAAACAGGAAATAGTAGCAGCACACCACTATATGCACTAAGATTGAGTAAACAGGTGAATATGTGAACAGGGTCAAATACATGACGCCACAAAGTATAATAGTATATAGTCACTGCAAAGGCAGTGGAGAAGTTCTTAGCGCATATTATTGATCAAAAATATGTCGGGCCCACCTACCAGACGGCAAGGTAGCTTCTCATCAGGTGGGGACCTACTCTAACATGGAGGGTCCAGCTCCATTGTTTCTCTGATTAAAAGCACCAAGGGGTGGGGGATGGGCGAGGAGTGCAAAGTTCCACAGAGGATGCCCAGTCCTCTATATTATATATAAACCAAGCAATAGAACAGCACCTCCTAAGTTAAAACGCAGGTGCAAGCTACCTGGCAATAATACAGCAAACAGGAAATAGTAGCAGCACACCACTATATGCACTAAGATTGAGTAAACAGGTGAATATGTGAACAGGGTCCCCCCCCCCATCCCCCACCCCTTGGTGCTTTTAATCAGAGAAACAATGGAGCTGGACCCTCCATGTTAGAGTAGGTCCCCACCTGATGAGAAGCTACCTTGCCGTCTGGTAGGTGGGCCCGACATATTTTTGATCAATAATATGCGCTAAGAACTTCTCCACTGCCTTTGCAGTGACTATATACTATTATACTTTGTGGCGTCATGTATTTGACCCTGTTCACATATTCACCTGTTTACTCAATCTTAGTGCATATAGTGGTGTGCTGCTACTATTTCCTGTTTGCTGTATTATTGCCAGGTAGCTTGCACCTGCGTTTTAACTCAGGAGGTGCTGTTCTATTGCTTGGTTTATATATATATATATATACAACCATATATTGATATATATAGACACTTATATACATGCATATATACATGCATGCATAGATAAATATGGACACATACATACCTAGAGAAATATGGACACATATATACATACATACATGCATACATAGATATATATACACACACGTAACAAACACAGATTGGTCACTTATCTCTGCAGGAGAGGAGCAGTCAGGAGGAGGAGGGGGAGCACCGCTGATAGCATGCAGAGAGTTTTTTCTTCCTGACCTCTGCATGCTTCATTCGGAGCGCGGATCGGGCAGCATCAATCAGCGTCAGCAGGTACGTTTGTAGAGCTGGCTCCTCATTTGCTCAGCGTGCCTGCTGACGTATAATGCTGCTGCCCTGGGGTCCTCAGCCTGCACTCCTGACAAATGAGGGGAGGGGGGCATATTAACCCATATTAGCATTAGCCCATATATCTATGAATCTGATTAAACTGTCTGTGCAGAGTAGGGGACGGGGCCTTCCATGTGCCCCGGGCCCCCCTGTGCTGCGGGCTCCATAGAACTTTGGATTCTGTGGCTGGAGGTACATTAGGCGGTCACAGGATAAAAATGTAACTGTCAGCCAGTACAGGCCCCAAAAATTAGGCAATAGGCATTCACCGGACAGCAAAGAACTTTGGTTTCTGTGGCTGGAGGTACATCAGGCGGTCACAGGATAAATATGTAACTGTCGGCCAGTACAGGCCCCAAAAATTGGCCAATAGGCATTCACCTGACAGCAAAAAAACATTGGATTCTTTGGCTGGAGGTACATTAGGCGGTCACAGGATAAATATGCAACTGTCGGCCAGTACACGCCTCACAAATTAGGCATTCACCTGACATAAAAGGCCTTTTATGCTGCTGTATATACATAAGGCAAGGACCATTCTTTGTTCTGGGTGGTGGCGGATATGTGTGGGCTGGCATGATGAAATTCAATTACAGGTGGTCATCAGGTGTTGAATTCCCCTGAGATCCATGCCTCATTCATTTTAAAAAATATGAGGTAGTCCACACTGTCGTGAGCTAGGCTACGCTGAACGTCCTTTTGGATAGGACACTCGACAAGGGGAAAGCCAAGAATTCCATGGCAAATTGTGCCAACTCTGGCCACAAGTCAAGCCTGCACACCCAGTAGTCAAGGGGTTCATCGCTTCTCAGAGCATCCACATCGGCCATTAACCCGATGTAGTCGGACACCTGTCGGTCTAGGCGTTCCCTGAGGCTGGATCCGGAGGGCTGCTGTCGATAGGTTGCTTGCAAGAATGATCTCATATCCGAAGTGACCAACACATATTCAAACCGCTTTCTTTTTGCAGGCGCGGTAGGATTGGTACTCACACCTGTTTCGCTGTGGGTGCAAATTCCTCTGCCAGTGCCTGCAAAAGCAGAATGCAGCATCTCTCTCTGCAAGGCCTGGAAATGCTGCATTCTGACAGCTCTCTGTCATGCTGGTAACATGTCCGCCATTTTGTGATTGTACCAGGGGAATAAGTACGTTGCCACCCAGTACAGGTCCTTGACCTTTATGCTTTTTATACGGGGGTCCCTCTTCAAACACTGGAGCACGATGGCCCCAATTTGCACTAAATTGGAAGCGGTGGATCGGCCTGGCTCCTGCTCATCGCCCAGGAAAATGTCGTCCTCGGTCTCCTCCCCCCAGCCACGGACAACACCAGGGATCCCTAAAAAGTTTAAAGCCTGCTCTTCTTCCTCCTCTTCCTCCTCCTACCCTCAGCCATCATCTTCCTCTTCAGAATCCTGCTGACTTGTCTCAGATGGAGTAGCCCCCTCTGGGAATTTATTCAGCATTGCGACTTTCTCATCTTCCTGCTTCTCGATGGCAAATGACACAACGCAAAGCACGCTCCATAAAGAAGGCGTAAGGTACGATGTCACTGAGAGTGCCCTGGCTGCAACTGACCAGTTTGCTGATCTCATCAAATGGCCGCAGAAGTCTGCATGCGTCGCGCATGAGCAGCCACTGGCACGGTGAAAAGAAACCAAGCTCCCCAGAACCTCCCCTGCTGCAGAGTTCGTACAGGTAGTTGTTAACGGCACCTTTCTGCTGGAGCAGCCTATCAAGCATATACAAGGTGGAGTTCCAGCAAGTCGGACAGTCACAAATCAGACGTCTGGCAAGTGGTGTCGCAGCTGAACGTCAGCAAGGCGAGACATAACCGTGTAAGATCTTTTAAAATGGCCAGAGATTTTCCTGGCCTGCTGCAAGACGTCTTGGACCCAGGGGTATTTGGCAACAAATCGCTGCACGACTAAGTTCAGGACGTGTGCCATGCACGGCATGTGTGTCATTTTGCCCTGTTTCAGCGCACTCAGCAGATTGGCACGGTTGTCGCACAGCACTTTACCAACTGTCAAATTGAGCGGGGTTAGCAACTGATCGGTCTGTGACCACAGAGGTGAAAGGAGTGCAGGACCGGTGTGGCTCTTGGCTTCCAGGCGCAACAGCTGCAAAACAGCATGGCAACATCTCACCGGGCACGTCAAATAGGTTCTGGGGAGCTTGAGGGGTGCAGCGGAAGAGGCAGTAGCAGTGGAAAAGGAGGAGTCAGCTGAGGAGGAGATGGAGGATGTAGTAGGAGGAGGAGAAGAAGAGGTTGGCCTGTATGCAATATGTGGCGATAACACCAAATCCACATGGGTGCCACGGGTTGCATGCTTGATGGCCATCAGAAGGTTATGTACCTTCTCTGCCCGTGTTTGCTAGACCACGTGTCAGGATGTGGCCATATAGTTCAGGGATGCCCTTCTGAGAGAAATATTTCCTTCCGGGGACCTTCCATTGTGGTGTGCCAAAGGCCACAAATTTTCTAAAGGCCTCCGAGTCCACCAATTTATATGGCAGTAGTTGGCGGGCTAGCAGTTCCGACAAGCCAGCGGTCAGCTGTTGGGCAAGAGGATTTTCCGGCGTCATCATTTTTTTACACTCTAATATTTGGGCCACGAAATCCTGCCTTGTGCCAGATGAACACGATGATGGCACGGTGGAAGGTTAAGTGGAGATAAAGGAGAGAGGAGAAGGAGAAAAGGCAGGATGTAGAGTGTCGGAAGTGTGGCTTTGTGGGTTCTGACAGCGTTGCTCCCACTAGGCTCAGTGATGGGAGGCCAGGTGCCTTCTTAAGGCGGTCGTCCCTAGGTGAGTGTTGGGCTTACAGCACAGGCTGCAGATGGCAACACTATTGTCAGCAGCTGACACGTTAAAAATAGCCCACACTGCGCAGCAATGTGCCCGTGTCCTGGGAGCGCAAGATGTTACCGTGCATGGTGGATGGCTCGCTCCAGATACATTTGCAGTCTGCTTTTTGCCTCCTGTGCACTGCGAGTTCTACCTGCTTCTCCTCCTTCTCCTCCCTATCTGCTGCTCCATCTTTCCCTCTAAACTCCCCTCCTCTTCCTCTATTGTGGGCACCCATGTGACGTCTATAGACACGTCATCATTGCCCCCTTCACCACCACAGACATTAGAGATCTCGGAGTAGGCAGCAGCAGCGGGGAAAACCCTCCTTGGGCTGATATCGGTACTGTCGTCAGACCGCTGGGTGGCGGCCGTTGCTACCTCCTCTTCCTCATCCGATGCCAAGAATGGCTGCTCATCGGTAAGGTCTGAGAATGTATGGGAAAATAATTCCTCTGACTCGAGTGGAAGGGCTATGGTGGTGGTGATGGTGGTATCTTCGGGGGTGCACACAGCAGAGAGTGAGGAGGGTGCAGATACAGAGGATGAGGAGGGTGCAGAAGCGGAAGGCTGAGTGAGCCACTCAACCAACTCTGGTGCTTCCTTTGACATAATTGCACAAACCTTCTCCAACTTCCCACTTAGGCTCCGGCCTGGTGCACCTGCCGAACCCCTGCCACCACTGCAGAATGGCCTGCCTCTTCCTCTGTCTTTCATTTTCAAAATTACCCTGTGCCAAAGTCCCTAGAGAAGAACAGTATTTGTGGAAGCTGATATATGGCAGGCCTCAATCAGTTGTTAGTTGAAGCTGGTATATCACACTCAAGCAGTAATTTTGTGGACGCAGGTATATGGAAATCCTCTATCACTATTTTGTGGAAGCTGATATATGGCAGGCCTCAATCAGTTGTTAGTTGAAGCAGGTATTTAAAAAACCGCAATCTGTATTTTGTGGACGTAGGTATATGGAAAACCTCTATCACTATTTTGTGGAAGCTGAAATATGGCAGGCCTCTATTAGTTGTTAGTTGAAGCTGGTATATCACCCTCAAGCAGTAATTTTGTGGACGCAGGTATATGGAAAACCTCAATCACTATTTTGTGGAAGCTGATAGATCGCAGCCCTCAATCAGTATTTTCTGAAAGCATACAAATGCACTATAATATACTTTCTATGTTAGAAAATATATTATAAGTATTTCGCACCCCTCTGTGTATCACACCTATCGATAGCACAATGTTACCAGTCCTTAAAAGGGCTTTTGTGGCCCTATTAGCTAGCGTTTGGTGTCCCTAAGTTCCTAGCAGCCTGTCCCTGCTCCAAAATGCAACCTCTCCCTACACTGGCAAAACACATAATGTAAAATGTCTGCCACATCGGGTTCTGTTATAGGGTTAGGGATGTGTCCATCTGCTGAAACATTTATTCTACTAATGTCCCTAGGACTACCTTACACCTATTAATCCTACACCTCCTAAATCCTAAAACAGTAATGTTCTTAATATACGTCTATGGAATATATTAAAATTGCCAGTGCGTCTCAGCAAATTATATATTATAGCTTTACTTCCTATTGGTGATCGCAGCGTGGATCTCATGTTTTAATACAGTATAGTCTTGAGCAAATACCCATAGGGGATACTTGATACATTGTACCTATACTCAGACTGGCAGCGCGCAGCCAGTAAGGCAACAATGTTGTTTCCTAGATAGGCGACCACCAATAGGAAGTAAAGCTATAATATATAATTTGCTGAGATGCACTGGCAATTTTAATATATTCCATAGATGTATATTAAGAACACTACTGAATAAATGTTAAGTTTTAGGATTTAGGAGGTGTAGGATTAATAGGTGTAAGGTAGTCCTAGAATAAATGTATTGAGTAATAACACCGTATCCTGACACCATAAGGGAAAATTTAGGCAGTTGCCATCTGCTGAAACATCTCAATTGGCTGTCCTGAGCCACCTGATGGATGTGTCATGGGTCAAAGTTCGGCGCAATGCAAAAAAATATGGTGTGCGCGAACATCGCCATATGTTCGCATGTTCGGCGAATCGCGCAAAGTTTGCAGCGAACCCACCACTGGGCGAACCGCAATGCCATTACTAGTGTTATTAATAGGTTATTATGTGAGTACATGAGGTCCGTTCATTGTATAGTCCCAGTTAACCTTACACCCCCTCTCCAGGGACACACCCAATTTAAAGTATAAGGGCTTTATTACACCAACAGATTATCTGACAGATTTTCTGACCAGTCTTTGGTCAGATGGACTATTACACACACAGATCTTTTGTTATACACACTTACTATTGGTGTGATTGGACAGAAATTGTTCAGATAATCTGTTGGTGTTATACAGCCCTAAGCCTGAAAGGGTAAATAAAGGTCAGCAGCACCGTCCCCCTTGAAATAATGTTATGAGGTACAAAATGGAGTTTAGGAGACAGTGGCTATATGGGACCCAGATAATTTTCGAAATGGCAGCTTTACGTTTTTTAAATGAACATGATGGATCTCATGAATATAAAATGCATATATAATAAAAATAACAGTAAGAAAAAGGATAAATTTATATCAGACGATGTCTCCTCTGCATAGCTTGTTGTCTTGCTTATGGAGAGCTGCAGTACCTCAGCGTGGCCACTAGATGCTGATATTTGACAATATAATTTATAGTATAAATCCAATAGTACCGAATGAGGCACAGTTGTTACACATTGAACAAATCATTGGAAGCTGCTATATATTACACAGGGCTATAAGACACAGGATAAGAGTGCATGAGGACCTTCGTCCGCGCATACACACAATGGGGCACATGTATCAATGTGTTGTTGTGTCTGTTAAGGCACCAACATTTTGGTGCATTTTATATTTGTTACATTTATTATATTTCTGCATCAAAAATAATAATGATTTATGATCTGCTTGCCATGCTAGGTCACATACTTAGAATATGGGCGTGATTTTGTCTAGTATGCCAATTAGCTCATATCAGCCGAGTTAGAGACTTTTTCGAAAGGAAGAGCGACCCATCTGTAGACAGCTGTTTAGGGGTTGTTACACCTCCTCAGTACAGAATAGGGTACAAGTTGCCCGATTGCGATGCCTTAGATGCATGTTGGGGGGGGGGGGGCAGTTCTCATTGATGGGATCCCCTGAGCTGCACCTAAGGAATCTCATTTAGACAGCCTGATGAGGGGCAAGAACCCAGAAAAAGCTGTCTACAGATGGGAGGCTCTTTCTTTTGGAGGAGTCTCTGCTTTGGCTGACGTCTTAATTGGCATCCACAAGGTAATAAGTAAAACCATTAAATGAAACCTGTTAGCTTATTTGTGCTGCCTGAAACACAGCAGCATGACATCTCAACTGGCTTACTGATTATAAACAGCAAGGTTTTACTCTAAACCGCAAGAGCTGCAGAAAGTCAAAGAAAACAGAGTTCAAAGCCAGAGTGATTTTGGTCATTAGGACCAGACACAGTTTAGTCATTTTCACAATTGCTAGTTTAACAGCTGTAACTTTTTAGTTTCTTGGGGGGCGACATTATTTTTTGCTGTTTTTTTTTTCTGATTAATGCAGGTTTCTTTTATTATACAGTACTGTTAAAGCAGGTATGACAAATGCTGCATAGTAAGAATGCTTTGAAAAATAGAAGTGCTAATAGGTTATCTTCATCAACTAAAAAAAGCAAAGTGAATGAACAAAAAAAAAAATCAATAATCCAATCAATATTTGATGTGACCACCCTTTGCCTTCAGAACAGCATCAGTTCTTTTAGATGCACTTGCTATTTTCTTGTAGTATGAGGCAGTATTATAGTAGTTATATTCTTGCATATAGGATCAGTATCATAGTAGTTATATTCTTGTACATAGGAGGCAGTATTATAGTAGTTATATTCTTGTACATAGGAGGCAGTATTATAGTAGTTATATTCTCGTACATAGTAGGCAGTATTATAGTAGTTATATTCTTGTACATAGGAGCAGTATTATAGTAGTTATATTCTTGTACATAGGACCAGTATTATAGTAGTTATATTCTTGTACATAGGAGCAGTATTATAGTAGTTATATTCTTGTACATAGGAGCAGTATTATAGTAGTTATATTCTTGTACATAGGAGCAGTATTATAGTAGTTATATTCTTGTACATAGGGGCAGTATTATAGTAGTTATATTCTTGTACATAGGAGCAGTATTATAGTAGTTATATTCTTGTACATAGGAGCAGTATTATAGTAGTTATATTCTTGTACATAGGAGCAGTATTATAGTAGTTATATTCTTGTACATAGGAGCAGTATTATAGTAGTTATATTCTTGTACATAGAAGGCAGTATTATAGTAGTTATATTCTTAACCATATTTATTTTTATTGAAGGAAAAATCAAGGCCAACGCCCACACATGACATCAATATGGTGGCAATAAGACACAAGATAGTTATCAAGCATACATATCATGTGTAAACATTACAAGCGATCATAGCCATCAATCAGAGACTGATATCAAGGAGGAAAAAAGGGGGGGGAAGAAGGAACATTCAGGAGAGAGAGGGGGGTAAGGGAAACAGGGAGGTGAGAACTTCTGCTCTATTATGTAAAGTTTCTATGTGCTTTCCATGGAGACCACAACTTTAGGAAGCGAGAGCGTGAATAGGTTTCCCAATGCGCTAGCTCCTCAAAACGGAAAATCTGGTCTACCTTATTAGTCCACATATAAAGAGTTGGAGGGGAGTCATTTTTCCATAGGAACGGAATAAGCAATTTAGCTGCTGTAAGCAGCATCGTCGGAAGGTCATTCTTGGCGGGGGTGAGGGTACTATTAGGGCACCATAACAGGATAAGTTTAGCGTCCAGGGTGATCCTGGTATTGCATATTCGGTTAATTAATGCCTCAATTGACTTCCAAAACGGTTGGATCTTCTGGCAGAGCCACCAAATGTGTGACAGAGAGCCAGTGTCTATGCCACACCTCCAGCATGTTTCGGGGACTTCTGGGTTTAGTTTATGTAAGAACTCAGGTGTTTTGTACCACCTACTAAGGAGCTTAAAGGAATTCTCCTGAATCCTCACGCAACGATTGAAGCCGTGCGAATGAGCCAGGATAAAGGCTTTTTCCAGCTCTGTAAGGGTCAGAGAGAGCTCCCGTTCCCAGGAGACCACATAACGGAGCTCCGGGGGCAAGGAGGAAAGCATTTCTTTATACATCTGAGATAGTGGTCTAAGGGGGGGTTTAGTAGCCAAAACCTTCTTTTCAAGCCAGGAGGGGGAACTGCTACTGGTAAAGGGTCCAATACACAATTTAGTATCTCTTTTGAAATTCGCTAAATGGAAAAAAGGTGCAGCCTTAACCTCAGGGAGGCCCATTATTGAATCCAATTTAAACTACCATCCAGGAGAAGGACATCCCGCAGAGAACTGTCGGCGAGCTTAGACCAAATCCCGGAGGGGTTTAACACAGGAGGGTGGATGTGGCTTTGTAGTAGTTTGAGTGGCATACAGGGTTTAGGAAAGCTAAATATTTGGGACTGAACCATTTTGGACCACTCCACCAACATACCCTTCCAAACCGGAGATGAGTAATAGTGATTGGTTGAGATGGGCCTAATACCCCACAAAGTAAGTAGTTCTTGATTGGTGAGCAGTGTAGACTCAAGGCGAGAGCAAAGGGAGCTAGGTTGACGGGACAGAGCAGCTACACACCTACAGAGCTGTACAGCAGTGTAATAAAGCTTTACATCTGGCATCCCAAAGCCTCCAAACCTCCTATCTCTTGTGAGAACAGAATAAGCAATACGAGGTGCTTTGCCATTCCAAAGGAAGCGCGTGAATACTCTACGGATTTCAATGAAATATGAGTTTGGTAGCCAAATAGGGAGAGATTGCAGCAAATATAGAAATTTGGGAAGAATAAAGGTTTTAATGTAATTCTTTCTTCCAACCCAGGAGAAAAATGGAAGTTTCAAATTTTGTAGATGGGTGTGGACAGTTTGCAGGAGCGGCATGTAGTTAAGGGAGGCCAGATCTTGGACATTGGCCGATATATGAGTCCCCAAATACGCAATGTCTCTGGAGGCCCAAGTAAATGGAGTACTACGCTTGAGGGCGTTGATCACAGCTTGGGGGCAGGAGATGTTGAGTGCCATGGATTTCCCATAATTAATTTTAAAATTAGATGCAAACCCAAAGTCCTCAAATATGTTCAGCAATTTGGGCAAGGCTTCTCTAGGATTTGAGGTCATGACTAAAAGGTCATCCGCGAATGCTGCAGTAACATGAGTATAAGAACCAATCTGGAGGCCTTTAATATTCGGGTCCGCTCTAATTTTACATAAGAGGGTCTCCATCACTAAAATGAATAGTGCAGGAGAGAGGGGACACCCTTGCCTTGTCCCATTGGTGATGCGAAATGGTGGAGACAAAGTGCCATTAACTTTGACCATGGCAGAGGGGGCCGAATATAAGGTATAAATGGCTGTAATGAACTGGTCCGGGAGGCCAAACCTCGACAAGGTCTGCGACATAAAATGCCAGCTGACCCTGTCGAAGGCCTTCTCCGCATCCGTACTCACCAACACCAAGGGCTCATAGGATCTCTTGGCCCAATTTACAAGATGAAGAAGCCGTACCATGTTTTCAGACCCCTGTCTGCCATGGACAAAGCCTACTTGCTCTTCATGAACAATGTCAGGTAGAACATCTTGAAGCCTAGTGGCCAAAATCTTCGCCCACCACTTCACATCATTATTAAGCAAAGAGATCGGCCTATAGTTACTGCAGCAAGTTGGATCCTTATTCTCCTTATGGATGACAGTAATGTGCGCCAATAAGGAGTGTGGAGCAAGGGAGCCTCCAGTGAGAAGGTAATTGCACAAATTCCTGAAGCAGGGGATTAAAACATCCTTAAAGGATTTGTAATAAATGATGGAAAAACCATCCGGGCCTGGACTTTTGCCCGAGGGGATGGACATGAGCACCTTATGGATCTCAGAGTCAGTGATGGGCCTAGTTAGGTGAGATGCCTTGGTTGAGGATATAGAGAGAAGGTCCAGAGTCTGCAAAAATTTATCTGTGGCTTCTGAGAGGTCACTAGAAGTGGCCCCGTTAGGGGAAGGTAAATTATATAAAGCTTCATAAAAGGCGCAGAATGCCTTAGCGATATCTGGGGTGGATTTGTGTATTTTTCCCCTGGGGTCCTTAATAGAGGAAACAAAGGAGTCAGCGAACTGCTTCTTGGCAATGGCCGACATCAGTCTGTTTCCTCTATGCCCATGTGCATAGGCTTTAAATCGTGAGCGTAGAACCAGATTTGCAGAAGTGACATTTAAACGTGCTCTGGCTTCAGTAAATTCTGCTAGGGTGCGCATAGCCTGTGATTCCTTGTGAGAGGATTCAAGGCGAGCAATTGTCGCTAGCAAGATATCTATGGCTTGCGTTCTCTGCTTTTTCACATAGGCCCCTAAGGCGATGAGTTCCCCCCTTAGAACTACCTTATGGGATTCCCATAATATGGAGGGAGAAGGAGGGGAGTCTGGTGTATCGTTAAGCGCAAAGAATTCAGAGATCGAGGCCCTGATTTTGCAATCGTGGGTGGGATCCAAAACCAAGGTGTCATTGAGACGCCATAAGCGCTCTTTTCTCTGTGGACCTGACAGGGAGAAGTGAATAATAACAGGAGCGTGGTCGGATAATGTAATACTGCCTATCCGGGCCCCAGAGACATTACGTATATGCGAATCAGACAAGAACAGATAATCTAATCTGTGAAAGGACATCTTGGCATGCGAATAATATGTATAATCTCGACCATTGGGGTTTAAAGTACGCCAAACATCCAAGACTTTCAGCTTTCTCAGGGAAATTTTTAGCCTTTTCAAGAGCTTATAAGACAGAGATGGTCTACCCACTGAGGTGTCCACTGCCGGTTCTAGGGCAACATTAAAGTCGCCCCCTAAAACTAGTAATCCATCAGAAAAGGACGATAATAAATCAAGGGTCTGAACGAGCCATGGTACTTGGCCTCTATTAGATGCGTATAGATTGGCGAATGTAACTGGGGAATCACCCAGCACACCCTTTACAAAAATGTACCTACCCTCGGGATCCGCAGAAGTAGCGGTGTGCTTGAAGGGAAGGCTTTTGTGTACAGCTACACTTACTCCTCTACTGGCAGAGTCATGTGTACTATGAAACCATTGGACATATTTCCTAGGAGGAAAGTTAGGGACTCTACCTGTTCTGAAATGAGTCTCTTGCAGAAAAGCCACTGAGACTTTATCCCTCAGAAGGAGAGAGAGGATTTGAGACCTTTTGCATGGCTCATTCAGCCCATGTGCATTTAGTGAGGCGACTACAATTGAAGACATTTCGGCATACAATCAAGGGAGAGATAGCACAGGATACTCCTGGAAGCACCGAAGAGCACATAGTAGACATGAGCAGAGGGAAGGAAAAGGGGAGAGGGGAACATATAAAATAAAGCAAAGTAAATAACAATCAACATGTTAAACTGGCAAGGAACCAGCTCGGATAAAGTACTCATCCGAGGTGGAGTGAGTGCTTCCCTTATCACCAGCCAAGACAGGATTGGACTGGCGAGGGGGCAAGTAAAGCACCTTATGGTCTATAACGAAAAGACCAACAACAAAAAATAAATAAATACGTCCAGCACCGGTATCTATCCGGTCTTTACCCTTCAAGTGGGGAACAAAGTTCGCAATCCACAGAGGTAGCGTCCAGCAAAAGACAGAGAAGCGTCACACTTCTGTCATGCCATCATATGTAAAACAATAGGCATGAAATATAGAACAGGCCCAAAAAATGGAAACAGGGCCAAGGTCGCCTATAGCGAACATTTAAACAGGAAGATGGAAGACAGTCATCTCCAAGCCTGGAGAAGACAACGACATCACAGGCCTACAAACGTAGCTGAAGAGGACAGAGTTCAAGTGAGGGCCCTATCCATCTTGCCTCTTCCCAGACGCTCCGGTCTGCCTGTTGAGGCCTTCTGCCAGGCCGTAATACGGGGTGGGACAGGCAAGGGGCCATCTTGGTCGGCCGGTAACCATGAGGGGATATCCACAGGAGGGACATCCAGGGACTTCCAGACAGAAGCAAGATCTGCAGGTGAACGTACGGTAAGTAATTTACCATTTCTTGAGACCCCCAGCCCAAAGGGGTACAGCCACCGGAATGGAGTTGACGTTTTCCTCAGGACATACAGGAGGGGCTTTAATAAGCGCCGCTTTGCCAAGGTGGATGGCGCAAGATCCTGGAACATCTGAATCGGGGTATTTTCGTATTCAAGTACCTCCATCTCTCTCTGTTTTTTCACGTAGCTCAACAGGCCACAGATCACGTCTCGTGGTGGTTCTTGCGGCTTAGGTCTGGGGCACAGCGCCCTGTGTATTCGCTCCACCACGATTCCCGCCGCTCTGTCCGGGTCAAGCAACATGAAGAATATCTCACGCGCCACTGTCGGTAAGGCCTCAGCCGCAATCGACTCTGGTAAGCCGCGAATGTTACGCCGGCGACTACGGTTCTCCTGGTCTTCCAGCTTTAGGAAGGCATCATTCAGTAAGGCCTTGTGCGTCGCCAGCACCTCCGATGCTTTACCTTCATAGGTCATGATGGATTCTTGTACTGCCTCTAGCGAGACCACTCTCTGGCCCAGATGCTTCAGATCATCTTTTATGTCCGATAGGTCCTGCTTAACCACTTAAGGACCACAGGTTTATACCCCCCTAAAGACCAGGCCCTTTTTTACAAATCGGCACTCCACAACTTTAGCGGTTTATTGCTCTGTCATGCAACTTACCACCCAAATTAATTTTACCTCCTTTTCTTCTCACTAATAGAGCTTTCATTTGGTGGTATTTCATTGCTGCTGACATTTTTACTTTTTTTGTTATTAATCGAAATTTAACGATTTTTTTGCAAAAAAATGACATTTTTCACTTTCAGTTGTAAAATTTTGCAAAAAAAACGACATCCATATATAAATTTTGCTCTAAATTTATTGTTCTACATGTCTTTGATTAAAAAAAAATGTTTGGGTAAAAAAAAAATGGTTTGGGTAAAAGTTATAGCGTTTACAAACTATGGTACAAAAATGTTAATTTCCGCTTTTTGAAGCAGCTCTGACTTTCTGAGCACCTGTCATGTTTCCTGAGGTTCTACAATTCCCAGACAGTACAAACACCCCACAAATGACCCCATTTCGGAAAGAAGACACCCTAAGGTATTCGCTGATGGGCATAGTGAGTTCATAGAAGTTTTTATTTTTTGTCACAAGTTAGTGGAAAATGATGATTTTTTTTTTTGATTTTTTTTTCCTTACAAAGTCTCATATTCCACTAACTTGTGACAAAAAATAAAAACTTCTATGAACTCACTATGCCCATCAGCGAATACCTTGGGGTGTCTTCTTTCCAAAATGGGGTCACTTGTGGGGTAGTTATACTGCCCTGGCATTCTAGGGGCCCAAATGTGTGGTAAGTAGTTTGAAATCAAAATGTGTAAAAAATGACCGGTGAAATCCGAAAGGTGCTCTTTGGAATGTGGGCCCCTTTGCCCACCTAGGCTGCAAAAAAGTGCCACACATGTGATATTACCGTACTCAGGAGAAGTTGGGGAATGTGTTTTGGGGTGTCATTTTACATATACCCATGCTGGGTGAGATAAATATCTTGGTCAAATGCCAACTTTGTATAAAAAAATGGGAAAAGTTGTCTTTTGCCAAGATATTTCTCTCACCCAGCATGGGTATATGTAAAATGACACCCCAAAACACATTCCCCAACTTCTCCTGAGTACGGAGATACCACATGTGTGACACTTTTTTGCAGCCTAGGTGGGCAAAGGGGCCCATATTCCAAAGAGCACCTTTCGGATTTCACCGGTCATTTTTTACACATTTTGATTTCAAACTTCTTACCACACATTTGGGCCCCTAGAATGCCAGGGCAGTATAACTACCCCACAAGTGACCCCATTTTAGAAAGAAGACACCCCCAGGTATTTCGTGATGGGCATAGTGAGTTCATGGAAGTTTTTATTTTTTGTCACAAGTTAGTGGAATATGAGACTTTGTAAGGAAAAAAAAAAAATCATCATTTTCCGCTAACTTGTGACAAAAAATATAAAATTCTAGGAACTCGTCATGCCCCTCACGGAATACCTTGGGGTGTCTTCTTTATAAAATGGGGTCACTTGTGGGGTAGTTATACTGCCCTGGCATTTTCCAGGGGCCCTAATGTGTGGTAAGTAGGTAAATGACCTGTGAAATCCGAAAGGTGCTCTTTGGAATGTGGGCCCCTTTGCCCACCTAGGCTGCAAAAAAGTGCCACACATGTGGTATCGCCGTACTCAGGAGAAGTTGGGGAATGTGTTTTGGGGTGTCATTTTACATATACCCATGCTGGGTTAGAGAAATATCTTGGTCAAATGCCAACTTTGTATAAAAAAAATGGGAAAAGTTGTCTTTTGCCAAGATATTTCTCTCACCCAGCATGGGTATATGTAAAATGACACCCCAAAACACATTCCCCAACTTCTCCTGAGTACGGAGATACCACATGTGTGACACTTTTTTGCAGCCTAGGTGCGCAAAGGAGCCCACATTCCAAAGAGCACCTTTCGGATTTCACCGGCCATTTTTTACAGATTTTGATTTCAAACCACTTCTTGCGCATTTGGCCCCTAAAATGCCAGGGCAGTATAACTACCCCACAAGTGACCCCATTTTGGAAAGAAGACACCCCAAGGTATTTCGTGATAAGCATAGTGAGTTCATGGAAGTTTTTATTTTTTGTCACAAGTTAGTAGAATATGAGACTTTGTAAGGAAAAAAATAAATAAAAAATAAATCATCTTTTTCCGCTAACTTGTGACAAAAAATATAAAATTCTAGGAACTCGCCATGCCCCTCACGGAATACCTTGGGGTGTCTTCTTTCCAAAATGGGGTCACTTGTGGGGTAGTTATACTGCCCTGGCATTTTCCAGGGGCCCTAATGTGTGGTAAGTAGGTAAATGGCCCACATTCCAAAGGTGCTCTTTGGAATGTGGGCCCCTTTGCCCACCTAGGCTGCAAAAAAGTGTCACACATGTGGTATCGCCGTATTCAGGAGAAGTTGGGCAATGTGTTTTGGGGTGTCTTTTTACATATACTCATGCTGGGTGAGATAAATATCTCAGCAAAAGACAACTTTTCCCATTTTTTTATACAAAGTTGGCATTTGACCAAGATATTTATCTCACCCAGCATGGGTATATGTAAAATGACACCCCAAAACACATTGCCCAACTTCTCCTGAGTACGGTGATACCAGATGTGTGACACTTTTTTGCAGCCTAGATGCGCAAAGGGGCCCACATTCCTTTTATGAGGGCATTTTTAGACATTTGGATCCCAGACTTCTTATCACGCTTTAGGGCCCCTAAAATGCCAGGGCAGTATAAATACCCCACATGTGACCCCATTTTGGAAAGAAGACACCCCAAGATATTCAATGAGGGGCATGGCGAGTTCATAGAATTTTTTTTTTTTTGGCACAAGTTAGCGGAAATTGATTTTATTTATTTTTTTCTCACAAAGTCTCCCTTTCCGCTAACTTGGGACAAAAATTTCAATCTTTCATGGATTCAATATGCCCCTCACGGAATATAAATGTCTAAAAATTTTTACGCATTTGGATTCCGTGAGGGGTATGGTGAGTTCATGTGAGATTAAATTTTTTGACACAAGTTAGTGGAATATGAGACTTTGCAAGAAAAAAATAACAATTTCCGCTAACTTGGGCCAAAAAAATGTCTGAATGGAGCCTTACAGGGGGGTGATCAATGACAGGGGGGTGATCAATGACAGGGGGGTGATCAGGGAGTCTATATGGGGTGATCAATGACAGGGGGGTGATCAATGACAGGGGGGTGATCAATGACAGGGGGGTGATCAGGGAGTCTATATGGGGTGATCACCCCCCTGTCATTGATCACCCCCCTATAAGGCTCCATTCAGATGTCCGTATGTGTTTTGCGGATCCGATCCATGTATCCGTGGATCCGTAAAAATCATACGGACATCTGAATGCAGCCTGACAGGGGGTGATCAATGACAGGGGGGTGATCAGGGAGTCTATATGGGGTGATCACCACCCCCCTGGAAGGCTCCAGGGAGACGCCTGTATGTGTTTTGCGGATCCCATCCATCTATCAGTGGATCCGTAAAAATCATGCGGACGTCTGAATGGAGCTTTACAGTGGGGTGATCAATGACAGGGGGGTGATCAGGGAGTCTATATGGGGTGATCACCACAGTCATTGATCACGCCCCTGTAAGGCTCCATTCAGATGTCCGTATGCGTTTTGCGGATCCGATCCATCTATCAGTGGATCCGTAAAAATCATGCGGACATCTGAATGGAGCTTTACAGGGGGGTGATCAATGACAGGGGGGTAATCAATGACAGGGGGGTGATCAGGGAGTCTATATGGGGTGATCAGGGGTGATCAAGGGTGAATAAGGGGTTAATAAGTGACAGGGGGGGAGTGTAGTGTAGTGGTGCTTGCTACAACATATTACTGAGCTACCTGTGTCCTCTGGTGGTCGATCCAAACAAAGGGGACCACCAGAGGACCAGATAGCAGGTATATTAGACGCTGTTATCAAAACAGCGTCTAATATACCTGTTAGGGGTTAAAAAAATCACATCTCCAGCCTGCCAGCGAACGATCGCCGCTGGCAGGCTGGAGATCCACTCTCTTACCTTCCGTTCCTGTGAACGCGCGCGCCTGTGTGCGCGCGTTCACAGGAAATCTCGGCTCGCGCGAGATGACGCCAATCGGCGTTAGTGTGACCTGGGAGCGCCGCAGAGATGACGCCTTTCGGCGTTAGTGTGACGGTAAGTGGTTAAGAGGTGAAAGAGCTGATTCAAGGACACGTCGGAGAGTCCGTTCTGAAATAGGCGGATCTCTAGGTCTCCTTTCTGAGGTGTCGGAGCAGCTGCCCGCGTCGGAGAGGTCTCCTATATCGGAGTCATGAGCAATAGACGCCGCCATATTGGGGCCTTTCTGTGCCACAAGTCTCGGCGTTTTCCGAAGAAACGTCTCCATCTCCGGTTGTTTAGAATGCAGCGGGGTCGTCTCTGAACTTCCTCTGTTCTTATCTTTGCCAGGCTTCCCCATAATAAGGCAAATTATAGGCTTAATTAGGGCAAATGAGCCGGAATGCTGGAGGAGCTCAAGCACGTGCGGCCATTCAGCAGCGTGGCTAGGCTCCGCCTATTGTAGTTATATTCTTTTACATAGAGGCAGTATTATAGTAGTTATATTCATGTACACAGAAGCAGTATTATAGCAGTTATATTCTTGTACATAGAAGCAGTGAGAGAGAGAGAGAAAGAGAGTACACAGTATTGTAGGCCAGGCGATGTCTCTCTGGGTTCCTGGGAAACATACTCAAATTAGCTTTCCTAAATCTATCCGATGCCAGCAAATGTCAGACATGATAATTTGTATATATTTTCTCCAGAAATCAAGTGGAGCATTGTCTAGCGCCTACAATAATCATGTATATAAACCGGTCTCCATAATAGAAATAGTACCCACCCAGAGGTTCCCCCTAAGGCCTTGCAACTGTTCTTATCTGCTTTACTCAAAGGGCTTTTGTCCTAAAAAAAAGCTAGTTGAAGATATGAGGCTGGTTTAGCTATTTTTCTTAGCTTTACATGTTTAAAAGGTAGGAAGGCATCTCTGATTACATTGCTGCTGTGTTCTTATCAGAGTTTATCTACTTGCTGTGCAGTAATACATAGGTATAATTATAGCTTCTGCAGTCTTACTTCAATGTGACAGCTCCTTCCTATTCACCTGAGCATACATCATCAGTATAGCAAAAACAGATGTCTCAAGAGAAACTTGTCTTACTTGGTTGACTAGCCTTCTTAACATAAGAGAGACCACAAAATATGCATGGGTATTGTATGCCAGGTGACACTACTCTTGGTTTCTAGGAACAGTATATATAGAAATTCGACTGACATAATAAAAGATTAGCATTCTTTTCTGTTTTGTAAGAAAAGCTGATTTCTTATTTGAAAATCTTTCCCAAACAGTGAAAGGTATGCAAATTAGCTTGCTTAGAAAAATAGAAAATAGAGGATATTCTATCTAATGCCAGAAGAATTAAGATATGTTATTTGATAATACTCTCTCTAAAAACCAAAAGTAGTTTTGTGGTTCCGTGTGGATCTGAACTTTTTAAAAAAATTCTGACTGAATCACGAACTCATAGAACCAGTTCGTTCCTCCTTAGTTATATTCTTGTACAGAGGAACAGTATGAAAGTAGTTATATTCTTGTACATAGGAGACAGTATTTTAGTAGTTATATTCTTGTACATAGGAGCAGTATTATAGTAGTTATATTCTTGTACATAGGAGCAGTATTATAGAACTTACATTCTTGTATATAGGAGCAGTATTATAGTAGTTATATTCTTGTACATACGAACAGTATTATAGAAGTTATATTCTTGTATATAAGAGCAGTATTATAGTAGTTATATTCTTGTACATAGGAACAGTATTATAGAAGTTATATTCTTGTACATAGGAGTCAGTATTATAGTAGTTATATTCTTGTATATAAGAGCAGTATTATAGTAGTTATATTCTTGTACATAGGAACAGTATTATAGAAGTTATATTCTTGTACATAGGAGCAGTATTATAGTAGATATATTCTTGTACATATGAGCACATTGAGCGGTATTATAGTAGTTATATTTCTGTACATAGGAGGCAGTATTATAGTAGTTAAATTCTTGTACATAGGAGGCAGTATTATTATAGTAATATTCTTGTACATAGGAGGCAGTATTATAGTAGTTATATTCTTGTACATAGGAGGCAGTATTATAGTAGGTATATTCCTGTACATAGGAGGCAGTATTATAGTAGTTAAATTCTTGTACATAGGAGGCAGTATTATAGTAGTTGTATTCTTCAATATAGGAGGCAGTATTATAGTAGTTACATTCTTGTACATAGAAGGCAGTATTACATTAGTTATATTCATGTACATAGGGTAAAGTTTTAATACACGCGTCAGTCCACTGCTTCATTCACATCTTTGTTTGGGGACATAGGTTGTGTTTAATTAAATCTATAAAAATGAATGTAGTGGTGGATCAACACACTCACTACTGTTCCATTCTGTTAGGACACAAATGGTCCCCAGTAATCCATTTTTTGTAGTATAACCCTTTACAGAAAACCCGCCAGCTTGAAATATAGTGAAGTAAAAGTAAAGTTTCATTAAACTTGCAATTTGTTCATGAAAATCTCTGCTTTCCTGAGCTCATTTGTCCAAGTGAGCATTTTTACCAGTGATTGAAAGCTTCCCTTTATAGTGTGTATACAAAGATATATGCCAGTCACTGATAAGACCATCCATTGGATTTCTTTGGTCAAAAAGAGCTAAGATTTTAATAATTAAATTAAGTTACTTAGAAAATATCGTTGTATCCTGAAGACCTCCTCTTATTCCTAGGAGCATGATTCAATTATGACAGTGATAAGGATATTTGCAGGATATGGCTGTAGATCAGGTCTTACGATCAACTGGGGAAATAAGCCCGTATACCGGATGATGAGCTTGGAACATTTAGACCTAGGGAGATTGAAGATACAGGACAGTATATAAATTATTGGGAATGAATGTGTCTAATATGGTTGACAATTTCATTAGGCTAAATAGCCATCCATTAATAAATAGGGTGAGGTCAAAACTAGTTTTATGGAAGAATATGACTATGTCAATGGCTGGGAATAAAAAAAAATTAAATGTGTCTTTTGTCTATCATCTTAACCAGTATGTACTATTGAATTTACCAAAGTGTATTAAAAGTTTTAAACATTTTCAAAATCTATTGAGGGAACTAGTATGGCTGTCAACCCTCGGGCAAAATTACTGTATGTGTACTACCTACACAGGAAGGGTGGTCTGTTGGTTCCAGATATGCCTTCTTATTTTTTGGTCAGTCAACTAAATACTGTTGAAATTGGGACTTGATTCCATTAAAGAGTGCTCTGTTTCAGTTACATGATGACAAGTTAATTGATTATAATTTTTGAAATTCTTGAATTAGGGGTTTTCCTTTTAAATTCATTTGGATATACTCTATGTTTACTCTTAATAGAATCTAGTTGGAAATTAGATGTTGATCGAAGGTGGGAGGTGAATTTGAATTTACGCTTTTGTGGGATACAAAGAATTTATAGGAACTTAAAAAGATAGATCATAATTTTTGGAAAAATCGTGGAATTAAGTACCTGATTTCTTTATATGAAACTAAAGAGAGAGTTTTCATTATATGGTGGTGATATTAAGGGCATAACTACTGCTGTAGCAGCCGTACAGACTAATACGATGCCAGCCGTAGACTGTGTGCGGGTTTACTGGCAGAGAAGGCCTTGGCAGTCATTGATGAGAGACACAACAGCCAACATGAGCCTAAAATTTGGGCCTGAGTCCGACTGCTATGTCTGTTGTGCATTAGGGCTTGGGCCTCATTCTTTAGCCTGTGCTTTCCCCAGCAGATGCAATTTAGTGACATCATTGCACCCACTGGGCAGGAGAGTGCATGGGCCAAGGACCATCCACTAGCCTGTCCTCGGCCTGTGTTCTCTCCTGCTCAGCAGGTGTAGGGACATCACTACATCACACCTGCTGCTGGAGATATCTTGATGTGCTCCGTTTATCGGGGGAAGGAGGCTAGATGAAATTTTTTTTTATTTTATTTTATTAACACTAGAGGGCCTTTACTACTGTAAAGTGGGACACTAAGGGGGCAGCATTACTGTAAGGGGGCACTAAGGAACCAGCACTATTGTGAGGGGGCACTAAAGGGACATTCTGCAGGGACCTGGGCGAGGGGAGTGAAGGATGAGAGGATTGGTGGTGGCTTAGATGGTGGTAGTAGTTCTCACACTTTGCGGTGGCAGACTCCACCCTGGTGTTCCCTGGGGCTGTGCAGTGATAAGAGGGCACATCCTTTCTTCCCTTGAGGCACTTCCTGTTTTTCAGGCTCATGCCTGGTGATAGTGTGATGGAGATCATTTAGCAAGGTGCAAAGCAGGACTATGGATGCAGGGATGGTGGATTGATGATGCAATGAACAAGTCCATATGTTGCAATGAATAAAGTCTCTTTACTGAGTTGATGATGAGAGTTGCAGTACAGGTAGCAGCAATAGATTAATTCAGAAGTATTTCACGGGCAGTATTTCCCCAATTGCCATATACAGGCAACAACAATGATAGTAGTTGTAGTATTCCCAGTCTCTCTCTCTCTCTGACACTTTGCAATCACCCTCAATAAACAGGTGTGCTATCCTGTTCTTATTATCCCTTTCTCAGTTCCCGAGTTGAGGGGTACAGATTTAAGATCCAAATGGCCAATCCATATCAAAGTGTAGCAGGTTCTTGAGCAATATTCCCTCTCCACAGTAGCAAAGTCCGCTGCAATGAACAGGCTGTACCTTACTGACAATATCTCACATGGCCTTGATGTGGTGTGGCTTGTCTCCTCTTAGGAGTACTCTGGTGTTGAAGTTGTTCCCTAGGTAGTTGAAATCTCAGGGATAAATGCTGAGGTAGAGACCTGGTATGCGGAGACTCTCTCAGATGTTATTCCAGTGGTCCGTGCCGGCTCTGCTGCCCTTAACCGCGGGCAGGGGCGTTGGGCTCCCTCTTTCCCTTCTGGGCGCCGTGCTGACAAGCGCGGGCAGCAGGTAACTTAACTATGGTATCTGTGTTTCATGCCAGAGTTTCCTTCCAGCTGGTGTTTGATCTTGCATAGGTGTGTCTCTCTTCACCTATGAAGCAGCACATGCACCCCTCTGTCTCACCAGACTATGGCTGGATTGCAGCAGGTATTTAAAGGCGCTTCCTACCACAGGAAAATTCCTGAGCAACCTAATGGTTTTAGCTTGTCTATCTCCAAGTGCTAAGGTGTCCCTCTTGTCTGCTTCACTGTGTACAGGACCTTGCTTATTGAACTCCTGGACTTTGCCTGTTTGCCTACTGCCTCTGACCTCCAACTTTGTTTATGAACTTTGCCTGTTTGCCACCTAACCCTAACCTGGGTGCTTGCACCGAGTACTCTGACCCCCTGTCAGCTGCCACTGACTCAGGGACTGCTCTGGAGTATCCCCTGGCAACTACCCTAATGGCCCAAGCCTATCCTCACCATCAGAGGCTCTAGTGAAGACCAGGTAGTGGCTTAGTTACACCCCTCCAGAGTATGCCCCTTCAGTGGCGCAGTGGGTCCACACCCGCTTGCATAACATCAGACATCTTTTCTTTGTTGTTGTGCTCATACTAGACTCAGTAACCAAGGGGAGTACCACATCCATCACCCTAGCAACCTAACCAGTAAACCAGTGTTAATCATGTAACTGCCTATACAATTGCCATTGGCTTTACACAGTGCATAGAAAAATAACTGCCTTAGCCATGAATCACAATATTTAACTTGGTAACATTGGTTTAACTCTTTCAGCAATAATTAACCATTTGCACTGCCCTCCTGTGATACTGCACTTTCATGGTGTATGGGGGCACTAAGGGGGCTTTCTACTGTTTGGGGGCATTAAAGGGGGTTAAATACTGTGTGGGGGCACTACGGGAACATCCTACTGTGTAGGGGCATAAAGGGTATATAAAAACTATGAAGAGGGCACGAAGTGGACATTACTGTAAAGGGGGCACTAAGATAGCCCTATGCACCCCAGTCCAACATTTGGGTACAAATAGAAAAAAAGTGCCATCTCTAGGAGCATGGATAAAAAAAAGCATCATCTCCAGACGCATGGATAGAATAAGAAGCATCATTTCTAGAGGCATGGGTAGCATAAGAAGCATCATTTCTAGAGGCATGGGTAGCATAAGAAGCATCATTTCTAGAGGCATGGGTAGAATAAGAAGCACCATCTCTAGAGGCATGGATGCAATATGAAGCACCATCTCTAGATGGATAGAATAAGAAGCGTCGTATCTACAGGCGTGAATCGAAAAAGAAGCATCGTCTCTAGAGGCATGGATAGAAAAAAAAGCATGATCTCCATAGGCATGGATAGAATAAGAAGCGTGCTATGCAGAGTCATAGTTATGAAAGGCGGGGCCCCATATCAAACTTTTGAATGGGCTTCCCCCAACCTTGAGCATGAATATTATGTGCCAGAATGCACACTGATGAATTAACCCCTTCTACCCCAGGCCAGTTTTCACCTTCCTGCCCAGGCCATTTTTTGCAAATCTAACATGTCACTTTATGTGGTAATAACTTTGGAACGCTTTTACCTATCCAAGCCATTCTGAGATTGTTTTATCATTGTACTTCATGACAGTCATAAATTTGAGTCAATATAGTTCACCTTTATTTATGAAAAAATCCCAAATTTACCAAAACTTCCCAATTTTCAAAATGTAAATTTCTCTGCTTTTAAAACAGAAAGTGATACCTCATAAAATATTTATTACTTAACATTCCCCATATGTCTACTTTATGTTTGCATCATTTTGTAAATGTCATTTTATTTTTTTGGGGACGTTAGAAGGCTTAGAATTTTAGAAGCAATTCTAAAAAAATGTAAGAAAATTTCCAAAACCCACTTTTTACGGACCAGTTCAGGTCTGAAGTCACTTTCTGGGGCTTACATAATAGAAACCCCCATAAATGAGCTCATTGTAGAAACTACACCCCTCAAGTTACTCAAAACTGATTTTATAAACTTTGTTAACTCTTTAGGTGTTCCACAAGAATTACAGGAAAATGGAGATAAAATTTCAAAATTTCACTTTTTTGCCAGATTTTCCAATTTAATCATTTTTTTTCTTTAACACATCGAGGGTTAACAGCCGAACAAAACTCAACATATATTACCCTGATTCTGAGGTTTACAGAAACACCCCACATGTGGTCGTAAACTGCTGTACGGGCACACGGCAGGGCGCAGAAGGAAAGGACTGCCGCATGGTTTTTGGAAGACAGATTTTGCTGGACTGGTTTTTAGACACCATGTCCCATTTGAAGCCCCCCTGATAGACCCCTACAGTAGAAACTCCCAAAAGTGACCCCATTTTGGAAACTAGGGGATAAGGTGACAGTTTTATTGGTACTATTTTGGGGTACATATAATTTTTAATCGCTTTATATTAAGTTTTTTGTGAGGCAAGGTATCAAAAAAAAATGGCTGTTTTGGCACTGTTTTTATTTTTTATTTTTTACAACGTTCATCTGACAGGTTAGATCATGCTCTATTTTTATAGAGCAGGTTGTTACGGATCCGGTGATATAAAATATGTCTACTTTCTTTGTTTCAGTTTTACATAATAAAGCATTTTTGAAAAAAAATATATGTTTTTGTGTCTCCATTTTCTGCCAATCGTCTTGTGCAGGGGCTCATTTTTTGCAGGAAGAGTTGACGTTTTTATTGGTATCATTTTTGGGTACATATGATAATTTGATCTTTCATTATTACACTTTATGCAGCAAGGTAACCAAAAAAATTGGTTGTTTTGGCACAGTTTGTATTTATTTATTTTTACAGCATTTACTTGAGGAGTTAGGTCATGCGATATTTTTATAGAGCAGGTTGTTACGGACATGGTGATATCATATCTACTTTTTTTTATTTCACTTTAACACAATAAAAGAATTTTTGAAGCAAAAAAAAAAAATCATATTTTAGTGTCTCCATTGTCTCAGAGTCATAGGGCCAGATTTATCATTACTCTGACAGCTCACTCCACTTTCACATATGGCTAAAGTCAGTTTTAGCCAAGTCAGATTTATTATCGGCCCTTTAAGACTGTAATAAATGTGGTTTGACGGTAGCAGTTTATCCGTCAGTAAGCAGCTTTACAAAAGTTGCACATCTTTACGAAAAAGTCGCACGTTTTTATGAAAAAGTCGCAGGTTTTTATGAAAAAGTCGCATGTTCTATTAAAAAGTCTCATAAGATAAGCATGGTCCTCACTGGAGTGAAATTGCGACTTTTTTGCGACTTTTTAAATAGTCCCAATAGTAAATCTGTCTAGAGATTCATTTACATAAGAAAACACGCCCACTTTCAGAAAACTGGCGAGCATAGTGCAGAGCAGAAAAAAGTCGCAAATTTGTGCGCAGTTTTAGCGTTTGGGACTTTTTTTGGGACTTTTTCACTCCATTATTCTGACCTGAGCTAATGATAAATCTGGCCCACAGTTTTTATATTTTTTGGGCGATTGTCATAGGTAGGGTCTCATTTTTTGAGGGATAACATGACGGTTTGATTGGTACTATTTTGGGTGTGCATACTTTTTTTGATCGCTTGGTGTTGCCATTTTTGTGATGTAAGGTGACAAAAAATTCCTTTTTTTGGCACTGTTTTTATTTTATTTTTTTTACTTCACCTAGGGGTTAATTCATGCGATATTTTTATAGATCTGGTTGTTACATTAAAAAATAGAAAAGAAAAAAGAAAACACACACATATTAGGTATCAGTGCATCCGTAACGACCGGCTCTATAAATATATCACATGATCCACCCCGTCCGATAAACACCGTAAAAAATAAAAACTGTTTTAAAAAAAGCCATTTTTGTCACCTTACATCACAAAAAGTGCAACACTAAGCTATCAAAAAGGTGTATGCCCCCAAAATGGTACCAATCAAACCGTCTATACTATAGCTCTCAGAACATGGAGACACTAAAACACAATTTGTTTGGTTTCAAAAATGCAATTATTGTGTTAAAGTGAAATAAATAAATAAAAGTATACATATTAGGTATCGTCATGGTTTCATGTCTACTGAGGAAGATCAGAAGAGAAGAATGAAGCAGATGAGAGAAACCAACTGGACTGAGTACAACATCTTGTACAAGACTCAGAAGAAGAAACACCAAAGAAACAGGTAAAATCTACAAACTGTACCATGCCCATGCTCAGAATACCATATAACTCAGGGATATGTGACAAAAGTCTTTACGACATAGACATCTGTTCCATCAAGTTCTCCTTTTTTAATTTTCCATCTGGAAGTATGCTAGCAAGTCATTTTGAATTAGGAGTTTCACATCAATTGAATTGATAATATGCAGATCCTGTGATGCTGTTTTTGCACCTGTCTTCTTTTATTCCCCATTTCACTATTTTCTCCTAAATAATCCGGAAGGAGGATGAATGAAGTTAATTACGGGATTATCATGATTTGTCATTGACCACAAGTATTCTTCTGCTGAGTAAAGTCAATGGTTGAGATCTCCTTATAGTGTTGGAAACCACTCTGCTGTTTAGTTTTAAAACGTAGATACTCCAGAAAGTAATGGATTTGATCCAGCAGATAATGTAAAAAGCATCCAAGGCAACTTTATTCACTTGAATGAGAGCTTGTGATGGATGGAGTTGCAGTAGAGGAATCAAAAGCAGCGTTCCTGCCAGTACTTCCTTCCCTGTGATGTTATTAATGGAGTTAAAATTCTAGTGAAGTTTTTTTTCCCTCAGAACCTGAAGTTCAAGTACTTTTTCGGATATATAATAGAGTGATAGAGTAGAAGACCACCCAAAGGTTGTCTAGGCATTTTCTGCTGTGTTTATTTCATAAACTAAAATAGAGAAATATAGTGATATGAATGAGAGATTGGAAAGTAGATAAATTCCTAGACTAATTGATAGATCACAGAACCAAAACAGCCCACACACCTTAGACAGCTGTCGGGAAAATGCATGACCCATGATTTTTTAGATATGCAGTGTTTTTTAAATCAGATAATTTTTTTTATTAAACATTTTTCTTGCAAAACAATGGAACTCAAGCAATCAGGCTCCTATCCCAACCGCCCCACCTCCCAGCCTCTCCCCATGACCACCCACCCCCCCCCCCCCCCCCACTGCAGGTCTGCAACATAGAGATTGTCCATAGTAACGTTTCTGTTAAGGGTTCTCCATTAAAGTTAGGATTCCTATCCTAATGTATCTCTTGACTCCGTGTGGTTCTTCGATCCAATTAGACTCTCATCACATTCCCATGCACTCATCGTGTACTATTTCTGGCTAGCAGACCATCCCCTATCTCTCATCCAATCCTGCCTAGCTGCCACCTTCGCTCGACATTTCTACTACAAACCCCATCATCTCTAGACTACAGGTCCTATCAGAGTCTCACTCCTTAACCTCCTCACCCTGCAGACATATCTCCTGTTACCAATTGCCCTAGCAAACTGAAAGGGTGTTAAGTAATATTGTAACGTGTCATCCATGAGTTCCATATCTCCTCAAACAGATATGTAGTGTAAACAGAAAGTTGTGATACTCCAAACACACTAGACAGCCAACCAATCTGGCCAAAATCAATGAACTGACTTTGATCTAATCTGTATAGGTATCTGAAAATTAGATATCCAAGATTTTTAATGATGCATTCAATCTGTGTACACAGTGTAAAATTATACAAGTTTTTATTTTTTAAGCTTCTCATCGAAGACACAACTAATGGATTTGTCAGGTTTGATGTGCTATACTTTAGAGTCAATATTCTCAGGAAAAATCCCATCCAAAAAATGAACGGTTTTGAAAAAGTATAGTAGAAGAATACAAATGTGCCAGTCAATAAAGCAAATTTTACTAAAAAACTGTTTAGTCCCAGCTAGCATTTTTCTCTTCCTAGTGTATGTATCAATATATACTTTATCTTCAGCCTTTTTTCTTGATTTAAATAGCAGAGGTGCCATGGGTATGGTGCTTTGTTGCATCATTTTAGACTGCCCTCATGAACCTCCCCCATTTATTTTCAAGTTTCACCAAAAATTGAAGTTCAAATTTAGCTTGAATATGTTATTTTGACTTTTCTTTTGTGTCAGAAGGCTTATTTTATTTATTTTTTTACTTTTTTTTGTTTGGGGGGTAGGGGGCAGTGGAGACAATATCACACTGTAATGTCTTCAATATTCATGGCAAGATTAGAAAAATAGAACAATGGGTTTTCAATGATTGTCCCCTCATTCCCCGATTTTCCCTAGTTGTCATCTAGACATCACCAAGGAAGGCCTCGAGCAGATGGTGAGCTGACACAGGGAAACTGTTTCCATTTTAGAGTTGTGGGCAGTGGTCTAGCTATGAAGGAGGACAGATTGCAGAAAACTGTGAAGCCTATCACCGAAGTGGCATGTGTTATCAGCATGAGAAAGAGTCAGGTGTGGATACTTGGGCTGTAGGTGACATCATCCTGGGAAAGAGATAAGTCAGGTTGGACTCTAGACTCATACCAAGGGGAAGTTACAGTCAAGAATAGGCCATTTTGGACATCTCTCTGGGAGGAACTAGGAAACAGTATTTAGAGGAGTTTGGGTTACCCGTATGCCTGTAGTACAGCCGTTGGTTCAGTGCTGTGGCTTAGTGGACTAAACAGGATGGTTGACAAAGAGGTAAGTTCAGGAATGGCTCACATGCATAAGGCCGGGAGTAGCAATGACCTGCCTCCTGTTTTCACACGAAAATGTATTTTTTAAAGTTTAACTAGAAAGTATCTGTGGCAGTTCTATAAAGTAGTGGGAGGTTTACATTACCCAGATATCTATGTGAAGTCAACACAGACTTGAGAACCTGTAAAGTCAACAGTGACCTGTGAGAGGGAGTTATAGCTGTTGTACTAAAGATTAAGAATCGTTACGTTCTGGTAGGTCAAGTAATCGCTCCATCTACAAAGAACTACAACCACTAAACTTTGTTGCCTTACATGAGAACTGTAACCATCATGCATGATGTACCACTGTCATGTGAACTAAGTAAAAGTAAAACTGTTTTAACCAATACAGTCTGTGACTGCTTCTTTAAAGGGGGGCCACTTGACCAACCTTTTACAGCCTGATTCATTTTTTTGCATTTCTATCCCGATTATGAGCACATGGTAAATAAATTCCACTTTTGTGACTCCGCATTTGTGATCCTGAGGGGATTAAATCTAATGAATGTAAATAAATAATAATTTATGCATTTTGCCATAAAAATATTTCTTATTTATTTTATTTTTATTATTATTATTTTTCCCCCACATTTTCTTCCAGCTGCAGCCGCTTAATAAACATTTTATATATCTCTGGTGATTGCATTAGAAGAACCCCAGACTATGTGCTGAAGATTATGTCATCTGCATGTGCATGTAAAGCAGATGTTTCAATCATAAGAGTAAATACATTGTAGGAAGTTGAGGTCCCTCCCTGCACTCCACTTTATGAGGACTCGCATGTGTTTGTATTAGAAAGAACCGAGATCATCAATGAGCTGTGGGAAAGAGGACATTTATAGAACATCTGCTGTTACAGGCAACTAAAATTTGAAAAGCTGAGGGAATATTATGGGATCCTCCACGTGCTACTCAACGCCAGCTTCACATATACTTACATTCAACGTCCAGATAACTCAATACCCAAAGTCTACGCCAATCCTGAAAGCAAATAACTTGCTAGAATGAGATTTTTAAAAGCGAGTAAGCACACGGATCTTTAAGATTTAACAAAACTGGTCTACTCTATATATTGTCCAGTGGTCTGATATATGTTGTATGTACCATAAAGAGCATGTTCACACAGGTTGAAATAATAATGATGATTTCCCTTGAATCCACCCATTTACCAGTGTATTTTCCATGGTTTTTCAATTTTGCATTTACATTTTAAAACATATTTCTGCCACCCATCAGCCAGAAAATCTGGAAATGAAGCCTCATGGAAAACACAAGAAGAAGTGACATGACCCTTCTTTTTTTGGCAAAATGCAATAAATCAGCAGCATAAAATGTGCGCCTTATAAACCACTACTCTTTTTTCCCATTGCAATCAACGGAACACGGTTTGTTAATGTATTTCATGCATACAGATGCAGCCGAGCTAAACTTTATGGTTAACACATTAAATAAAAAATGGCAAGAAAATATTAACTGACTTTTCAATGGATTTTAATGGCTTTTGTTACGAGATAACACTGTGACATATCAATGTTAGCTCTGCTACATCTGTATATTACGCTGAAATACGTATGAAAATATGATCATACCCTAAAATGTTGCAGTTAAAAATATAACTCATTCCTAGCACAGACCCTCATTCACTGACAGCAGAAATGTTTTGGGAACCACCAAATTAAATAAGAAAATTTAAGGTAGGGAAGCCATACCTACCTTAAGAAAAAATCCAATACCCTCAAATAATGAGCAGGGCTGCTGTTCCAGCATTGATGTCATTGGATAGTGCAGCTTCCTACAAGTACCTGTAAGTGTGCTACAAATTTATTTTTAATGGATAATTTATTTAAAGCATATGTAGCTCATTTGTATTGTATGGGGGAACAGGAGCTGTCATTCTTACCCCAGTCACCATACAATAATCTAATATATACAATATTGCTTGTTAATAGCTAAGCTTAGCTGTTGTGAAGATATCCTTCAACAAAACGTACAAATTGTTCCCAAAATCAACCAGCAGAAATGACAATACAGCTGCCGAGTAAACAGGATTTAACTCTGTAACAGTACAAAGCAAGTAATGTGATATATGTACACAGTGACTCCACCAGCAGAATTGTGAGTTCAGCTCTGGAGTATAATGCAGGATATAACTTAGGATCAGTATAGGATAAGTAATGTAATGTATGTACATAGTGACTCCACCAGCAGAAAAGTGAGTTCAGCTCTGGAGTATAATACAGGATGTAACTCAGGATTAGTACAGGATAAATAATATAATGTATGTACATAGTGACACCACCAGCAGAATAGTGAGTGCAGCTCTGGAGTATAATACAGGATGTAACTCAGGATCAGTACAGGATAAGTAATGTAATGTAGGTAAACAGTGACTACTAGAGTTGAGCGAACCCGAACTGTAAAGTTCGTACCGAACTTTAGGGTTTTTGGCACCCGAACCCGAACATTTACGTAAAAGTTCGGGTTCGGTGTTCGGTGATTTTTATGGCGCTTTTTGAAAGGCTGCAAAGCAGCCAATCAACAAGCGTCATACTACTTGCCCCAAAATGTGTTTTGTGGGTGCAGTGCACAATTTTTTTAAGCCTGCAATGAGCCAACTACTACTGAAAACGAACTTTTTTTTCTTCAGTTAGTCAATAACAATACATAATCGGCAGCCATTTTATGCAACGAAAGTGCACCAGCACAGGCTATCTGCATGTCTGCAAGTCCAGAAATACAGCTTTTTGCTTACTGGGGTGTTTCATATAGTGCACATCTGGGATTAGACGTGCATAAGTGATTGTCACATTTAGGCCAGAAATACAGCTTTTTGTTTAGTGGGATGAAAAAAATACATCTGTTTCATATAGTGCACATCTGGGATTAGACGTGCATAAGTGAGTGTCACATTTAGGCCAGAAATACGGCTTTGGCATACTGGGGTGAAAAAAGCCTCTGATATACTGCACATCTGGGATTACACGTGCATAAGTGAGTGTCACATTTAGGCCAGAAATACAGCTTTTTGCTTACTGGGGTTAAACAAAAAACTCTGATATACTGCACATCTGGGATTACACGTGCATAAGTGATTGTCACATTTAGGCCAGAAATATGGCTTTGGCATACTGGGCTGAAAAAACCCTCTGATATACTGCACATTTGGGATTATACGTGCATAAGTGATTGTCACATTTAGGCCACAAATACGGCATTGTGCTTACTGGGGTGAAAAAACCCTCTGATATACTGCACATCTAGGATTACACGTGCATAAGTGATTGTCACATTTAGGCCAGAAATACGGCTATGGCATACTGGGCTGAAAAACCCCTCTGATATACTTCACATCTGGGATTACACGTGCATATAGAGTTTACATATAGAGTTTTAAAAATAAAAATTTAATGCAATACCCTACATCAGGGTTTTTATTGGCGGTTAATTATTTTTAACAGACTTAACCACTTATTACTTTGCTTGGTGAACGCTAACAATGAGGCAAACATCTAATAAGGGACGCGGTCATGGTCGTGGTGGTGGTGTTGGTGGAGCCTCTGGTGCAGGGAGAGGACGTGGCCGTTCTGCCACAGCTACACGTCCTACTAAACCTACTACCTCAGGTCCCAGTAGCCGCCAGCATCTACAGCGATATTTGGTCAGGCCTAATGCCGTTCTAAGGATGGTAAGGCCTGAGCAAGTACAGGCGCTAGTCAATTGGGTGGCCGACAGTGGATCCAGTACGTTCACATTATCTCCCACCCAGTTTTCTGCAGAAAGCGCACAGGTGGCACCTGAAACCCATGCCCATCAGTCTGTCACATCACCCCCGTGCATATCGGGGAACCTGTCTGAGCCTTAAGTCATGCAGCAGTCTCTTATGCTGTTTGAAGACTCTGCTGGCAGGGTTTCCCAAGGGCATCCACCTAGCCCTTCCCCAGGGGTGGAAGACATAGAATGCACTGACGCACAACCACTTATGTTTCCTGATGAGGACATGGGAATACCACCTCAGCACGTCTCTGATAATGACGAAACACAGGTGCCAACTGCTGCGTCTTTCTGCAGTGTGCAGACCGAAAAGGAGGTCAGGGAGGAATACTCGGTGGAAAATGATGCAGGGGTTGATGAGGTCCTAGACCCCACATGGAATGAAGGTCGTGCCACTGACTTTCAGAGTTCGGAGGAAGAGGCAGTGGTGAGACCGAGCCAACAGCGTAGCAAAAGAGGGAGCAGGGTGCAAAAGCAGAGCAGCTGTCGCCAAAACAGTTCGCCTGCTACTGGCCACCGTCACCAGGGACCGAGCACATCAAAGGCAGCTTTAAGGAGTTCCCTGGCATGGCACTTCTTCACACAATGTGCTGATGACAAGACCCGAGTGATTTGGACGCTGTACTATCAGAGCCTGAAGCGAGGCATTAACGTTCTGAACCTTAGCACAACCTGCATGACCAGGCATCTACATGCGAGACACGGGCTGCAGCGGAGTAAGCATCTTCAAAACCAAGAAAGGGCTCAGGCCCCTCCTTCTTCCTCTTCTGCTGCTGCCTCGACCTCTTCCTCCGCCTCTGGAGGAACGTTGGCACCTGCCGCCCAGCAAACAGAGGATGTGCCACCAACAACACCACCTCCTTCACCAAGCATCTCCACCATGTCACACGGAAGCGTTCAGCTCTCCATCTCACAAACCTTTGAGAGAAAGCGTAAATTCCCACCTAGCCACCCTCGATCCCTGGCCCTGAATACCAGCATTTCTAAACTGCTGGCCTTTGAAATGCTGTTATTCAGGCTGGTGGAGACGGACACCTTCAAACAGCTCATGTCGCTTGCTGTCCCACAGTACGTCGTTCCCAGCCGCCACTACTTCTCCATGAGAGACGTGCCCTCCCTGCACAACCAAGTATCAGATAAAATAAAGTGTGCACTGCGCAACGCCATCTGTGGTAAGGTCCACCTAACTACAGATACGTGGACCAGTAAGCACGGCCAGGGACGCTATATCTCCCGAACTGCACACTGGGTAAATGTAGTGGCGGCTGGGCCCCAGGCGAAGAGCTGTTTGGCGCACGTCCTTCCGCCGCCAAGGATCGCAGGGCATCATTCTTTGCCTCCTGTTGCCTCCTCTTCCTACTCGGCTTTCTCCTCTTCTACCACCTCCTCATCCGGTCAGCGAAGAACCTTCACCACCAACTTCAGCACAGCCAGGGGTAAACGTCAGCAGGCCATTCTGAAACTGATGTGTTTGGGGGACAGGCCCCACACCGCGCAGGAGTTGTGGCGGTTATAGAACAACAGACTGACGAGTGGTTGCTGCCAGTGGGCCTCAAGCCCGGCCTGGTGGTGTGCGATAATGGGGGAAATCTAGTTGCAGCTCTGGGACTAGCCGGTTTCACGCACATCCCTTGCCTGGCGCATGTGCTGAATTTGGTGGTGCAGAAATTCATTCACAACTACCCCGACATGTCAGAGCTGCTGCATAAAGTGCGGGCCGTCTGTGTGTGCTTCCGGCGTTCTCATCCTTCCGCCGCTCGGCTGTCTGCTCTACAGCGTAACTTCGGCCTTCCCGCTCACCGCCTCATATGCGACGTGCCCACCAGGTGGAACTCCACCTTGCACATGCTGGAGAGACTGTGCGAGCAGCAGCAGGCCATAGTGGAGTTTCAGCTGCAGCACGCACGGGTAATTCGCACTACGGAATAGCACCACTTCACCACCAATGACTGGGCCTCCATGCGAGACCTGTGTGCCCTGTTGTGCTGTTTCGAGTACTCCACCAACATGGCCAGTGGCGATGACGCCGTTATCAGCGTTACAATACCATTTCTATGTCTCCTTGAGAAAACACTTAGGGCAATGATGGAAGAGGATGTGGCCCAGGACGAGGAGGAGAAAGAGGGGTCATCTCTAACACTTTCAGCAGCAGAGGCCAGGTACAAATTTGGCCAGCCAGGGCCCACTACTGGCAGACGAGGAGGAGGAGGAGGATGGGGTTGAAGCATGTTCACAGCGGGGCGGCATCCAACGCAGCTCAGGGCCATCACTGGTGCGTGGCTGGGGGGATACGGAGGACGCAGACGATACGCCTCAACATGTGCTGACTACTGGGTGGCCACCCTGCTGGATCCCCGTTACAAAGACAATGTGCCATCATTAATTCCCTCACTGGAGCGTGATCGGAAGATGCGCGACTACAGGCACACGCTGATAGACGCGCTCCTAAGAGCATTCCCGACTGATGCCGGGGGACAAGTGGAAGCACAAAGCGAAGGCAGAGGAGGAGGAAGAGGTCGCAAACGCTGCTGTGTCAGCGCCAGCACCTCAGAAGGCAGGGTTAGCATGGCCGACAAGTGTGGAAAAGCTTTGTCACCCCGCCGCAACAACCGGCCCCAACTGCTGATATGGAGCGTGTTAATAATAGTAAAAAATAACACAAATCAGTGTTGGCTACCTATTCCTCCTTCACCGCCGCTTCCACCTACACCGCCACGTCAACCTACACCGCCACTTCCACCCATCCACCGCCTCCTCAACCTCCTACTCCTAGATCCAGATTGTTATTTTGAATTTTTCTGTATTTTATGTTATTTGAAGTCATTTCCCTATCCACATTTGTTTGCAGAACAGTTGTCATGCTCTTAAGCACATTTTGATACCTTTTGCAGCCCTCTTGCCCTTTCCATTACTATTTTAGAGCCATTTTAGTGCCCAAAAGTTTGTGTCCCCATTGACTTCAATGAGGTTTGGGCTCGGGGTCCAGTTCGGGTCAAGTTCGGGTCCCGAACCCGAACTTTCTTTTCAAGTTCGGCCGAACTCGTTGAACCTGAACATCCAGGTTTCCGCTCAACTTTAGTGACTACATCAACAGAATAGTGAGTGCAGCTCTGGAGTATAATACTGGATGTAACTCAGGATCAGTACAGGATAAGTAATGTAATGTATGTAAACAGTGACTACATCAGCAGAATAGTGAGTGCAGCTCTGGAGTATAATACAGGATGTAACTCGGGTTTAATACAAGATAAGTAATGAAATGTACACAGTGACTGCACCAGCAGAATAGTGATTACAGCTCTGGAGTATAATACAGGATGTCACTTAGAATCAGTACAAGATTAGTAATAAAATGTATGTATGCATGCTAATGATCTTTATGTAGATTAATTCTACATATGAATTGAAAGTGTGTTTAAACTGAACTTTAAAATAGTATTTAAAAGATAAAACTACTTTAAGTGTAATATTTACAATGAATGTCCACCAATTTTTTACTCAAAATAAGACCCCAATTTGTCTCATTTCCTCATACATTTTGATGTGCACTGATCACCAAATCTCCTGCTTTGATACAGAAAATGATAACATTTGGACTTCCCAAAGCTGTCATTAGGGAAGCATGCTGCATACTGTTTATATATTGAACAAAACAGTAAAGGTGAATGCATTAAGCTCCTGAGCTCCCCCTAGGGGTGTCTGCAGGCTGGCTGAATTGTAGTCTCTTGGTGCTCTGACCTCTATAAAGGTATGTTATTGAATGACTTAGTACACAATATAGGAGCCAAACGTGGCACAGTATTAAAAAGGGGACATTCACCTTCAGCTGAATATCTATATCTTAGATAAAACATGACAGGTGTCATTAGCAGCTTCTGTGTGACCTTACAAAAAAACATATTCCAGAAATAAAAGGAATGATGGCTATTGGCGTAACATCCATATATAACCACTGAGACATAGAGAAAATCTACTCTGACCATAAACAACTTTCTGGGAATTCTGACAAGGGAAATCATTGTGGAGCCATTGCTGCAGGCACGAAGCCAGGATAAAGATTTATTCTATATTTGCATTCCTCAGATTTATCTAAGACGAATGTAAGGCATACTGTACATAAAACATACTTCACGTTTTAAACAATGTTGACTTTCACCACTCTGGCTCTAATGCTCTCATTATTACATGGATAAGGTGCATCCGGCCAAGTCTCACCAATTACCACATTGTATTACAGATTTCACCTTCAGAAAATATTCATCTAAATCACAAAGCTTACTCACTAAAGTACATGTTGTCCACCAACAAAGGCGTATTTACCCAAGACTATCCCAACCGCCTTCTCTTTCCAAGAACTCACAAATCTGTTTTTCTAGGACGGTATCCAATATCTTGAATTTTTCATTTTATTTTCTAACTTCATTATTCTTAATACAGTTTTATACTTCATGATACCATATGCACTCTTATTACTAGGGATGAGCGGCATGGGCAATATTCTAATTTGTGATATTTCGCAAATTTGTGGCCGAATATTCACCATAAATTTTCAAATTCGAGAATTCGTGATCTCCAGTCATTATTTGCTTGATTGCGAAAATCGGCTATGATATATATTCGCGATAAATTAGCCATTAGAATATTCAACACTATTCGCAAATACGAATATATAGCACTATATTCTAAATATTTGCGAATTCTCGAAGTGGCGATATTGACGATTAAAATTCGCGATTCAAATATTCACGCTCAACACTATCTTATACTTGTTTCTAAACATTTTGGTAAGAAATCCAATTTTTCACAATACAATTTGAATCCATTAAAGTGACATGCTAGTGAAACTTTCCTCAGGCTGCAACACACCTCACAACCACTGGGTGGCCGAATATAGACACATAGGGGCACATTTATTAAGACCGACGTTTGAGACGCCGGTCTTAATAAGCCCCTGCGCTGGCGGTGGATTGCCGAGGTAGACACATAGGGGCACATTTATTAAGACCGACGTTTGAGACGCCGGTCTTAATAAGCCCCTGCGCTGGCGGTGGATTGCCGAGGTTATCTAGAGGCGCTGGGCTCTACATAACTTCGGAGTATCCACCATTCTAAATGTAAGACAACTTCCTAGCTGTATTAAATTTAGACAATTTTCTATGCCTAAAACAGGCGTCGAAAACGATGAATGAGATGGGCCTTGCGAGGCCATTCCCCCATTTTTTAGACCTCACGTGAGAGGGGAAGAAGTCGCTGATTCTGCCACATCATAGCGTGCAACAGAATCTGCACCAGATATACGCCACAAAAGTGGCATATATCTGTTTGTAAATGACCCCCATATACTGTAGTTTATGACTCCCAACAGAGTGATGCTAATTCATGTTTTTTTGTCATTTTTTAAGCTAGACAATTATCTAGAGTCTCTCTCCATGGGATGAATGAAGTCAAAAAGAAAGGTAAGGATGGAAACATGAGATGTAGGAAAGCCCCAACCTGTCCATTAATAAGTAAAGAGACATTTTTTCAAACTGTTTGTTGTATACATCTCCTATTTAGCCCTAAAGGCTTCACCTTGATGCAGCTGCCACAACGTTACATGCAGTGTCGGACTGGGGCATGTAGGGCCCACCAGTAAAATTTATTTTGGGGGCCCACCGTACGGATACATTCGAATATAATAAATAATTTAACAAGTTTTTTATATTAACATAGGCTGGTTGAGGTGCTGTACATTAAATATATATGTATGTAGTGCAGTAAGTCTACTGTGTTATGTGCCACTTGTGCTGGGGGTGGGAGACTAGGAGCCACCCTTGCTCAGGGGCCCACCGGGGGATTCACCTGCTGTGGGCCAGTCTGAGCCTAGTTACATGTATAATTCTCTTGCTTTTGTATAAGTTTCCACCTCAGCATTGTAGAAGCATCTGTGCTCAGGACAGGATAGTAACTATATATCGCCGGGGAGACTACTTTTTCTCAAAAATCAACATTTTGTACAATCATATTGTATGAGTAAGGTAAGTAGGAAAAGAAAACACAGTCCAGAACTTTGAGTTAAGGAAAGTAGTTTTATCAGCTTCACAGGGAATTCCCACTGAGCTCTGAACCTGTAGGTTCACAAGCAGACATATCAGAGAAAGCAGGTGTACAGATATCAACCAACTGAGAAGAAACTGGGCTGGTGTAGAGATACATATCTAATCTGATTCTTCCCATGGCAAAGGTGCACATATGCTTTAAAGAGCATCTGTCACTAGGAAATTCACTGTTAAGCCACATGCAAAGTCGGCCTTTAATATTGCAGTGACCCACTGGATCACCGCTAAAGGGGTTAATGTTGTGGTTCTTGGTAAAGGGTTAATACTGTAAAATGTCTACTGCTATGCTAACTGTGAACTATGCACAATGTATACTAAAAGGCTGTGTACAGGTAGCAAATAGTTAAACTGGTAGCTCTTAAAGGGCTTCTGTCACCCCACTAAACAGTTGTTTTTTTTTGCGTGTACTTATAATCCCTATACTGCGATTTATCCATACATAATGTGATTAATCATTTTGATTCAGTAGATTCTGCTAAAAACGTACTTTTATAATATGTAAATTACCTGTCTACCAGCAAGTAGGGCGGCTACTTGCTGGTAGCAGCCGCATCCTCCTATCATAATGACGCCCCCTCCTCATGTTGATTGACAGGGCCAGCGAACGGGATCTTTCTCTGCTGGCCCTGTTTTCATTCAAAATCTGGCGCCTGCGCCGTAACGGTATTCAATCAGCGCAGGTGCACTGAGAGTCGGACGTTCACTCGGCCGCTTCATCCTCATTGCGCCTGCGCCATGACGTCACATCTACACCCGGCGCAGGCGCATTGAGGAAGGAGCAGCCTCCTCTCAGTGCGCCTGCGCCGACTGAAGACAGGTACGGCGCAGGCGCCAGATTTTGAATGCAAACAGGGCCAGCAGAGAAAGATCCCGTTCGCTGGCCCTGTCAATCAACATGCGGAGGGGGCGTCATTATGATAGGAGGATGCGGCTGCTACCAGCAAGTAGCCGCCCTACTTGCTGGTAGACAGGTAATTTACATATTATAAAAGTACGTTTTTAGCAGAATCTACTGAACCAAAATGATTAATCACATTATGTATGGATAAATCGCAGTATAGGGATTATAAGTACACAAAAAAAAAAAAACAGTTTAGTGGGGTGACAGAAGCCCTTTAAGTGTAGCTGCTGGGAGACAAGCTGGCCCTGCCCCGCTGTTTAGAGGATCTGCTAGTGAGCAAGATAGAGAAAAGGCCTGTTTGTTTTTTGATGAAACTATGTAGGTCTAAAGGGACTCTTTCTCCAGGAAAACACCATTACTGAGAGTGGAAGGCTGCCAGGAAAGCACCTCTACTAAGGATTATCGTCTGAGAGAAGGAAGCATTGAATTACTGCTGAAGGTAACGCATGCTTCTTGCTTTGAAATTTGCTGCATGTGGTTAGGGCTAAATGCTTCTGGCAGCTGCAACACTACTGAGATGGACTGGCCATCCGATCTAGGACTGCACCCTGCATATTGGTCATTTCCGGAAATAAATAATTTTATTGAGTGTTTGCATGCCGGTAGTTATTTGAGAAGATTGCTAGAACCTATAGAAAGAGGCTCAAGGAGGAACATCATTTCAGCCACCTTTTGTATGCAGCGTTTGGGAAAAGCATACCCTGTGAGATACCACCGAACTGTGCCTACTGCTTGTATTTGTACTGCAACCTTCATCATCTGTTCAGTAAATAGAGAATTGATTTCTTATAGATCTAGATGGCCTGGTCATTGGTCTCCATGTCCAACCACCAGATCTTCCCTTGCTCTCCTGCCTTGCATCCTGCGAGCCGTCAGTCTAACATCAACGGCACCCCAGCCACCACCAGGCATCAGATAGCCAAAGTTCAGGGTGGGCCCCGAGGGGAAGCAGGGTTCACTGCTTGCGCGGTCTGAGGGACAGTTGGAGTATAATCAGCCAACGGAAGGCAATATGGGGCAATCATCATCTACCTCATAGGGATTTTGGCTTCTTCTAGATTATAACTTGAGAATTATAGGTTGGATGTGAAGGTCTTGAACGTCTTGTCAGTAGTGCTGAGCGTGAATATTCGAATAGCGAATTTTAATCGTGAATATCGGCAATTTGAGAACTCACAAATATTTAGAATATAGCGCTATATATTTGTAAATTCTAATATATATATTTTTTTTTTTCCACAGTACACATGATCCCTCCCTGCTTCTAGCTTGTGGGCCAATAAGAAGGCTGCAAAAGCTTAGCAACTTTCCTAGCAACCAATAGGAAAGTTGCCTACCCCTTACTATATAAGAGAACCTCCCCAGCAGCCATATTGTGCTGTTTCATGCAGTTGTGAGAGAGAGAGAGAGAGAGAGGAGTGTGATCTTTGTGCTGAATTCCTGTGACTTCTGATACCTCATATATATAATCCAGATAGTGTTAGATAGTGTAGGTTAGTGAGTGAATAGTGCAGCTGATAGGTCCTAGTGTAGGGTGTTAGGGACATTATATAGTTAGCTCATATATATAATCCAGATAGTTATTGGTAGATAGTCAGTGTAGGTTAGTGAGTGAATAGTATAGCTGATAGGGTCCAGTGCAGGGTTTTAGGTACATTAGTTAGGTAGCTAATATATATTATCCAGATAGTTAGTTTTAGGATTTTGTGTGGGTAGTGATTAGTGTCATTGTCTTTTATCTTTGAAAAAAAAAGTATTTTTCTGTGTTTTAGGGTTAGTTTTTTAGGGTTTCGTGTGGGTACTGATTAGTGTCGTCGTCTTTTGTCTGTGAAAAAAAAAATAAACAACCAAAAAAAGTATTTTTCTGTGTTTTAGGGTTTCGTAAGGGTAGTGATTAGTGTCAGCGTCTAATTTCTGTGAGAAAAAAAAATGTTTTTTCGGTGTTTTAGGGTTAGTGTTTTAGGGTTTCGTGTGGGTAGTGGTTAGTGTCAGTGTCTTTTTTCTGTGAAAAAAAACAACAAAAAATATTTTTCTGTGTTTTAGGTTTTCGTGTATATTTTATTTTACCTTTTTTGCTCCATTGTCCCCAACGCAATAAAGTTTATTATTTTCCTTATATATTTTTTTGTATATAAAAACAGATCATAAGTGCACGTGGGCGTGCCGGCAGCCGTGGTTGTGGTAGGGGAGTTGGTTCCAGTACTGGACCGCTGCCAGCATGGGGCCGCTCCTCTACCCACAAAGGGGCGGGCGCAGGTGGCAGGGGCGTCTGCCTCATCCGTGATTTTTTTTGAGCGCTCCTCCCCCCCCGGCTCTGAGCAGCAGCAGATCTCCACCTCCTGCAGGACCAGCCCTCAGCCCCCAAGAATCGACCCTGATGCTGTTTGACAGCGACAGTGAGAGGGACATCTTGGGGGTGGTAATGCAGGAGAGTGAGCTAGAGCTTGGTCCGGATGCTCAGGATCTTTTGGAAGGGATGCAGGAGGAGGAGGAGGAGGGGGTACCGCCTGTCAGTACCCCAGTGACATCCCTTCCAACTGGTCGTTTCAGCCACAGAACCCCCTGCACCTAGGGGACAGCGGAGCCAGGTCAGGGTCAGTCCACGTCTGCTGTTCTCCTCAGTCAACCACTGGTTGACCTTGGGTCTGAGATTACAGAGGATGGAGAGAAGGGTGACTTAGAATGGGTGCCACCTCCCATGACAGCAGCACTGATGAGGAAGGTAGGCACCCAAGGCAAACGGTGCGCCAGGTCACCAGGGAGCCCAGTGGCAGGGTCTCCACTGGTAATGGCAGCAGGAGGCAGAAGCAGCAGCAGGTGCGGCAGCATCAGCAGGTGCCGCCTCCAACTGTGCGCACCGAGCCCGAACAGGCACAAGCCAGCACCACCCCATCTGACAGGAGGTCGGTGCGTAAGTCGCCTGTTTGGGCTTACTTCACCCTGGCAGCAGACAATGTGACAATTGCCATATGTCAGCTGTGCCATGCCAGGGTGAGGAGAGAGAGGTCTGTTGCTCGGCTGGGTACCACTGCCCTTACCCAGCACCTGAGAGTCAACCACTGGCGGGAGTGGGAAGAGATGCAGGGTGGTCGCAGCTCCTGCCACTGTCCTTCAGCCACCCCACCCCCTTCCAACAATGCATTCCCACTCCCCCACTTCCTTTCCTAGAGGTACTGGTCCCGGCAGCCAGACATCTGCCTCCTCTGCACCCTCCTCTATCACCTCCACTCCCTCCTCTATCACCTCCACTGCCGTCCGTCGCCACCCGTTGGTTGCTGATGCATTTGAACGCACCGCGCCCTATGCCCCCGGGGACCGATGCGCGTGTTCACTCAATGGGCTCCTGGCAAGAGTTATCACTAGAGTTGAGCGAACACCTGGATGTTTGGGTTCGAGAAGTTCGGCCGAACTTCCCGAAAATGTTCGGGTTCGGGATCCGAACTCGACCCGAACTTCGCCCCGAACCCCATTGAAGTCAATGGGGATCCGAACTTTTCGGCACTAAAAAGGCTGTAAAATAGCCCAGGAAAGGGCTAGAGGGCTGCAAAAGGCAGAAAAATGTAGGTAAATCCCCTGCAAACAAATATGCATAGGGAAATGAATTAAAATGAAAGAAAATAAATAAAAATTAACCAATATCAATTGGAGAGAGGTCTCATAGCAGAAAATCAGGCTTCATGTCACCCACCACTGGAACAGGCCACTGTCAGATATTTAGGCCCCGGCACCCAGACAGAGGAGAGAGGTCCCATAGCAGAGAATCAGGCTTCATGTCACCCACCACTGGAACAGGCCACTGTCAGATATTTTTAGGCCCCGGCACCCAGACAGAGGAAAGAGGTCCCATAGCAGAGAATCAGGCTTCATGTCATAGCAGAGAATCAGGCTTCATGTCACCCACCACTGGAACAGGCCACTGTCAGATATTTTTAGGCCCCGGCACCCAGACAGAGGAGAGGTTCATTCAACTTTGGGTTGCCCCGCAATATAATGGTAAAATTAAAAAAAGAGGATTGAATGAAGAAGTGCCCTGGAGTACAAGAATATATGGTTAAGAGGAGGTAGTTATAAATGTCTAATCTGCACAAGGGATGGACAGGTCCTGTGGGATCCATGCCTGGTTCATTTTTATGAATGTCAGCTTGTCCACATTGGCTGTAGACAGGCGGCTGCGTTTTTCTGTAATGATGCCCCCTGCCGTGCTGAATACATGTCCAGACAAAACGCTGGCCGCCGGGCAGGCCAGCACCTCCAAGGCATAAAAGGCTAGCTCTGGTCACGTGGACAATTTGGAGACCCAGAAGTTGAATGGGGCCGAACCATCAGTCAGTACATGGAGGGGTGTGCACACGTACTGTTCCACCATGTTAGTGAAATGTTGCCTCCTGCTAACACGTTCCGTATCAGGTGGTGGTGCAGTTAGCTGTGGCGTGGTGACAAAACTTTTCCACATCTCTGCCATGCTAACCCTGCCCTCAGAGGAGCTGGCCGTGACACAGCTGCGTTGGCGACCTCTTGCTCCTCCTCTGCCTTCGCCTTGGGCTTCCACTTGTTCCCCTGTGACATTTGGGAATGCTCTCAGTAGCGCGTCTACCAACGTGCGCTTGTACTCGCGCATCTTCCTATCACGCTCCAGTGCAGGAAGTAAGGTGGGCACATTGTCTTTGTACCGGGGATCCAGCAGGGTGGTAACCCAGTAGTCCGCACACGTTAAAATGTGGGCAACTCTGCTGTCATTGCGCAGGCACTGCAGCATGTAGTCGCTCAATGTGTGCCAGGCTGCCCAGAGGTAAGGACAAGCTGTCCTCTGTGGGAGACGTATCGTCATCGTCCTCCCTTTCCCCCCAGGCATGCACCAGTGATGGGCCCGAGCTGCGTTGGATGCCACCCCGCTGTGAACCTGCTTCATCCTCATCCTATTCCACCTCCTCCTCGTCCTCCGGTAGTGGGCCCTGTCTGGCCACATTTGTACCTGGCCTCTGCTGTTGCAAAAAACCTCCCTCTGAGTCACTTCTAAGAGACTGTCCTGAAAGTGCTAAAAATGACCCCTCTTCCTCCTCCTCCTGGGCCACCTCCTCTTCCATTATCGCCCTAAGTGTTTTCTCAAGGAGACATAGAAGTGGTATTGTAACGCTGATAACGGCATCATCGCCACTGGCCATGTTGGTGGAGTACTCGAAACAGCGCAACAGGGCACACAGGCCTCGCATGGAGGCCCAGTCATTGGTGGTGAAGTGGTGCTGTTCCGCAGTGCGACTCACCCGTGCGTGCTGCAGCTAAAACTCCACTAAGGCCTGCTGCTGCTCGCACAGTCTGTCCAGCATGTGCAAGGTGGAGTTCCACCTGGTGGGCACGTCGCATTTGTGGCGGTGAGCGGGAAGGCCGAAGTTACGCTGTAGCGCAGACAGGCGAGCAGCGGCAGGATGTGAACGCCGGAAGTACGCACAGACGGCCCGCACTTTATGCAGCAGCTCTGACATGTCGGGGTAGTTGTGAATGAACTTCTGCACCACCAAATTCGGCACATGCGCCAGGCAAGGGATGTGCGTCAAACCGGCTAGTCCCAGAGCTGCGACGAGATTTCACCCATTATCGCACACCACCAGGCCGGGCTTGAGGCTCACCGGCAGCAACCACTCGTCGGTCTGTTGTTCAATACCCCGCCACAACTCCTGCGCGGTGTGGGGCCTGTCCCCCAAACATATGAGTTTCCGAATGGCCTGCTGACGTTTATCCCTGGCTGTGCTGAAGTTGGTGGTGAAGGTGTGTGGCTGACGGGGTGGCACCCAACGCAGCTCGGGCCCATCACTGGTGCAGGATGAGCAGGTGGAAGAAGAGGAGGAGGAAGCCGAGTAGGAGGAGGAGGCTACAGGAGGCAAAGAATGTTGCCCTGCGATCCTTGGTGGCGGAATGACGTGCGCCAAAGAGCTCTCCGCCTGGGGCCCAGCCGCCACTACATTTACCCAGTGTGCAGTTAGGGAGATATAGCCTCCCTGGCCGTGCTTACTGGTCCACGTATCTGTGGTTAGGTGGACCTTGCCACAGATGGTGTTGCGCAGTGCACACTTGATTTTATCGGATACTTGGTTGTGCAGGGAAGGCACGGCTCACTTGGAGAAGTAGTGGCGGCTGGGAACAACATACTGTGGGACAGCAAGCGACATGAGCTGTTTGAAGCTGTCTGTGTCCACCAGCCTGAATGACAGCATTTCATAGGCCAGTAGTTTAGAAATGCTGGCATTCAGGGCCAGGGATCGAGGGTGGCTAGATGGGAATTTACGCTTTCTCTCAAATGTTTGTGAGAGTTTGTGAGAGCTGCCGTGTGACATGGTGGAGATGCTTGGTGACGGAGGTGGTGGTGTTGGTGGTACATCCTCTGTTTACTGGGCGGCAGATGCCAACGTTTCTCCAGAGGCGGAGGAAGAGGCAGAGGCAGCAGCAGAAGAGGTAGCAGGTGGAGCCTGGACCAGCAGACATGGGCAGGGATGATACATCAGTTTTACAACCCATTGGGTGTCCCTCCGAGGTGCCGGGGAGCGATCATCAGATGTGGCAGCATCTCAGTTTGTGGTGCCGCCCCGAAGTGTCCAGGGGAGAACTGATGCTCTCCCTCAAGCCACTGTCTCCACCGCTGCTGAGCCCCCATAGCTACGCAAGTGTGGGGCACGTCCGCTGCCACGCCGTGCTCCAGCTTGTTAGCTTAGGGGAACGGAGACACACTGGACCTGATGTGCTGGACCCTCAAGAAAATTAAGGAGAGGGATGATGTTTGGTTGGCCACCATTTTTGACCCTCGCTGCAAGTGGAAACTGGAGCAGTTCATCCCAGCCAGCCCGTTAGTGTTGAGCGCGAATATTCGAAAAGCAAATTTTTATCGCGAATATCGGCACTTCGAGAATTTGCGAATATTTTGAATATAGTGCTATATATTCGTAATGACGAATATTATTATTATTATTTTTTTTTACACAGCACACATCAGGTGATCATCCCTCCCTTCTTCTAGCTTGTGGGCCAATGAGAAGGCTTTGTCACAGCTTAGCAACATCCCTAGCAACCAATAGAAAACTTGCCTGCCCCTTACTATACAAGTTGCACATATTGCTAAAAAATATGCGCATCATTAATTGCCTAAAATTCGCAGGTGCAAATGTGTTGGAGCACTCTATCTGCATAAAGCTATTCTAATGTTCTGCCGTGTCAACCATTTTCTCCAGTCTCAGGAAACTTATACCAGCTTTAAAAATGTAGCATAAGTGACCCATGCCTGTATTTTACACGCATTATGCAAATATTGCATTGTCGATTTTCGCAATCAAAAATATAATCTCGAATTCACAAATATATGATGAATATTCTACTAAATATTCACTAAATATCACAAATTAGTATATTGCCCCTACCACTCATCACTAATGCCCGTATGAATAACCTGCGGGCCTGTCTGATAATCCAGCTGGAACAGTCAAATCCTCAGCCTCACGCTTCAGTTCTCCCCGCCCATCTCACCCAGCAGGTGGCTGGCCCAAACAGCTCCAGCTGAGTAGATAATCTTATGGGTGAGATGAGGTTGTTCTACCAGTCTGCGCGATCCAGTAGCAGCAGCAGCAGTCGTCACCACCAGCGGCTGGCCCGCATGGTGACAGACTACATGGGGTCTATCGGTGCTTACGACAGCATGAGCACCGACGACCCCATGGAGTACTAGGTTGCCAGGCTGGACACCTGCTGTGAGCTCGCTCAGTATGCGCTGGAAGTACTGTCTTGCCCCCCATCCAGCGTACTGTATGAGCGGACATTCAGTGTGGCAGGAGGGGTGGTCACCGACAAGGGGACCCATCTGTCCACTGACTCTGTGGACAGACTGACATTTATCAGCAGCGACAAAGATGAAGCAATGCTGCATTCGTTTTGTGAGGTAAGTTTACCGGCTGTTCGATGTAACTCGAGAACACATGGTGCCTTCAAAACAGACTCCAAACTCCGATCTGCTGGATGACAGTGTAGGTGCTCCCCGGTGCCTGTTAGCCCCTTCCTGGGGAAGTCTGCCCCGGGCTGTGTGACACTACCCAGTGTGTAGCCAAGCCTCCTGGGAACACATTCCTGCTGAAAACAAAGAACCTGCTGCTGTCTGTTCCTGCTGAGTTGACCGAGCTATGTGCAGGCCTTAGACTCGACCATTAAGATGTACCTGCTGCTGCTGTCTGTTCTGATCATGTTAAGTAATGTGTAGGTTTTATACTCCACCGTTACCTTTATCTGCTGCTGCTGTCTGTCTTGATTTTGATGAGTTATGTGTCGGCCTTGTCCTACGGCATTACCATTTCCCTGCTGCTGTCTGTTCTGTTCCTGCTGAGTTAGGGCCAGCTATGTTTATGCCTTATACTACAGCGCTACCATTTGCCTGCTGCTGTCTGTTCTGTTCTTGCTGATTTACACCCAAATATGTGTACGCCTGACACTACAGCGTTACCATTTTCAAGCTGTTGCTATCTATCCTGATATTACTGAGTTAGGCCTAGCTATGTGTAGCCCTATACTGTAACGTTACCATTTCCCTGCTGCTGTCTGTTCTATTCCTGCTGATTTATGCCCAAATATGTGTATGCTTTACACTACAGCATTACCATTTACCTGCTGCAGTCTGTCCTGCTCCTGCTGAGTTTGGTCTAGCTAGGTGTAGGCCTTATACTATACCCTTAACAATTACCTGCTGCTGCTGTCTGTCCTGATCCTGCTGAGGACTCCCATCATGGACCACTTATTCGCCCTTTGACTTTATCAACTATCGAGTATTAGAATTCTCTTAAACTGGTGTGCATGCTACACTTTTTGCGCAATTGCTATGTTCATTATATATTGTCAATATTTGCACACATATATATTGTGAGGCAGTGACAGGCCTCACGGCTGCTAGGGGAGAGATATGGCAGGAGTTTCCATTTCTTCGCTGTCAATCAGCAGGTCAGAGGCCGCACCAGGTGGAACAATCAGTCTGGGATAAGAGCCCAGTCCACACTGTTAGGGGGAGGAAGAGTCTGTGTGCAGCAGAGGCCTGGGAAGGCTCTGTACAAGTGGGCTCAGCTGAGCTGGCTGAGGGGCCACGGGGCTATGTGTTAGCCTGAACTTTGGGGGACTCCGCGAGGTCTTGGAATCGACGGTCGCTAGGCCAGAGTCAGGAGGACTTCTGGGCCACAATCCCCCAAAAGGTACTGGACTTTGTTACAGCCTGGAAGTGCTGGATTGTTAGGCTGGGAAAAGCCGCATGTTCTTCCCATGTGTGAACGGGGCTTTCAGTGAGGTAGGGAGTCCTCATGTTTAGTTTGAGCCCAGCCGGGCAGGTGTTTTATTTGTATTGTTTGTTTTGCTGAGGTGCCAAATAAAAGCAACCCTGTGGTCGATGAAGATCATTGTGAGAATGACCCCTGAATAAGAGGCGGTCCCTTACAATATATATATATATATATATATATATATACTTTTTTATAAAATACAATCATGCGGTGTTACGTTCATTCACCCAAAAACTTTTTTTGATTTATTTTATTTTTTCTGTTATAATTTTGCTTTACTTGGATTTTGGGCGGCCCTGGTGTGGTTCTTACTAAAACTAGGTGGGACCACATGTGGGCTTCCCTTTTCAAAAGGTCTTGTGCAGTTCACATTGTACAGGACTGATGAGGACCCTAATTACATTTTAATTATTTTATTATTTTCTTGTTTGTTTTAATCAGGATTTAGGTTCGAACATAGTGTTGTCTGTGGTCCTAAACAGGATGCCTGACTTCCATGTTGACCTCTCCACATAGTTGGGTGTGACTGGCGTTATACTCATCCGTGTGGTAATCCTTTTTTGGGAATGGAGCGTTATTGCCACATGTATAAATCTACGGATGTAGCAGGGCTAACACACATGCCTTATGAGACATGTTATCTTAACTAAATGCGTTAGGCAATTGCTTTTCAATGGCTTTTGTTTTAAGATAATGCGATGAGTTAAGAAATTTGAGTTAACCACTTCCCATCTGGGCCCTTTGCCCCCTTCCTGACCAGGCCAAATTTTGCAAAACTGACATATCTCACTTTATGTGGTAATAACTTTGGAACGCCTTTATTTATCCAAGTCATTCAGAGATTGTTTTCTCGTGACACATTGTACTTCATGATAGTCATAAATTTGAGTCAAAATATTTCACCTTTATTTATGAAAAAATCCCAAATTTACCCAAAAATTTGAAAAATTCGCAATTTTCTAAATTTCAATTTCTCTGCTTTTAAAACAGAAAGTGATACCTCATAAAATATTTATTATTTAACATTCCCCATATGTCTACTTTATGTTGGCATCATTTTGGAAATGTCATTTTTTTTTTTTAGGACGTTAGAAGGCTTAGAAGTTTAGAAGCAATTCTTCAAATTTTTAAGAAAATTGCCAAAACCCACTTTATAAGGACCAGTTCAGGTCTGAAGTCACTTTGTGGGGCCTACATAGTGGATACCCCCATAAATGACCCCATTGTAGAAACTACACCCCTCAAGGTATTCAAAACCGATTTTACAAACTTTGTTAACTCTTTAGGCGTTCCACAAGAATTAAAGGAAAATGGAGATCAAATTTTTAAATTTCACTTTTTTGGCAGATTTTCCATTTTAATCAATTTTTTTCTTTAACACATTGATGGTTAACAGCCAAACAAAACTCAATATTTATTACCCAGATTCTGCGGTTTACAGAAACACCCCACATGTGGTCGTAAACTGCTATATGGGCACACGGCAGGGCGCAGAAGGAAAGGAACTCCACATGGTTTTTAGATGCCATGTCCCATTTGAAGCCCCCTGATGCACCCTTACTGTAGAAACTCCCAAGAAGTGACCCCATTTTGGAAACTAGGGGATAAGGTGCCAGTTTTATTAGTACTATTTTTGGGTACATATGATTTTTTGATCATTCATTATAACACTTTATGGGGCAAGGTGACCAAAAAATTGGTTGTTTTAGCACAGTTTCTATTTATTTATTTTTACAGCGTTCACCTGAGGGGTTCAGTCAAGTGACATTTTTATAGAGCAGATTGTTACGGACGTGGCAATACCTAATATGTATACTTTTTTTTATTTGTTTCACTTTAACACAATAATAGCATTTTTGAAACCAAAAAAATGATGTTTTAGTGTCTCCATGTTCTAAGAGCTATAGTTTTTTTATTTTTTAAAGGATATTCTTATGTAGGGGCTCATTTTTTGCGGGATGAGGTGACGGATTTATTGGTACCATTTTGTGGGACATACGCGTTTTTGATCACTTAGTGTTGCACCTTTTGTGATGCAAGGTGACAAAAATTGCTTGTTTTGACACAGTTTTTTTTATTATTTTTTTACGGTGTTCACCCGAGGGGTTAGGTCATGTGATATTTTTATAGAGCTGGTTTTTACGGACGCGGCAATACTAAATATGTCTATTTAATTTTTTCTATTTTTAATTTTTTTTTTTATTCCTTACTTGGGATTTTTTTTTTTTTTACATGTGAAACTTTTTTTTATTTTATTTTTTCAACCCTTTATTTTTTTATTTTTTTTATTTTACACTTTTCGTCCCCCATAAGGTCATACAAGACCTCTGGGGGACATTTACTTCACTTTTTTTTTTTTTTTTCACTGTTGATTTCTCCTGTAACTGGGGCTGACATAGTAGCCCCAGTTACAGGACAAATGCACCCCTATAGAGGCTGTACAGCAGCAATCCTGCGCTGTACAGCCTCACAGCAGGGCTGATCGAGGTCTCTGAGAGACCTCACACAGCTCCTGCACTTTCCGGTCACGGCGGTCACATGACCGCCGGGCCGGAACAGGAAGCGCACAGCGCTGTGTCTGCAGCGATCGTGAAGGCAGGGACACCTGGGCACTGTCCCTGCCTTGTCTTAGGGTTGCCCTGCTGTCACTGACAGCGGGCAACCCGATCAGCAGCTGCACGATTAGCGTGCAGCTGCTATTTCTGACAGGACGTTTTAAAACGTGCTGTCAGAAATAGACGTCCACCCATAGGACGTTTATATCCTATGGGCGGACGTGAGGCGGTTAAGAGTGTGTGTGTTACCCCCTGCTGCATCTGTATGTATACAGTCAGGTCCAGTAAGTCTCATTGCTTGAGAATGGTCCCAGTAAGCGGACCGAAATGTTGCATAGGTGAATAAAGGATTCCACTTTTTTCTTCACCATCGGATGTGCTGCGGTGTCATTTATTTATTTTACATTTCTTGTGGGCTTTACAATCTTAAAAATCCTTTCAAATACAAAAATGGCAAAGGAATATATTGCAATTTGTATGCATGGGAACACATTCCTGCTGCCAACAAAGAACATACTGCTGTCAGAGGTGTATACTTTTTTATTTTGGGGTTGCCCCGGTCTGGCATGGGCCCATTCCTGGGAACATGCTCTTTCTACAAACAAAGAACTGGCTCCAGTCTGTTCTGACTGAGTTTGTCCCAGCTATGTCTAGGCCTTATACTACACATTACCATTTACCTGCTGTTGTCTGTCCTGATGAGTGTGGTGGAGCTATGTGTAGGCCTTATACTACACCATTACCATTTACCTACTGATGTCTGTCCAGATAAGTTTGGGTGAGCTATGTGTAGGCCTTATACTACACCTTTTACCATGTACCTGCTGCTGCTACTGTCTGTCCTGATCCTGTTCAGTTTTGTGTAGTTCGTTTACTCCACCATTACCTTTACCTGCTGCTGCTGTCTGTCCTTATCCAGATGAGTTTGCCCCAGGACTAAAGGGGCCTTCCTGCAATCTTATAGGTTAAAATGATTGAAAAACATAACAATATCTAAAAATGAAAACACACGTTAGAACGTAAAGAAATATTTATTAACAATGTTGATGAACAAATATGCCTTTAAGGCAATTTTTTTTAGTTGTTTATGGAGTTCCAGAAACTTCTGGAATCCCTTACGGTGCAGCTCCTCCAGCTGATGCACCTTCCTATCCAGATGCCGCTGCTGCTGATGTAACCTCCGTAGCTGCTCCCATATTATATTTTGCTGGGCGCTGATCTCCAGCATTGCACTTTGGTCGGCCTGCAGCAGCTGCATAATTTTAGGAGTAAAAAAAATTATTTAATTACTTTCAATTAAGATTAAGAGGCAATTAGTGCATTGTGTGTAGTATTTGTTTCAGAACTGATGATTTACATTACAATTTGTTAGTTAATGATATTTATGATGATTATATAGTTTGTTAGATAGTGATAGTTCAGTATAGTATAATGTTATTTAGTTGGTTATTTAGTGCTAGTTCAGTACAGTATAATTGTATTTAGTTGGTTAGTTTGTAGATTACATAGTTAGTGTCCAGTATTGTTGTTTTCTATTACTGTAGTGTGTGTTGTCCCCTCATTTTTGGCCCTTTGTTTCTGTATATGTGCACATATTTACCCTCCTGGCAGGGTCTGGTGACAACCTTCTCCTCTTCTTCATCATCAGGAGCTGGGGGGGGGGGGATGCAGCTGCAAAGAGTGAACAGCCTCTTCGGCCTTCACCTTCACAATTTCGCCAACATCAGGTGGAGCATGCTCTTCCTCTTCCTCCTCCTCTTCCAATGCCGAGACCACAACCACCACCATATCCTCTGTAGAAGGCCTGCGCCGTACAGAGTGAACTGGAACCCCTATAATCACACAATGTTTAGAATTTAGACAAACAACTCAGAACTCATAACAAAAGCAAATTTACCCCTTAATGACTGAGCCATTTTTCTCCTTTCTGCCCAGGCCATTTTGAGCAAATCTGACATGTATCACTTTAAAACACTTTTACTTATCCAGGCCATTATGAGATTGTTTTCTTGTCACATATTGTATTTTATGACAATGGAAAAATTCTGTCACAAAATCTCTTTAGTATTTTTTAATAAAATACAAAATTTACCAAATATTTGATCACTTGGTATCACGCGTTTTGTGATGTAAGGTGTCAAAAAAATAGATTTTTAAACACAGTTTTTTTTTTTTTTACGGTGTTCATCTGAGGGGTTAGGTCATGGGATATTTTGATACTGCTAGTTATTACGGACGTGGCGATACCTAATATGTATATATTTTTTGTATTTTATTATTACACTATAATAGCATTTTTTAACCAAAATAAATCATGTTTTAATGTCTCCATATTCTGAGAGCCATATTTGTTTTATTTTTTAGGTAGGGGCTAATTTTTTGCTGGATGAGGTGACGGTTAAATTGGTACTATTTTGGGGCTCATACGCCATTTTAATTGCTTCGTGCTGCACTTTTAGTGATGTAATGTGACAAATCTGCATATAAAGCGATTGGTCTGACATGCATGTGAAATGTAATCAAAAACACTGGTGTAATGTGAAATTACTTACAGTGATCAGGAGTTCTTCCTCACTGTCTCGAAAATTGCTTCCGACCATCTTTTCCAATCGCCTTAAACTTCGGGTAGTTTGAAAACAGTTGCTAGACCATGCCCTTTTTTCCGCATGCTTATTAAGCAAATTTTACATTGCGATTTTATTAAGGAAAAAAAAAGTGAACTAAGATAGCGAATTCGCAAATTCGCAAATTCACAAATATATGACGAATATAGCATTTCAGTAGCATTTTTTATTACAATTCAGCATGTTCTAGGTATGATATTTTATCTTTTTTTCCATAATTGTTTAGAATTTCAAAAAAGGACTTTTAAAAATTGTCACCAAAAATCATGTGAAAGAACTCAATAAATACCCTTGAGATGCATGCCAAGTCAGTCACGCATATCTAAAACAAAAGGTGGCGGCAGAGTGAAGCAGCAGGAAACCTAGAGCAAAACGATGGAACACCCAAGTGAAGACAAAGAGCAGACATGGACTTCAGGAAATTAACTTCTGGTCCCTTCTGATGAAGGCATACCTACCAACATTTACATACCAAATCATGGGGCATTTTAAAAGGATTTTCCAGGTTCTTCAGGATATCATATCAGTGGGGATCCAAGACCAATATTCCTGCCGATCAGCTGTTTTGAGCAGCTGCTGGTGCCAGAAACTATACAGTGGATGTAGCGGGAAGCAGAAGGCTCCATCCACTGTAGGGGCTATGCTGGGGTACTGCACCTCAACTCCAATTCAAGTGCAGCTGCTGTATGCCAATATCCGAAATCTAGACAAAGCATTCTACTTTCAGCTCTATGAACTGGTGCCAGTGGATGCCCAAAACAGCTGATCGTGGGGATGCTGGGTGTCAGTACCCTACTTATCAGATATTGATGATCCATCATCCAGAAACCATTTAAGCTCTACCTCGAATTCAATCATAAAAACCTACAAAATTCTGTAATATACCGATTTTACAGTAATAAAGATACATCGTTTTATAGAGAGAATACACTGCTGGACACTCTGCATTGTAACTACATTGTAACTCTCATTGCGCATATTATTTTTTTTAATCAATGTTTCCTATCTGTCATGCCAGCTTATATAACTTTTCCCCCCTTTGATCCATTTAAGAACAGCTCTCCGCTCTTTGCAGGCATGTTTAACGTTGTTTCAAATACTTGCAAAGATTGATTTTCCAGATGTGCATCAGCACAGGAAATAATTACACTCCTGATCACTTCCAGCTGCCCAAAAGCCTTGCCAGCGTATTCCCAGGAATGAGAGATTGTTTTGTGTTGCAAGAGCGCGGAGAACACTGTAAACCAATAAAGTGTGACTATACATGCTGTAGAAGGTCCGAATTTTTTTTTTTTACTCATTAACTAAATGGAAGCGACGATGAAGCCAATGGCTGTGGCCAAAACTGTGCCAAAAGACTTTAATGGAAAAAAAAAAAAATATATATATATATATATATATATATATATATATATAAAGTATAACAAATTTCAATGTTTCTATTTTTTATTAATTATTTTTAATTAATTAAATAATTGTATTTTTCCACACTATGGCAATAATAGCTTTTATAAAATATGTAAATAAATCACTAAATCTAATATATAATATAATATAACAAATATAAATAATTTACAATGAATTATTTTGTTACTTTTTGTATTATTTTTAATTTTCTACCCATAATAGTTTTAATAAAATAAGTAAAATAAAGTTAAATAAAATTAGAGTTTTTCTAAAGAAACTGACCTGAGAAATGCATTTTGAGATATAACAGCATAAATTATTTCTCAAGATGTAAAACATCTGGTGCTTCGTTCTAAGTTTCCATTCCACCCGCCCTCAAACTCTAATTCTCACCTAGTCTATGTGTACTAAATTATGGACAGCCAGCTAGACAGATACTACACAAGCTTGACAGGTTTTCAATTTCTGTAGCTAATGGCTTTTGTCCAAGGAAAATTATTAAATGTAAATGTAGAAAAGTTTACCCCCAGACAATCAGTCTTAGGAAAAATCTATAACATTTTTTTTGTATGAATTGTAAACATTAACATGAAAATTGGCCTGAATATAATTAAATTCATATGTCCATTAAGTTGTCTTGGCCTGCTCTTAACATCTGTATTTGCTTGAATAAACCTGGGGATTTAAAAGTATTTTGGAATTGAGTCAAGCTGAGGCCTTTATGTGAGAACATAGTAGATTTTAGAGATAGGCAATTATACATGGAACGATTTTTGTCTAAAATGGTTATTTGTTTAGCTGCCAATGGCAACCAATGATGCACTATAGCCAAAAGCATTTACTGCTAAATACCAATACAAAAAGATTAGATATAAATAAAAGTTTTATAAAATATTCTCAATTACGCAAAGGCTATCATTACCTCTTCTACTCCTTTACATCAGTTGTTCCATTTTAATGTTTCATTGGTGGCCCATTCTAGTGATAGTGGCATGTAGAGCTCTGTATGCAGTGTCCATGACCAGATTATCCACACAGTCATCATCTGGCATACTGGACATGTCTCTCTTCTGACCCTGTAGAGAAGATTATCTACTTCCACCATTCCTGATGAAAACCACTCAACCACTGCAAAGTTAGGGTTTGTAGTAAACTTTGCGAGTTTGGGTACCTGCACTCGAACCTGGACTTTTTCACTGAAGTCCGGGTTCGCGTTCAGTGTTTCAGGGGATTTTATTATTTTTTGTTATAACGTAATAGCATTCTTAAGACAGAATGCAAAACAAGTTGGCCATTTAGGGGTTAAAAAAAAAACCCTTACAGTTTAAAACTCCTGGTATCCTCTTGTACTCTGCAAGGCCAGGTTATCCCTCCAGGTCTGATCATGGCAAAAATATATATATAAATATATATATAAATATATATATAAAAGCATAAATAAATATTTACCTTAACCTCTTAGTGACCAGCCTGTTTGAGCCTTACTGACCAAGCGATTCAACATAGTAACATAGTACATAAGGACGAAAAAAGACATTTGTCCATCCAGTTCGGCCTGTCATCCTGCAAGTTGATCCAGAGGAAGGCAGAAAAAAAACTGTGAGGTAGAAGCCAATTTTCCCCACTTTAGGGGAAGAAAAAATTCCTTCCCGACTCTAATCAGGCAATCAGAATAACTCCCTGGATCAACGACCCCTCTCGAGTAGTTATAGCCTGTAATAGTATTACACTCCAGAAATACGTCCAGGCCCCTCTTGAATTCCTTTATTGTACTCACCATCACCACCTCCTCAGGCAGAGAGTTTCATAGTCTCACTGCTCTTACCGTAAATAATCCTCTTCTATGTTTGTGTACAAACCTTCTTTCCTCCAGACGCAGAGGATGTCCCCTCGTCACAGTCACAGTCCTGGGGATAAATAGATAATGGGATAGATCTCTGTACTGACCCCTGATATATTTATACATAGTAATTAGATCTCCCCTCAGTCGTCTTTTTTCCAAAGTAAATAACCCTAATTTTGATAATCTTTCAGGGTACTGCAGTTGCCCCATTCCAGTTATTACTTTAGTTGCCCTCCTCTGGACCCTCTACAGCTCTGCTATGTCTGCCTTGTTCACAGGAGCCCAGAACTGTACACAGTACTCCATGTGTGGTCTGACTAGCGATTTGTAAAGTGGTAGGACTATGTTCTTATCACGGGCATCTATGCCCCTTTTGATGCAACCCATTATCTTATTGGCCTTGGCAGCAGCTGCCTGACACTGGTTTCTGCAGCTTAGTTTGATGTTTATTAAAATTCCTAGGTCCTTTTCCATGTCAGTGTTACCGAGTGTTTTACCATTTAGTATGTACGGGTGACTTGCATTATTCCTTCCCATGTGCATAACTTTACATTTGTCAGTGTTAAACCTCATCTGCCACTTATCTGCCCAAGCCTCCAATCTATCCAGATCCCTCTGTAGCAGTATACTGTCCTCTTCAGTGTTAATTGCTTTACACAGTTTAGTGTCATCTGCGAAAATTAATATTTTACTATGCAAGCTTTCTACAAGATCATTAATAAATATATTGAAGAGAATAGGGCCCAATATTGACCCCTGAGGTACCCCACTAGTGACAGTGACAAAATCTGAGTGTGTACAGTTAATAACCACCCTCTGTTTTCCATCACTCAGCCAGTTACTTACCCACATACAGACGTTTTCTCCCAGTCCGAGCATTCTCATTTTATATACTAACCTTCTATGCAGTACAGTGTCAAATGCTTTGGAGAAGTCCAGAAACACGACATCCATTGATTCGCCGCTGTCAAGTCTAGAACTTACCTCCTCATAGAAACTGATTAAAGTTGAAGCCATGCGGATATGGCGTTATTTGCTTATTTCCGTTGAGATGCCCTAAGATAGCATCACTTAGAAAACCTTCAAACAGTTTACCCACAACAGAAGTTAAACTTACCGGCCTATAGTTTCCAGGCTCTGTTTTTGGACCCTTTTTGAAAATTGGCACCACATTTGCCATGCGCCAATCCTGTGAGACATTCCGTGTTAGTATAGAGTCCGCAAAAATCAGAAATAAGGGTCTGGCTATGACATTACTTAATTCCCTTAGGATACGGGGGTATATGCCATCCGGTCCTCGCGATTGTCGATTTTACTCTTTTTAAGTCGCTGTTGTACTTCTTCCTGGGTCAGACAGGACACTTTTAATGGGGAATTAATTTTTACATTCAGCATTTCATCTGACAGTTTATTTTCCTCAGTGAATACATTGGAGAAAAAAATATTTAACAGCTTTGCTTTCTCCTCATTGCTCTCTGCGACTACCCCCTCATTACTCTTTAAACGGCCGACACCTTATACTTTTTAACATTTATATAATTGAAGAACATTTTAGGGTTAGTTTTACTCTCTTTGGCAATTAATCTCTCGGTCTTTAGTTTGCCCGCTTTTATTAGTTTTTTACATGTTCTATTTTTTCCTTATAGTTTTTCAGTGCTTCCGTGCTACCCTCCTGTTTTAGTGATTTTTATGCTTTCTTTTTGTCATTTATTGCTTTCTTTACAGTTCTATTTATCCACATTGGTTTATTTTTGTTCCTTAACCTTTTATTCCCATACGGTATGTACCTCTCACAATGAGATTTTAGGATGCTTTTAAAGATATCCCATTTTGTGGCTGTATATAACTTTGTCCCAGTTAGTTAGGCCTATGGCCTCTCTTAGGCTACTTTCACACTACCGTTCAGAGCGGGTCCGTCTGATGTCTGCTCAGACGGATCCGCTCCTATAATGCAGACGTTTGTATCCGTTCAGAACGGATCCGTCTGCATTATAACTTAGAAAAAATTCTAAGTGTGAAAGTAGCCTGAACGGATCCGTCCAGACTTTACATTGAAAGTCAATAGGGGACGCATCCGTTTGAAGATTGAGCCATACTGTGTCAACTTCAAACGGATCCGTCCCCATTGACTTACATTGTAAGTCTGGACGGATCCGCTTGCCTCCGCACGGCCAGGCGGACACCCGAACGCTGCAAGCAGCGTTCAGGGGTCCGCTTGCTGAGCGGAGCGGAGGCTGAACGCTGCCAGACTGATGCATTCTAAGCGGATCCGCGTCCACTCAGAATGCATTAGGGCTGGACGGATGCGTTCGGGGCCGCTTGTGAGCCCCTTCAAACTGAGCTCACAAGCGGACACCCGAACGCAGGTGTGAAAGTAGCCTTAGTTGGCTAAATTTAGCTTTTTTGAAGTTTGGTATTTTTGTTCCTCCCTGTAGAAACGCTCTTTTGAATGATAATTGGAAGGTTATTACTTTATGGTTACTATTTCCCAGGTATCCCCCAACCTGCACATCTGTTGTTCTGTCAGGCCTATTGGTTTATTCTAAGTCCAGTATGGCTAGTCGGGTCCTGAACCAGTTGGGAGAGGTAATTGTCTTTGTTTATTGCCAATAACCTGTTTCCTTTATGAGATATACAAGTTTCAGTTTCCCAGTCTATATCTGGGTAATTGAAGTCCCCCATAATAACCACCTCATTATGATTTGCCGCCTTGTCAATCTCGTTTAGTAACAGATTTTCTGTGGACTCTGGTATATTAGGTCGTTTATAGTAAACTCCTATTAGTAATTTTTTTTATTGTTTTTAGCTCCATGTATCTCTACCCACAGTGACTCCACATGTTCATGTCCCTCACTTATATCTTCCCGGAGTGTGGGCTTTAGACAGGACTTTACATAAAGGCATACCCCCCTCTCTCTCCGGTTTTGATGATCCTTTCTAAACAGACTGTAACCTTGTACATTAACTGCCCAGTCATAGCTATCATCCAGCCATGTCTCCTCCTCACACATCACTAATTCCAGTTCCCCAGTTTTATTAGTCAGGCTTCTGGCATTAGTATACATACATTTGAGACGTTTATGTATATTTTTTACCCTACACCTTTCCTTCTGAACTGTTCTAGTCCCTCCTTCCATTCCTCCCCCAGTCCCACTACCTTCCCCCCGGTCTCTGACTGCACTATCTTCCCCTCCCAGTCCCTAGTTTAAACACTCCTCCAACCTTCTAGCCATCTTTTTCCCCAACACACAAAACTTCCCCATTGAGGTGCAGCCCGTCCCTATGATAGAGCCTGTAGCCAATAGAGAAGTCGGCCCTGTTCTCCAGGAACCCAAACCCCTCCTTCCTACACCAGTTCTTGAGCCACTTTTTAATCTCCCGCTGCCTTTCTTGTGTGGTACAGGCAGTATTTCGGAAAATACTACCTTTTGAGGTCCTTGCCCTAAGCTTTTGGCCTAAATCCCTGAAATCATTTTTATGGACTCTCCACCTACCTCTAACTTTGTTATTGGTTCCGATATGGACCATGACCGCTGGATCTTCTCCAGCCCCTCCCAGTAATCCGTCAACCCGATCCGTGATGTGTCGAACTCTAGCGCCAGGAAGACAGCACACTGTTCGGCGATCACGGTCTTTGTGACAGATTGCCCTATCTGTTCCCCTAATAATGGAGTCTCCCACTACCAGCACTTGTCTGCATTTCCCTGCTCTACTGGTTCCCTGCTTACTGGAGCTGACATTCCCCTGACTGGCAGAGGAAGTGTGCCGTCCCTGGACTGACATCCCCCTCATCTGCCAAACATGCAAATTTGTTGGGGTGTGTCAGATCAGGGCTAGCCTCCCTGGCACTCTTCCCTCTACCCCGCTTTCTAACTGTTACCCAGCTAGCTACCTCACTTTCCTCAGCCTCCTCTCTGTCACCCTCCCCCTTATCTACCCCAAAGAGTGCTTGCTCGGTGAGAAGCAAACTTTTTTGCAAATTGTCAATGCCTTCTCAGTGTTGCAACTTGCCCGTTTAGAGACTCGATTTGCAATTCCAAACGGGTAATTTGCTCACATCTTGAACAAAGATATACACCCTCAAACTGCTGTTCCAGGACTGCATACATCATGCAAGATGTGCACTGGACTGCACTGTCAATTGTGCAACACATACTAAATGGGGATTACACCACAAAAGCGAAAAATACAATATAATGTAGTAATAAGAAACTGGCTAATTGCAGTCCCCCACTGAAGTCCCTGAATCTAAAGTCACTTAATCTTAAGTCACACACTTACACAACCACACACCTAATCAACCACACGTCGCGGTCAAACTCGCGTTATATATCTGCTTATATAAATATAAATGAAGCTCACTACAACAGCCTGGTTTGTTTTCCCTCTGGATTCCCTCTTTAAAGGTTCCATTTTGGGGTACACATAACTTACTGATTAATTTTTATTAACTCTTTCTCGGAGCGGGATAGGAAAAAAACAGCAATAATGCTACTAAGTTTTTACATTATAAATTTTGCAAAGTTCATTTTTTGGCTTAATGAAAGAAAAATATTTTTTTGACTAGAACCCTTTAAATTTATTTTTCACCCTTCTCCAGTTACTCCTGAAGCTCTTTTTATTTTATTTAAGTGAATAGAAAAAGGAAATTCTAAATAAACACAGCTGGTGGAAGGCAAAGGTGAAAAAGTTTATGGTCAATAAGACAAAAAAAACACAAGCCTTCAAACAAAATTAGTAAAATGCTCTATTTACATTTGCTATATACAAGTCAATGACTTGAAATCCAACAGGCGTAATTACGTGTAAATGGCAAACCAGCAGAAAATTACATTAATTAGGGCTCATGCACACGACCGTTGTTTTGTGGTCCGTTTTTCACGGATCCGTTGTTCCGCATCTGAGTTTTTTTTTTCTCTGATTTGAGTCTTCTTCCGTTCCATTATTCCACAAAACATATCTGTATGGTTTCCGTATGTGATCCTTTTTTTTGCGGATTGGAAACGGAAACAGTAACTTATTAATCACCAAACACATGAGCAATATGGGCTGGGCATAGCATTTCTACAGTATGGATCCAACTTGAATAGGGCCTCGGACCATAATTTGCGGACAATAATAGGACATGCACTACTTTTTTGCGGAATGGAAATTAGGAAACGGAATGCACACGGAGTACCTTCCGTTGTTTTTGCGGACCCATTGAAGTGAATGGTTCCGCATACGGTCCGCAAAAAAAATGGAACGGAAGCGGATATAAAATATGTTCGTGTGCATGAGCCCTTATAGTAATTTCAGTAAGATTTTGTATATTTTACAATAAAAACACTGGGATGTTTTTGTTTTCATTTTGATATTTCGTTTTATTTTTTCAATCTTTGAAAAATAGGATACAGTATATTCGAAAAATGTATTTTGAGAACTAGATTATTTGTTATTGTAAAAATGTTTTCGATTTTCTTTAAGTAAATATTTTATAAAGTTAAGATTCCTCTTATTTAATATTCAAAATATTTTTGAAAGTTTTAGAATAACTGAGTATTTTATAATTACGACTCAAAAAAACGTAAGGGAATTTCAAAGAGAAAAATTGCAAATTTTTAAAAAATATTGTTGAAGACACTAAGGAATTTAGAGCATATAGATTACCCGTAGTATTTGACATTTATCAAATATGTAGATATCATTAATAGGGATGAGTGGACCGGTGGATGTTCGGATTCAACAGCTTTGGCCGAACTTGATCCCAAACCCCGAACCCCATTGAAGTCAATGTGAAACCGAACTTTGGTGCTGTAAAATGGCTGTAAAATAGTCATAGAAAGGGCTAGAGGGCTGCAAAAGGAAGCAAAATGGGAGTAAGAGCAGTACAATTTCTCTGCACACAAATGTGGATAGGGGAATTACTTAAAATAACATAGAGTACATCAAAATAAAAAGGTCCAAGTGGAGAAGGAAGTTGAGGAGGCTGTGGACGTTGCGATGTAGGTGGAATAAGCGGAGGAGGCTGAAGTGGTAGCCAACACTGCTTTTGTTTTTTTTTTTTGTTTTTTTTTGTTTAATTCTTTTTTTATTTGTCTGTTAATTCTGTGTGTCAGCTATAGCCATTTTTTGGGATGTAGCTGGTATCCTTCTCTACTCTGCCAATATAGCAAAAAATAATCTTGAATCAGGAGGTGGAGGCCCGAATGTAGAAGAAGGTGGACATGGCGGTGTAGGTAGAAGAGGCGGAGGAGGTAGCCAACACTGTTTTTGTGGGTTTTTTTTTAATTTAATTTTGTTTTTTTGTTTTTTTATTTGGGGAGGCCCCAAAACATTGGGAAATGGCAAACAGAACAAACTGCTCTGGAGTATAACAATGGCTGAGTGCGACCAGTATACTTTTCTATATAATTTGACAGTTTGAAGGTAATCAATCTTTCTGAGCATGTATTGTCACCGACTGATATATCAGTGTTGGAAAAGGGTTTGACATTCTCTCCATGTGCCTCCTTTGATCACTTCACAGCAATAAAAGATTTGCACATCTTCGCCCGCTCACTACTTTTAAAAATATGGCATCACAGGGAGAAGGACCTGGGTACTTTTGCCACTATAGAGGAACAGCAGGCGGTGCAGACTCTGGAGGATTTGTTGTAAGATAGTGAACAGTTCAATTTTGAGGAGACACCATGTTCTATTAAATGGATTATGGTCCTGATTCTGGATAAAAAGCCTTGACAAATTATGTAATATCTAAGACCCTCCACGATGCTTTGATCGTAAAAGAACCTCCAATACCAACACTTTACCTTCTACCGAAGTTTCACAAGAACTCCAAAGTACCTCCAGATGATCAATTCAATTCCGATCGGACAGTTTATATGCACTCATAGGATATGATCCACAGATCAGATGTTTGAGCGACAGGCAGATGACTTTAAGCAGCAGTACACAAGTCGTGGGTATGTCCAACGCATTATCAAGAAAGCACATAGTAGAGCACAATTGTGTTCTCGCCATGATCTTCTTTTCTCTGATAAACAAAAGTCAAGTGATAATAAAGTGAGATTTATCATGAATTACCACTCCAGATGGCCTGAGATGAAGGAGTGCTTGAAGAAGTTTTGGATGGTCCTTCTTACGGATTACGGATATATCGCTTCAGTGCCGTCGGTGGTGGCTAAGAGGTCGAAAAATCTGAAAGATCATTTCGTTCGGAGCTGTTACATCAAACAGACCCCTCCTATTTTTCCGGGACTTGGAAAACCAAAATGGGGTTTTGTACCTTGTGGAAGATGCATGGCGTGTTCTAACATGGAAATGGACAGTTTTTTCCATGACTCGACTGGTAAAAAGACCTCCCAAATAACGCATCACTTGACATGCTCTAGTACAGCAGTTGTTTATTACGCTACATGCCCTTGCTCAAAAATCTATGTGAGCCTTACTACCAGAGAGCTGAAAGTCAGAGTACGTGAACATGTTCGGGATATATTATCCGCTGCTGAGGAAAGAGATATAGCAAATTTGAAGCCTGTTGCCAGACATTTTAAACTCCATCATGCTTGTGATTCTAAAGCTTTAAAGGTTTGAGGTATAGACTGTGTCTTGAAAAGCATTCATTGTGGAGATACTTCCAAGAAATTAGCACAGTTGTAGTGCAAATGGATCTGGAAGCTAAACACCTTACATCCACAGGTTTTTTATCTTTCTTGTAGGCCACCTCTGTATTTTGACTTTTCCCGGGTCAACACAAGTCAGGTGGTTTTTATTATGGTTTTATTTTTATCATTCTCTTTTTATTGTATTTTTATCGCACAACCACATTTGTTATTATTTTTTAGGCTATCACTTTGGACTTTTCACTATTTACACACTTTATTGTGTAATTTAATTAGATTTATGCTCCATCCGTTGGTATCATCTAGAGTTGAGCGAACACCTGGATGTTCGGGTTCGAGAAGTTCGGCCGAACTTCCCGGAAATGTTCGGGTTCGGGATCCGAACCCGACCCGAACTTCGTCCCGAACCCGAACCCGAACCCCATTGAAGTCAATGGGGACCCGAACTTTTCTGCACTAAAAAGGCTGTAAAACAGCCCAGGAAAGAGCTAGAGGGCTGCAAAAGGCAGCAACATGTAGGTAAATCCCCTGCAAACAAATGTGGATAGGGAAATGAATTAAAATTAAAATTAAAAAAATAAAAATTAACCAATATCAATTGGACAGAGGTCCCATAGCAGAGAATCTGGCTTCACGTCAGCAGAGAATCAGTCTCTTCATGCCATAGCAAAGAATCTGGCTTCATGTCAGCACAGAATCAGTCTCTTCATGCCATAGCAGAGAATCTGGCTTCATGTCAGCACAGAATCAGTCTTCATGTCATAGCAGAGAATCAGGCTTCACGTCACCCACCACTGGAACAGGCCACTGTCACACATTTAGGCCCCGGCACCCAGACAGAGGAGAGAGGTCCTGTAACAGAGAATCTGGCCTTATGTCAGCACAGAATCTGTCTTCATGTCATAGCAGAGAATCAGGCATCACGTCACCCACCACTGGAACAGGCCACTGTCACACATTTAGGCCCCGGCACCCAGACAGAGGAGAGAGGTCCTGTAACAGAGAATCTGGCCTTATGTCAGCACAGAATCTGTCTTCATGTCATAGCAGAGAATCAGGCATCACGTCACCCACCACTGGAACAGGCCACTGTCACACATTTAGGCCCAGGCACCCAGGCAGAGGAGAGAGGTCCCGTAACAGAGAATCTGGCCTTATGTCAGCACAGAATCTGTCTTCATGTCATAGCAGAGAATCAGGCTTCACGTCACCCACCACTGGAACAGGCCACTGTCACACATTTAGGCCCAGGCAGAGGAGAGAGGTCCCGTAACAGAGAATCTGGCCTTATGTCAGCACAGAATCTGTCTTCATGTCATAGCAGAGAATCAGGCATCACGTCACCCACCACTGGAACAGGCCACTGTCACATATTTAGGCCCAGGCACCAAGTCAGTGGTGTAGTACAGTCGATATGAACCACATGAAGTTTCACCAAATATCCAGTCTGCAGGTTTGCAATAGGGTCATACCAATATACAGGAGCTGCAGCAATGATCACTTGTTAAATATAGTTCCATATATTCATAAGCTGTTAGCAGAGAGTCAGGACATGCTAAATAAACCTCTTCAAATGTGCTATTAGATAACTAAGGAAAGTTTTAACAGACAGAGTCTTTACAGTGGACTCTTCCAGAAAGCCCCCTGTGTATTCTGCTACTTGGTTTGGTCTCCTCAGTGCAGACATTTACTGTGAAGGAGGTAGGATCTCTGTCTAAGTTCTCTAAAGCTAAAGTTCATTTATCTATTGTAAAAAGTTATAATATATACCCATAATAGTTCTGTAGAATGTAAAGAGGTGACTGTATGTTTTTTAGCAGCCTTTAAACTCTGCAGCACATGCTAGGCTGAGTAGATGATGTACAGTTAAAGAGACATGTGTTCTTCCTAAAATGGCTGCAAGACATGCTGTATTCCAGGTCACCCTGCTGCAATATCTTTGTAAATGATTTTCTCTTGTTCATTTTTCTGTATGCTTTGTTATATCCTGTAACATGTATGTGGGAATGTAATATAATGACTGCCTGTTATGATATAGGTGGGCTGGTGACCTGGCTGTATACCACATAGTGGCAGTGTTTCCCTGTTGTATTACAGGCTCCAGCCAAGTGCACTCCACCTCAATAAAGCTTTAAACCACAGAAGACCTGAGTGTCGTCCCTTAGAGTCCACTTAGAGTTTATGCCTGGAGATGCTGGTGACCGAGTGAGTGTGAAAGCTGGAGGTGTCGCAGATGGTGCAAGGAAAAGAGGGTTACATTTGGTGCCGTGATTCGGATGTCATCATTCTGCTCAAAGTGACCAGTGAAGATACCTAAAGTCACCAGTGTGCGAGTTCTGAGGTGATTGTGCCACGGCGGAGCTGCTAGGCGGCAGATTGACCTTATTAGCGGTTTATATCCTCTCAGGAATAGAAGATGAGTGGACGAGCCAGAGCCCGCGGAAGAGCACGTGCCAGGGGGCAGCCCAGCCAAGGACAGCCTGGACAGGAGCAAGAGGCTCAAGAACCTAGACGCATTGAAAGACCCCAGCAGCCACCAGCCGAGCCTTTGCTTGTGGGAAGAGGGCGCCAGAGAGGCCCGCCAGTAGTGGAGAGACCTCCGACTGATGTTCTGCAGCTTTCAGCTGGATTTCAGGACATATCCCTCGGAGAACGGGGTGGCCGCAGGCGTGACTTCCATGACCTTGGAGTGAACACCCGGCAGACCATTGAATAGAAATGTGAGACCTGTTTTTTTTTTGCACTGTGTGACAGGTTAAGGTTTAATCACAGAATCAGACTTCTATCTGCACGGTAGCGTGTGTCTTAGGTTTTTCTGAATGACACTATCAGTACCTTCAATGTAAGATATCCTTTTTGGGATAGATTTCAAGTAGGCCTCAAATACCAGAAACTAGTTATTTTGAGAATGGCAAATTTGGGAATAGTTTTTCAACCCAGAAAAAAAATAGGGCTTTTACGGTCGCTACAAATAACTTGACCAGATAAAACAGTACAGATTTGCTTGAATAGAAATGTGAGACCTGTTTTTTTTTGCACTGTGTGACAGGTTAAGGTTTAATCTCAGAATCAGACTTCTATCTGCACGCTAGCGTGTGTCTTAGGTTTTTCTGAATGACACTATCAGTACCTTCAATGTAAGATATCCTTTTTGGGATAGATTTCAAGTAGGCCTCAAATACCAGAAACTAGTTATTTTGAGAATGGCAAATTTGGGAATAGTTTTTCAACCCAGAAAAAAAATAGTGCTTTTACGGTCGCTACAAATAACTTGACCAGATTAAACAGTACAGAATTGCTTTAATAGAAATGTGAGACCTGTTTTTTTTTGCACTGTGTGACAGGTTAAGGTTTAATCTCAGAATCAGACTTCTATCTGCACGGTAGCGTGTGTCTTAGGTTTTTCTGAATGACACTATCAGTACCTTCAATGTAAGATATCCTTTTTGGGATAGATTTCAAGTAGGCCTCAAATACCAGAAACTAGTTATTTTGAGAATGGCAAATTTGGAAATAGTTTTTCAACCCAGAAAAAAAATAGGGCTTTTACGGTCACTACAAATAACTTGACCAGCTAAAACAGTAGAGATTTGGTTAAATAGAGATGTGAGGCCTGTTTTTTTTTTGCGCTGTGTGACAGGTATAGGTTTAATCACAGAATCAGACTTCTATCAGCACGCTAGCGTGTGTCTTAGGTTTTTCTGAATGACACTATCAGTACCTTCAATGTAAGATATTCTTTTTGGGATAGATTTCAAGTAGGCCTCAAATACCAGAAACTAGTTATTTTGAGAATGGCAAATTTGGGAATAGTTTTTCAACCCAGAAAAAAAAGTGTGCTTTTACGGTCACTACAAATAACTTGACCAGCTAAAACAGTACAGATTTGGTTGAATAGAAATGTCAGGTCTATTTTTTAGGCGCTGGGTGACAGGCTCAACTTCCCCTGATGTAATATATGGCCAAAAAATAACCACACTGTTGATGGTTAAATGCACTTGGGTAACACAGGCTCAGCCGTCACCAGATGTAGTATATGGCCAAAAAATAATCAGACTGTTGATGGTTAAATGCACTTGGGTGACACAGGCTCAGCCTGCACCAGATGTAGTATATGGCCAAAAAATAATCAGACTGTTGATGGTTAAATGCACTTGGGTGACACAGGCTCAGCCTGCACCAGATGTAGTATATGGCCAAAAAATAATCAGACTGTTGATGGTTAAATGCACTTGGGTGACACAGGCTCAGCCTGCAGCTAATGTAGTATATGGCCAAAAAATAATCAGACTGTTGATGGTTAAATGCACTTGGGTGACACAGGCTCAGCCTGCACCAGATGTAGTATATGGCCAAAAAATAATCAGACTGTTGATGGTTAAATGCACTTCGGTGACACAGGCTCAGCCTGCACCAGATGTAGTATATGGCCAAAAAATAACCAGACTGTTGATGGTTAAATGCACTTCGGTGACACAGGCTCAGCCTGCAGCTGATGTAGGATATAGCACAAAATAACCACACTATCGATGGTTAAATACACTTGGTGATAGCTTGTGCTGGCGCACCACAAGTCACAAAATGGCCGCCGATCACCCCAGAAGAAAAGTGATCTAAAAACGCTCTGGGCAGCCTCAAAAAAGTGAGCAAGTCAATAATAGCACTTCAATGATCCACAGCTGCAGATCGATCACAGAATGAAGTCTTTTGGAGGAGTTAATCTGCCTAATCTCGCCCTAACATCGCAGCTGCAACCTCTCCCTACACTGATCATAGCAGAGTGACGTGCGGCGCTACGTGACTCCAGCTTAAATAGAGGCTGGGTCACATGCTGCACTGGCCAATCACAGCCATGCCAATAGTAGGCATGGCTGTGATGGCCTCTTGGGCCAAGTAGTATGACGCTTGTTGATTGGCTGCTTTGCAGCCTTTCAAAAAGCGCCAAGAAAGCGCCGAACACCGAACCCGAACACGGACTTTTATGAAAATGTTCGGGTTCGGGTCCGTGTCACGGACACCCCAAAATTCGGTACGAACCCGAACTATACAGTTCGGGTTCGCTCATCCCTAGTATCATCATGAACTTTTTCTTATATCAATAGCAGGGAAAGGAAGGGAAAGTAGAAAAATAAAAAGGAAAAGAAGTAGGAAAAGGGGAAGGGCGAAGGAGGGTAAGGGAAAAGAGAAAAAGGGAGAAAGAATAATAGCACAGTAATAAGATATAAGTCTTTCACATTTATGGTTTTATTATGCAATTTATTATTGCATTAGGTTATTTTCACATTTGTTTTCACGTCACATTAGGTTATGATTTTTCAACTTTCGTTTACTCAGTGATGGTGTCTAGTATAATTTATTTTTTACTCTTCTATATATATACAGTATATATACAGTACAGACCAAAAGTTTGGACACACCTTCTTATTGAAAGAGTTTTCTTTATTTTCATGACTATGAAAATTGTAGATTCACACTGAAGGCATCAAAACTATGAATTAACACATGTGGAATTATATACATAACAAACAAGTGTGAAACAACTGAAAATATGTCATATTCTAGGTTCTTCAAAGTAGCCACCTTTTGCTTTGATTACTGCTTTGCACACTCTTGGCATTCTCTTGATGAGCTTCAAGAGGTAGTCCCCTGAAATGGTTTTCACTTCACAAGTGTGCCCTGTCAGGTTTAATAAGTGGGATTTCTTGCCTTATAAATGGGGTTGGGACCATCAGTTGCGTTGAGGAGAAGTCAGGTGGATACACAGCTGATAGTCCTACTGAATAGACTGTTAGAATTTGTATTATGGCAAGAAAAAAGCAGCTAACTAAAGAAAAACGAGTGGCCATCATTACTTTAAGAAATGAAGGTCAGTCAGTCAGCCGAAAAATTGGGAAAACTTTGAAAGTAAGGGCTATTTGACCATGAAGGAGAGTGATGGGGTGCTGCGCCAGATGACCTGGCCTCCACAGTCACCGGACCTGAACCCAATCGAGATGGTTTGGGGTGAGCTGGACCGCAGAGTGAAGGCAAAAGGGCCAAAAAGTGCTAAGCATCTCTGGGAACTCCTTCAAGACTGTTGGAAGACCATTTCAGGGGACTATCTCTTGAAGCTCATCAAGAGAATGCCAAGAGTGTGCAAAGCAGTAATCAAAGCAAAAGGTGGCTACTTTGAAGAACCTAGAATATGACATATTTCAGTTGTTTCACACTTGTTTGTTATGTATATAATTCCACATGTGTTAATTCATAGTTTTGATGCCTTCATAGTCATGAAAATAAAGAAAACTCTTTGAATGAGAAGGTGTGTCCAAACTTTTGGTCTGTACTGAATATAAAATTTAAAAAAAGATTTATTTTTTTTACACACATTTTTACATAATTATCATGTTTTGATTGTATTTTATCAATTTGCACAAAAACATGTCACTATTGTTTTTAGCACTGGCTCTATAATTATGCCCTCCTCTCCCCCTCACCCCTCCTCTCCACCCCCTTCCTTTCAATCATGTCATTGTATCTGTTAATATGATTTGTACAATTAATTTTCCTTATCGGTCTGAATTATTTGTGGTTTTTACTATTTGGTATTCTTCTATGTAAATTATGCAATTTATCGTAATTTATTATTATTTACTCGTATTCTCTTTTCCAGACTATATATTTTTTTAATAATGTATTTAATAATCATGAATTTACTGTTATTATCATTATTATTCCAATTGGTTACAATATAACGGTTATTCGCCAGGCCTGCACATGCGCATATTCATCTGATGCGGCCGGCATAGATCTTGTGATGTATACATCGCAGGCTCTGCCTGCGTCATCATGTGACACGTAATGCGGTCACGTGACAGATGTCACGTGACGCCTTCCATCACATTCGTGCGGCCCAAAAGAACCTAAATCAGGTGCTAATAATATATTTATAATTTGGTTTGAGTCACAGGATTGGTGTTTGTGGGTATATAGTGTGTGTCCTCCAGTGATGACGCCACCCCCATACAAAAGTTCGCTGAAAAGCGCGTCGGGTTTTAGCGCCATCCTGGAGGAGACACAGTATGGGTAACTGCTTCTTGTCCAATACAATTTACCGCTGACTGGCTTTTTGCACTTGCACTTTAGTTTTCTCCTTCTTTTGTTTTTGTGGACATATATGAACTGTTCCGACTGGGTTTCTCCTCCAGTAGATGTCGCCTTTTTCCCTGTACCTTACCTGTTTTTAACTTATGTATTGGTCTAATTGATTAATAAAACTTATATTGATTATAAGCGGTCTGGCATCCATTGTATAGGTAGTTTATGCTATTATATCTATGCCATAGGCTTTAACCCATTAGTCCATGTGTGATTAGTGATTAAAGGGCTTCTGTCAACCCCCAAAAGTCATTTTTCATTTTTAGGCTAATTAAAATCCTTATAGTGCGATTATTCAATATATAGTGCTCCTACCTTTTTCTATGCTTTAGTTTCTTTAAAAACCACACTTTTATAATATGTTAATTATCTTGCTACCAGCAAGTAGGGCGGTTACTTGCTGGTAGCCGCCGCATCCTCCTTTCAAAAAAACGCCCCCTCCTCCTGTTGATTGACAGGGCTCTCCTCCTCCGGCTGGCTCTGTCTGCTATTCAAATCACGCTCGCTTCCTCAGCACTTCCTCAGTGCGCCTGCGCCGATGACGTCTTCTCTTTTGGGTTTAGAGGTGACGTCATCGGCGCAGGCGCACTGAGGGAGTGCTGAGGAAGCGAGCGTCCCTCTCTCAGAGCGCCTGCGCCGAATGAAGACACGTAAGGCGCGGGCGCGGGATTTGAATTGCAGACAGGGCCAGCCGGAGGAGGAGAGCGCTCGCTGGCCCTGTCAATCAACAGGAGGAGGGGGTGTTTTTTTGAAAGGAGGATGCGGCGGCTACCAGCAAGTAACCGCCCTACTTGCTGGTAGCAAGGTAATTAACATATTATAAAAGTGCGGTTTGTAAAGAAACTAAGGCATAGAAAAAGGTAGGAGCACTATATAATGAATAATCGCACTATAAGGATTTTACTCTGGCAAAGGTACGGACAAGTCCTGTGGGACCCATGCCTGGTTCATTTTAATGAATGTAAGCTTATCCACGTTGGCTGTGGACAGGTGGATGCACCTGTCCGTGATCACACCCCTTGTCATGCTAAACACACATTCAGACACGTACACTTGCTGCAGGGCAGGCCAGCAACTCATAAAGGGCAAGCTCAGGCCATGTGTCCAATTTGGAGACCCAGAAGTTAAATTGGGCAGACCCATCAGTCAGTACGTGCAGAAGTGTGCAAACGTACTGTTCCACCATGTTGCTAAAACGTTGGCTCCTGCTAAGATGGTCTGTATCCTCTGGTGCTGCTGGATGTTGCGACATGCTGACGAAGCTTTTATACATTTCAGCTATGCTAACCCTCCTTTCTGAGGAGGTGCCGTTGCCTCAGCTGCGTTGGCGACTTCCTCCTCCTCCTTTGCCTCGTGCTTCCACTAAGCCCCCGCTGTCAGGTGGGAACGCCATCAGCAACGCATCTACCAGCGCGCGCTTGTATTCACGTATCTTCCGATCATGTTCCAGTGACGGAAGTAAGATTGGCATGTTGTCCTTGTAGCGGGAATCCAGCAGAGTGGCCACTGAGTAATCAGCACTGGTAAGAATAAGGGCAATGTAATCACTCATATGTTGGCTGCCCATAGAGGCAACGACAAGCTGTCCTCAGTGGGAGGTGTATTGTCTGTGTCCTCTGTATCCCCTCAGCAACACTCCATTGATGCCCATGAGCTGATGGGGGTGCCAACCTGCTGTGAACACAGTTCCTCATCATCATCATCATCATCATCCTCCTCATCTTCCAAAACTGTGCCCTGGCTGGAAAGTTGTATACCTGGCCACTGTTGGTGTAGGAACCCACCCTCCGAGCCACGTGTGGATGACTGGCCTGGTAATCATGGGAATGATCCTTGTTGCTTCTCCTTTTCCTCCAGTGCCACATCCTCATCCATCAGCTCCTTAAGTGTTTTTTTAAGAATGGGATTGTAACGCTGACAGCATCATCAGCGCTGACCATGTTGGTGGAGTACTCTAAACAGCGCAACACGGCACACATGTCCCGCATGGAGGCTCACTCGTTAGTGATGAAGTGGTGCTGTTCTGCAGAGCGACTCATTTGTGTGTGCTGCAGCTGAAACTCCACTATCGCTCGCTGCTTCTCACACAGTCTTTCCAGCATGTGCAAGGTGGAGTTCCACCTTGTTGGCACGTCAAATATGAGGCGAAGAGCGGGAAGGCAGAAGTTACGCTGCAGTGCAGACAAGGGAGCAGCAGCAGGGTCAGAATGCCAAAACGTGCACAAACGGCCCGCACTATCTGCAGCAGCTCTGAAATCTCGGGGTAATTTTTCAGTAACCTCTGCACCACCAAGTTTTGCACATGTGCCATGCAAGGGATATATATACGTCAAAGGCTACTTTCACACTGGCATTTTGGCTTTCCGTTTATGAGATCCGTTCAGGGGTCTCAAAAGCGGTCCAAAACTAATCAGTTTTGCCCTAATGCATTCTGACTGGAAAAGGATCCGCTCAGAATGCATCAGTTTGACTCTGTTCCGTCTCTATTCCGCTTTGGAGGCGGACACCAAAACGATGCTTGCAGTGTTTTGGTGTCTGTCTGATGAAACTGAGCCAAACAAATCCGTTCTGACACACAATGTAAGTCAATGGGGACGGATCCGTTTTCTATGACACAATAGAAAACGGATCCGTCCTCCATTGACTTTCAATGGTGTTCAAGATGGATCCGTCTTGGCTATGTTAAAGATAATACAAACGGATCCATTCTGAACGGATGCAGACGGTTGTATTATCTGAATGGATCCGTCTGTGCAGATCCATGACGGATCCGCACCAAACCTGAGTGTGAAAGTAGCCAAACCGTATATACTGCTACAAGCTTTCACACTTTATTGCATGCCAGCAGGCCGGGCTTGACGCTCAGCGGCACCAACCATTCATCGGTCTTATTCGATGCCCGTCCATAGCTCCTGCTCGTTGTGGGTTTTTTCCCCCAAACAGAGGAGTTTTAGAACAGCATTCTGGTGTTTTCCCCTGGCTGTGCTGTTGGTGGTGCAGGTGTTGTGCTAACATGATGAGGAGATGGTAGAATAGGAACAGGAGGAGAAAGCGGAGTAGGAGGAGGAGGCAACAGGAGGCACCGAGAAATGTCCAACAATTCTTGGTGGCGGTAGGACAAACTGCAATCCGCCTCAGGCCCAGCCGCCTCTGCATTTACTCGGTGTGCAGTTAGGGAGATATAACGTCCCTGCCCGTGCTTGTCCACATATCAGTGGTTATGTGGACCTTGCATAGTGCACACCTGATTTTGTCCGCCACTTGGTTGTGCAGGGCAGGGATGGCTTGACTGGAAAAGTAGTGGCGGCTGGGAACCACGTACTGTCTCCACCAGACAGAATGACAGCATTTCAAAGGCCAGGAATTTTGAAATGCTGGCATTCAGGGCCAGGGATCGCGGGTGGGTAGGGGGGTACTTCCTCTTTCTCTCCAGTGTTTGGGGGATGAACAGCTAAATGCTTCCATGGGACAGTGTGGACATGCTGGATGACGGTGGTGGAAGTGGTGGTGTTGCTGGCACATCCTCTGTTTAGGGGGGCAGGTACCACTGTCACTCCAGAGGGGGAGGAAGAGGCCGAGACCGCAGCAGAAGAGGGAGCAATAGGAGCCTGAGGCTTTTTGTGGTTTTTCAGATGTATACTCCACTGCAGCTCGTGCTTTGCATTTAGATGCCTGGTCATGCAGGTTGAGCTCAGGTTTAGAACATTTATGCCTCATCCACTCTTCCACTTCTGGGTCAGTGCCAGGTGGATGGCCCAAGGAACCTTCCCCCCCCCAGCAGAGTCATTAAAAAGCATAAGTGATTGCTGCATGACTTGTTAAGACAGATGCTCATGGGCCGCCGGTGCCAACTCTTCACTTTCAGCAGGGGACCAAGTGGTAAACAATATGCAGAAACTGGAGGCACTGTCAGCCATCCAATCTAATACGCCTCTACTTGTTCTGGCCTCACCATTTGTATATATATCGGTATTCGTGCCTACAAAGTGACGCAGAACATCCTGTTGCCTGCATGCACCAGAGGAAGGTGTTTCATTTGGGTGCGTAGCTGGCACAGATCAACAACGAGCTCTCCCTGCAGCAGGAGCTTCACCACCACCAACACCAGCAGCACCACGACCTCGGCCACATCCCTTATTTGATTCATTCTTTGAGGGCACCAAAAAAATTAACAGACTGATTACCTATTCTATTACGGATGCAAAGGAGGTGTTTTGCACCCCAAAAAATGGGTTTATGTCACCGACAGAATTAACAGAACTATAGTGATGAGCGGCATAGGCAATATTCGTTTTCACAATATTTTGTGAATTTTTCGCATAACATTGGCAATAAATTCTCCAGTCATTATTTTCGCAGCCTTCTCATTGGCCCACAAGCAAGAAGCAGTAGTACTAATGAAAGAAATCTCGAAGTGCCGATATTCGCGATAAAAATTTGCGATTAGAATATTCGCAATCAACACTAATTAACTATACTATTACAGTTACGGATGCAAAGGAGGTGCTTTGTGCCCAAAAAATGGGTTTATGTCACCCACAAAATTAACAGAATGATTAACTATTCTATTTCTGTGTGATGGATTCAAAGGAGGTGTTTTGCACCCCAAAAAATGGTTTTATGGCACCCACAATATTAAAGGGGTTATCCCATGACTAACAGAACAGCAGCTTTTTAAACTTAGACAAAGCTGATCTACTGTTCTCCTCATGCTCCATAACATACTGGCAATAAATAGGTCTCATATTTTATTGCTATACATTTTTATTAAATATACATACAGTTGCCTAAGTGAAGATTCTTTTTTAGGTTTTTGAAATTTGGCAAACATGATGTGATTAAAAACATTAGTAGTGAAGTAGACAAAATTTCACTCGAAGATCTATTAGTCAGAAAAGAAAAAAGGCCAAGGATAATCTCTGCATGTATATAGGGACCTATGATAGACATGCGACTCTCATAAAAAATGCTATAAATAAATATTGGGAATTATTAAAACATGATAAAAATATGGTAATTTATTTAAAGAAAAACCTCGTTTTTCATATCGGAGAGGTAGAACTATAGAGAATACAGTTATCAGAGGTGACATCAGAACAAAAAAGAAAAACAAACAGACTTTTTTAGCTGCAAGGAAGAAAGGAACCTTCCTATGTTTATCCTGTATTAACTGCAATTCCATTTTAAAAGGAGATTCAATATATCACCCAAGACAGGGATATAAGATCCCAATGCGCTATTTTTCTACATGTATGAAAAAAAATGTCGTTTGCGGCATTCGATGTCCATGTAGTTTATGGTACATGAATTGAAAGTAAGACAGCACTACTCACTGACTTGTAGCAGTCATTCCATTCTGTGGCGGTGCCTGCAGTGATGAGTTCTGGCCTTGAACCCCTTGGTAGCTAGGACAATAGAAGAGAACTGCGGCACTCCAATTCCTTAGTAATATTCTTTCTTTATTTCACCAAAATCATGACGATGGGGATGCTGATAATTAGAGATATGATGTTGTATATGAAGGGGAGGCACTAATTGTAATAGGAGGAGCTAAGTTGAACCAATAGTAGCACCTTAAACACTATATATGTTCACAAATGCTGTATAAGATTGAGCTTGATAAAGACCAGAGGTCGAAACGTCTTGATTTTGGTGAAATAAAGAAAGAATATTACTAAGGAATTGGAGTGCCGCAGTTCTCTTCTATTGTCCATGTAGTTTATGGTACATGGGACAGACAAAAGGAGAAATAAAGGTACGATTAAACAAACATAAATCTAATATTAGACGATACTGTATATGGAAATGCAGGAGGTGAATGCAGGTGAAACAAAGGAAAACAAGTATAGCGAAACTATATGGTTGCAACACTTATGAAATGAATTTGCAATTTTAAGGTATTTCTATGATCATTATTAGAGATGAGAGAATTTCTTAAAAGTTTGATTTGGCTGATTAGCAGAATTTCACTAAAAGATTTGATTCGTGACGAATTACTTCGTCACAAAGAACATTTTTTTGTAAGTAGTGGGTGCAATGACAGGGAACTGCGATAGCGGTGCCCCCCATCATTGTACCCCTTGGATGCCGCGTTCATACAGGATTGCGGCATCTGAGTGTAAAATTAGCAATAAAATTTTTTTTTTATAAAAAACTTACCTCCTCCATTTGCTCATTAGGGGCTGGCCGCTGCATCTTGCTTGAAGATCTCGGCCGAAATCCTGTGCGGCGTGAGATTACGTCATCACGCCAGCCGGTGTGATGATGTAATCTCGCGCCGCACGGGATTTCGGCCGAGATCTTCAAGCAAAATTGAGGCTGGCGGCCCGTTGCGATCAAATGGAGGAGGTAAGTTAGAATTTTTTTGCTTTTTATACTATTTCAGGTTAAATCGATTCGCTGACACGAAGCACAAGGAAATTCGGCTTCTAGGCGAATCAAATTTATCCTGAAATTCGGATCGAATTCCACTTTGTGGGATTCGATTCGCTCATCTCTAATCAGTATCTGAGTAACTGGTTTTAAATGCAACATAAATATTTTATGTACATCTGTGAAAAATGAAGCTATTAATAATGAATATATGTAAATGTGAAATGATGATGATGGAAAGAGATTGTATTTAAAGCGCATGGTTACAACCCACAGGCACGCAGCATGGGGTAGCAATCAGTTCAGCGCTCTCAGGATTACTATGCATTATAGCGATTTATTTATATGAATAAAAGGAATGAAAAATACAAGCAAAGCTTCAAAAGAGTGAGTATTATTTATACCTCATGAATAACCTTTTGAATAAGACTAATACGACTGAGTGGATTATGTGGCAAACATCCTTAGGAAGCATACATGAAACCTTGAGGTTTTCTTAGTCATAGACACCAGGACTCCAACATTTTTAAACTGCCTACCAAATGACCTGTCCCATTAAAAGTCAGTGTACCCAAGAGAACTGACAATGTTTGTCAGTTCTGCAATTATTTCTGGTGAAAGCGTATAGGGGCGTATTTAAGTACTACAAGAAAAATATATACGTACTGCACTGTTGCAGTTATTTCTGGTGAAAGCTTATAGGGGCGTATTTCAGTACTACAAGAAAAATATATATACGCACTTCACTCTTTAAGCTTTTTCTGGTCAAAGCGTATAGTGGCCTATTTCAGTCCAACAAGAAAAATATATTCTTAGTTCACTTCTGCAGTTATTTCTGTTGAAAGCGTAAAGGGGCGTATTACAGTAAAAAAAGAAAAATATATACACACTGCACTGTTGCAGTTATTTCTGGTGAAAGCGTATAGGGGCGTATTTCAGTACTACAAGAAAAATATATTCACACTTCACTCTTTAAGTTTTTCTTCACTCTTTAAGTTTTTCCTGGTCAAAGTGTATAGGGTCGTGTTTCAGTACAACAAGAAAAATATATTCCCAGTGCATTTCTGAAGTTAATTCTGGTGAAAGCGTATAGTGGCCTATTTCAGTCCAACAAGAAAAATATATTCTCAGTTCACTTTTGCAGTTATTTCTGGAGAAAGCGTATAGGGGCGTATTACAGAAAAAAAAGAAAAATATATATACGCACTGCACTGTTGCAGTTATTTCTGGTGAAAGCGTATAGGGGCGTATTTTAGTACTACAAAAAATATATATTCTAAGTTCACTTAGTTAATTGTTGTGAAAGTGGCTTTAGTGGCCTATTTCAGTACAGAAAGAAAAATATATTTGTCGCTTTTAGGGGTGTTTTCATTTCCATTTAATTTGGTTGGTTCAGCTACAAGTATATCAGGCAGAGAAATGCCAGGCCATGCACAGAGGAGTGGCAGAGGCCTAAATGTTTCTGGTGCAAGCAGAGGTCGCAGCAGAGTAAGGGGGCGTGGCAGCAAGAGTCACAGTAAGAGGCCTGAGCTCCCGGTGTCATCTAGCGGTTGTGTCTTGACCAGCAACCCAGTGGTTCTTGATTGGTTAACTCGGTCATCCACGTGATCCCAAGTGACATCAGACACCCCCAGCCAACAGTCAGTGGATTCAGACACAACCCTTAGTTGGCATGGCCCGGGAGCAGGCCCTGTGTCCTCACCTGTCCTCAACCTGCTTCTGTCCTTTTCTGTTCCCTCGCTGCGAGAAGTACTATATGCTGTGGGCTCAGCTCCACTGTTCAGCAAGGAAGAGCAACTAGAGGACAGTCAGCGGCTACTGCCCAGCCAAGATCTGGAGGAGACATCCGCCGCTTCCACCGCTAGGCGGGCAAGTAGTGATGAGGAGAGTAGAGCAGGAGCTTGTGTTGCAAGTGGTCAGAGCTCTATTTTCCTGTTGTTTGGAAATAAAGGATTCTTGAAGCAATCCAGGATTGGGAGGATTTTTTTTGTTGGGTCTTGAGCTTTATCCCTCAAAATTTCCTCCCAGTAAAGTGAGTGGAGACCACTAATACCTATTGATTTTATATCTTTTATATTGATTATATTTATCTATATTTATTTTTATTGATTCTATATGGGACCAAACCTGGTATCATTAGTGTGGATCACACTGCTACTTGATTTTATTGCACAATACCTATTCAGGAGTTGAACGTTCAGGGATTATTCCTGTTTACACTTTCCTGAATGCACCTACCGCCATCCAGCGACTAATAATTGGTCTAAATATTAGATACTTCTGGTGTCAGTATTATTGATCCATAGGGGTCAACTATACGTATCTTCCAGATACCTTTATTGATACCTTCCTCTGCCTCGACTGGCGCCTCACACTGTGGTCCCTCCCTCTTTCTTTTCTTCATCCCCCAACATAGGCAGATATGCGACGTTTCCACCTGTTGGAATGCCACCCTCCATATGTTGGACCAACTATACGAACAGAGAAAGGCCATCAACGATTTCTTGATGATGCAAGCGGATAGGAGTACTCCTCTGTGTAACTTCGATGTAAGCCAGTGGCAGCTCATGCGTGACACCTGTCATTTGCTCAGGCCCTTTGAGGAGGTCACGTTATTTGTCAGTCGCCAGGACTACAGGCTGAACGACATCATTCCACTGCTTTATGTCCTGGAACAGATGCTGGTAACAATGGCTGGTCAGGGGACTGGAGATGTGGAGCCTAGATCCCACGGCCCCATGAGCCCTGTGGGGGCTATACTGGAAGAGGAGGAGGAGGGGGAGGAGGACATTGGAGCACAGGCAATGTGTAGCCAAATGGGTGTTTTTTCTACTCAGGTGACAGGAGAGGAGGAGCAGGAGCAGCCAGAGTAGCTCTATGGCGATGAGGAAGACGAGACAGAGGACCCAGAGACATGATGGCAATATGCAGTAAAGATGGAGGCAGGGAGTCTCTTTGAGTTACTTGCGCAAATGGTAGTGGCAGTCGAATTGTCCCCATTCGGCAGAGGGATGACTTCTGTCTCTACCTTGTTGGACCCTCGCTACCGGTCCAGAATGGGGTCCTTTTTTACACCCACTGAGAGGGAGGACAAACTGAACTACTACAGAGACATCCTATGTAGTCAGTTGGCCGCTGCCTATCTGCGCCATCGTCCATCCTCTCGCAGGTCTGACCGGGGGGGCCCTCTTCGCTCACGTTCCACTGCCATGACTGCTGGGAGGGGTGGCAGGAGCAGTACCAGCTCCATCGGCAGCAGCCTGAGTCTACAGTCGCTGATGAGTAGCTTTCTTCACCTGCATAGTGAAGAAACTAGTCACCAGAAGTAGGTAGACCTGGAGCAGGACCTGAACCAGCAGGTGGTGGCATACTTGGACAGCACCCTACCAACCCACATTGAAGATCCGCTGGACTACTGGGCAGCCAAACTGGATTTGGGGCCGAAACTAGCAGAGTTTGTCCTGGAACAGCTGTCCTGCCCGGCCAGTAGTGTGGCATCAGAGCGGGTGTTTAGTGCGGCGGGGGCCATAGCTACCCCAAGGAGAACTCGCCTGTCCACCCAAAATGTGGAGAGACTGACCTTTGTCAAGATGAATCAGGCATGGATCAGCCAGGATTTCCAACCACCAATTCCTGATGCATCAGACTAGATCATCCATGGTGCCACACCAACACTTTGATAAAAGAGACCGGTTTCTTATGACTACCTGCCTCAACTACTACTCCGATCCTGCAACCCGCTTGATGCCACACATCTGATGCCAAGTGCTCCTTCTTTCACCCACCTTCGTCAGCTAGTACTGGTATTGCAACCCACTTCCCCACTCTGTTAGCGGGTCACTTTGTGATCTCCTGATGCAGCTGCTGCTGCCATCTCCACACTACTTCACCTTGCCACTCTGTTTATACTGATGCTGCTGCCATATCCACTCTATGTCACCTTGCCACTCTTTGGTCTGCTAATGCTGCTGCCATCTCCACACTATGTCACCTTGCCACTCTGTGGTATCCTCCTGATGCTGCTGTCATCTCCACACTATGTCATCTTGCCACTCTGTGGTGTCCTCCTGCTGCCATATCCACACTATGTCACCTTGCCACTCTGTGGTCTCATGATGCTGCCGCCATCTCCACATAATGTCACCTTGCCACTCTGTGGTATCCTCCTGCTGCTGCTGCCATATCCACACAATGTCACCTTACCACTCTGTGGTCTCCTGATGCTGCCGCCATCTCCACACTATGTCACCTTGCCACTCTGTGGTATCCTCTTGCTGCTGCTGCTGCCATCTCCACACTATGTCACCTTGCCAGTCTGTGGTATCCTAATGCTGCTGCCACCTCCACACTATGTCACCTTGCCACTCTGTGGTATTCTCCTGCTGCTGCCATATCCACACTATGTCACCATGCCACTCTGTGGTCTCCTCATGCTGCTGCTGCTACTGCCATATCCATACTATGTCACCTTGCCACTCTGTGGTATCTTGCTGCTGCTGCTTCTACTTCCATTTCCACACTATGTCACCTTGCCACTCTGTGGTACCCTTCTGCTGCTGCTACTGCCATCTCCACACTATGTCACTTTGCCACTCTGTGGTATCCTGATGCTGCTGCTGCTGCCATCTCCACACTTTGTCACCTTGCCACTCTGTGGTATCCTGATGCTGCTTCTGCTACTGCCATCTCCACACTATGTCACCTTGCCTTTCTGTGGTATCCTGATGCTGCTACTGCCATCTCCACACTATGTCACTTTTCCACTCTGTGGTATCCTCCTGCTGCTGCTACCATATCCACACTATGTCACCTTGCCACTCTGTGGTATACTGATGCTGATGCCATCTTCACACTATATCACCTTGCCACTCTGTGGTATCCTGATGCTGCTGCTGCTGCTGCCCTCTCCACACTATGTCACCTTGCCACTCTGTGGTATCCTCCTGCTGCTGCCATATCCACACCATGTCACCTTGCCAATCTGTGGTATACTGATGCTGATGCTGCTGCCATCTCTACACAATGTCACCTTGCCACTCTGTGGTACCCTCCTGCTGCTGCTACTGCCATCTCCACACTATGTCACTTTGCCACTCTGTGGTATCCTGATGCTGCTGCTACTGCCATCTCCACACTATGTCACCTTGCCACTCTGTGGTAGCCTGATGCTGCTCCTGCTACTGCCATCTCCACACTATGTCACCTTGCCACTCTGTGGTATCCTGATGCTGCTGCTGCTACTGCCATCTCCACACTATGTCACTTTTCCACTCTGTGGTATCATCCTGCTGCTGCTAACCTATCCACACTATGTCACCTTGCCACTCTGTGGTATACTGATGCTACTGACCTCTCCACACTATGTCACCTTGCCACTCTGTGGTATCCTCCTGCTGCTGCCATATCCACACCATGTCACCTTGCCACTCTGTGGTATACTGATGCTGCTGTCATCTCTACACAATGTCACCTTGCCACTCTGTGGTATCCTCCTGCTGCTGCTGCCATATCCACACAATGTCACCTTACCACTCTGTGGTCTCCTGATGCTGCCGCCATCTCCACACTATGTCACCTTGCCACTCTGTGGTATCCTCTTGCTGCTGCTGCTGCCATCTCCACACTATGTCACCCTGCCAGTCTGTGGTATCCTAATGCTGCTGCCACCTCCACACTATGTCACCTTGCCACTCTGTGGTATTCTCCTGCTGCTGCTGCCATATCCACACTATGTCACCATGCCACTCTGTGGTCTCCTCATGCTGCTGCTGCTACTGCCATATCCATACTATGTCACCTTGCCACTCTGTGGTATCTTGCTGCTGCTGCTTCTACTTCCATTTCCACACTATGTCACCTTGCCACTCTGTGGTACCCTTCTGCTGCTGCTACTGCCATCTTCACACTATGTCACTTTGCCACTCTGTGGTATCCTGATGCTGCTGCTGCTGCCGCCATCTTCACACTTTGTCACCTTGCCACTCTGTGGTATCCTGATGCTGCTTCTGCTACTGCCATCTCCACACTATGTCACCTTGCCTTTCTGTGGTATCCTGATGCTGCTACTGCCATCTCCACACTATGTCACTTTTCCACTCTGTGGTATCCTCCTGCTTCTGCTACCATATCCACACTATGTCACCTTGCCACTCTGTGGTATACTGATGCTGATGCCATCTTCACACTATATCACCTTGCCACTCTGTGGTATCCTGATGCTGCTGCTGCTACTGCCCTCTCCACACTATGTCACCTTGCCACTCTGTGGTATCCTCCTGCTGCTGCCATATCCACACCATGTCACCTTGCCACTCTGTGGTATACTGATGCTGATGCTGCTGCCATCTCTACACAATGTCACCTTGCCACTCTGTGGTACCCTCCTGCTGCTGCTACTGCCATCTCCACACTATGTCACTTTGCCACTCTGTGGTATCCTGATGCTGCTGCTACTGCCATCTCCACACTATGTCACCTTGCCACTCTGTGGTAGCCTGATGCTGCTCCTGCTACTGCCATCTCCACACTATGTCACCTTGCCACTCTGTGGTATCCTGATGCTGCTGCTGCTACTGCCATCTCCACACTATGTCACTTTTCCACTCTGTGGTATCATCCTGCTGCTGCTAACCTATCCACACTATGTCACCTTGCCACTCTGTGGTATACTGATGCTACTGACCTCTCCACACTATGTCACCTTGCCACTCTGTGGTATCCTCCTGCTGCTGCCATATCCACACCATGTCACCTTGCCACTCTGTGGTATACTGATGCTGCTGTCATCTCTACACAATGTCACCTTGCCACTCTGTGGTATCCTCCTGCTGCTGCTGCCATATCCACACAATGTCACCTTACCACTCTGTGGTCTCCTGATGCTGCCGCCATCTCCACACTATGTCACCTTGCCACTCTGTGGTATCCTCTTGCTGCTGCTGCTGCCATCTCCACACTATGTCACCCTGCCAGTCTGTGGTATCCTAATGCTGCTGCCACCTCCACACTATGTCACCTTGCCACTCTGTGGTATTCTCCTGCTGCTGCTGCCATATCCACACTATGTCACCATGCCACTCTGTGGTCTCCTCATGCTGCTGCTGCTACTGCCATATCCATACTATGTCACCTTGCCACTCTGTGGTATCTTGCTGCTGCTGCTTCTACTTCCATTTCCACACTATGTCACCTTGCCACTCTGTGGTACCCTTCTGCTGCTGCTACTGCCATCTTCACACTATGTCACTTTGCCACTCTGTGGTATCCTGATGCTGCTGCTGCTGCCGCCATCTTCACACTTTGTCACCTTGCCACTCTGTGGTATCCTGATGCTGCTTCTGCTACTGCCATCTCCACACTATGTCACCTTGCCTTTCTGTGGTATCCTGATGCTGCTACTGCCATCTCCACACTATGTCACTTTTCCACTCTGTGGTATCCTCCTGCTTCTGCTACCATATCCACACTATGTCACCTTGCCACTCTGTGGTATACTGATGCTGATGCCATCTTCACACTATATCACCTTGCCACTCTGTGGTATCCTGATGCTGCTGCTGCTACTGCCCTCTCCACACTATGTCACCTTGCCACTCTGTGGTATCCTCCTGCTGCTGCCATATCCACACCATGTCACCTTGCCACTCTGTGGTATACTGATGCTGATGCTGCTGCCATCTCTACACAATGTCACCTTGCCACTCTGTGGTACCCTCCTGCTGCTGCTACTGCCATCTCCACACTATGTCACTTTGCCACTCTGTGGTATCCTGATGCTGCTGCTACTGCCATCTCCACACTATGTCACCTTGCCACTCTGTGGTAGCCTGATGCTGCTTCTGCTACTGCCATCTCCACACTATGTCACCTTGCCACTCTGTGGTATCCTGATGCTGCTGCTGCTACTGCCATCTCCACACTATGTCACTTTTCCACTCTGTGGTATCATCCTGCTGCTGCTACCCTATCCACACTATGTCACCTTGCCACTCTGTGGTATACTGATGCTACTGACCTCTCCACACTATGTCACCTTGCCACTCTGTGGTATCCTCCTGCTGCTGCCATATCCACACCATGTCACCTTGCCACTCTGTGGTATACTGATGCTGCTGTCATCTCTACACAATGTCACCTTGCCACTCTGTGGTATACTGATGCTGCTGCCATCTCCACACTATGTAACCTTGCCACTCTGTGGTATCCTGAGGCTGCTGCTGCTACTGACATCTCCACATCATGTCACCTTGCCACTCTGTGGTATCCTCCTGCTGCTGCCATATCCACACTATGTCACCTTGCCATTCTGTGGTCTCCTGATGCTGCTGCTACTGCCATCTCCACACTGTCACATTGCCACTCTGTGGTCTCCTGATGCTGCTGCCATCTCCACATTATGTCACCTTGCCACTCTGTGGTATCCTGATGCTGATGCTGCTTCCATCTCCACACAATGTCACCTTGCCATTCTGTGGTCTCCTGATGCTGCTGCCATATCCACACTATGTCACCTTGCCACTCTGTTCTATCCTCCTGATGCTGCTGCTGTTGCCACCTTCAGACTCTGTCATTGTGCCACTCTGTGTCGTCCTCCTGATGGTGCTGCCATCTCCACACTCTGTCATTGGGCCACTCTGCGGTCTCCTCATGCTGCTGCCAACTCCAGACTCTGTCATTGTGCCACTCTGTGGCCTCCTCCTGATGCTGCTGCTGTTGCCGCCACCTCCACACTCTGTCATTGGGCCACTCTGTGGTCTCCTCATGCTGCTTCCACCTCATCAATATGTCATAGGTCCACTCTTTGAACTTCTCATGCTGTTCCCACCCTCCCCACTTCATGACTGGTCCACTAGTTTGCCTTTCGGCGGGCTGACATAATTATTTATTTGACCTTTCTTCTGATCTGTCAGAAGAAAGGAAAAATGAGACATACAGCGGATCCTCTCTGTGTAGCAGCTGTAAGGCCTGTATGGTCCCATCAAAATTGGCTTATGATTTGGTAGCCAAAAGCAGGAGTGGGTACAAAACACAGAAGACATGCAAACATTCCATTCACGTGTCATCTCTATTTTAGATCCACTCCTGTTTTTTTCGGCATTAGCAATTCTGATGGATTATTGAGCAAATGCTGACCTAGTAAAGGTGTATGCTCAACAGACAGGATCCGTTTTTTGTGGGGTTATTGTTTTGCGGATTAGAGGAAGGGCAAATTAATCAGTGATGTCAAAACAAACTTACTGCTAACACCCTCTCCACTTTGTCTGGGAGCTGTACTTGTATAAGCGTTTAATAGAACAGGATCTGTAGACATCTATGTGGAATCAGCTGGTGACGGTGTAAAAGGAGTGCGCTTCTTCTTAATGCTAACATCAACCTGTAAGGCTGAGTTCATACTTGAGTTATTTGATCAGTTTTGGCCCCGTGACTTCCCAAATAAATGAAGTGTGCAGCGATGCCTGTCATCTGCATGTCATACGGACTCACAGTATTATTTCACTACCAACGCAGAGTCCCTATGTGTGTTACTACAAGGCACAGTGTTCTACACCACTATCAATGCTCTCTACAGCCCGTAAATAGCGTTTTTTTTAAACTAAATTCGCCGTGAATATATTCGGATGTAACCCAAATTTTCCCGAAAAATTCGGCAAATCGGCAAATCGAATTTGTGAAAAATTCGCTCATCTCTAATCATGACCCTCTATTCCTCAAGATTATACAAATGATGCTCTCTAAGGTGGTTGTCCTCAGGATAGGTCATGAATATAGGATTGGCTACCGACTACTACCAGCAATGCCACCAGCTGTTTAAAGAGATTGCAGTGCTCATATGATCGCTGTCTTTTCTTCACTTTTTTTACCTGCACACTGTCGATGCTGCAGCGGTGCTGCAGTGTAATTACACTTGAATGGGATGGAGCGGTTGTAATTACACTGCACCACAGCTGCAATGGCAATGGAAAACAGCTGTTTGGCGGAAGTGCTGGGAGTTGGACCCTCATCAATTTAATGGTGATTATGACCTTTCCTCAGGATGGGTCATCAATAGGGATGGCGTACAAAGTTCGGGTTATCTAAGAATCCCGTTATGGATTATGCTACCACGGACCATAACTTATTACAGTATTATAGTAGTTATATTCTTTTACATAGGGGGCAGAATTATAGTAGTTGTATTCTTGTACATAGTAGCAGTATTATAGTAGTTATATTCTTGTACATAGGATACAGTATTATAGTAGTTATATTCTTGTACATAGGGGGCAGTATTATAGTAGTTATATTCTTGTACATAGGAGCAGTATTATAGTAGTTATATTCTTATACAAACAAGATGGTTTGATTGTAGTTATATTCTTGTACATAGGAGGCAGTATTATCATATTTATATTCATATACATAATAGGCAGTATTATAGTAATTATATTCTTATGCATAGGTGGCAGTATTATAATAGTTATATTCTTACACATAGGAGCAGTATTATGGTAGTTATATTCTTGTACATAGGAACAGTATTATAGTAGTTATATTCGTTTACATAGGAACAGTATTATAGTAGTTATATTCGTGTACATAGGAACAGTATTATAGTAGTTATATTCTTGTACATAGGAGGTAGTATTATAGTAGTTATATTCTTGTACATAGGAGCAGTATTATAGTAGTTATATTCTTGTACATAGGAGGCAGTATTATGGTAGTTATATTCTTGTACGTAGGAACAGTATTATAGTAGTTATATTCGTGTACATAGGAACAGTATTATAGTAGTTATATTCTTGTACACAGGAGGTAGTATTATAGTAGTTATATTCGTGTATATAGGAACAGTATTATAGTAGTTATATTCTTGTACACAGGAGGTAGTATTATAGTAGTTATATTCGTGTATATAGGAACAGTATTATAGAAGTTATATTCTTGTACATAAGAGGTAGTATTATAGTAGTTATATTCTTGTATATAGGAGTAGTATTATAGTAGTTATATTCATGTACTTAGGAGCAGTATTATAGTGGTTATATTCTTGTACATACTGTAGGTGCAATATTATAGTAGTTATATTCCTAAAACGCTGCAAAAGGCTCTTTATATGTATGGAATGTGTCATTGCTGGTAACATTCTAGTGCCTGTGTCACATGGCCTGTTACATCGGAGCAGTATTATAATAGTTATATTCTTGTACATAGGAAGAAGCATTATAGTAGTTATATTCTTGCACATTGGAGGCAGTATTATAGTAGTTATATTCTTGTACATAGGAGCGGTATTATAGTAGTTATATTCTTGTACATAGGAGCAGTATTATAGTAGTTATATTCTTGTACATAAGAGCAGTATTATAGTAGCTATATTCTTGTACATGGGAGGCAGTATTATAGTAGTTATATTCTTGCACATTGGAGGCAGTATTATAGTAGTTATATTCTTGTACATAGGAGCAGTATTATAGTAGTTATATTCTTGTACATAAGAGCAGTATTATAGTAGCTATATTCTTGTACATAGGAAGCAGTATTGTAGTAGCTATATTACTGTACATAAGGAGCGGTATTATTTGGAAACTATATTTCAATGGCTTAGTTTTAAGTAAAAACATCTTACAAGAATTTGTAATTTTTTTAATATCCTCCAAGTTGCCACCTATTACTAGTGAATGATTATCTAGATGTAGCTTGTTCTACTCTCTATCACTGATAAATCCATTTTACAAAAAATTGCAAATTGTACTATAGAGCCAGTCCATGGAGACCAGCAGAGCATGCAGCTTCTTTAAAGCAACCACCTTGGTTGATTATGTCCCTTTATTACTGACAGCAATCTGTACAGTAAAAGCTTTATTACTATCAAACAATAAGGGAAACTAGCTCATTGTTATGTTGGTGGTCCTCTGCACCATGTCTCTGAATCATGTCTGGTGGAGAGCTGATGGGACTTCTGCCTGAGTCCCCCCCTAGACCGGTGTGACTTGTATGTTCTGCTTGCAGCCTTTTCTCTCCCTAGGGCATGCTCACACACTTTAAGATACCCCCAGCCTATGGCAGCTTTCCTATTGGTGCCTGAGCAATATATTTAAGTTGCTAGTTTCCGACAAAAGTGCACTATTCTTCTGTTTGTTCAATTCCGCTAAGTGGCTTTGACCTGCATGACCTCTGCCTGTTCCTTGTATCAACCCTGTAGAATCTGCCCTGACCTCAGCATGTTTCATGATCTCTTCAAACCACCATAGGTGTTTCATGGTCACTGTGGGTCAGGAGCCACTGAACAGAGACTAATCCAAAGAGTTGAGGTAGCAGCCTGATGGTTCCCCTAATCCCTGTGTAGGGGTTAAAGGATGAAGAGCGGGAATATGGGAGGGCATATAGATAATGTCCTTAGGATTAACCCCAGGTCAAATCTTTTCATTTGCACAGCAGATTCATATCTGCTTCTGTAACAGTCATAAGGGGAAAAAACACCAAAACTATTCTAGGTTGCAAATTCAGCCCATTTTTATCTTAACTATTAGGCCCCTTCACTTCTATTTACACCACGGTATTATCATAACATTTTCCCAATATTATGTAATTTCCTAAGAATATGATAATCTACCTTTCTTAATTCTTATTTTTATGTAATTTTAGCTACATTAGAAATGTTTTGCACATGACATGGATAAGAATGTGTTTTGCAACCACCATCCAAAAATTCCATCCTTCCAAGAATACATATGTTTTCATTTTGTGCTTGTCCCGTGTTGTTGGGTTAAGAACAACCTTGGTTACATTATATGTTGCATAAAATCTACAGTCACAAAAACATTTTAATACAAATTGTCTTAAGATCATCCAATATAGATTTTGAGCCATAAATATTTGCATATGTACCAATCCATATTTTATGAACATAAACTTAATGTTCTATGTCTAATAAAGCTTTATAACACAAAGTATATATCAATTGAAAATTGTCATTTACAGTTACAATCATGTCATTTTTGAATTACAATTCATGAGGTGGAATTTCTTACGTTGGATTATCATTTACTATAGCCCACAATGAATGCATACAACCTGGTCCTTACACATATTGTATTGAGAAAATGCAAATGATAATATTTAGGATGGAATTATTACCATTCTCCATGCCTTTATGTACTGTTAGATGTTACTTTAAGCAGACTTTTACTATGACACAACTATACATACTTTACAAGTCAATAGTACAGTAAATTATAAGAAATTTTGTAATATATCTTATCAAAGAAAAACATCTTCTTTTCCAGTTATCAGCTTTCCCTCTTTCCTAAATTTTCATTCAGTATGAATTCTGTGATACATTTTATTTGTCAAAACCAAGACAGGCAGTATATCTAATATACAAAGCTGAGTATGTCTGTGTGTGTGTTTATGTATGTCGGCTAAAGGAATCCGCAACGTCGCATTTACAATCACGAAATTTGGCACACAAGTACATCAGGTGTCTGGGTTTTAGACCGGGTCTCAGGCCACCCTCAAAAGACGGACTTAAAACCCCCGCCCCCAGCTGCCCCTCAACTTCTGTCAGCTGCAGGGGTGGGAGGGAGGGTGACTTTCTTCCTGCAGCTCACACTCAGACAGCACAGTGCTGCTGTCTGAGAGTGAGCTGATCAAAAAGACATCCTTGTGTCAGTCCAGGCCCTGCGCCGGACGGAGGACAGGGAGTCTGAAAGCTGGACTGTCCTGCTTAAAACCAGACCTCTGGCTACCCTAGGGGCAGGCTGCTGTGGAGATCACAATTAAGAGGACTGTCTGCTATGGAGGTCAGTGTTAAGGGGCGGGGTGCTGTAGAGGTTACTGTTAGGGGGGCGTGCGGTTGTGGAGGTCACATTTTAAGGGAATGGATCTCTGTGGAGGTCAATGTTAAATGGGCCTACACTGTGTACGTCACTGTTAAGGGAGGAGGAGACTGTGGAGGCCACTATTAAAGGGGCAGTGGGGTACTGTGATGTCACTGTTAAGGCAGCGGGGTACTGTGTGGTGACTGTTAAGGGAGCACGGCACTGTGGCAGTCACTGTTAAAGGGGCAGTCGCTGTGGAGGTCTCTGTTAAGGGGGCCGGGAATGGTGGAGGTCACAGTTAAGGGGACTGTAACCTATGGTCACTGTTAAGGGGACGGACCCTGTGGAGGTCACTGTCAAGGGGGTGGGGTGCTGTGGAACTCACTGTTAAAGGGGCAGACTGCTGTGAAGATCAAAGTTAAGGGGGTGGGCTGCTGTGGATGTCCCATTTTGAGGAGACGTGAAACTGTGGGGGGGGGCAGTGTTAAGGGGTGGGGGGCTGTGGAGGTCACTGTTAAGGGGGTGGACTGTCCTGCTTAAAACCGGACCTCTGGCCACCCTAGGGGCAGGCTGCTGTGGAGATCACAATTAAGAGGACGGTCCGCTATGGAGGTCACTGTTAAGGGGGTAGGGTACTGTAGATGTCACTGTTATAGTGGATACTGTCGATATTTTTTAACGATACACACAAACATTAAATTAAATAGATGAAATAAACCCGTGCAAAGCCGGGTCCTTCAGCTGGTACTAATATATCATTCATACAAGTAGTACTATATACAGTACAGTGTATATATATATATACTGTACCTGTGGGCACTTCCACTGGTAATAAGAATCAGCTGCACTGAAAAAATTAACTAGCAGATGCTGCACATGGTGACAATGACCTTTTCCATTGATGTGCCTGATGAATTGTAGCGTCTCACGTGATTAACCTTCAGTGACGAGCATAACAAATGCAAATCCAGTGACTCACAGGTGACGTCTTCACTGAGTTGTTCGCTTTCCTTTTCTTCATCATTTAGTCCAGACCATCATGACAATTTCTCCTGAAGACTGCCAAGTTTACTGTTGTCTTGGGTCAGCGGTATGCAGCCCCCTCTGCCATATAAAAAGACACTAGTATTAATTAATGGTAGATGGGACCTGAACCAGATTTTGCATTAGGGACCAGTAAATTCAGGTTACCCCTCTGACTTTAACTCATTTCTTCTGCAGTACATCTTTGTATGCACTGTGACTGGTTTACCAGCAGGATGCAGTGTGTCTGGCACTAAGCTATAGGTAGAATGGAACTTACTATTCCATTCCCTCACCCTCCTTGGAGAAGTGGGCTTGCCCAGATCCTCCAACGGCAAGGTTGTCTTGCCTGTTCAGAGTTAGTTGGAGAGTTGGAAGGAGATGAGACAACATGGCGCAGTGAGGGGGAGCGTTCTCCCCTCTTGCAGCAGGAGCCTTCCAGGGGAAGCAGCTTGCAGAGCACCTTAGCTCCAGGCAGTTCACAGATGGAGTATTACAAGGGGGGTCAGCAGCCAAAGGAATCCTACTCAAAGCCACCAGAACTGTCAGAAATTCCAGTAACCAGACTGAAGCCAGACATTACTGTAGTAAAGCAGAGAAAGCAATGTATCCAATTTAACCTGCAAGTGCACCCTAAAACCTGCTGGAGCCAAGATGCAAGTTTATTCAAGTAAAACTGTTGAACTTTACCAAGTCTAGACTCGACTTATTCCTCCAACTACAGCTCCTTTGAATCCTATGGAGCCTAACCTTGGGGAGCGACGGTATCCAGGTAGGAGCACCATGACACACAATACTATTCCTAAAAACCTGTGACACGATAGGCCCTGGGGGGCAGTGCGTTTCACATCCCCACCATTTGCAGTATAGAAACCTCATATTCAGCTGCCCCCTTTAACACTGCTATCCTATAGCTTCCACCAATACTGTGCCTGCTGCTGCCTCATGTGCTCATATTACTGTACTGACAGTACTGTCGACCCCAAATACTATGCTGCCAAAATAAAAGTACCAAAGGGAGCATATACAGAAATAGAAAATGATGGGCACCAAAGCAAACGTTAGGCACCAAACTCCAGACCAGACCCCAAAATAGAGTCAAACCTGTTAGAGCACAATGTTATTGGGGATGTCCAGTCATGTAGTGTTTTTTAACCACCTCAGCTCCCCTAGCTTAAACCCCCTTAATGACTAGACCACTTTTTACACTTCTGCACTACACTACTTTCACGGTTTATTGCTCGGTCATACAACTTACCACCCAAATGAATTTTACCTCCTTTTCTTCTCACTAATAGAGCTTTCATTTGGTGGTATTTCATTGCTGCTGACATTTTTACTTTTTTTGTTATTTGTGGTCATGGCTACGGCCAAGAGGTATCCGAAGAACCCTAGGGAGAGAAACAACAGGAACAACCTAACCCAGCTAGGCGTGTCTTAGCTGACCTGACTAAATGGCTTGTTGTGTGCCCTGAGCCACGATCGTGGGTAGGCCTATAAGTGGGCATACCCTGTGGAAATGAGAAGATAAGGGAGGGAGGGTGGGGCACCTGAGAACACACGCCTGGAAGTGAGGGTGTGGCTCGTATATGAAGAGCCTCCGCCCCTCCCACAAATGCAGGCTGACTAATCAGCCTTACCAACTTGTGGTCATGGCTACGGCCAAGAGGTATCCGAAGAACCCTAGGGAGAGAAACAGGAACAACCTAACCCAGCTAGGCGTGTCTTAGCTGACCTGACTAAATGGCTTGTTGTGTGCCCTGAGCCACGATCGTGGGTAGGCCTATAAGTGGGCAAAAACCAAGCCAAGTAGGGTAGAAAAGGAATTCGAATGGCATGTGCAAACTAATCCCCAAGCCAACTGCAAGGCGTCAGGGATCTAGAGCGAAAATTCGGGGTATACGAGGCAAGACCAGTAGGAGACCTACAACCCATCTTGTGGATGACAAGGCCAGAGACATGATTCTCAATATTGCGTATACTGCCCCAAAGCGGAATGGAGGACCGGGAATACGTTGTGAAATGGATCATAAAAACCAACTGAAACTTGTAAAGTTTGGCTCTAGTGCGAGTACTGGCAATGCCCTAGCCTCAGGAGATCGTGGGACCGCAACCTAACTGCCTAGACTATTTAGAAATGAGGGCCAAAAAGAAACCATGAAGATAGGAAGAGAATCCTTGAATAGTTCCCCAGACAACAGCTATCTGCTAGCCGTGGTCCGCGCGTTGTTCTACTGTGTGCCCGAGAATTATTTTTGCGTTTGAGACGTGAAGACCGACCTACAATCTGAAACTTCTACCGTGAGGAAATGCTGGACCTTGTCCAAAATCCGATTTAACGTGGTTGTAGGGAGTCTGAGGTTAGTGCGGCAAGAAGCTACGAAGCCATAATATACAAGATTCTGTCTATGCCCTCCCATGAGTGAGGGAATGCAATGCAATGAAGCTACCGACGAAAATGAGTTCCTGGTCATGGTAAAAAGGCAAAGACTTTGCGCGGGGACCTGGTTGACAAGATATGATCGACTACGATCAGAGACTGAAATGTTAGAGGGAATTGCCCTACTTGTTCTTCATCTGGCAGGACCCGAACGAAAGCATGAACCATTAAAGAAAGACTAAATATCTGCGTAAGACATGACGATGATGCTGTAGGGCGAACCGGACCAGTTTGTGGTCAAAACATAAAGTGAGCAATCAACGTTGATTATTAGGAAATTAGGGAAGCAGGTATGTATGCGATACATAGGGGCCAAATCAGCCCAGATGCACAACCAACCAGGCAATCAGCCCAGCAGGACTGAAAAACAGTCATCGGGCCCCCGAAGCCATGGGGCCGAAGCTGTCATCGGGCCCCCCGAAGCCATGGGGCCGAAGCTGTCATCGGGCCCCCGAAGGCATGGGGCCGAATCGGTCATCGGGCCCCCGAAGGCATGGGGCCGAAGCTGTCATCGGGCCCCCGAAGGCATGGGGCCGAAGCTGTCATCGGGCCCCCGAAGGCATGGGGCCGAAGCTGTCATCGGGCCCCCGAAGGCATGGGGCCGAAGCTGTCATCGGGCCCCCGAAGGCATGGGGCCGAAGCTGTCATCGGGCCCCCGAAGGCATGGGGCCGAAGCTGTCATCGGGCCCCCAAAGCCATGGGGCCGAAGCTGTCATCGGACCTGAATAAAAGGTGCAGGTTAAATTAAACCATGAGCCTGACCGATGTGGCAGGCGATACCTAAGATAAACTACGTGGCCTGAATGACATGCAAGGCGAAATATCGTTAGGAACGAGACCTGACCGACGTGGAAGGTGACCCCAATATGAGTTCAACTGCATGACCTGAAAAGACGAAGGGAAACGTGACAGAAAATGGAGATAATAACGGACAAAGTAAAATTAAACCTGAATAAAATAAGCTGGCAAGCAGGTAAAGATATGAGTCATTCAAAAGCATAGATGCACAGGTGGACAGACAACCATTGGTCGGACCCCTGAAGCCATGGGGCCGAAGCAACCACCAGGGGCCCATGGGGCCGGGCAGCCGCCAGGATGCGAACCTTAGAATTAAGGACGGCAGGGGAAAAGATTGGGGCTTAACCCAACGGGTTTAGTAATCAACCGGGACTCGATAACCTAGAAAGACAAAGACATGGGGTAAAGCTTCTTAATGAAATGAGGCTGAAATGAACTGCAAGTACTAATCTGTAAAATATAAATGAACAAAAGAAAACTTCTGAAAGGTGTGCCATGGAAAATAGTAGCAGATGGCCGTATGACCTACCAATGTCGATGACGATTGTGAAATCCTCTAAGCCAAGAGCCATGCGTGAGAGTCCCCCATGGCGGGAGCCATGCGTGAGAGTCCCCCATGGCGGGAGCCATGCGTGAGAGTCCCCCATGGCGGGAGCCATGCGTGAGAGTCCCCCATGGTGGGAGCCAAGCGTGAGAGCCCCCCATGGCGGGAGCCAAGCGTGAGAGCCCCCCATGGCGGGAGCCAAGCGTGAGAGACCCCCATGGCGGGAGCCATGCGTGAGAGACCCCCATGGCGGGAGCCATGCGTGAGAGTCCCCCATGGCGGGAGCCATGCGTGAGAGCCCCCCATGGCGGGAGCCATGCGTGAGAGCCCCCCATGGCGGGAGCCAAGCGTGAGAGTCCCCCATGGCAGGAGCCAAGCGTGAGAGCCACTCATGGCGGGAGCCATGCGTGAGAGCCCCTCATGGCGGGAGCCATGCGTGAGAGCCCCCCATGGCGGGAGCCAAGCGTGAGAGCCCCCCATGGCGGGAGCCAAGCGTGAGAGCCCCTCATGGCGGGAGCCAAGCGTGAGAGCCCCTCATGGCGGGAGCCATGCGTGACAGCCACTCATGGCGGGAGCCATGCGTGAGAGCCCCTCATGGCGGGAGCCATGCGTGAGAGCCCCTCATGGCGGGAGCCATGCGTGAGAGCCCCTCATGGCGGGAGCCATGCGTGAGAGCCCCTCATGGCGGGAGCCATGCGTGAGAGCCCCTCATGGCGGGAGCCATGCGTGAGAGCCCCTCATGGCGGAACAAGTATCAGATGACCGTGCGAACTACGAATGACGATGCCAGTCGTGAGGTCCTATAAGCGAAGAGCCACTCGTGCGAGCCTCTTATGATTTTATTATTATTATTTTTTATAAACCACTTATGCAGCACCAGAATGCCTTGGGGACTCGCATAACCATGACCCCCTCCAACAGCAAACCTGGTAACACTAACCAGCCTACAACCATGTTGTACCCCTAACAAACAGAACATGAAAAAACGGTCATGGGGCCCCCGGAGCCATGAGGCCGGATCAGTCATAGGGCCCCCGAAGACAGAGGGATGACGATAAGTAATTAAAACGTAAGCCGGACCTGATGGCATATGAAGCGACTTGAATAATTAGATTGGCTAGAAGGTGGCCTAAGGAAGATGACTGCCAACAGGCGTTAAAATATAGTCATTAGTAATCCGAAGCACGTGCATACATAAAACACTAACCACCGCGAACCATAAACGTAAACATGAAATTGAAACAGAGATGGGAGAAAAAACAAGAGCCTGAGGCATTGCAAGTTCGCTAAGAGAAGTCTCTTATCGTGACAAACAAATAAACGGTTTGTGAAAACATAGCAGGAAACTTACTGGCCCACTGACCTCTGCTGAGGAGCTGTTTGGTGAACTGGGGCAGGAGACCAATCTGAGTGAATACGAACCAGAAGTAAAAGGAGACCAGTCTGAGTGAATATGAACCAGGATTAAAACAGAAAGTAGGCCTATGGAATGTAACAGACCACCGAGGAAGGGAACGTAAGCCTGAAAAGAACGCAGTTATGTTTGTCGGGAGAGAGGTACCAGAGCGGTGGGTGCAGACTGCCCCAATGAGATTGAGCAAAACCATGACGTAGCAATGAACAGGAGAATGCAGCTTTGAGTGGGAGCAGAGTACAACACATGATGTAACAACAAATGGGTGAATGCAGCTTTGGATGCGAGTGGTACCTAAAAAACATGGTATGGGCGCAGCTCTGAGTATGGGTAGCGCATGAAAAGCATGGTATAAAGCGGACGTATAAATGCAACCTGGAAGTGAGCAGAGTATTGACGTGATGCGAAAGCAGACACGTGGACGCAGCTCTAGTAGTGAAAGGAGTATAGGACAACATGCGAAAGCAGACATGCGGACGCAGCTTTGGATGTGAACAGAATATTAACTTGATGTGGCAGCAGACATGGAAAGCGGCTTTGGTGAGTGGGGTATACAACCTGGTGTAGCAGTAGAAGTGTGAACACAACTTTGGGTATAAGCAGAGCATGAAATTTGGTATAAACGCAGCTCTGGTTGTGAGTGGAGCAAGGTGGGAACACCAGGGTGGTGCGTCCAGAGCATGAAAACAGAGTAACAGTAGCAGCTATGGCTGTAAGCCGAGTATACAACATGTAATAACAGGCGTGTAATACGGATCCGGCTGTCGGCTGGGGACAGAATGAGATGTAACAGCCAACAGGTGAACGCAGCTTGAATGCGAGACCAATCTGAGTGAATACGAACCAAGAGTGGAAAAGTACAGGACAGTAAGGACGTGCGGATGCAGCATAAGACATGAAATAAAAGCCGAAAGTGTAAATGCAGCTCAGGATAACAGCAGAGCATGAAAGTGCGGCAGGGTTTTTAAGTACATGGAGCAGTGAAATACATGAAGTCTAAAGATGGTGGTAGCGGGGGGAGGGGGGGAGACACATCGCAAGGAACAGCTACAGCAAGAGGCCTAAACAATAACAGCTGCGTCTGATCTCCAAACATGACGTCACGTGCAGCCCGGGTAACTTTCTTTACAGCAAACCGGCTGAAGTAAATTTTCATACGAGACGAACGAAACAAAGTGAAACTTGTAAGATTTATAGGAGCTAACTCCCATTACCAACAAACAAAGTTGAAAAGAAAATAGAAGTATTTAGGCCCAACAAGCAAACCTGAGGTAGCAGATTCTGAGGCAAAGCCTCCCGTTCGCTAGCAAAGTCGGTTCCGACCGGCCAGGAGAGACGGCCCCGGCACAACCTACTTACGTAGTACGGCGCGTGCATGCCACGGTAGCAGAGAGCCAAATAACAAGCTCCATGCTGCAAAGAAAGACTCCTACCACCAGAGAAGCTAGTCTGCTAATGACACCCAGCAGCAGCTGTGCACCTGAGAACACACGCCTGGAAGTGAGGGTGTGGCTCGTATATGAAGAGCCTCCGCCCCTCCCACAAATGCAGGCTGACTAATCAGCCTTACCAACTAATCAAAATTGACCGAATTTTTTGCAAAAAAAATGACATTTTTCACTTTCAGCTGTAATTTTTTTTAAAAAAAAATACATTTCTATATAAATTTTTCTCTAAATGTATTGTTCTACATGTCTTTGATAAAAAAAATGCAATAAGTGTATATTTACTGGTTTGCGCAAAATTTATAGCGTTTACAAACTATGGTACAAAAATGTGAATTTCCGCATTTTGAAGCTGCTCTAACTTTCTGAGCACCTGTCATGTTTCCTGAGGTTCTACAATGCCCAGACAGTAAAAACACCCCACAATTGACCCCATTTCGGAAAGTACACACCCTAAGGTATTCGATGATGGGCATAGTGAGTTCATAGAAGTTTTTATTTTTTGTCACAAGTTAGCAGAAAATGATGATTTTTTTTTCTTACAAAGTCTCATATTCCACTAACTTGTGACAAAAAATAAAAACTTCCATGAACTCACTATGCCCATCACGAAATACCTTGGGATGTCTTCTTTCCAAAATGGGGTCACTTGTAGGGTATTTATACTGCCCTGTCATTTTAGGGGACCTAAAGCGTAAGAAGAAGTCTGGAATCCAAATGCCTAAAAAATGCCCTGTGAAATCCTAAAGGTGCTCTTTAGAATTTGGGCCCCTTTGGGCACCTAGGCTGCAAAAAAGTGTCACACATGTAGTATCGCCGTACTCAGAAGAAGTAGGGCAATGTGTTTTGGGGTGTATTTTTGCATATACCCATGCTGGGTGAGAGAAATATCTCTCTAAACGTCAACTTTTCCCATTTTTTTATACAAAGTTGTCATTTTAGAGAGATATTTCTCTCACCCAGCATGGGTATATGTAAAAAGACACCCCAAAACACATTGCCCAACTTGTCCTGAGTACGGTGATACCACTTGTGTGACACTTTTTTGCAGCCTAGGTGCGCAAAGGGGTCCAAATTCCAATTTTAGGAGGGCATTTTTAGGCATTTGGATTCCAGACTTCTTCTCACGCTTTAGGGCCCCTAAAATGCCAGGGCAGTATAAATACCCCACAAGTGACCCCATTTTGGAAAGAAGACACCCCAAGGTATTCCGTGAGGGGCATGGCGAGTTCATAGAAGTTTTTTTTTTTTGGCACAAGTTAGCGGAAATTTATTTTTTTAAATTTATTTTTTTATTTTGTTTTTCTCTTACAAAGTCTTATATTCCACTAACTTGTGACAAAAAATAAAATTTTACATGAAGTCGCCATGCCCCTCACGAAATACCCTAGGGTGTCTTCTTTCCAAAATGGGGTCACATGTGGGGTATTTATACTGCCCTGGCATTTTAGTGGCCCTAAAGCGTGAGAAGAAGTCTGGAATCCAAATGCCTAAAAAAAAAATTACGCATTTGGATTCCGTGAGGCGTATGGTGAGTTCATGTGAGATTTTATTTTTTGTCACAAGTTAGTGGAATATGAGACTTTGTAAGAAAAAACAAAAAAACAATAAAAAAAAAATCTATTTCCGCTAACTTGTGACAAAAAAAAAAATCTTCTATGAACTCGCCATGCCCCTCAAAAGTGATCTTTTTATAGCGCCGCAGCGATTTTACGGTGTTTTTGCAGTGATCAGAAAAAATAATTCTGTCACTGCGGTGGGGCACAAGATCAGGCCTGATCGGGCGAACACTGCGTTTTTTGTAGAGCCTATAGAACATGTCCTATTCTTGTCCACAATTGCCGACAAGAAAAGGCATTTTCTATATAGTTCTGGCAATGTGCGGATCCGCAAAATGCGGAAAGCACATTGCCGGTGTCCGTGTTTTGCTGTGTGTGTGTTTTGCGGATCCGTGGATCCACGGATCCGCAAAACACATACGGGCGTCTGAATGGAGCCCTACAGGGGGGTGATCAATGACAGGGGGTTGATCAATGACAAGGGGGTGATCAGGGAGTCTATATGGGGTGATCACACCCCTGTAAGGCTCCATTCAGACGTCCGTATGTGTTTTGCGGATCCGTTGATCCGCGGATCCATAAAACACATACTGACGTCTGAATGGAGCCTTACAGGGGGGTGATCAATGACAGGGGGGTGATAATGGAGTCTATATGGGGTGATCACCCCCCTGTAAGGCTCCATTCAGACGTCTGTATGTGTTTTGCGGATCCATGGATCCGCAAAACACATACGGACGTCTGAATGGAGCCTTACAGAGGGGTGATCAATGACCGGGGGGTGATCAGGGAGTCTATATGGGGTGATCACCCCCCTGTCATTGATCACCCCCCTGTAAGGCTCCATTCAGACGTCCGTATGTGTTTTGCGGATCCGCGGACCCGATCCGTGTATCCGCGGATCCGCAAAACACATACGGACGTCTGAATGGAGCCTTACAGGGGGGTGATCAATGACAGGGGGGTGATCAGGGAGTCTAATATGGGGTGATCAGGGGTTAATAAGGGGTTAATAATTGACAGCGGTAGGGGGGGGTGTAGTGTAGTGGTGTTTGGTGCTACTTTACAGAGCTGCCTGTGTCCTCTGGTGGTCGATCCAAGCAAAAGGGACCACCAGAGGACCAGGTAGCAGGTATATTAGACGCTGTTAACAAAACAGCGTCTAATATACCTTTCAGGGGTTAAAAAAATCGGATCTACAGCCTGCCAGCGAATGATCGCCGCTGGCAGGCTGTAGATGGGCTTGTTTACCTGCAGTTCCTGTGAACGCGCGCTCCTGTGTGCGCGCGTTCACAGGAAATCTCGCGTCTCGCTAGATGACTTGCCGGCGCGTCGAAGAGGAATGAATTGACCGCCTCCGGAACGCAATCCTGCGTTAGGCGGTCCAGAGGCGGTTAAACTGCTTAAAATGTTATAAAATAATAAAAATAGTGATAATTTAGTGATCCCCTGCTGCCCTTTTCCCAATAACGGGCTGCAGCGTCATATGTCATACTCAAGAGGGACTTGGAAGTACAGAGACCAGCGAGGACATGGTAAGCAGCAGAAAGAGAGCAGTGGAGGGATCAGAAAGGTACCACCTCTTTTATTATTTTATTACATTCTAATCACTTTTCAAAAATACATTTTTTATGGCTGGACAACCCCTTCTTGACACAGACCCTAGATGACCCCAAAATTAATACAGACCTCCAGACAGACCCCCAAACTAGACCCAAACATTATTACAGACCTCCAGATAATTTCTGGGACTAACACAGACCCCTTGACCCCAAAATTAATAAAGACCTCGAGATCAAACCCCAAAATAAATACAAATCCAAGCCTACAAATTCATACAGACCCCAAATAAGTCCCTAGATCAGATCCCAAATTTAAACAGATCTCAAATACATACAGAACCCAGATCAGCCCCCCAAATTTATACAGACCCCAGTCCATCCCCCTCCAAATTCATACAGAATGCAGATTAGCTCCCAACTTTTTACAGACCCAAGATCAGCCTCCCCAATTCATAAAGACCCCAGAGATGCCACCCTCTAATTCGTACAGACAGCAAATAAGCCCTCTAATTCATACAGACCTTAGAACAGCCCCCCCCCCCCAATTCATACAGATCCCAGATCCAACCTCAAATTCACTCAAACCCCTGATATGACCCCAAATTTATTCAGACCCTCAGTTCCCCCTATAACCCCCACCCTACCATCCACTAAATGCATTTCTCAGACCAGACTAAAAATGAAATATCTCTCGTCCTGTTCTCAAGGTGCCGTCAGTCATGGTCCACTGCACGCTTACTCCAGGTGCGTCAGGACACAGTGCAGCATCAGCATTCAGCACCTGGAGAAGAGGACCATTGAGCGGAGAGTAACGCCAATGCAGTGCTATACTCACTTCTCTGCAGTGCTATACTCCTAGGCCTCCTGTACTAATGAGCTCTTCCATTTTTTTTTTCACTAAACTAAGTGCACCTCATTATCCTAGCCCTGGTCTGGGGCCCCATTAGGGTTGGGTGCCCCAGGCAATTGTCCAGTTTGTTTCTCATCCACCCCTTAACGTTGGCCCTCTGTCAAGGTACATGTGATGAGAACATAGAGGTATGCTTTAAGAAATAAATTATTTGATGCATAAATACATACAATACTGTACCTAGACCAGTAGTCTTCAATGGTTTTCCTGGTGTTGTGGAACTGCAGTATAATTTGCAGCATGCCCCGACACCTGCTGTGGATTGTACTTATGGAACTCCCAAAAAGCCACACGTTGGAGACATTCATCAATACCATATGGAACACACAGAGTAGCCATAGTTCTCCTACCTGAAGTTATAGCATGATGTATGTATTTCAATTTCAGCTGTCGAGTTTAGATCTGTCTTCACTCTTCTCCTTTTAATAAAATAAAAATACTAGCTAGAAACAACAGGATCCTTATCATATGAATGGAGATGACTCTGATCATGTGCTATCAGTGCTTTCAGTATTGTTCCACCACGAGAATCAAACATGATGATTACCCCTGCAGGCAAGGTAGATATATAGATGGAACTTTATACCAGTCTGCAAGCAAACAAACAATGTATTGTTACACATAAATTAAAGGGGTTCTCCAAGGCTTTGACAACATTTTATTTTTCAGACAACCTGTGGAAGGAAAAAATTTTCACCACTACACACCATTCTGGCTCTGGCTGTGGTTTCTTCCACTGATTTCATAACCAGACATGCTCCAGAGTAAATCTGACATGTTAGAGACCAGACTTAGGCAGTCATGTGAGCACAGCCCAGATTGTAGAATCGGTGGTGTCACGCAACGATAAGTAGTGGTGGTGAAACAATCAATTTCCACAGGTTGTCTGAAAGTTAGGATTTAGTAAAAGCCCTGAAGGACCCCTTTAAGGCTTATGCAACTATATGAAATTCATGTTTTTCACACCCATTCCTGCCATTCACATTACCTCCTATCCCCTGGTTGAAATGAATGGACATATGTTTATTTTCTATGAGATTATGTAACTATGGTTTAGTACGGGTTAAATCATCTGTCTGTATGTATAACAATACACATTAATCTTTTTAGCAAAAGAAGGCAAATTTCAGATGACAACACTTTATAGTCAATTTGTATACACTATACTAGGGGGAGGTTTATCAAACTGGTGTAAAGTAGAACTGACTTAGTTGCCCATAGCAGCCAATCAGATTCCACCTTTTCAAAGGAGGGCAACTAAGCCAGTTTTATTTTGCACGAGTTTGATAAATCTCCCCTTATATCTATGCCCTCAATTGAAATGAATAGAAACACCATGAATTTCCACCTTTGAAGACTTTTTTTCTTCAGGTTCAAAGGCAGTGCACATCAGTTTTATAGTACATTAGATATAAAGCCTGATTCTCAGCCACCACTAGAGGGAGCTCATTGTAGAGGATTTTTTTCTTTTTTTACATTGAAACTACTGTCTTCAGTAAACTGTTATGCCACCCTCTAGTGGTGGCTGCAGGTAGACAGAATTTGACTGCAGTTATGTAAAGGGATTCAGAGGACTTTGAAAAAGCCAACAACATGGTGCTCGTTTAAGGGTTAACATTAAAAGTGTTTTTTCCATCACAGAAATTAAACGTGATTGTGAAGGATCCTAAAAAATGTAATTTAATTACGTAAACCTCATCTATCACCTACAGAGGATAATAGTGTATCTGTACCAGTCTTCACATCAACCATGCTCCTGCTGCGCTCAATTGTTATGACAAGCAGTGGACTCTGCCTACCATGCTTGTGGATTGACGGTATTGACCAGCCCATTCCAAGATCACATGGGTCTGACATCACAACCATTTGAGTAGGGATCCTGGCAGAGGGGACCATGGGAGTCCTGGTTGTGATGTCAGAGGAAATCCAGTCTCCACAGAGGATGCAGTCATGTGACCACTCTCCCAGTCTCCGAAGTGAGATAGAAAAAGTAGCTCAAGGACATTAATAAGTTCCAGAGGAAGCACAAGAAAAGGAAAAATTCATAAATGGTTAGCCCCTTTAATGTAGAAAGTAGGGATGAGGGCATTATATGTAAATGAATCAGACGTGTTACAAAGTTCCCAAAAATTTATCCACCAAATGTATCTAAAACTTTAGCAATTTGTTTTGGACAAATCGCATAAAAATGGCACCTAACACCATTTTACTGTTAATATTGTCAGGAAAAAACCATATCTTGTAGATTTGCCATAAATGAGTGCTTACATCATTTGAGTTTGAACAGAACTTTGCTATAAGCTACAATTATTATATTCTATTAATATCGTTTCTAGTTTCAGTCAACCTGAATGTTTCAAAAATTTCTGATTATCCCGAATTCAAATTTGGAAGAATTGAAGAGAGAGTGAGAGAAGTAAACCACCTTATGGCGCCTGATTTCTCTATCACTCAAGAAAATGCAGAGTAACCACCATATTTAATGGCTATAACCTGCTTTATAAAGGAATAAGAAATAAACAAAATCATAATTGCAAATATTTGTAAAAAAAAAAATCACAAAAATTTGATTCTTCATGGAACTTTTTGACTCCAAAAAAAGTCTAATTAGCCAAATCCAGTGTTTGGCAATATGTTGTTAACTTCAGGCATAGTGTATAGAATTATACCTGGATAACCCATTTCATTTAGAGAGTAGGGATGAGGGAATCAATACTAAATTAATCAAATTCGTTACGAAGGTCACAAAAATTCATCCAACAAACATATTCAAAGCTTTTGCGATTCATTTTGGGCGAATCGTATAAAAAGCTGCTTGCTGCTGGCAGTTCTGTATATGAACATAGAGACAGATTTTTTTTTCAAAACCTCTAATTTATACATACTGTAGGCTTATTGTCAGCACCCCGAAAGCATTCTGCTGCAAACAATGAACAATTGCATATTTTTTACAGTGGATTATATCTGTGTTATTAAGGGTGTTTTCCAAGATTTTTTAACTGATGACCTATCTTTTGGTAGTGTTGAGCGAATTAAAGTAGTGTTGAGCGAATCAAAGTCAAACAAATTGACTTCAATATCCAAAGTTCAGGAAAAATTTGATTCGCCATGAAGGCGAATTTCCTTTCACTTCATGGTAACAAATCTATTTTTCCCTAAATGGCGGTAAAAAAACAAAAACATACCTCCATTTTCTCTCGGAGAGGCCGTCGTGGCCATCGTGATTGAAGAAACCGTGCAAAATCTCATGCAGGGTGACATCCCACATCAGCGCACTGGCTGGGCACCGTGACATCATCAGTGATGACATAATCTTGCCCAGCCAGCGTGATGACATGATGATGTAATCATGTCACCGTGTCAGAATTTGTGTGGTTTTGTGAATCAAGATGGCCATGACTTCCTCTCCACGAGCAAATGTATAAGTTGAGTCAGACCCCCACCAATCAAATGGTGGTGACCTATTCAGAGGATGTTATCAGTTAAAAAAACTCAGAAAACCCCTTTAAACATGGTTCCTTATAGAAAAATAATTTTACACAGTAACACCATTTTTATACCCATGTTATTGAATGTACAGTTCAAAGATATTTCACTGCAAACAATGTTGTTATATCCGTGTTAGAGGATAAATTACTGCATCAGACAGTGTGTTTCAAAAATTTTTTACTACAAAATTTTTATTGTGGAACCAGTCATATTAACTGCATAGTACAAAAGCATTTCACTGCAAACACCACATTATTCCCAAAGTAAATTGTCAATACCAGTGTGCAGAGTGTGAACTACAAGTCACTAAAATTTGATTTATTCGTGGAACTTTTTGACTCCAAGAAATATAAATTTGGCCAAATCTAGTGTTTGGCAATGTGATGGTTATATATATATATTATATATATATATATATATATTATATATATATATATATATAGTGCATTTTTTCCCATTATGCTCATTTTTGACTACATGTGAAATGCCTAAAGAGAATTAAAAAGGAATCTTAAAATCCACTTATAAAGAAACCTCTCTCTCTGTGTTAAATAATTTATTGCTTAAGTCAAAGAAACCTGGCAAACATCTCGGAGTATATTAAAACTTGGCAGAACCCTTACATTAAATGGGGACATCAAAAGGAACATGTTTTTGGTGTTTTTCCCATGTGTCCCCCATCATAACAAAAATATTTTATGGATGAAGAAGTAAACTATATGCAGCTGGATTAGAGACAAACAATGACTTACATTATCTACGTGGAAGCATAAACCAGAAATCAGTTAAATTGCTTTTGTCATTTTGTTAGGCAGAAAGAAAATCTCAGCTGTGTTTTCCAAAGTAGGTGTTGCCACATGGAGTCAATGACCGCTCAAAAAATGGCACAGCAGCTTTTTCCATTTCATAAAAAAACGATTTCTACAAAATAAATTTCAGACAAGCTCAGTTTTTGTGTCTGAAAAATTTTGTTTGCAAAATGAATTCGACCAAAAGCCAAAAAGTTAAAACATTTGCTTAATGGAAATTTCCTGGAATGTGTTTCTGTTAACCAGGCTTCTCTGTGCCATGTGCCGTGGTGTTACAACAAGCGTATTGATGAGCCCCGAGGTTTTTTTTTGTTTTTCTTTAATGTTTCATTAAGCTGGATTTTCGGGGATAGACTTTCAGCCTTCATCAGCACAGCAGTACTGTGAGTTGTGTTACATGGCACAGGCTGGAGTTGAGTAAACTGAACTATATAAGTTGGCTCCGTGCCTGTAGACCTCCACTGACCTAGACAATAGTCACGTTTTGTTTAGCATTTTGTATGTCTTGATTATAAATGCTGCCAAGAAATGTATCCCCAGAAGTAGACAAGTTTAACCAGAACCAGTTATTGAAAAGAATAATATTGCAGATTAAATATTTTTTGTAGGCATTTACTGTAGTAATCATACTCTGCTCTGAGACAATTAAAGGGAGCCTGTCACCAGGAAATTTACTGAAAAACCGGGCACAACGCCTTGTAGGGCTAGCTTAGTTGAATATAATAATACTAGAGATGAATGAATTTTTTGAAATTTGTCCGATTTGGTGAAAATTCAAGTTGGGTCCAAATCAATTTTACCGGAATCAAATATACTCCAACTGTCCTAAAAATTGGTATATAATAGTCCCTAGTCTAGGAAAAGAATCTACACTGAGTTATTACCCAGATTTTCCAGTGTCAGATATTATCACTGACTTACTGCATAATTATTATATACACTGCGTGCAGAATTATTAGGCAAATGAGTATTTTGACCACATCATCCTCTTTATGCATGTTGTCTTACTCCAAGCTGTATAGGCTCGAAAGCCTACTACCAATTAAGCATATTAGGTGATGTGCATCTCTGTAATGAGAAGGGGTGTGGTCTAATGACATCAACACCCTATATCAGGTGTGTATAATTATTAGGCAACTTCCTTTCCTTTGGCAAAATGGGTCAAAAGAAGGACTTGACAGGCTCAGAAAAGTCAAAAATAGTGAGATATCTTGCAGAGGGATCCAGCACTCTTAAAATTGCAAAGCTTCTGAAGCGTGATCATCGAACAATCAAGCGTTTCATTCAAAATAGTCAACAGGGTCGCAAGAAGCGTGTGGAAAAACCAAGGCGCAAAATAACTGCCCATGAACTGAGAAAAGTCAAGCGTGCAGCTGCCAAGATGCCACTTGCCACCAGTTTGGCCATATTTCAGAGCTGCAACATCACTGGAGTGCCCAAAAGCACAAGGTGTGCAATACTCAGAGACATGGCCAAGGTAAGAAAGGCTGAAAGACGACCACCACTGAACAAGACACACAAGCTGAAACGTCAAGACTGGGCCAAGAAATATCTCAAGACTGATTTTTCTAAGGTTTTATGGACTGATGAAATGAGAGTGAGTCTTGATGGGCCAGATGGATGGGCCCGTGGCTGGATTCGTAAAGGGCAGAGAGCTCCAGTCCGACTCAGACACCAGCAAGGTGGAGGTGGAGTACTGGTTTGGGCTGGTATCATCAAAGATGAGCTTGTGGGGCCTTTTCGGGTTGAGGATGGAGTCAAGCTCAACTCCCAGTCCTACTGCCAGTTTCTGGAAGACACCTTCTTCAAGCAGTGGTACAGGAAGAAGTCTGCATCCTTCAAGAAAAACATGATTTTCATGCAGGACAATGCTCCATCACACGCGTCCAAGTACTCCACAGCGTGGCTGGCAAGAAAGGGTATAAAAGAAGAAAATATAATGACATGGCCTCCTTGTTCACCTGATCTGAACCCCATTGAGAACCTGTGGTCCATCATCAAATGTGAGATTTACAAGGAGGGAAAACAGTACACCTCTCTGAACAGTGTCTGGGAGGCTGTGGTTGCTGCTGCACGCAATGTTGATGGTGAACAGATCAAAACACTGACAGAATCCATGGATGGCAGGCTTTTGAGTGTCCTTGCAAAGAAAGGTGGCTATATTGGTCACTGATTTGTTTTTGTTTTGTTTTTGAATGTCAGAAATGTATATTTGTGAATGTTGAGATGTTATATTGGTTTTACTGGTAAAAATAAATAATTGAAATGGGTATATATTTGTTTTTTGTTAAGTTTCCTAATAATTAGGCACAGTAATAGTCACCTGCACACACAGATATCCCCCTAAAATAGCTAAAACTAAAAACAAACTAAAAACTACTTCCAAAAATATTCAGCTTTGATATTAATGAGTTTTTTTGGGTTCATTGAGAACATGGTTGTTGTTCAATAATAAAATTAATCCTCAAAAATACAACTTGCCTAATAATTCTGCACTCCCTGTAATATTCGCTATATTGCTATATATATATTAAAAAAAAAAATATTCGGAATATTCAAAAAAACGAATATATAGCAATATAGAGAATATTATGTAATAATTATGTAGTAAGTCAGTGATAATATCTGACACTGGAAAAGCTGGGTAATTGTTACATCAGGAGAGCAAGTGCCATGGTTGTGTGTCATGAACTGTGCAGAAATCCTATAATCTCTTCCCCTATGCAGAATGAGGGCTGTAACTGTGTCCACCATCCCCTGTGGAGACTCTGCCCGGCAACAACAGATTAACAGCTGTACTTAAAGTTGTTTACCTGTAAAGCCTTATAAGGGCAATGGAACGTGATAATGTCATGTGGCCTGCCATGAGAGAGGGGGGATTCGAAACTGTTGTTATCCCTCACATATTGGGGAGGGGGATATGAAAACTGTTGTTTTACCTCAATAAATCAGTTTATGTTCTGAGTTCACATGAACCAGAGGGTGTGGTGTCTTCTCTGAGGAAAAAGGGACATTATGATCGCGAGTGTAGGATCTCAGTGTAGGATTAGGAACTCAGTGTAGATCGCAAGTTATTACCCAGCTTTCCCAGTGTCAGATTTTATCACTGAGTTATTACCCAGCATTCCCAGTGTCAGATATCATCCTAGTGTAGATAGCGAATATTCTAATCGCGAATATTCTAATCGCAAATTTTCCATGCAAAAGGCTACACTAATAAGCTTGTTATAAGAATCAGTCTAATATTTTTGCCAGAAGACTATGAAACCAATAGAAAGCGCTATTGAGTTATTAACAGCGCCCTCTATTGGTTTCATAGTATTCTGGCAAGAATATTTGTCTTGTCATAAGACTGTGAAACCAATAGAGGGCGCTGTTCATAACTTAATAGCGCCCGCTATTGGTTTCATAGTCTTCTGACAAGAATATTTGTCTTGTCATAAGACTGTGAAACCAAAAGAGGGCGCTATGAATAACTCAATAGCGCCATCTATTGGTTTTCATGGTCTTATGACAGCTGAAAAACAAGGCAGATTCTGCTCATTTGCATGTCTTTCCCATATGCCCACGTTTATGCAAATGAGTTTTTACATAACAAAACTGTATAGAAAGGTTATTGAATATTATATTAGGACAATCGGAAAACTTTTTGTCGCCCTAATGATATTGATCTAGGTGTGCAGATCTAGGTGTGCAGGTTTGCTGGTTCTCAGTCAGATGAGAGCTGGTTTGGAATATCTCATAGTGCACAAGGCTGCCATTGTAAGGTATGCTGGCTTTTATCTGTCTCATGGATAGATGGATGGCTTGCACATACCTGGCTTTTGGCATATAGCCTTTGTGTGGTTGTCTATTGTATGTCGTACATAATAGAAGTCTAAGACTCATTCAGCTATCCTCTTAATGCTGTTGCCAAACCATTTTGATGGGGTTTCCATCAATTTCTAAAGTTTTTTTATGAACCAGACACCCTCTTCTCTTCTGAGCAAGGGGTGCCTGGTTGTCTCCGATTGACTTCAATTGTATTAAATTGTATTCGAGCACCCGAATTATTCGGCCGAGCACTCGGATCTGCCAAGCATAGCGATGCTCGAGCCGAACAGCAGATCGGCGGAGCATGCTCGCTCATCACTATTTCTAACCGTTTTTATGAACCAGACACCCTCTTCTCTTCCGAGCACGGGGTGCCTGGTTGTCTCCCATTGACTTCCATTGTATTAAATTGTATTCGAGCACCCGAATTATTCGGCCGAGCACTCGGATCTGCCAAGCATAGCGATGCTCGAGCTGAACAGGTATTCGGCTGAGCATGCTCGCTCATCACTAATGTTAATACATTGATGTCCAAGTGCTAGATCTTAGATGTATATTAACCTCTTGAATGCCGGAGGATTTCTCATTTTTGCATTTTCATTTTTGTTGCCTGTCTTCACAGAGCCATAAAATTTTTACTTTTCTGTTCACATAGCTGTATGAGGGCTTGTTTTTTGTGGGACAAGTTGTACTTTCTAATGCCATCATTTAGTATGGCATGAAATGTAGTGGGAAATAAATTCCAAATAGGGTGGAATTGGAAAAAAATTATATTCTGCCACAGCTTTACGGGGTTTTTCTCTACAGCATTCACTATGTGGCAAAACTGATCTGTGCTCATCATTCTCTGGGTCAATATAATTACAAAGATACTACATTTGCATTTTTTTGCATCCTCATATTCTGAGCCCCATAATTTTTTTTATAGTTATGTCTACCAAGCTGTGTGGGGGCTAATTTTTTTGGGGACAATCTGTATTTTTTATTGATAACATTCAGCTGTGTATGTGATTTTTTTAAAATCACATTTTATTTAATTTTTTGGGTTTAAGTGAGGGAAAGAAAAATGGCAGATTTGCCATTTAGATTTTTTTTTTCCCATTTCCCCACTCGCCGTATTTTTATATGTTTATAGTACATGTGTTTGTTAACATGGTGATGTGCCCCACAGCAAATTATGTGACTGGCCCCCTTTTACCCAAACAACTTCCTCCTCGTGTGCAACCCTGTTCAGGTCCCAAAACAGTTGGCATGGCTGTAGTGTTCAAATTTGATGCTGTAGCACTGTTTTCTTGGCTTCCAATTTTTGCAGCAAGAAACTCAGCTAATACAGTAGGTTGGTAGTGTGCTGTGGATCAACTCCATAAAGCGCCATGTCTGCGTAGAAGTGGTGTGGTCTAATTTAAATGCTTTTTATAGGTACAGAGTGGGAAACAAATTTATCAATAAGGTGCGAATCTAACACAAAATAGTCCATCTGCTCCAAATTAGACCTGTCTCAAATCCTGTCTTAAATGATAAATGTGCACCTGTGTAGAGATGGCATTGCGGTTCACCCGGCGGTCATTTCGTGGCGAACTTTGCGTTTTCGCAGTTCGCCGAACATGCGAACATATGGCGATATTCGCGCCCGCCATATTCTTTTACATTGTGAAGAACTTTAACCCATGACACATCCATCAGGTGGTACAGGACAGCCAATTGAGACATTTCAGCACATGGACATACCCCCTGCCTTATGAATAAACCTGATCTGGCCGCCATTTTACATTCAGTCTTTTGCCAGTGTAGGGAGAGGTTGCTGTGTGGAGCAGGGGCAGGTTGTTAGGGACACCAAACGCTAGCTAATAGGGCCACAAAAGTCCTTTTAAGGACTGGTATAGGTGTGCTATCGATAGGTGTGATACACAGAGGGGTGCGATATACTTATAATATACTTTTATAATGAGTCAAAAACACATAGATCTATATAGTGATCACCTAGAAGTCAGGGGCTTAGGGGCTAGGGGCTTACTAGGGTCATTTTTATATAGGGTAAGGTTCCGGACGGAGTGGCTCTTATCAGGGCGGGAGATCTGTGGTTAGGCTATCAGGGCCAGAATAGCACCCCCCTGTAGGGCAATATCAGGGACAGTTCTTTGCCCACCCTGTCCTTCAATACCACATCATCATGGCCAGGGATAGATGTTTTTTGCTTTCCCTCCGGGATTCATGGATGTGCACTGGAACCCCACGGATTGTGGTAGTGTAACATCCCAGAGTTATGTTACTAAACTCTTTTTTCCCGCTACTATTTGTTGGTAACATGTGCCTTGTCATCTAATGTGGTTTTATCTTATAGCCTCACTAATGTGCATTGAAAGCCTTGTTTGAATATACTTTGCTATAATTTTCATGTACACCAGCAGGTGGTAGCAATGTGTCAGCAGGGCCTTAGTAACAGTTTGGCATATCTAGACTGGAATAGTATATTCCAGTTTATCTCCCCCCTCTTTGAGCAGAGTGGGCTCGCCCATGTCCTGCCTCATGGGGAGGGAAGGAAGTTTCAGTTAGTGTGCCAGCCACCCCGGCTAGGGGAAGGCTGTGCTGGTAGGAGCTCCCAGTTCTAGGGATCCCAACCCAGGATCGTGTCTTGGCTGAGACCAAAGATCTTCATTCCCAGTCTGAGCCCTTCAGCCTCAGCTGGTGACAAGCAAGCAGCCACCTCCAGAACTCCAGGAAGAACCATACCCTGTGAGCATAACTGAGTACCGTCCAGAGACCAGGAGAAGCCAAATTCCTCCTCAGCTAGTCAGTCCCATACACAGCAGAAGATAGACAGAGCAGAAGATATAGATTCCTGCCACATATTACAGAGCCATAAGCAGACGACTAATCCTGCAAGAGAGCTCCAGGCATATGACAGAAGCAGAAGAGATAGTAATCCCTGCCACATATTGCCAATACCTGCTGGGACCCAAGACTATTGCTGTATCTCGTGTGTATTAATCCTGCCTCCAGTAAAGACAAGTTGAATTATATTCCAAGTCTGGATCTCATTCATTGCTACAAAGTTCCTCAATTACTCCTGCTAGCAACACACTCATTTATTGCAAGTGAGCCAGGATCCAGAAGTCCAGCCGTACCAAGGTAGGAGACACCGTTGACACTATACCTACTAATACACAGAGACATTACACCACTCTGGCATTCCTAATCTGGTACGTGAGTTGCAACACCTTAAAGGGCCCTGAGACTGTACCCTGCGCACGCTGCAATTGGCGTCACAAACAAAAACAATAGACTTATATATCCATATCCAGACCCACTACATAATTTTGGCATCCGCCTAACCGTACCACGGTCCGGCTCATTGCATATTTTGGCATCACTGGAACAGGATCGAGCTGTGTGCCAACAGAACCGAATCCAATTGTGTGCTCAACTGGATCAAATTGCATGTTTTACAGTACTGCAAGATCTACAGATTGTGCAAAAACCCTGAAAATGGACTTTATTACTTTCATTGCGGGACCCGAAAACTCTGCATTGTGCGCGTCAGCACTGCAAGGGTTAATCAGCCATTTTCCCCTCATGGCGCAGTGTTTTCATGGCTTTCAAGAGCGCGAAAATGATGACTATGCCCCCCTAGAAGTGGGAAATCTAAAGCCTGCCCACCAAGAACTTTGCAATGCGAGCCAAGGGAGTGCAGACTCCTCCCTCTGGGCTCCACTCTCACTTCCTGCATTTCCTGCACTGATCGTGACAGAAGAGCCAAGGAAGATTGCGCTCCCTTCACCAAAATGGAACCAAATGGTTATCGGAGGAGAGCCAGTTTATGAAGACCACCTACCGGAGATTCAGCTTTCTCAACTGGTGAAGAGAAGTGGTCCCTCCGTCTTTGCCGCAAGCACGAAGGCAGTGGATCCCTCCACGGCTACGGGGCCTGCAACCCAGATTGCTGCCAGTGCCGAAGAAAAGATGGCCACCGCACTCCAGCTTGCTCCTACGGAAGCAGATGTCGTCCCTCTCAAGACACAGGAGGAGATGACTGCGCCAACCATCTTACCGGCTGCTCCAGCGACTGACGTCCTGGACCAGAAGCAAGCCGCGATACCTGCCGAGCGGACTACAGCTTCAAAGACGGCCCTGATGACGTCACCTATCGCGAAGGCCCCCGTTCACCACCAGGAGGCACCGGAACCGGCCGCCCGGCCGCAACATCAGGTAGGAGCAGACGCGCTTCCTGAGGCCCAGGCCCGGTCCGAAATAGCCCCTGCACCGCTCCCTGAGGGTCCCGATACCCCTGATAGACCCAAGCCTGCTCCGCCAAGCACACATACTGGTGCAGCAGAGGCGGCCGGAGCTCCCACTCCGCCGCCCAGAAGAGAAACCCCAAGCCAAGCCACCTTAACCCGGAGGTCCCGCTAGAGATAACCAGCCTCACTACCAAGGCAGTACCAGGAACTGCCACAAGACGTCAGTGGAGCCACATCACAGCAGCTGCAGCCACCTACATCATGCCTATAACTGCTGCCATAATAGAGTCAGAGAAGGACTGCCCTGTGGACATTGTCATTGCCCCTAGAGACTTTCAACCGCTGAAACAACAGCGAAGAAGGCTCCCAGTCCCTTCTGTAGGCAGCAGCAGACCATCTGCCAGGCGGATTTTTACCACTGTTGCCCCTGACTACTATAGCAGAGCCAGAAAAAAGCCAGTCTGTGACTATTATCACTGCCACTACAGAAATCTCTGGGCCTACTACTGTACAGCCTGAGCCCATCAAACAGGAGCACTGCCCTGATGTGTGTGAGGATAAGGAAGAATCCACTGATACTGCTCCATGTGCTCCGGAACCACCACAGAATCCAGAGCTTCTTGCTATGAAAGACCAAGGGCCTATCCTTTATTGCTGTGCGGAGAATCTGTCACCTACCAGGAAAAGGCCAAGGCTTACAGAGGATTCTCCAGAGAAAGATGATCCTGCAATTCCAGGTTCTGCCACAAAAAGCCACCAGCAGATTGCAGATGAAGCTTCTGCAGGAATTACAGCTGCTGGGATCACCCAGGTTAAAGAAGAGCTTTTGCCTCCTCAAATATGGGATCCAGGAGGAAGATTTCCAGACTTTCCTGTGAGGAAAACTACCCACTGTGGAAATTACCCACTACCTTGTTTGGATTACAATTAACTCTTTTATCCCTGTGGATTACAATTGACTTTTACTTGTTTCCAGAGGATTCTACTTCAACAAGAAGAACTGAAGCTTTATTTGAGCGTTCTACTGCATTAATAAAATTGTACTGTTTTATTGCAACGTTAAAAGCTTGCACCCAAAGAAAAGACTCAAACGATTACCTGAGCTCTTTGTGATGTCCTATTCAATATTTTTTGCACTAATTACCAGTTTACAAGTTATGCAACGTTTAAGATAACATGCCCATTGTGTGTATTCTCTCCTAGGTGCCGCGATGTGACCTTCCTGCACTATTTGTGACAATTGCACTTAACATTGCACTTAACCAAAAATGTAGCAACTTACTCTTGTATGCCTTATTTGACAGCTCATGTTCTCTCCTTCCTTTATACGGACTGCCTTCATCCGGACACTTAATACTAATGGCCTACATCTGGAGTTATATATCCTAGGTACCCAGGTAAGACCAAGTGGTAAGTCCAGGCAGGTCCAGTAACTACACGGGTAACCCCGCTGCTTCTGGAATGGTTAGTAGTCATAGACCCCTCCTTCCCGCTTGCTTCATGTTCAGGATTGCTCCCATCCTGAGGTGTGTTACTTACAGGAGTTCCATGGGATTATACTACCCTCCTCCTGTGACATTGCCAGAAGTGTATGGAGACGCTAAAACCTCCCCTTCTGAGCCTTTGCCTAAGGTATGGCGCCTCAAACCTTAGAGCTACACAATTTAGCTACCCCTTAGTCACCATAATGATCGTGCTATAAGCCAATTTTCTCAGGCTTTGGTGCAGGAAAGGAAATACAGGATAAAGCCACCCTTTCATTTGCGGGCATTCCATTACATAATGGTGGGACTACAGAGTAAAGACCCCCCCATGCTTTTTTTGGTGTCTTAGGGCCAGAACACTTCAAAGTCAGTCAGTAATGTTTGCTTAGTGCAGTATTTGGTTCACTGGTTATACCGAGAGAGGGAAACTGTGTGTTGGACACCCTACTTGTAACGGTCGCGTACACACACACACAGGGGGGAGGGAAGTGACCACTGCGCTCCACCCTTACCCCTGGCCCTGCCTACCTGCCTCGCGAGTCCTAATGACAGGGGACAACTGGACGGCAATACCCTAACTTGGAATAAGTGCAGGGATGTCAGACAGACAAACAACAGGACGTGAACGGACCGAGTCAATACCAGGAAAGCTACAAAGTACAAATGGAGCAAGCAGAGAATTGTCAGGAGAAGCCGGGGTCATAAATACCAGGAGAGACGTGAAGTACCAAAGGAGTCAGCAGAGGAATGTCAGGAGGAGGCCGGGGTCAGAATACCAGGATAGCAGCAAAGTACACAAGGAGCAGGCAGAGGATCGTCAGGAATTCAGCAGGAGGTAAGTACGCCAGGAAAGACCAAATCACAAGTGGAACCTAAATTAACAGGCAACCTGTGGCCAGCAGGCTGCCTGTATTTATAGTGGGGAGTGAGGGTCATGTGACGTGGCCAGCGTCACATGACCGACAGACCAACCAGTAGAGCACCGAGTGATCAGCTCGGCGCTCAAGGCAGACTAGGAGCAGGGAGCCACCCAGCTAGTAAAGCCGCCCTGGGATGAGGTCCAACACAGATCCTCATTCCCAAAGCTAAGCAACAGGTCTGCGGGTAATGGGGGACCGAGTGCACCTTCGGAACCCCGTTACAGGCCCCCCCCTTTTACGAGGGGCCACCGGACCCAAGACTTTAGGCGATGGCTTTTCAGGGTGTTCTAAATGAAATTTTCAATCAAGTCTAGGAGCATGAACCTCCCTGGCAGGTACCCAAGATCTCTCTTCAGGTCCATACCCCTTCCAGTGAATCAGGTACTGCAAGGAATTACGCACCTTCCTGACATCCACTATTTTAGACACCACATACTCGACAGCATCATTAACAAGAACCGGCGGAGGCGAGGCTTTTGATGGTACTACCGGTTCAAAATATTTTTTAAGTAGAGACTTATGGAACACATTATGAATGTGGAATGACTCGGGCAGCTCCAACCTAAAAGATACCGGGTTAATCACCTCCGTGATCTTATATGGTCCAATAAAACGAGGAGCAAACTTTTTAGAATCTACCTTAAGAGAGAGATTCTTGGAGGACAACCATACCTTATACCCAACCTGAAAATTTACCCCCCTTGAACGTCTCCTATCGGCCTTGAGTTTCTGAGAACTTTGAGCCTTTTCTAAGTTCGATTGAACTCGGGCCCAAACTGTGCACAGTTCAGAGGAGAGCCTATCCACCTCTGGGTTAGAGGAGAAGACGGATGACCCAGAATGAAAACGGGGATGGAAACCATGGTTACAAAAAAAAGGTGAAACCCCAGCAGAAGAATTGACACGGTTATTCAAAGCAAATTCAGCCAATGGAAGAAATTTCACCCATAATTGCTGGTCATCGGCAACATACGACCTCAAGAATTGTTCGACAGACTGATTAAGGCGTTCAGTCTGCCCATTACTCTCAGGGTGGTAGGCAGAGGAAAAAGACAATGAAATTTTAAATTTTTGACAGAAGGCCCTCCAGAATTTGGACACAAACTGCACACCCCTGTCAGAAACAATATTTTCCGGGATACCATGCAATCGAACAATTTCTTTCACAAAAATAGACGCCAGGGTTTTGGCATTCGGGTGTCTAGACAGGGGAATGAAATGGACCATCTTGCTAAACCTATCGACCACTACCCAAACTACAGTCTTACCCTCCGCCGGCAGGTCAGTTATAAAGTCCATCGAGATATGGGACCAGGGTCTACTGGGAATGGGTAGGGGTCTATGACTACTAACCATTCCAGGGTTACCAGCAGGGCGAGTACTAGGTGTCTTGGACCTGGCACAAACCTCACAGGCTGACACGTAGGACTTGACATCCCTAGTTAGAGTGGGCCACCAATAAGATCTAGAAACCAGATCCTTAGTGCCCTCAACACCCGGATGTCCACAAAAGGCAGAATCATGACACTCACCCAACAGCTGGAGACGAAATTGTACGGGAACAAACAACTTATCTGTTGGGGTGGATACCGGTGCCAGATGTTGTTCAGACCTAATGCGAGCCGAGATATCCTGGGTAAGAGCTGCTAAGAAGATTTTTGCTGGTAGGATGGATTCAGGTGGTACCTCAGTAGGTTGAAAAGCCTGGAAGCTCCGCGATAATGCGTCTGCCTTCACATTTTTACTTCCCGGCCTGAACGTGATGGAAAAATCAAAACGAGTAAAAAACAGAGCCCATCTGGCTTGACGGGGATTCAACCTCTTAGCAGACTCGAGAAACATAAGGTTTTTATGGTTTTAATGGCCAGCAGCTCCCTATTCCCTATGTCGTAGTTTCTCTCCGTGGGAGAGAATTTCCTGGAGAAGAAGGCACATGGTCTCAGATTAGTGAGGCTAGCAGGACCTTGTGAAAGGACTGCTCCTGCGCTGTCCTCGGACGCATCCACCTCCACAATAAAAGGTTTCTCCTGATCAGGCTGGATCAGAATGGGAGCGCTACTGAATGCCTTTTTTAATTTTTCAAATGAAAAAAAGGCCTCAGTAGACCAATTCTCCAAATCCACCCCTTTCTTAGTAAGGTCGTTCAACGGTTTAGTAATTACGGAAAAATTCATAATAAATTTACGATAGTAATTTGCGAAACCTAAGAACCGTTGTCAGGCCTTTAAGGATGAAGGTCTTACCCATTCCTTAATTGCTAGTACCTTACCAGGATCCATCTTGAAGGCGTGAGGTGTCAGAACATGCCCTAGAAACAGAATCTCCTGTACACCAAAAACACATTTCTCTTGTTTAGCGGATAGCTGATTCTCCCTCAACACCTCTAATACTTGTTTAACATGAGACACATGGGATTCGAAGTCAGGAGAGAATATCAAAATGTCGTCAAGATAGACAATAACAAATTTACCTAAGAACTCCCTAAGAATGTCATTCATGAAGTTTTGGAACACAGCTGGGGCATTGCTGAGTCCAAAAGGCATCACCTGATATTCAAAGTGTCCTACCGGAGTATTGAACGCCGTCTTACATTCGTCTCCCTCCCTGATTCGGATTAGATTGTATGCCCCTTTCAGGTCAATTTTGGAAAACAGGTTGCCCCCAGAACCTGGTTAAATAAATCCGGAATCAATGGGAGGGAGTATCTATTCTGGACAGTGATTTTATTTAATCTCCGGTAATCGATAAATGGCCTAAGACCACCATCTTTTTTCTTAACTAAGAAAAACCCCGCCCCATAGGAGAGACAGAAGGTCTAATATGCCCTTTACCAAGCCTCTCCTTAATATAATCTTCCATGGCCTTGCGTTCGGGCATAGAAAGATTATAAATTCGTCCTTTAGGAAACTTGGCCCCCTCTACTAGCTCTATGGTACAATCATAAGGTCTATGGGGGGGTAGAACCTCCGTGGTTGGTGATGAGAATACATCCGAATATTCTTTAACAACAGTGGGTAAAGTATCTGACTTTACTGAGACCCCAGCCTGTACCACAGACACACTTAGGCCCCCATCTCACCAACTCCCCATTGGACCAATCTATAGTGGGGTTATGTAGTCGGAGCCAAGGCAACCCTAGTACCACCTCAGCCGGTAGGTTCTCCAGGACTAGAAGCGAACATCTCTCTGAGTGGCACACACCCACGGTTAGAGAAATCTCCCAGGTACCACCAATAAGAGGAGTAGCATCAATAGCCATGACATGAATAGGAGTTGGTATGGCAAACATAGGAATACCCAATCTTACAGCATATCCAGAGTCAATAAAGCTAGCCGCTGAGCCAGAATCAATGAAGGCCTTACCCAGCCATTTATCTACTCCCAGAGAAATTGTAATGGGTACCGAAAGCTTCCATTTAGAAAATTCAGGGTGTACCTGGTCTTTAGGTTGCCTTGCCTTAGGAGACTTGACAGAGAGGACCTTCTTAGGACACTGGTTGATCCAATGGTCAGGATCTCCACAGTAAAAGCATTCTCCACGTCTGCGGCGAAGATTCCCTCGGGTCATGCCAACCTGCATGGGTTCCTCGGTGGAGACCTCAGCATTGTCTCTGGGATAGGCCTCTGGCTGGACCACCTTCTGGGAAGAGAACTGTTGTTCCTGTTGTCTCTCTCTAACCCATCGGTCAAGTCGGACAACAAGGGTCATCATCTCCTCTAAGGTCTCTGGAAGTTGATAACTAACCAGAAGATCCTTTAATTTATCAGACAGACCTGACCTGAACTGACTCTTCAGGGCTGGTTCGTTCCATCCTGAGGGGACACACCACCTTCTGAATTGGGTGCAATAATCCTCCGCTGGTAAATTGCCCTGAACCAGTGCCTTTAGAGCCGTCTCGGCTTCTAGAGCCCTGTCTGGTTCATCATAGAGGGTACCCAGGGCCTGAAAGACCCCCTCCACAGAATATAAACAACTGGCGCCAGCAGGTAAAGAGAACGCCCAGTCCTGGGGATCACCCTGTAATCGGGAAATGATAATGCCCACGCAAGCGGAAGTAAAGTTTGCAACTCTCCTTAAAAGAGAGAAACTTCTTCCGATCACCTGAAAAGGGTTCTGGGAGCTTAATCTGGGGCTCAAAATGCGGACTGGAGGCCTGAGGAGTGGAAGAACCTTGCCCTAACTCAAAAGAACTGAGTTTTTCCCCTAACTCCTGCACCCTCTGCGTCAGATTAGAGACATGGTCAGTCAGGGTCACCAGAGGATTCATAATACAGTGGTTATTGGGCCTGTTAATCTGTAACAGTCACGTACACACACACACAGGGGGGAGGAAAGTGAACACTGCGCTCCACCCTCAACCCTGGCCCTGCCTACTTGCCTCGCGAGTCCTAATGACAGGGGACAACTGGACGGCAATCCCTAACTTGGAATAAGTGCAGGGATGACAGACAGACAAACAACAGGACGTGAACGGACCGAGTCAATACCAGGAAAGCTACAAAGTACAAATGGAGCAAGCAGAGAATTGTCAGGAGAAGCCGGGGTCATAAATACCAGGAGAGACGTGAAGTACCAAAGGAGTCAGCAGAGGAATGTCAGGACGTGGCCGGGGTCAGAATACCAGGATAGCAGCAAAGTACACAAAGAGCAGGCAGAGGATCGTCAGGAATTCAGCAGGAGGTAAGTACGCCAGGAAAGACCAAATCGCAGTTGGAACCTAAATTAACAGGCAACCTGTGGCCAGCAGGCTGCCTGTATTTATAGTGGGGAGTGAGGGTCATGTGACGTGGCCAGCGTCACATGACCGACAGACCAACCAGTAGAGCACCGAGTGATCAGCTCGGCGCTAAAGGCAGACTAGGAGCAGGGAGCCACCCAGCTAGTAAAGCCGCCCTGGGAATGAGGTCAAACACAGATCCTCATTCCCAAAGCTAAGCAACAGGTCTGCGGGTAATGGAGGACCGAGTGCATCTTCGGAACCCCGTTACACTACTCTTGCGGGCAGGAACCTGGGGATAGCCATTTCATGTTAGTCTATGTATGTCTTTATGTGAAATACATGCAGCACTTTGTACTTTATTGGGTACCCCAGGGCTGGTTCTTTCTCTCCCTCCTAAGCATAAGCCGAGGGCGGCTTAACTCGAAGTAAGGGGGAATGTAACATCCCAGAGATATATTACTAAACTCTTTTTCCCCGCTACTATTTGTTGGTAACATGTGCCTTGTCATCTAATGTGGTTTTATCTTATAGCCTCACTAATGTGCATTGAAAGCCTTGTTTGAATATACTTTGCTGTAATTTTCATGTACACCAGCAGGTGGCAGCAATGTGTCAGCAGGGCCTTAGTAACAGTTTAGCATATCTAGACTGGAATAGTATATTCCAGTTTAGCTCCCCCCTCTTTGAGCAGAGTGGGCTCGCCCATGTCCTGCCTCATGGGGAGGGAAGGAAGTTTCAGTTAGTGTGCCAGCCACCCCGGCTAGGGGAAGGCTGTGCTGGTAGGAGCTCCCAGTTCTAGGGATCCCAACCCAGGATCGTGTCTTGGCTGAGACCAAAGATCTTCATTCCCAGTCTGAGCCCTTCAGCCTCAGCTGGTGACAAGCAAGAAGCCACCTCCAGAACTCCAGGAAAAAACATACCCTGTGAGCAAAACTGTGAGTACCGTCCAGAGACCAGGAGAAGCCAAATTCCTCCTCAGCTAGTCAGTCCCATACACAGCAGAAGATAGACAGAGCAGACGATATAGATTCCTGCCACATATTACAGAGCCATAAGCAGACGACTAATCCTGCAAGAGAGCTCCAGGCATATGACAGAAGCAGAAGAGATAGTAATCCCTGCCACATATTGCCAATACCTGCTGGGACCCAAGACTATTGCTGTATCTCGTCTGGATTAATGCTGCCTCCAGTAAAGAAAAGTCTGGATCTCATTCATTGCTACAAAGTTCCTCAATTACTCCTACAACACACTCATTTATTGGAAGTGAGCCAGGATCCAGGAGTCCAGCCTTACCAAGGTAGGAGACACCGTTGACACTATACCTACTACTACACAGAGACATTACACCACTCTGGCATTCCGAACCTGGTACGTGAGTTGCAACACCTTAAAGGGCCCTGAGACTGTACGCATGCTGCAATTGGCGTCACAAACAAAAACAATAGACTTCTATATCCATATCCGGACCCACTGCATAATTTTGGCGTCCGCCTAACCGTACCACGGTCCGGCTCAATGCAGTAGGACATATGGTTTCTGATTTGGTGCCGCCGAGCACCTGATTTAGTGCCGCCGACCACTTGTTATTGCCTACCACATCTATTCTTTTTTGCTTAACTTTAATAATTTAATTAATTTTCATTTTGAGGGATATCTTTTAGGGTCTATTTACATGTCCGCAAAATGGGTCCACATCCGTTCCGCAATTTTGCGGAACGGGTTCAGACCCATTAGTTTTCAATGGGGCCGGAATGTGCTGTCCACATCATTTGCGGATCCGCACTTCCGCATCCGTGCCTTCGTTTCCGCAAAAAAATAGAACATGTCCTATTCTTATCCGGACAAGATTAGGCATTTTCTATTATAGTGCCGGCGATGTGCGGTCCGCAAATTGCGGAATGCACATTGTCCGTGTCCGTGTTTTGCGGATCCGCAATTTGCGGATCTGCAGAACACTTACAAACGTGTGAATGGACTTTTAGGCCTCATTCAGACCGCCGTATGCTGTCCGCAGAAATTCGGATCCGTTTATTTGCGGACAGTTCAGAATGTCCGTAAAAAAACTGATAGCATTCCGTATTTTTGCAGCCCCATAGACTTTAATGGGGCCATGTCCTGATTTTCACTGACGAGTATAGGACATGTTTCATTTGTTTTGCGGAACCGTGGAATAGAAAAGGGCCCCATAGAAGTGAATGGATCACCATTCACCAGGTTTGCCTTCCATTAAAGTGAATGGAGCCCGCTTCGAACTTTCGGTCGCGAACATTTGATTGCATTCACGCGATCGCATTTGCGAACCTTCCCGGCCGATGTTTGTCCATCACTACCCCTGTGTGCCTATTATTTGGCTGAATGTGAGTTACTTCCCATTGTGGACTCCCCTGAAGTAGCTCTTCTTTTCCTAAATCTTCTATATTTCTGTGTTAACAGTAAGGTCTACAGTGACTACCTACCAAACCTTCTGTAATCATGTGTATAATGGTAGTCACTACTACACGTTCTTTATCGGTGTAGTTTTGTTATGATAACCTCAGCAGAGAGTGGAAAGAATGTTCCTTGTTCTGCAGCATCTCTCCAGAAATCCAGTACCGGATTAAAGGACATTTTCATTGCATAATGTATGCCTAATAATGTGATTTCCTTACCTTTGTGGCTTCCCATGCAAAACCATGAATACCTGCCGATCGGCTGTTCGAAAGTAGCCCTGGCATGGGAAGTTGGCACTGTGTAGTGGACAGAGATGGTTACTACAGTGTTGCTCTCATTCATTGTAGAACAGCTGACTGGCGGTGGTGCATCAGCCGATCAGGTATTGATGGCCTAACCTTTTAAAGACGTTTTCCAGTATTGCCTTCTGTTCTAATTCTCCCCCTCCCTCACCCCTGGACCTGTAAAGGGAAGAATACTTCCCGTCGCTTGGTTTTGGGTCCACCACTGTCTTTGGCAATACCAAATTTATATCGTTTTTACTACTTAAAAAAAAGACCACTTCCTCTGCCTGACCCCACAAATGCAGTGATTGCTATTGACCACAGCATCTGAGGGCATAAATGACTGGGTTTCGGCGGCATTGCCGATCCCGGTCATTGCAGATGGATGCCTGCTGTATTATACAGCTGGCACCTGCTGCAAATGGAGCGGGCTCAGCATGGCAGCCCACTTCATACAACCCATTAAGAATAATGACGTACATGTACGTGATTATGCATTAAGGGGTTAAATCAAATGGACTTCTATAACTATAACTAATAAGCATCTATATCTATTGAGCCTCCATATATAATATGCCTCTACTTTATATTTAATGAACCTCTAGATTTAATGGACCTCTATATCTAATGGCCTCTATATCTAAAGGGTCTTCATAGCTAAACGATGCCTATATTTAAAAGGGTTATCCAATTTCTCAAAACCCCCCACATGTGCCGGGCCCCTCACCGGTAATATACTTACCCCACTCCCCGCGCCGCTCATGGTCCCCGCACCGCTGCTTCTCCTTGCACACGGATGAAAACATCCGGTGTCGGGTGGCAGGTGGGGACGGGGACGAGCCTCCGTAGCATTGCGGGTGATGGCCGGGAGCGGGGTAAGTATATTACCGGTGAGGGGCCCGGCACATGTGGGGGGTTTTGAGAAATTGGATAACCCCTTTAATGGACTTTTATATTTATTAAACCTTTATTGTATATTTAACAGACCTCTAAATTCACTAAGTCTCTATATCTAATGGGCCTCTATATCAAATGGGCCTCTGTATCTAATGGGCTTCTGTATCAAATGGGCCTCTGTATCTAATGGGCCTCTGTATCTAGTTAGACTGTGGTCCACCAAGGGTTATTCATGCTGCCATTTATACCTGATCTTCCAAGTCTTCCTAATCTGGTGGCTTGTTACAGTCAAAAGTAACACAGTATTTTTCTCTACTCCCTCCAGCTTCTTTGGATTTTGTGATAAGGGCGAATGTCACCTCATCTCGGCCACACGTACCGCCTGTTACGAAGCAAAGAGTAAATCTCATCCTTTTGTAGAAAGTTGTAATGAAGGTGATGTATATGGGAGCGCATGTTTGATCTCTGTCTCTTCGGGAGGTCTTATCACACGACATGAATGCTCTGTGATCTGTCTATGTAGGTAGGAGAAAAATAGCATTTTAGAAATCTGTTACTGGCTGCAAGGAAATCCTTTCATCTCTTCAGCTAAAGTGATACCGGCATCATTGCTTAGAAGTAAGACCGGAAAAAAGACTTTATAAAGTTTCTTCTGTTATAGTTTACATCTTGATCTCTCGTCTACTCACCCAAAATGTCCAGAAGTGATGAAAATCAGAAGAGAGGGAAGGGAAGCATTTGGCACTTCCATTGCAATTGCGGACAAGAACAGGCATATTCTATTAGTACCGGCAATGTGCGGTCTGCAAAATGCGGAACGCACATTGCTGCTGTCCGTGTTTTGCTGGGTAAGCCTCCGGGACATCTGGAAAACAGGCACAGGCGAAACAGACCAAGGTACAACAGGACTTTAATATACAAGTAATAAAAGCAAAAGACAGAACCAGGAAACCAAAATGTACTGCAAGGATCAGTGGGTGTGAACCCACTGTGCCACTGACTGGCAATACTCTGGAGAGGCGTAACTAAGCAACACAAGGTCTTTACTAGCGCCTCTGGTGGTAAGGATAGACTTGAGCCACGGTAGTTGCCAGGGACTACTTCAGAGTGTAAACCGAGTCAGCGGCAGGAACACGCGGGCAATGAGATACCTATGAAGGTAACTATCAGGAATACACAGGTAACCAGGAACAACAGATGCTGGAACCTAGGACAGAACAGAACCAGAAGCAGATGCCTGCACCCAAAGCACAGTAGAAGTTACAGTAGGCGGCCCCAGGCAGAGCTGCACACGGATGTCAATTCCCCCTCCGGGGAAGCCAGGGACCCTCTTCCGAAGGCAGACATAAAACAAGCAGATACAGACATGGGCAGTAATTGACATGGACAGAAACAGACACAGATAAGCTCTGCTAAGCTAAAGGACACAGGGCATAGCAACATCAAGGCATAACAAAATCACAGAACAGGTACGGATCAGACAAGAAACATAAATACAGAACTAGGTAATACCACACTGAAGTGTAGCCAGAAAGCCCCTTGGGTCAGCGACAAGGGACTACACACAGCAAGCAGGACCAGAACTGACATACTCACAGACTGAACTGAACAAACTGACAGACAAAACAGAACTGACCACAGGGACAGGGCACACTGGGAGAAATAGGTGTTAAACGAGTGCACCTGCAGGAACAGGCCCACCCACAATTCAGGAGGATTAACCCTATCAGGCCAGGACCAGAACACAAGCAGAAGCACCGAACGTTGCCCCTGGCAACCGGCATACATGGAACACCGCTGCCAGAACGCGAGGGCATACAACAATCCGGGCACCGGAACAGAACCACAGAACACAATCAGGGAGGCAAAACATACACAGGTGGTTCAGGCACAGAGTTCCATATTCTCACTGCTCTTAACGGAAAGAATCCTCTTCTATGTTTGAGTACAAACCTTCTTTTCTCCAGACGCAGAGGATGTCCCCTTGTCACAGTCACAGTCCTGGGGATAAATAGATGATGGGATAGATCTCTGTACTGACCCCTGATATATTTATACATAGTAATTAGATCTCCCCTCAGTCGTCTTTTTTTCTAAAGTGAATAACCCTAATTTTGATAATCTTTCAGGGTACTGTAGTTGCCCCATTCCAGTTATTACTTTAGTTGCCCTCCTCTGAACCCTCTCAAGCTCTGCTATGTCTGCCTTGTTCACAGGAGCCCAGAACTGTACACAGTCCTCCATGTGTGGTCTGACTGGCGATTTGTAAAGTGGCAGGACTATGTTCTCATCACGAGAATCTATGCCCCTTTTGATGCCAACCCATTATCTTATTGGCCTTGGCAGCAGCTGCCTGACACTGGTTTCTACAGCTTAGTTTTCTGTTCACTAAAATTCCTAGGTCCTTTTCCATGTCAGTGTTACCCACTGTTTTTCCATTTAGTATGTATTGGTGACTTGCATTATTCCTTGCCATGTGCATAATCTTACATTTGTCAGTTTTATTGCTCATTCACACGACCGTATGCCCTCCGAGACATACGGTCTGTGAGCGGGCCATATGTCCCGGAGTGGCATACATCGTGCGCACGGGAGCGCACAGCATCATAGGTTACTATGATGCTGTGCGCATTGGGCCACCCACGAGGCTATTGTCCCGCAGCCCAATGCACACAGCATCATAGTAACCTATGATGCTGTGCGCTCCCGTGCGCACGATGTATGCCGCTCCGGGACATATGGCCCGCTCACGGACCGTACGTCTCGGAGGGCATACGGTAGTGTGCATGAGCCCTTAAACCTCGTGTGCCACTTCTCTGCCCAAGCCTCCAATCTATACAGATCCATCTGTAGCAGTATACTGTATCCTGTAGTATATATATATATATATATATATATATATATATACACAGTGGATTTAAAAAGTCTACACACCCCTGTTAAAATGTCAGGTTTCTGTGATGTAAAAAAATGAGACAAAGATAAATCATTTCAGAACATATTCAACCTTTAATGTGACCTATAAACTGTACAACTCAATTGAAAAACAAACTGAAATCTTTTAGGTAGAGGGAAGAAAAAATATAAAAATAAAATAATATGGTTGCATAAGTGTGCACACCCTTAAACTAATACTTTGTTGAAGCACCTTTTGATTTTATTACAGCACTCAGTCTTTTTGGGTATGAGTCTATCAGCATGGCACATTTTGACTTGTCAAGATTTGCCCACTCTTCTTTGCAAAAACACTCCAAATCTGTCAGATTACGAGGGCATCTCCTGTGCACAGCCCTCTTCAGATTACCCCACAGATTTTCAATCGGATTCAGGTCTGGGCTCTGGCTGGGCCATTCCAAAACTTTAATCTTCTTCTGGTGAAGCCATTCCTTGGTTGATTTGGATGTATGCTTTGGGTCGTTGTCATGCTGAAAGATGAAGTTCCTCTTCATATTCAGCTTTCTAGCAGAAGCCTGAAGGTTTTGTGCCAATATTGAATGGTATTTGGAACTGTTCATAATTCCCTCTAGCTTAACTAAGGCCCCAGTTCCAGCTGAAGACAAACAGCCCCAAAGCATGATGCTGCCACCACCATGCTTCACTGTGCGTATGGTGTTCTTTTGGTGATGTGCAGTGTTGTTTTTGCGCCAAACATATCTTTTGGAATTATGGCCAAAAAGTTCAACCTTGGTTTCATCAGACCATAACACCTTTTCCCACATGCTTTTGGGAGACTTCAGATGTGTTTTTGCAAAATGTAGCCTGCCTTGGATGTTTTTCTTTGTAAGAAAAGGCTTTTGTCTTGCCACTCTACCCCATAGCTCAGACATATGAAGAATACGGGAGATTGTTGTCACATGTACCACACAGTCAGTACTTGCCAGATATTCCTGCAGCTCCTTTAATGTTGCTGTAGGCCTCTTGGTCGCCTCCCAGACCAGTTTTCTTCTTGTCTTTTTATCAATTTTGGAGGGAAGTCCAGTTCTTGGTAATGTCACTGTTGTGCCATATTTTCTCCACTTGATGATGACTGTCTTCACTGTGTTCCATGGTATATCTAATGCCTTGGAAATTCTTTTGTACCCTTCTCCTGACTGATACCTTTTAACAATGAGATCCTTCTGATGCTTTGGAAGCTCTCTGTGGACCATGGCTTTTGCTGTGGGATGCGACTAAGAACATTTCAGGAAAGACCAACTAGAGCAGCTGAACTTTATTTGGGGTTAATCAGAGGCACTTTAAATGATGGCAGGTGTATGCTGACTCCTATTTAAAGGCTTTCTATCATCACAAAATTCATTATGTAGCTGCCTGACATTTGCAATGTGCTAATGTCAGCAGTACATAACTGTGTAACTTTTATCTGCCTACATGCCGCCGTTCGCCCAGAAAACTAACTTTTAAAATATGCAAATGAGCCTCTAGGTGCTATTTGGGCGTTGCTGCAGCACCTGGAGGCTCCGTCTCCTCACCGTTGGGCACGCCCATTTTGCTTTGATGGACATCTCTGCTCTGCGCTTTGAAAGTAAAATCCCGCGCCTGCGCATTCCAGTTTAGTATTCGGCGCAGGTGCAGTGAGTGAAGGACGCTAATCGCTAATGTCAGCCAGCTACATAACGAATTTTGTGATGATAGAAACCCTTTAACATGATTTTGAATGTGATTGCTTAATTCTGAACACAGCTACATCCCAAGTTATAAGACGGTGTGCACACTTATGCAACCGCATTATTATTTTTTTTTTTTTTTTCTTCCCTCCAGATTTCAGTTTGTTTTTCAATTGCGTTGTACAGTTTATAGGTCACATTAAAGGTGGAAAAAGTTCTGAAATTATTTGTCTTTGTCTCATTTTTTTACAGCACAGAAACCTGACATTTATTTTTATTTTTTAAATTTTTCAAAGTTTTATTGAAAAATTTGATAAAATATACATACAGAGATTGAACTGTACGGTGAAGAACGGTAAAAAGCTGTAGAGATACAATTTACAAACATGACGTTACAATTGATTCTGAAGTATCGTGATAAATGACATATCTATGAAATCGCATATCAGATTGAAATGATAGGATAGGTTTCCTAAATTTTTCCAATCCCTTCCATTTGGACTTAAACTTATAGTGTGTGCGACTTTCCCAAGAAGCTAATTCCTCGAATCTATATAAAGAATCAATCCTATTGATCCAATGATCAACTGCTGGAAGATCTGGTGTTAACCAATGTCGAGGTAATAAGAGGCGAGCTGCTAGTAAACTTTTTTTAAATAGAAAGGGGACACTACCGGTACCTTCGGGAGGAGAGAGGTGTAAGAGAGCTAAATGAGGAGATAGTGGGATAGAAGAGCCACATATTTCATTACTTCTTTTAAAGATTTCAGACCACCATTTTTTAACTGGTAAGCAAGTCCACCAGATATGGTAGAAAGTGCCCCTCTCCTCCCCACAGCGCCAACAAAAGAGAGAGAGAGAGAGAGAGAGAGAGAGAACCGGACAGCACTCCAGGTAAAATAAGTGGTTTATTCACCCATGTGGTAAGGCAACGTTTCAGCTCATACAAAGAGCCTTTTTCAAGCAGTGAACACAAGTGCAACATGGGGTATATATAGTCCAACCCCTTCCATGTATCTCATCACTCCTCCCACTGATAAATTATTCGATGATGCACACATGTATCCAATTAATAGCACTTGGCACTTTATCTTGTATTTTTTCATGATCGCAAATATGCATGCACTTTACTTCTATATGGATATGTCCTCACATGGACCATGTGCACTCTATAGGGATAACATATTTTTTTAATGTATTTTTAATAATCTTTTTTATGCTCAATATGTTGATTGATGTTAATTGCTTTATTGATCATTATATGTAGGGGTTGGACTATATATACCCCATGTTGCACTTGTGTTCACTGCTTGAAAAAGGCTCTTTGTATGAGCTGAAACATTGCCTATACCACATGGGTGGTATAGGCAAACAAGAAATCACATACTAAACCGTCCAGAATACATTTTATCTCCACTTATACGGAATCCAGCATGGAGATTGGGAATATCATCAGACGCCATTGGAATATATTGGGTGGGTGTCAGAAGTCAATTACTGAATTCCAATCCCCCCCATTGATGTCATATCGCAGATCTAAAAGTCTACAGGACCAGTTGGTCAGGGCAGATGTTGGGCCATTAAAAACCAGCAGACAAACAACATTGACACAGGCTGGCCTTGGTTGTTATCCCTGCCTGGGCTGTGTCAATTGCAGATATGTTATCAAGGGGAAAACTAAATAAAAGAGAGTTACAATGGATCTACCTTCTTAATACTTTAAAACCGCATGCTTTGAATATTGATTACAAGATTGGAGCGATATTGTGAAATGTTGGCTTGCCCTCTTGTTCCCTTGGGTCCTAACTGTTCAGCTCCTGCGTAGGTGGTTGTTAATATTATGGATGAAGAAAATATAAATATATATATAAGTATGGTGATCTTTTTAATGTCACTAATAATTTTTTTTCACCTTTTTAGATGGTGTACCGAAGAGGGAGGGGATGAGTCGACAGGGACTGACCAGATGTCTGGTTGCTGCGGCCTGGTTTATAAAACAGATACATCATTCTTATGCCGGGTGTTTTTTATTATTGTATTATTCATTTTTACTCTTTATTAATGGTTTTGGCCTTGCATAGGTGTCCTTTATGGAGGAGAACCCTCCTGAGCGGTAGTGGCTTATAGGATTTAGGGGGGATCCTGGCTGATCTGCCTCTACTGGGGGGGGGGGGGGGGGGGCCGTGTTCTATGTGGGATGTGGTTCCCTCACCCGGGTCCGCGATATCACTTGCCCATAGAAAGAAGGCAGGAGTTCTGCCCCTTGGACACATCTGTTAGAATATATAGGTTACAACATTGCTGTGAAAATTCCCAAACTAAGTGCAAAGCAACCTATAGTAACCCCTCAAAAAATGCTGACTCACTGGAAACAGGCAAACCTACAGCGAAACAAGTAAGTCCTTAAACGGCAGTATATATGAAAATAAAAAAGAATTTTATTAAATACATAAATATAAAAACATAGAGATAACAAAACACACACAAAATGTGTGGTGCCTCCTAGCGGACAGGATGTACATAAGTATGTGTACACATGCGCCAGGTGGATTGCGGTGCATTTCCCTTAATCAACATGGCTGTGGCTATGACGGGACCGCTGGGCCCATGCCTGAAACGCCGTCCTTACGTGATGATGTAACACGAGCTAGGAACGCTATCCGGGCATGCGCACTTCTCTTGTTGACACGCTGAAGTAGGCGCTGGACAAGCTGACGCCGCCATTCATCTGGTCAGTGGACTCCGCTATTTTCCTATGTCCGCCCTCTCTCCTCCCCCGGAGTGATACATCATATAATATGCACACATCATCTTCTTGTATGTAAGTGGCTGCACATGTCATCTTATTGTATGTCACTTTAATAGCACACACATAGACCTTATGCACTTTGATTAGCAATTATGTTATATTTGATTTATAAATGTAATACTGATGGTTTTTATATATGACATTTTTATTGGATCATATATTGTAATAATCCCTGCACCATTATCTTTTATAACACTGTTTTAATTCATTGTATGTCACTTTGTATCACTAAGTGTTTCTATTGATCATGGCTGTGTTGTTCACATGATTGAGTTTGCTATATGTACTGAGCACTTTGTCCTGATCATTTGCTTGAGAATGGCTCTATTGTAGAGCCGAAACGTCGCTTGTTCCACATGGGTGAATAAAAGGTTTCATTTTCATTTTATTTCTTTTGGAGTGCTGCCCGTTCTTCTTCATTGTTTATATTGGGGTCGTGCTTACCCCCTTTGGGCTGCTGCACCCGACTGTTTTCTTTTTAGACGGTGCTGCCATTTCTATTTTATATATATGTATTAAGGCAGATTGCCTGGATTTGTGGGAGGGGCTGAGGTCCGCCTCCAGCCTATTTAGGGCACTCCCCTTACCTGGCTCCTGCATCATTGAGGTCTGAGCTTTTGAGAGAGGAGGTCGCGTGTGGAGTGTCTGGAGATTTGCCTGCGAGTCGCTGAATTTCTGGGAGTTTTTCGTTGCCATCAGTTCTGGATTTGGAGCATTTCGGTTCTATTTTTCCAGCTTTACTCAGGTTCACTGTGGGTCACGTTTGCCCGTTAAACTGCGAGTCATCTATACGGTACAGCCGGGGCCTCACGGTTGCCCCTGTACCGGTTCAATTCATTTCACCAAACGCTGCACCAATGTCACTGTTTTCTCGTACAAGTCACCAGTATTTCATTTCTGTCACGCCTTGTTCATGCACAAATTTGTCTACACCGTACCACTATTCCGGTCAGCACCCCTGTGGCAGGCATGCAGTCGTTCCTGGGCAATCCCCATTTCTGTTCATTTCATTTCACCAAACGCTGCACTAATGTCACAGCTTTCTCGCCCAGGTCACCAGCATTCATTTCTGTCATGTCTCGTTCATACATAAATTTATCTGCACCGTATCACCACTCCGGTCAACACCCCTGCGCCATGCAGGCAGTGGTTTCCGAGTCATCCATACGGTACAGCCAGGGCCTCACGGTTGCCCCCTGTACCGGTTCATTCATTTCATCATACGCTGCACCAATGTCACGGTTTCTCATACAAGTCACCAGTTTTCATTTCTGTCATGCCTTGTTCATGCGCAATTTGTCCACACCGTACTACGATTCCGGTCAACACCTCTGCAACATGCGGCAATGGTTTCTGGCCTAATCCGCCATTTCTGTTTCATTTCATTCATGGACGCTGCGCTAATATCACGGATTTCTCACAGTCACCAGCATCTCATTTTGTCATGTCTTGTTCAAGCAATCCCACAGAAACAACACTGCGGTCAGCACCCCTGTGGTTCCAGGCTCGTTCCCCATTTCTTTTTCAGTCCATATCACCCCACAATCACCCACATTCATGCCCCCCCCCCTCCTCATGTTCATGTGCACGGCTGCAGGAGCACAAATGCGTATGAGTCATTCATACGGTACAGCAGGGCCTCACGGTTGCCCCTGTACCGGTTTATTTCATTTCATCAATGCGCACCAATATCACAGGTTTCATACAAGTCACCAGCATTCATTTCTGTCACACCTGTTTCATGCGTATTTATTCACAAACCGCACCACCATTCCGGTCAACAGCTCTGGCAGCATGCGGCCAATGGTTCCTGGATTAAATCCCCCTTTTCTGTTGTTCTTTTCACACACTGCACCCATGTCACGGCTTCTCGCAGCAATCACCGGCAGCTCATTGCTCATGCCTATTCTGGCGTCTCCCCACAGGACCGTCACTCCGGTCAGCTCCCTGATGGTTCCAGCCCCATTCCCCATTTCTGGTTTATTTCAGTTCACCACTCAACATCCAACATTCATTCAAGCCAGCCCAGGTTATTGTTCCTGGGTTTTCCTCCCATTCCAGTTCAACAAACCACCCTGCACTCACTTACATTCATGCCCCCCCCCCCCCCCCGTTTCATGTCACAGCAGGGCCAAAAAATCACACACTTGCTCACATGACCTTGCGCAGCTGAAAGGCCACACTGCTCACACCCTCCCTCATGGTCAGCACCGCCGGGCACGCACGCTGCTTCAAGGCGACCCCCCCCCCCCGCTGCCTCCGGTCCCATTCCGCCGCTCCTCCTGCCGTGCTGCCGATGGCGGCCGGCCGCGTCTCTGCGTTTGGTCTGCGCACGCGCGGCCGGGGTACTGCGCATGCGCGGCGGTGCCGTCGGCGCGTGCGCGGTGTCCCGGCGGCCGTCCGCCGTTGTGGCTGGTGCAGGGTGCCGCCGCCGGGTCTGTCCGACCTCCTGACTGGCCGGCGGAGCCCTGGGCCAGTAGTTCAGCGTCATGCCCCCACCCACACAGGCTGCACAGTCCAGGGGGCATCCAGCCTGTTTTGCCTTGCACACAAACCCTCCTTGTTAAAACACCCCACCGCCATCAGGTCAAACAGCCCCCACACATAAACATAAACCCACCACTTTGCCCCAGGGTCAAAAATAAATAAATAAATAAATAAATAATAATAAAAAAAATAAAAATAAAATATATACATATAAAGGGAAACCCGCCATATAGTCCATGGCCATACGTTCCACCATAAAAAAAAAAAGGGGAAATCCATACAGGCCGCACGATCACACGCTCCGCCACGTAATAAATCACAGGCCTCATTTCGCACATCACAGGCGCTGCATTATTGCATATTCACGTCATGATCCTCTCGGGTCATGCTAATGTTTATACCACAGTCCACTCTCGTCATACTACTTTCTGTTACCAGGTACGTACACCTGCTCTTAAACGTTTTTCTCCTTACATTTCGGATGGTCCCGTTACTAATAAATAAATAAAAAATAAAAAATAAAAAAACTGGGGGGAGGAGTTATCGTCTGGTTACTAATAAAGGAAAAAATAAAAAAACCGAATTAAAGGACACAGACCAATACGTTCCATTGGATTGCAAAACGCACATTTCCACTTGTGCATGGCCAGGCGCCACGCGCTGGTCTCTTCTCACACCAGGCGCAAGCTATCATTTCATGAACAACCGTCATGATCCTCCGGGTCATGCATATGTACCATGTACATTGTCACATTTCATCACACTATTTTATGTCTCCCCTCCCCCTTTTTCAGGCGGTCAACCTATATTGCATTTTGCACTACCGTGTATCCGGAGAATTTTTATTTATTTTTTTCTTACCACCAGGTACGTTCACCTGCTCATCTAACAAAAGTCTTCCTTACCTTTCGAATGATCCCGTTAGGGTCAGCGTGCTGGCTTTAGGGGCACCATCATCCCACTAGGTTACCCCCTTCTTGGCTTCGCCAGCAGTTAGTGGTCCCGCGAGGCCGACACCCCGCCTCAAACGTACAGAGGCACCCGCCCAACGCGCCACCTCGTTAGTAAGCCGCCTCGCGTGTTGCATAGAGAGGGCCTCACCTGTCACTCCCTTCCCCTAGTGCTGTCTTACAGTCACCGAGAGGCCAACGCTCCTGCCACTACCACAAGTGGCCTCATTAACCCCTCGCGCCAAATCATAGGTAGAGCCTCTCAAGCCGCTTGGCAATTAGCAGGGCCTCATCTGTCACCATGCAAGTATAATTTTTTCGCCATCCGGCCTAGCTAGCCAGCACGATCCTGTGTTTCCCCAAGCTAATCAACTGTTTTGTTTTACTATGTCTCTGGAAGGGAAAGAGAACTTCTCCCTACCTGGCACCCCTGCTAGATCCGTCACTGCTACCCAGGGAGACGGTCTAGCCAGTCCAGCACCCATCAGATCCTGGGCAATCCCGCGCATAACGATTGAGTCAAGGTGACAGCATGTTCCCTTGCCCGCCACGGCGAGGGAAGCAGAGCTTTTCCGGCTGCTGCGCACGCCAATCGATAACAGGGAGGCAGGGGAGGACCTAGCCAGTCCAGCACAGGGGATATACATACCATGCTGTCCTCCCTAAATGTCATCCATGTCTAAAGTCAACGCCAGGTTGGAGAGGCTGGAATCGGTCACTGCGACCCTCTCCTTGGCGGGGCCACCACCGGCAGCGTCACCGGCCGGATTGCCAGTGATCACGTCGACCGTTAGCCTGGAGGACCTAGAAGTCAGCCCGACGCACATAATACCGGAGGAGGAACCGGGGGTACCCATCGCCACCAAGAAGACAGAAGGGCCAGACACGGTCATCACCTTTCCTGGGTACCCAGTTGGATTCATCCAGTTTGCCATCCGGGAAGATCCAGGACATTCTCGCCCACATAGGCAACTACCTTCAACTCCGCACCGGCAACCGCAAAGAACTGCAGTCCCTGCTGGGCTCCCTGATCTTTGCCATGCGCATCCACCTCAGTGTCGCTCATTTATATCACGGCTCCTGCACCTCTCCCCTTTTCCTACACGACTCGCACAGGTTGTCCCTGGATGCCCACGCTGCAGGCAGGTCTGGGCATGTGGGGGAGATTTCTGTCCACCTGGAATGGCGGGAGCTTGTTTCTCCCTCAGCCGTCGGACTCTTCCCCCTCTATCTGGTCAGATGCGGCATCTACCACAGGCTTCGCGGCCATTTTTGGGAACGATTGGCTGTGGGGCAGCTGGCCTCCTGCGGTCCGGGGTTTGGAAGGATTCTCCACTGCCTCAGCGCTTTTCAAGATCTACCCCATCGTGGCGGCGGCCGTAGCATGGGGTCATTCATGGGCAACATGTCGGTCCGGTGCTATTTAGACAACCATACGACCTGCCAGTTCATCAACAGGATTGTTCCAAATCTCTCACAATCGTGAGGTTTCTGCGGAGACTTCCTTGGTTGGCCGCTTGCAATATTTTCTTCTTGCATTGTTTCCATGTCCCGGGGGTGGGCAATACGGCAGCTGACAGTCTGTCTCGCGTCAAATTTCAGGCATTTCATCAAGCTCTCCCATCAGCGTTACCCACGGCCTCCATCACTCCATCATTTCAAACAGCTCATTCTGGATTAGAAGGCATCATGCGGCATAGCCAGTCTTTGTCCCGCTTAGCACTATCAGACGATACACATAGAACATACGACAGAGCGTTCACACTATTCAACAGGTCCTGTTGGAACACAACATCACGCACCCTTTTTGTCATGACGTCTCTTCCGGGTTTGGCTTCTTTTTGCCACCTCAAACTCATGTCATACAACACCATCAAACCATATCTCACTGGCATTTCAACATCATATGCTAATCATACACCCCAATAACATCAGCTTCATGTCCTCGCACCAGATCAAATCCATACTCAGAAGTATTCAGGAAACGGAACCCGCACGTCCAGCCCAGAGGCTACCCATAATCAATCATATTTTCAAAGCATTATCCGACTTACTGGACGCCACGCCTCTGGAAACAGATACCAACTCCATCATCAATACGGCATTTACTTGACCTTCTACGGATTCCTGAGTTCCGGGAAATTCATTACAGCCTCCACGACCCGAACCTCACCTTGTCTTCTTGTCTCCCACTTGTCAAAACACATGGGTCACTACATCCTGTCCTTACCTCACTCCAAGAATAGTCAGCACTTCCATATTACCCCACGCACAACAGATGGTGTCCAGTCAGGGTCCTGGTCCTGGATGCTCACAATCAGCGTCACAAGTTCTACCCTCTCAACCGCTACTTCAACTACATGGTTCGGTACTCACCACCACCACCTTCATGACCCATGTCGGGTCATCCCTCACACAACTAGGCCTCAACGCAGCCAACTACTCAGGGCACTCCATTCGCATTGGAGCCACGTCCACGGCCTCCAGTGCCAACATCCTCACTCATGGCATCAGGGGATTGGGGCGCTGGGAGTCATCCGCTTACGCGCATACATTCCCCAATCCAACACAAGAGTTTAAGAGTGGCTTTCCAAAACATGTCGGGTTAAGCTATTGATACATCAATTGGCTACAATAAACTGGTTTATTTCCATTTTTGCCCTCTTCTTTCTCAGGCCTACCTCATCCTCGGTTTCGGCACACCACAACCGACTGCACTCATTCCCTGCTTTCCCAGGGCTCTTCACTGTACTACCGTAAGCCCCTTACACAAGTATTAAGGCAGATTGCCTGGATTTGTGGGAGGGGCTGAGGTCCGCCTCCAGCCTATTTAGGGCACTCCCCTTACCTGGCTCCTGCATCATTGAGGTCTGAGCTTTTGACCCTCCCACCACTCCACTCATTTACAACTCATTTCTTCCATATCTTTTCCTTGGGTAGGCCCTCTTCTTTCTCAGGCCTACCTCATCCTCGGTTTCGGCACACCACAACCGACTGCACTCATTCCCTGCTTTCCCAGGGCTCTTCACTGTACTACCGTAAGCCCCTTACACAAATATATATATATATAAATATATATATATATACAGTATACTGTCCTCTGTAGTATATATACAGTATACTGTCCTCTGTAGTATATATACAGTATACTGTCCTCTGTAGTATATATACAGTATACTGTCCTCTTTAGTATATATACAGTATACTGTCCTCTGTAGTATATATACAGTATACTGTCCTCTTTAGTATATATACAGTATACTGTCCCCTTTCTTGTTAATTACTTTACACAGTTTAGTGTCATCTGCAAAAATTTATATTTTACTGTGAAAGCCTTCTACAAGATCATTAATAAATATATTGAAGAGAATAGGGCCCAATACTGACCCCTGAGGTACCCCACTAGTGACAGTGACCCAATTATAACAATTATATGAACAAGGATAGCACAGGACCACAGATGCATAAGGCAGTCACACAGAAGGAGGGGACAGACACAGATAAAGGGGGCCATAGCACAATATAAAGAGCCACTTTCGGCCCCCTCGGGATCACAGGATTCAATTGGCCAAGGGCCCACACTGACCTGCTTGCAGATGGTGTAGTGGCAGCAACGCTAATGACCTGCTCCCTGCCTGGCACAACCCTGGCCATTGCAGCTCTGGCACAGAAGTATAGATGGACAACCAAGAGGACGGGGGAAGGAGAGCTGATGACAGATGAATGTGGACAGCACAGGACGACAGGTGCATGAGGAAAACACACAGAAGTACAGGACAGACACAGACTATGAGGTGGGGCACCAAAATCTAGAAGAAGAGGTGTATTAAAACTTAACTTTTAATAAATTGTGGTGAGGGAGGGATGAAGAAAACACAGAGAAGGAGGGGGCAGACACAGACAAAGGGGGATGGGACACATCACAATTTAAAAGGCCAGTACCACCCACTTGGATTAAAGGGGGCTCACAAGACTCTATTGCCCAAGGGCCCACACAGACCTGCTTACAGACAGAGTGGGGGGTATCCCACTTGGAACCTCCTCTATAAACCAAGGCAGGCAGGTTCTACAAATCTTTCACACTTAGCATGACCATGTAATACATGTTTGCACCCTCATCTGAATGACCGCCATGTCACACTATATACATTTCTCCAGCATTGATTACCACAGGAGATACATGTGGCTTCAGTCTCCACCAAAAATTAGTAGCAGATAGAGGTTTTAGAGTAGGTTTTACAAGCGTATTAGAAGGGTATTTGGTTGTGGTTTATCTTCTTCCCCATTTACTGTACTTCTATGAAATTGTCAATCAAATCTGCTTCCAAGAAACAACATGCCAATTCTCAAGTGTTTTACAAATCAGCTATTGAAAAACCTCTACCATTTTACTATGTGACAATGCTTGCACTGGCACTACTGCTGTACCTTACGCTGAGAGTGCTGCAGGCATATACTGGTACCTTTAGCCGGTGTATATGAATTAAACTACTGCATCGATGTGTAGAATGCCGCACTATCCCCTATGGGGACCTACCCGGCAGTGTCGGACTGAGGTTCCTAGGGCCCACCAGCAAATACATCTACATAAAAATATCACTTGCTCACACAGCAGCTGGCAGCAGCGAGACGCTTGTGTTGTGTGCTTTAATGGGCCAAGACATTTAAAACATTTTTGAGGCATTTTTGTACATATAATATATTTAGAACTTAGAAAAATGGCATGCCAAAATGCAAATGACAGCTTCAGCGCACTGATGGGCAGGGCCAGCACTTGAAAGAAAAGGAGCACCTTAGTCCCCACCCCTCTATGCACTTGCAATACCCCAGAATAGGGTACTTGCAAACTGTTCTTGTTGTGCAATGTTATTCAATGTTATTTTAATATGGTAATGCCTTGTAATGTACCAGCATATATCTGTATGGATCAGTTGAGGGTTAATAATCCTAACTCTGCCCCGTAAGAAATGAGGCTTTGGACTTAGGTCCGCCCCTAGCTCAGTTAGTTGTGTGCTAGAGTAAGCTACATGGGCTCACTCCGCAGAGAACTAGGTCTTCATCAGGGGCGTTGCTAGGGTCTCAAAAGATATGGGGCCCAAGCCCCAATAATTATTGCCCAGTTCTCTAAATCGACCCTCCCCCTGCACTATCCTGTACTTGCTATTAGAGATGGCCTTGCGGTTCGTCCTGCAGTCGTTTCGCTGCGAACTTTGCTCGATCGCAGTTCGCCGAACAAGCGAACATATGGCGATGTCCGCCGGCGCCATATTCTTAGCATTGCGAAGAAATTTGACCCATGACACATCCATCAGGTGGGACAGGACAGTCAATTGAGACGTTTCAGCACATGGACATACCCCCTACTCTATAAATAAACCCGATCTGGCCGCCATTTTACATTTAGTTTTTTGCCAGTGTAGGGAGAGGTTGCTGTGTGGAGCAGGGACAGACTGTTAGGGACACCAAACGCTAGCTAATAGGGCCACAAAAGTCCTTTTAAGGACTGGTATAGGTGTGCTATCGATTGGTGTGACATACAGAGGGGTGTGATATACTTATACTTTCTAACATAGAAAGTATATTATAGTGCATTTGTATTGTGCAGCAGTTGTGTGCGGTTCTGCTGCGATACTGCAGCTAGATAGAGGGACAAACGCTATTGGAATAACTAATTGCAACTTGTGTGATATACCTGTTGCCCCCAAAAAAAAAAAAATTATTGAGGGGTGTGATATACCTATAATATACCTTCTAACATGGAAAGTATATTATAGTGCATTTGTATTGTGCAGCAGTTGTGTGCGGTTCTGCTGAGATACCGCAGCTATATAGAGGGACACACGCTATTCCAATAACTAATTGCAACTGGTGTGATATACCTGTTGCCCCCAAAAAAACTGATTAAGGAGTGTGATATACCTGCTCCCACAAAATACTGATTCAGGGGTGTGATACACCGGCTTCCACCAAATATTGATTAAGGGGTTTGATTTGCCGGCTTCCAGCAAATACTCATTATTGGGTTCTATATACCTGTTTCCATAAAATACTGATACAGGGTGGACAGTGACATACTAGAGGGGGATCAATGACAAAAAGACTTAGACCCCCGGTGCAAACACAAAATAGCTGACATGTTACCAGCATCACAGAGGGCTGTCAGAATGCAGCACTTCTAGGCCTTGCTTCGAAAGATGCTGAATTCTGCTTATGCGGGCGCTGGCAGAGGAATTTCCACCCACAGAGAAACAGTTGCGGGTACCAATCCTACAGCGCATGCAAGAAGAGGGCGGTTTGAAGATGTGTTGGTGACTTTGGATATGAGATCATTCTTGCAGCCAACCCATCGACAGCTGCCCTCCGGATCCAGCCTCAGGAAACGTGTAATCTAACTGGCCAACAGTAAAATTGTTATACAGTAACCGCCTAATGTACCTCCAGCCACATTATCAATTGTTCTTTTCTGTACAGTGATTGAATAATTTTTGGGGCCTGTAGTCCACCGGCCTGCAGTAAAATTAATATCCATTGACCGTCTAATATATGTATCTCCAGCTACATAATCACTTGATCTTTTCTGTCCGGTGAATGCCTAATGTTTGGGGCCTGTACTCCACTGGCCTGCAGTAAAATTGATATCTAATGACCGTCTGATTTACCTCCAGCCACATAATCACTTGATGTTTTCTGTACGGTGAATGCATAATTTTTGGGGCCTGTACTTCACTGGCCTGCAGTAAAATTGTTATCTAATGACCTTCTAATATTCTTCCAGCCACATAATCACTTGATTTGTTCTGTATGGTGAATGCATAATTTTTGGGGCCTGTAATCTAACTGGCCAACAGTAAAATTGTTATACGGTGACCGCCTAATGTACCTCCAGCCACATAATCACTTGCTCTTTTCTGTATGGTGAATGCCTAATTTTTGGGGTCTATAGTCCACTGGCCTGCAGTAAAATTGTTATCCAATCACCGTCTAATATATCTCCAGCAACATATTCACTTGATCTTTTCTGTACGGTGAATGCCTAATGTTTGGGGCCTGTACTCCAGTGAACTACAGTAAAATTTTTATCCATTGACCGCATAATGTACCTCGAGCCACATAATAACTTGTTCTTTTATGTCAGATGAATGCCTAATTTTTAGGGCCCGTACTCCCATGGCCTAAAATAAAAAATTTCTAGGCTTTTTCCGTTTAAGACGCATAAAAATTGCCCCTGATTAAAATACATACTTTTTGTGGGAATTTTTGTCATTGATCCCCCTCTAGTATGTCACTGTCCATGTTTTGGGACTATTTGTGCACTTCTAGTAAGTATTTGGTGGCTGCAAATACAGGGAGTGCAGAATTATTAGGCAAGTTGTATTTTTGAGGATTAATTTTATTATTGAACAACAACCATGTTCTCAATGAACCCAAAAAACTCATTAATATCAAAGCTGAATATTTTTGGAAGTAGTTTTTAGTTTGTTTTTAGTGTTAGCTATTTTAGGGGGATATCTGTGTGTGCAGGTGACTATTACTGTGCATAATTATTAGGCAACTTAACAAAAAACAAATATATACCCATTTCAATTATTTATTTTTACCAGTGAAACCAATATAACATCTCAACATTCACAAATATACATTTCTGACATTCAAAAACAAAACAAAAACAAATCAGTGACCAATATAGCCACCTTTCTTTGCAAGGACACTCAAAAGCCTGCCATCCATGGATTCTGTCAGTGTTTTGATCTGTTCACCATCAACATTGCGTGCAGCAGCAACCACAGCCTCCCAGACATTGTTCAGAGAGGTGTACTGTTTTCCCTCCTTGTAAATCTCACATTTGATGATGGACCACAGGTTCTCAATGGGGTTCAGATCAGATGAACAAGGAGGCCATGTCATTAGATTTTCTTCTTTTATACCCTTTCTTGCCAGCCACGCTGTGGAGTACTTGGACGCGTGTGATAGAGCATTGTCCTGCATGAAAATCATGTTTTTCTTGAAGGATGCAGACTTCTTCCTGTACCACTGCTTGAAGAAGGTGTCTTCCAGAAACTGGCAGTAGGACTGGGAGTTGAGCTTGACTCCATCCTCAACCTGAAAAGGCCCCACAAGCTCATCTTTGATGATACCAGCCCAAACCAGTACTCCACCTCCACCTTGCTGGCGTCTGAGTCGGACTGGAGCTCTCTGCCCTTTACCAATCCAGTCACGGGCCCATCCATCTGGCCCATCAAGACTCACTCTCATTTCATCAGTCCATAAAACCTTAGAAAAATCAGTCTTGAGATATTTCTTGGCCCAGTCTTGACGTTTCAGCTTGTGTGTCTTGTTCAGTGGTGGTCGTCTTTCAGCCTTTCTTACCTTGGCCATGTCTCTGAGTATTGCACACCTTGTGCTTTTGGGCACTCCAGTGATGTTGCAGCTCTGAAATATGGCCAAACTGGTGGCAAGTGGCATCTTGGCAGCTGCACGCTTGACTTTTCTCAGTTCATGGGCAGTTATTTTGCGCCTTGGTTTTTCCACACGCTTCTTGCGACCCTGTTGACTATTTTGAATGAAACGCTTGATTGTTCGATGATCACGCTTCAGAAGCTTTGCAATTTTAAGAGTGCTGCATCCCTCTGCAAGATATCTCACTATTTTTGACTTTTCTGAGCCTGTCAAGTCCTTCTTTTGACCCATTTTGCCAAAGGAAAGGAAGTTGCCTAATAATTATGCACACCTGATATAGGGTGTTGATGTCATTAGACCACACCCCTTCTCATTACAGAGATGCACATCACCTAATATGCTTAATTGGTAGTAGGCTTTCGAGCCTATACAGCTTGGAGTAAGACAACATGCATAAAGAGGATGATGTGGTCAAAATACTCATTTGCCTAATAATTCTGCACTCCCTGTATGAACTGAAGTTTTTCCAGGTTCACCTGCCATTAAAGTGAATGGGGCCCGCCGCAAACTTGCGTTTCGCTAACATTTGATCGCGTTTGCGAACCGTCCCTGCCGATGTTTGTCCATCACTACATACAAACATTAACCAAGGTAACCCAAAAATCCTGGATATTCACTTTACAGGTAATAGTAATTTAAAATGTATTTTATTTTTCACAAATGCCAGAAGTCTATGGTACTAGAAGAACACATAGATATCGTTGGTGTGGCTGAGACATGGTTGGATTCTTCGCATGACTGGGCTGTAAATATTAAGGGTTTTACACTATTTAGGAAAGATAGGGTCAATAGAAAAGGAGGTGGCGTGTGCCTGTATGGGAGGAGTGATCTGAAGACAAGTGTGAAAGAGGCAATTGTGGGTGAGGATGGTGAGGATGTGGAAACCTTATGGGTGGAAGTTCAAAGGGATATAAACACTGAAAATATAATACTTGGTGTAATCTATAGCCCCCCTAACATCACATAGGAGATAGAAACGCAACTGTATAACCGAATAGAGAGGGCTGCACAGGCTGGTACAGTAGTCATAATGGGAGATTTTAACTTCCCAAACATTGACTGGGGTCATGATTCTGCCTCAACCGCAAAGGGGAGGAAATTCCTCAACTTGCTGCAGGACAACTTTCTGGGCCAGTTTGTAGAAGCTCCCACTAGGGGCGATGCTCTGTTGGATTTGGTAATTTCTAATGATGCAGAGCTTGTTGGAAATGTTACTGTTCGAGAAACACTAGGTAATAGTGACCACAATATAATTATACTCCGCCTAAACTATAAGAAGCAAACTCTGTCAGGCAGAGCAAAGACACTAAATTTCAAAAAGGCTAATTTCCCTGGGTTGAGGGCAGCATTTCAGGGCATAGACTGGGTGTAGCTACTGTCACATAATACTGAGGATAAATGGGAGAGCTTCAAATCCACAATGAGTAATTGCACTAAAAAATTTACTCCTTTAGGTAACAAGTATAAGCAGCTAAAATTAAACCCCCCATTGCTTACAGCTACTGTACTGTAAAAAGGGCAATAAAAGACAAAAAGGGGGGGCGGAGCTAGCGCCGGACGGAGATGGTCGCATAGCTCTCTGCTCTGTGAGGAGACTCGTCCCTAACGCCAGCAAAAATCAGCTTTTATTAGCAAAAATGGTCAAGATCGGGAATGCCAGACCCGGTGACCCACCTGCTCCCTCTAAGAACCAAGCATCGGGCGGAGATATGGAGAAATTTCTCAAAAAAGCTGCCGCCACGATCGCGGCCAGAGAACCTAAGATGGCGCCGACGCCGCAGCCTAAAGCTCTGAAGCGTGCACCTGCATTGTCGGAAGGGGAAAGCGACTCAGAAGGCTCACACCCCACTACAGAGCTTCCGATCACAAGAAAGTACCTTGACCGTGCTCTAAATAGAGTAATAGAGCCGATCCTGACGGAACTATCTGCATGCAGGCACGAGGTGAGACAAATAGGGGAACGTGTGGAGTCCTTGGAAACACACCAAGCAGCGATATTAAACCACCAGGCTTCGGTGTCAGACTTTTTCCGACGTTGCGCCTCATACTTAAACGACCTCCACAACTCACTAGAGGATCAGGAGAATAGGGGGCGCCGAAATAACCTGAGATTTAGAGGTGTGCCAGAATCGGTCCCCCCTGGTGAAGTGTCAGCCGCCATTATAGAAATCTGCGGATCGCTACTGGGCCCCGATCACCCGCAAGAAATCATTATAGAACGGGCGCATAGAGCCCTGAGGCCCAAGCCAAAGCCAACAGAACCACCCAGAGATATCATTTGCAAATTTCTCAACTTTCAAGTGAAGACAGCCGTCCTGGACTCTGCACGCAATCACCCGGGTTTGGTTTATGAAGATTCCAGGGTCGAGATATTCCAGGATTTAGCCCCATCAACCTTGAAGAAGCGTAGATCCCTCAAGCCCCTGACGGACTGGCTTCGGTCCAACAAAGTGTTGTATCGCTGGTCCTACCCATTTGGACTAACCTTTTCATACGCAGGCAAAAGGGTTAATGTTTCTTCCTTCACAGATCTAACAGCAGTGTATGATCTATTAAAAGTGCCTCCAATGCCAATTGAAAACTGGGAACTCTTTCAAGACCTAAGCATTCTGCCTGATATTCCCAGTGTGGTCCCTTTTGAAGTCCTCCGTACACCGAAGTCTTCCCGCTCCAAGAAAAGAGGCCAGCATCTTACCCCTAGAAGCCTCTCACAAGAGCAATAGATGGACGTATGGAGCCTTTACCTGATTGTATTAGTTTATAATGTTATCTAGAATCCTCAGCTCTGTGTAACTTAAAGTCAGAGTCTCACCATTGCATTTCCTAATGTGACTTTTCCCTGAAAGGAAAAGTCTTTTCTTCCTTTTCTTGCCAAAACACGGCCCATACCTGGGCGTTATACGGTCTCCTAACCGGTCTATAGACCACTTAAACCCCCTCATCAATACGACATACCTTACTATGTCTGTTCTCTTATATTTTGTTTGTTTAACCTGTTATGTCCTGTTTTCCTCTTCCTTTTCTATCCCTATTCCTCGACCAAGGTATTTGCCTCCACCATTGACATGGATTGAACTCCTTTCTTCCACATCTTCTCTGATACACCGAACAGTGGACCCCCACAAGCCTGACATGCTCTCTTGGGAAAGATCACACCAGCTACAAGGTAATTCCACACACACCCTTACCAATGGCTGACCTCTTGGTAGCTTCTTATAATGTCAAGGGTTTTCACTCCCCATCAAAACTGAGCCAAATCTTTGCCATTCTGAGAAAAGCCGGGGCTGGGGTGATATTTCTACAAGAGACACATTTCCGCTTTAACCATTACCCTGATATGCGCTTCTCCCATTACTCCAACTGGTATCATTGTGGGGGAGGTTCTTCAGCTTCTAGCGGAGTTAGCATAGGGCTACAAAGGAAAATCCCTTTCAAATTTATCAGTCAAATACTGGACCCGGAGGGAAGGTATATCCTACTTAAAGGTACTATTGGACCGCAGACTTACACCTTAATCAACCTATATGCCCCCAATTCTAGCCAGTCCCGCTGGTTCTCTGACATTTTCCCTATCATAGAATCCTTCAAAGAGGGTATAGTAATTGCAGGTGGCGATTTCAACGTGGCTCTACTACCGCAACTAGATATATCCTCCCACAAATCATCCCACTCTAACAAGTCCTTAAGAGCAATTAGGAACCTCTTATGGGAATCACACCTGGTAGACGTGTGGCGATCTCACCATCCCAACACCTCAGATTTCACATTTTATTCCTCTATGCATGGCTCCTATCACAGAATAGACTACCTGTTTATATCTAAAGAACACATACATCTATGTAAAGAGTCATCTATAGGCTCTATACATTTATCGGACCATTCTCCCATTTTTATATCAGTTCTAGCTCCCCATGAAACCCCATCGTGTTTTAATTGGCGCCTAAATGAGTCTCTCCTGGGATATCAGGACTCAATCGAGGCAATATCTAAACATATCACAGAGTACTTTTCCCTTAATAAGAACCCGGAACTCCAGATAAATACTCTCTGGGACGCCCATAAACCAGTAATTAGGGGTCACTTCATTAGCATAGGCACGCATTTGAAGAAAGTTAGAGAAAAAGAAATTGATGAAGCTCTAAAAAATATTCAGAGGCTTGAATCCCAGCACAAAATTAAGCCCTCCGACCCAAAATTCCAAGAGCTGTCGAGATATAGAGCCAAACTCAAATCCCTCCTAACTTCCAGAGCAGCCAAATTCTATATGAACTCCCAACATAAATTCTTCGCTCATGGAGATAGGGCCACCAAATTTGTCATAAGCAGGATTAAAGGGAGGAGATCTGCAAACTATGTTCATCAATTATCCTCGCTAGATGGGACCCCCATCTTCTCCTCTACCCAGATTGCTGCCCATTTTCTCTCCTACTACAATGACCTCTATAATCTTCCCCCTAATGTAGATGTGGAAACCCATGCCTCTGCTACATCAACCTTTTTAGAAGCCGCTAAACTACCAGAAATTTCCCCAGCACAGAAGTTAGCCCTAGAAGCCCCCTTTTCCCTAAATGAGCTCAAAAAAGCAATGAACCAAATGCCATCAGGAAAGAGCCCAGGCCCCGACGGTCTCCCGCTAGCCTTCTACAAAGCATTTCATGAACTCCTATTCCCTCATCTCTTAGAAGTTTGCAATCAGACTCTTCAGGGAATCCCTCTCTCCAGAGATATGACAGCGGCCAACATCACTCTTATTCCTAAAGAAGGGAAAGATGCTAAATTGTGCCCCAGCTATAGACCCATCTCCCTCCTAAACATAGACCTCAAACTCCTGGCCAAGATGTTGGCTAACAGATTAGCTACTCTCCTCCCCCAACTAATCCATGGAGATCAGGCAGGCTTCATCCGCAACAGAGAAGGCAAAGATAACACCACTAGGGTGATCAATACCCTCTGCCATGCCAAGCGGATTTCCTCTCCCCTGCTTCTACTTAGCACAGATGCAGAAAAAGCATTCGACAGGGTCAACTGGTCATACTTAAAACACGTTCTGTCGAAATTTGGCATACCTGACCCTTTCATCCAGGCGACCTTTTCGATGTATAAACAAGCTACTGCATCTGTCCTAATCAATGGTACCATATCTCCCCCATTTTCTATTAGAAATGGGACACGCCAGGGTTGCCCCCTATCACCTCTCCTATTTATATTGGCTCTTGAGCCGCTACTAGCATCTATAAGATTGGACCAGGAGGTAAAGGGTCTATGTTTGGGAGGCAGGGAACAGAAATTAGCCGCCTTTGCAGATGACGTCTTGATAATGACGATCAATCCGAAGGTCTCACTACCTCGAATCCAGACCCATTTGAACACATATAGCATTTTGTCAGACTTCAAAATTAACTCCAGCAAGTCATTGGTCCTCTGTTTAGGCATATCACAGACAATTAGACACCAATTGATGGTAGATTCCCCATTCAATTGGTCCTCTCCCAATATTAAATACTTAGGGGTAAGGATCAGTTCTGAAATAACTGAACTCTTTTCCCTTAATTATACCCCCTTAAAGCAATCACTTTTTGACGCAATAGATAATCTGGCCCGATCTAGCCCGACACTGTCCTGGTTCGGTCGCAAAAACCTTCTCTCCTCCTTAATACTCCCCCGACTTACCTACTTACAGCAAACCCTCCCCATCCCAGTCCCCAAAAGCTACTATAACTCTATCATGCAAAAATTCAGGTCCTTTATCTGGAATGGAAGAAAAGCGAGATTGTCATCTGCTCTTCTCACTAAGCCCAGACATGCTGGGGGAATAGGCTTACCAAATCCTGAACTGTACGGAAAGGCCATTCTCCTCTCACGTGCTATTGCATGGTTACGCCCTTCTCCACCTTCTTTAGCGGTACAGGTAGAACTAGAGATACTGAACAGACCAGCCAGAGCACTTCTCCTAGGCCATAAATTGTTTCTTCCCGGCTCTATGTCCCACTACCCAATTCTTAAAGCCACGCTTGAGACATGGAAGTGGATATCCTCCACACATTGCCATATCCCATTCCCCTCCCCAACGCTATCAGTGTCTGATGTTTTAAACACAGCCCCCCCTGTCCTAAGAAGTGCAACATCAACAGGACTTTTATCCTCAGCTACCTCTGTGATTTCTCTCGCCCTCCCAACTGGAGAATGGATGGATTTAAAAGCTACAAATGTTTTGTTAAACCCTCATCCGCAGGATTTTTTTTCAGTCACCTACATCAGAGCCTACTTGAAACAACACATTAAATTTAGGGATCTCCTTCGCCCGCGGGTCTGGCTAGAATCCCAGATATCCTTACACTCACCACCCAGAAAACTCGTCTCACAAATCTACAGTAAACTGCGGTTACCCCCCATGATAGCTAAACCTTCCTTTGTGACGCAATGGGAACAAGACTTGAACATTGTAATCCCCTATGAATCTCTACCCAAACTGCTGGATTCTCCTCATGGGGCCTCCCGCTGTGTCAGAATCCAGGAAAATGGATATAAAATCCTTACTAGATGGTACAATACGCCAGATAAAACATCAAGATATTCCATGTCTGCTTCTGACACTTGCTGGAGGTGCCTTGGGGAGAAGTGAACTTTTCTCCACATCTGGTGGACCTGCCCCCTTATCCTTAAATGGTGGGGCGAGGTCTTTTCGGTTGTAAACAAAATTTGTGGCACCTCAATCCCTCCCTCTCCCCAAATTGCTCTTCTATCTTTTTTCCATGGCATGGGAGATGCAAAACCCCCATTCGTATTCATACAGATGCTGCTCGCAGCTAGATTACAGATCCCGAAACACTGGTTACAACCTGTAGCCCCATCCCTAGAACAATGGATTCAAAAAGTGGATCAGATCCATAGGTTCGAAGAATTGTCATCCTGGGAAACACGTACCCATGTAACTTTCCTCAAAAAATGGTCCTTGTGGTCCAAGTATAGATCCCCCACAACATAATCACTTAGCAAATCATCTTACACACTAGGGCTCTAGAGTGTAAGGCATACTCCTTCCATGTTATAGTCTTTACTGCTCTGATGACAGCCTCTTGACTACTTCCCACTACATGTGCCTCCTTGATCTATACCATTCTAAAGATGGATAGGGATTTATTTGTGTACCATATTGTGAAAGGCGCTACAATGCTGTATCTACCATTTATCTATTCTGTATCTATACTATTTTAATATGGCCTGCGAGCCGAAACCTTGGTATCCCTGTTACCTATTGTTATACTTGAAAACTTATAATAAAATATAAATAAAAAAAATATAAATAAATAAATAAAAGACAAAAAAAGGGCATTTAAAAAATAAAAATCGGAGGGGTCAGCTGTAGCGTTTGAAGATTACAAAGGGCTTAATAAAATCTGCAAAAAGGAGATAAAATTAGCAAAAATACAAAACGAACAGCACTTCGCAAAAGAGAGCAAAACAAATCCCCAAAAATTCTTTTAATATATAAATGCTAAAAAATCTAGGTCTGAGCAGGTAGGACCTCTAAATAATGGTAAAGGTGGGGGGGGGGGGGTAGTCACTGAAGATAAGGAAAAGGCAGAGTTACTAAATGTTTTTTTAGCTCTGTATATACAAAAGAAAAGAAAGGAACTAATATATGTTGTGTTGGGGAAGTTAGTACATCCAGTAATATACTCACTTGGCTAACTGTAGATATGGTCCAAGACAAGTTAAATAGGGTAAATGTGAACAAGGCTCCAGGTTCAGATGGATTACACCCAAGAGTTCTTAAAGAGATTAGTTCAATCATTGATGTGCCCCTGTTTATATTTTTTAAAGATTCTGTAGGAACTGGTACAGTGCCAAGTGATTGACCAGTTAGTTTAACTTCTGTTGTGGGAAAAATGTTTGAAGGACTCTTAAGGGACTATATACAGGAGTACGTGACTGTAAATAATATTACAAGTGATAACCCACATGGGTTTACCAAGGACAGAAGTTGCCAGACTAACCTGATTTGTTTTTATGAGGAGGTGAGTAGTAGCCTGGACAGAGGGGCAGCTGTAGATGTAGTGTTTCTGGATTTTGCAAAGGCTTTTGATACTGTCCCTCATAGAGGTTTAATAGGTAAAGTAAGGTCTATAGGCTTGAAAAGTATAGTTTGTAATTGGATTGAAAACTGGCTGAAGGATTGTGTCCAGAGAGTTGTGGTTATAAGTGGTGACCCCAAGGTTCAGTGCTGGGCCCTTTATTATTTAATGTATTTATCAATGATATTGAGGACGGAATTAATAGCACCATATCTATTTTTGCAGATGATACTAAGCTGTGTAGAATTGTACAGTCTATGGAAGATGTCCATAAACTACAAGCTGACTTGAACACTCTGAGTGATTGGGCATCAACTTGACAAATGAGGTTCAATGTGGAGAAATGTAAAGTTATGCATCTTGGTAGTAATAATCTCTGTGCTTCATATGTCCTAGGTGATGTAACACTGGGAGAGTCACTTATAGAGAAGGATTGTGGATAGTAGATTAAATTACAGCATGCAATGTCAATCAGCTGCTTCTAAGGCCACCAGGATATCGTCATGCATTAAACGAGGCATGGACTCGCGGGGCAGGGATGTAATATTACCACTTTACAAAGCGTTGGTGCGGCCTCATCTGGAATATGGAGTTCAGTTCTGGGCACCAGTACATAGAAAGGATGCACTACAGCTGGAAAAAATACAGGGGAGAGCGACTAAAATGATAAGGGGCATAAAGGGACTTAGTTTTGAAGAAAGATTAAAATAATTCAATTTATTTAGTCTTGAGAAGAGACGTCTAAGGGGGGACATGATTAACCTATACAAATATAAAAATGGGCCATACAAAAAGTACGGTGAAAAACTGTTCCATGTAAAATGCGCTCAAAAGACAAGGGGGCACTGCCTCCAATTGGAGAGGAAAAAGTTTAGTCTCCAGAAGCGTCAAAGCTTCTTTACTGTAAGAACGGTGAAGCTGTGGAATAGACTTCCTTAGGACGTGGTCACAGCAGGAACAGTGGATGGTTTTAAAAAGGGTTTAGAGGAATTCTTAAAAGTAAACATAAATGCTTATGAAAATGTGTAGAAATCTGAGTCTCAATTCCTTCTGGGATTCGCATCCCCACCTATCCCTTGGTTGAACTTGATGGTCTTTTTTCAACCGTATTAACTATGAAACTATGTAAGAGTGCCTCCATTAGTAGAAGAGCCTTCCAGTATTTGTAATGCCCTCACAGAGTCCCCAGTAGAAATAAGGCTACTTTCACACTAGCGTTTCTATTTTCCGGTATTGAGATCCGTCATAGGGTCTCAATACTGGAAAAAAAAACGCTATTGTTTCGTCCCCATTCATTGTCAATGGGGACAAATCTGAACTGAGCAGAACGGAATGCTCCAAAATGCATTCCGTTCCGTTTGGTTGCTTTCTCATATCGGAGAGTAAACCGCAGCATGCTGTGGTTTTCTTTCTGTCATGGGATGCGGAGCAAGACGGATCCGTCATGACCCACAATGCAAGTCAATCGGGATGGATCCATTTTCTCTGACAGAACCTGACACAATAGAAATCCAGCCTTCATTGACTTTCAATGGAGTTCATGACGGATCAGTCTTGACTATGTTAAAGATAAAACAACCGGATACGTTTATAACGGATGTAGACAGTTGTATTCTCTGTAACAGAAGCATTTTTGCTGAACCCTGCCGGATCCAGAAAAAACGCTAGTGTGAAAGTAGTCTAAGGCCCTCTATTGTTCCCCCAGTGGTAATAAAGCTCTCTACAGACCCCTCAGTAGTAATAAGGCCCCCCATAATGCACTTAGTAGAAATAAGGCAGATCTATAAGTCCCTTCTATAGAGCCCCCATTAGTAATAAGAACGCCTATAATGTCCCCTGGATTTATAATACCCCTACAGTGTCCCCAGTATTTATACTGCCCCCTCATGATATAATGCTCACCCTGAAGTACCCCCAGTATTTATAATGCCCCCTGCAGTGCCCCCTGTAGTTATATTCCTCCTTCCACCATACAGTCCCATGTAAATAACATCACTCCCCTCCCTTCAGCCCCTCCAATATAATCTTTCTATATATATAAAGAAGGACGTATACAGGTGAAACTCGAAAAATTTGAATATTGTGCAAAGTTCATTTATTTCAGTAATGCAACTTAAAAGGTGACACTAACATATGACATAGACTCATTACATGCAAAGCGAGATATTTTAAGCCTTTATTTGATATAATTTGGATGATTATGGCTTACAGCTTATGAAACCCCAAAGTCACAATCTCAAGTACCCTTTGCTCAGGGGGTATGGATTAATTAGCTGACTAGAGTGTGACACTTTGAGCCTAGAAAATTGAACCTTTTCACACAATTCTAATTTTAAGCTGCATTAATGCAATTCCTTTTAATTTGCATTACTGAAATAAATGGACTTTTGCACGATATTCAAATTTTTCGAGTTTGTGTGTGTGTGTGTGTGTGTATGTTCCGCGATCAGTCAAAAACGCAACCATTTATTTCAACAAAACTTGGTACACACCCCTTGCTACATGGAAAGAAATCTTGTGGGGGTCATACACCCCTACACAGCAGCTGCATGGATTTTGTATGCTCCAACTTTTTTTGCTACACACATATTGCTCTGTAACTCAAAAACTCATCGATCAATTTCTACTAAGCTTGGTAAACATATCACTTACTATCTGGGAAAGAATACTGTGGAGGTGACATGCTGGTACACAATCAGTTTCTGTCTGTCCCGACGTCTGTCTGTCTGTTCTTTATGCGCGACTAAATGACTGGAGCGATCTTCACCAAATTTGAAACACATGTACATCAGGTGTCTGGGAAGGTTTTAGACCGGGTCACAGCTCCCTAGGACGTACCGTTCCTGAGATATTCCCAAATAATGACTTGCATTAGCCAATACAAGCCTGAAAGTCTTTCTCTTCATATCTTAACTGCCATGCACACGATCACATGTCCCTTATCAGCCAATAGAATCTCGCAGGCCCTTAGTCTCCACATACACACAGTTTTACTCCAGGTTTCCATAACAACCCAGCCATTTTTCTTCACTGCTGTAGGTCAGCTTTAAGCTAGGGCTACACGACAACATGTGTCATGCGACAATAAGGGCTCATTCAGACGGCCGTATGCTGTCCTCAAAAATGCGGATCCGTTTTTTTGTGGATTAGATGTTGTCCTTTTCACTTCTATGGGGCCCTTTTGTTTCATTGCACGGCTCAGTAAAACTAATGAAACATGTCCTATACTTGTTAGTGAAAATCAGGACATGGCCCCATTGAAGTCTATGGGTCAGCAAAAAAATGGAATCCATTTTTTTTCTGCGGACATGCTGAACTGTCTGCAAAAAAACGGATCTGTATTTTTGCGGACAGCATACGGCTGTCTGAATGAGCCCTAAGTGACATGACACATAGAGCACAACTACACTGCTACATCTGTTGCGTGACATTGATGTCGCACCAATGTCGCGCACCAATTTTTATGATAGTCTATGGCAGCGGTCCCCAACCGCCGGGCCGCGGCCCAGGACCGGGCCGTGGAAGATTGTTAGCCGGGCCGCGGCGATCAGGGCAGTCTTTAACTCTGTACTAATGAAGCGCTTCCATTATGGAAGCGCTTCATTAGTACAGAAGGACCAGGGAGCGGTGAAGGATCTGTACTCACCGCTTCCTGGTCCTCGGCTCGGCTATCGGCTGTGCAGGGCTGCGCACAGCGTGAGGTCTCTCTGTGACCTCACGCTGTGCGCCGCTATACACAGCCAGCCGACAGCAGAATGAAGAGGATCGCGATGGTGACCAGGAGCAGGAGAGTTAAGTGGTTTCTTTTTTTTTCTTTTTTATTTGCTCTGGGGGCTGATGGCTGACCTGGGGGACATGGGGCTGACATAAGGGACATGGGGCTCACATGAGGGACATGGGGCTGACATGAGGGACATGGGGCTGACATGAGGGACATGGGGCTGACATGAGGCTGACATGAGGGACATGGGGCTGACATGAGGGACATGGGGCTGACATGAGGCTGACATGAGGGACATGGGGCTGACATGAGGGGCTAATGGGGGGCTTATGGCTGACATGAGGGGCTAATGGGGGGCTTATGGCTGACATAAGGGGCTAATGGCTGACATGAGGGGCTAATGGGGGGCTTATGGCTGACATGAGGGGCTAATGGGGGGATTATGGCTGACATGAGGGGCTAATGGGGGGCTTATGGCTGACATGAGGGGCTAATGGGGAGCTTATGGCTGACATGAGGGGCTAATGGGGGGCTTATGGCTGACATGAGGGGCTAATGGGGGGCTTATGGCTGACATGAGGGGCTAATGGCTGACATGAGGGGCTAATGGGGGGCTTATGGCTGACATGAGGGGCTAATGGGGGCTTATGGCTGACATGAAGGGCTAATGGCTGACATGAGGGGCTAATGGGTGGCTTATGGCTGACATGAGGGGCTAATGGGGGGCTTATGGCTGACATGAGGGGCTAATGGGGGGCTTATGGTTGACATGGGGGGCTTATGGCTGACATGAGGGGCTAATGGGGGGCTTATGGCTGACATTGGGGGGCTTATGGCTGACAATGGGGGGCTTATGGCTGACATTGGGGGGGTTTATGGCTGACATTGGGGGGGTTTATGGCTGACATTGGGGGGGGTTATGGCTGACATTGGGGGGGTTTATGGCTGACATTGGGGGCTGATAGATGGCTAAAGGTTTGGGGGTTGATCTGAGTCATTGGGGGTCTGATCTGAGGTCTGATTAACATTGGGGGTCTGATTGCTGGTCTGACCTGAGGTGTAATAAAAAAAATATTTTTTTCTTATTGTTCTCCTCTAAAACTAGGTACATCTTATAGGGCGAAAAATAGGGTACAGTGCAGCAGAGACCATAGTCAGTTTATATAGTCATTATATAGTGTTATATATTTTAATATGCACCTTGTGTTTTGTTATGCACGTGAATCAGTCAGCCCCGCCCACCCCCTAAGCCCCGCCCCAGAACCCCCGGTCCCTGGGAAAATTGTCTTGCATGAAACCGGTCCTTGGTGCAAAAAAGGTTGGGGACCACTGGTCTATGGTGTTGCACTGAGACATGTGACATGCTGTGACTGCGATGCAACAGAAAAATCCATCTTGGATGGATTTTTTTCGACTGTTGTGTCACAGTAGCAGCAGGTCACATGTCGCAGTGCGACATCATAGACTATCATTATAAAAATTGTTAAGAAAAAATATTGTGCGACACATGTCGTCGTGTAGCCCTAGCATTAAAGGGCCAGGGCGCTGTGGAGGACACTGTTAAAGAGGCGTTCACTGTGGATGTTACTGTTGAGGGGGCAGGGGCCACTATTAAAGGGGAAACTGCTGAGGAGGTCACTATTAAGGCAGCAGGGTACTGTGAGGTCACTGTTAAGGGAGCAGGGTACTGAAGACGTCACTATTAAGGCAGCAGGGTACCGTGAAACTCACTGTTAAAGGGGCGGGCTGCTGTGAAGGTCAAAGTTAATGGAATGGGCTGCTGTGGAGGTCCCATTTTAAAGTGACGGGGCACTGTGGGGAGGTCAGTGTTAAGGAGTGGGTGCCTGTGCAGTTCACTGTTAAAGGGGCGGGGTGCTGTAGAGGTCACTGTTAAAGGGGATACTGTCAATATCTTTTAATGACACACACAAATATTAAATGAAATAGATGAAATATACCCGTGCAAAGCCGGGTTCTTCTGCTAGACCTCTATAATATATAGAGCTGTCTCACTACCGTGACCTGCATCTCATTTTCTCCTCCAAGTCTTTTTTTATTATTATAATTTATTTTATTATTATAATATGTATTTTAAATTTCGCAACTAAAAATTTTATTCGGGTCCTACATTTTCCAGTTTAGGAGCCAATGGCTCCTGGGTAATTTTGCAGTCCTATGTAACACTACAGATAACATAAGGTAAAAGGGTTCTCTGTGATTTACATATCGATGGCCTATCCTCAGGATAGGTCATCAATATGAGATTGGTGGGGGTCCGACTCATGGCACCCCCATCAATCAGCTGTTTGTGGAGACCGCGATGTTCCGTAGAGAGCCGCAGCCCCTCCATTTGATAGCACTGTGCTTGGTATTGCAGCTCAGCCCCAATCACTCGGATGGGACTGAGCTGCATCTTGGTCACATGAACGATGAATGTGATGTTATATGGCCTAGGAAGAGACTGTGGCGCTCACGAAGCACCGCAGCCTCTTCATACAGAAAAAAAAAACTAAACTAAAATTGAGGGAGGGGCCCAAGTTGGGTAGACAGCCCCGGGCCTATCATGCACTTAATCTGCCCCTGCCACCATTGCAAGAATAATATTGCCATCCTTAGATTCTGCATAGAGAGGCTTTGGAGAGATAGAGGAAAGGAGTACTACAATCCCCATCCTGGCCTATATCCATACTGTACATTGCTATATGGGAAGATTTGCACTGAGAATTGTTTGGAACTGTGAAAGGGAACACTCTCCTATCATTGCCCTGGACCGGAGCTTTGATGTGTTAGGACCACCACTGTGAAGAGCCACTACCACCTGCATCCTCCTCTGGGGCTTACGTCACACTGAAGCTCTTATTTGCATGAAGAATAAATGTATTTTTTTCTTGGGAATGCTGCAACCTATTTTCAGGTATCGTTTAAAGCAGCAGGATCAACTCTACCAGGGAGTATGGCTGGTTTAATAGGGTTGGTCCTGCTGACAGGTGCTCTTTCAGGTGGCTCTTTAAAGTTTGAATTTATGCGCAATTACATATAATATACTGTAAATTGATCTTAAACGGAATCTACAATGTAACTTAAATAAAATTCCATTAAAAAAAATGAAAAAAAAGACAAGTGCGGAATCATGACACGAGTACAAAGGTTCCACCACTGGACTAATTTAAAGCCATTCATCTTGTGTGACGAAATATTATCGTTTTTTCTATTAGTTGAGCTTTGAGGGCACTAATTGTTAATGACTCCCGGTGACAGGGCGATATTTTTATCATGAATAATTGACTGAATTTGCCTTTGAAGCTTTGGAAATGAAATGTAATATTAGTAAACATCGGTTAATGGCCTCGTCTAATGTCGCTACATAATTCTGTCTTTGTTAATAACCAAGGGAGATGATATTAATTGACAAGGTTAATAAGTGGTGCACTGTGAAATAAGATGAAAATCCAGCGTGACTGAGCTACGTCGCGTTCCAGCTCTGTGCTTACAACATGCAAGGATTATAACGCGGGGAATCATTTTCTGAACTTTTTGGGATTGTCTACAGCTGGTAATCTTTTCAGTAAGACTTCGTGAACATATGGACTGAACTGATATGGACATTTCCTGGAGCAATTCCGCAAAAATACACAAAAGAATCTGTGTCGCGTAAATTCGTCTGCGGATTTTACCTTTCGACAAAAGGTAAAGCGATCATTGCTCTCCATACTGTGGAGGAGATCATTGCATGTAAATGCAGGGGTCACCTCCACTGATGAGCAAGCCATTGTCAGGAAGGAACTCTTCGTTCCCGGAAATCTTCAGGTTTAGTTTTAGTGATCCATTGCTTCATTCTGAAGATAAATGCAGTGTCCCACTCATTGATGGTCGTGGACACTTCTTACTTTTGTATATGCTTATTAACTGTATTTCTGTATGTAGTTGTAATTCCTATTAACAGGCTGTTAGAGGGCATTACATCTATTCACCCCTAGGTGGTGCTGGCGCCACTCCTATATATATATATATAGGGTGTGAAGAGTTGAGAGTAGAGCGTTGGTTGTGAGAGGAGCAGAACAGGCCTAGTCCACCATGTAGCTGCTATAGTAGCCTCTTGGCTCTGGCCAGGCCAAGGGAGCACATAGAACAAGAACAGTATTACAGCAGCACAGCACGGACCAGTGAGTCTACGTCTGGCATATAGAAAGTCTAGTGGAGGTTGGAGCTAAATTAGCCAATGGACTTCACAAGCACCAGTGACTAGGCGGAACCTAAAAGTACCTGGACACAGCCGGAGGATTAATGCGCAAAATTATCCTTTACCACATGCCTCTATGGACATAGTGGACCGTAATTCTCCAGTGAGCATCCTTTCCAAAGAATGGAGCAGAAGACTGTTGCCTGCCATTAGAGAGCCGCCCCGTGTATTACTGCTGACCAGTAAGAGATATTATATTCAGTACCTGAGTGCTAGAGTGTGAACAAAGTATAGACAGATGTAGAAGTAAGGAAAACTCCTGCACTGACAACTGTCCAGCCTGTTACAAGGATTACAGCTAAACCAATATCTGAGTCATCTCTTTATGCCATATACATGAACTGTACTGACTACCTGAAGACAAGTAACCTAAGTAAAAGTTCAACTGTTTTATTACAACCGACTCCTCATCTTTTCCGCCACCAACGTTTGCACCTAACGGTGCTGGCGGCACAAACACCGGGGTTCCAGCCTCCAAAGCACCCTAAACACCTAATCTATCGAGGGTACCTCAACCACTATCTGGCTGGAGAGCCCTGGAGGATCTAGTGCTGTCTTCCTCATCACTGCACGCCGGCCCAGGGAGGCTCTGCTAACCATGAGTACAAACTACTACTACCCCCATCGGCCCACCGTAGCTTCACATGTTGCCCCTGCGGCCTGGTCGCTGCATAAAGTACTTTTAATCCTTATGTAGATTAGTAGTTCAAGGCTATATACACCTTTGGGGGAATTGTTTTTTTATTATTGCATTGTTTTTATTTTGAGATAAAATTATAATTTTTTTAATTGGTTATTAAAAATATGGAATCCTTTTTTGTGTACATAGCTGAGATGCTCTAGTAGCAGCCTCTGGATTTTCTCTCTTTTCCGTCAGTTGGAGAGCTGACAGGCTCTTTATTTTCGCTCTCTGACATTATAAACACTCGTTATAGCTCAGTTCTTATCCTCAAATAAGTGTTTATGACCTATTAGTAGTTTAGAGATAAGGCTTATTAGATGCCCATCACAAAGTCAAAGTGAAAGTATCAGTCACACAGTTAGAAAAACTGTTAACTCTTTGTGACAGAATGGCTCAATGTTTTTAATAAAGACCAACTGAAAATATGATTTTTAGCCAAAAATAATTAAAATAGAATCATAAATAAAACTTGCCTCCGAAGGTGTACATAGCCTTTAAGTGCACCAAGGGTGGGGCCAAGTTACTTTGTGCACTTTTTTTCCTCCTCCATCCTCTGCCAGCCACTTCCTCTCTTTCTTGAGAGGACTAGGCTAGATGACTAAACAGGAACCTGACTCTGTAAATCAATATGAATTGACATGCTCTGCAGTTCAGTTTTATACGTGGAAAATTGGCATGGTGTAGATGAGATTTTGATAACCTTATCTACTAAGTAGGCACTCTACCAGCCTGCACAAAAATGTGCCTAGAAAATCCACAGGTAATATAAACCATGTGCAGGTGGCCTGAGGTTCTACATTTTGTAGACTGTGAATCGGGTTATCTACCATGGGAAAGGAGGTAGGTACATGTAGCATAATGAGGGTGCTTCTGTCAATTTTTTGTTTACTCTTTTTTCATACTGTGCCTCATGCTGTTCAGCTGTTCAATGGGAGTCATGATCTACTAGTCCCTGTGTGATCTAGGCTCACTACAGCTGTGTACATGAGCGAAGGTCACCAAAGGTCAAAAAGGTTACCAAACTGCACTGTGTGAACAGGGTCTTGAAGACGTAGGGATTATCTTTGGCTGCTGTTTTTGCTTTGCAGCTGTTATATAACTTTTCCTTATAGGAGCTCGGAGGAAACCCCAAAGGTAATGTTCATATCTCAAATATTTATAAATATTATGGTAAATATTAAACAGCGATTTCTTCTCCGCTCAATGAGGAATTATAATTGGACCCAGCAGGTGTCCTCCACACAGTACACAGTGATCTGTAGTGAAATCATCGGCATCATCATTTCCCCAAGTCCTGATCAAACTGAAGTTTTTCAATATAAACTTTGTCATTATATGAGTTCATTTTTTGGGTGTTGCTGGGAAATATAAACTCTGTGTTAATTTCCAGCCTCGAGGGGCCATAGTTCCCCACCCGTCAGCTCCTCCATATGTTTACTGTAGAGTCCTTGTGTTAAGTAATACTTTATGTTTTTGCACCTGTGTAGAGATTCTGGAGTGATTCTCACTGTTTGCCAACATGTGCAGGAAATGGTCTAACATTTATTGAATGGTCTGACTTTTATTGTATAACTTTTATTGCAGTGTAGCTCTGCAGCATGATAACTAGTGAAAGCGAGTGGGATCGCTTTGCGGACCACAAGTTGCCGCGACTGCAACGTGACAGCTGCAGGAAATCCAAGTCTGCTTGATTTTTTTGCAATTTTTCCATCACATTATACACTGCTTGTTTCCATGGTTATGACCACCCTGCAATCTTATGTGCGCTCCAAAGAGGCGGACGCTTTTTCCTATAGTGTGCAAGCGCGACCACCGCTGCTGGGTTGCAGGGTGGTCGCAACCATGGATACGAGCAGTGTGTGTATAATGTGATGGAAAAATGAATCCAGCCAGCAAAGGAAGCAATATGGAAAATCATAATACATTAGTAAGTGACTTGTATTAACTTTCTCTACATGATAAATGCTGTTTGCTGAAGTGAGACAACCCCTTTAAGGACTTGAATTAAGTTGTTTCACTAAAAGTAATAAAACAGTTTTTGCAAGTGGGTGGGAGCATAACCGCAGTGTTCCTCAACTACAATGTAGAGCGATACATTTTAATCACAGTGCAGTATATCTACAGGGTGTATCCCTTTGCCCTCAGTGTGGCTCATCTGCAATGTTTATCGTATTCTTCCCATGATATATACCTCACCACTCACCAGTGGTGCCATACCATTGTATGCTCCCTGCAATATATACTACTATTTGACAGCTCCATCCAGGACCTGTGCATGCATGAAATTTTACCAAGCTTAGGGCAAAACCTACTTTAGTGGTACCTCAGCTGGTGTTTCCTCAGCAGTGTAGAACCCACACAGCACAGATGCAACATATCACATTACATTTATTAAGTACAGGGAGATAAAATGTGGTATGCACAGGTGCAGCACGCCAGACCTGCAGGGTATTGCGAAGTGAGGTCACGGTTATGGGCAATCGAGGGTTACTCACTTTTTGGAGGACCCTGGGCAGGCATGCGGCAGTGAATGAGAGGCAGACACAAGTTCCTCTGGGGCACACTCTGTATGTAGGGACCAGACCTGATGGTGTGTGAGGTGCCCTGGATGTTGCAGGTATTTTGAGTGCCTGAGGCAAGGTCCCTTTAAGGATCGTGACGCCAGTGCCTGTAACGGTGGCACACCGATTTATAGGAGCAATAAGTGAGGTACACAGGTGGCATAGTGAACCAAACGTTGCTTTACTTTGAATAGTCCAACTTTGTACATACAGTAGATAATGATGGTGCAGTCCCTTATAACAATATTCCACAAGCAGGCTTACTTCTTAATATGGCAGGTATAATCTTGCAAGATACTTGGAGGGTATACAATTGATGCTTAGCAGACCTATGCTGCACTATCCCCTTCAGCTATTCTAGCTGGCTGGATCCCAAGGCCCGGATGCCTAAATGCTGGCTTTAATCCTTGGTAATAAATCTTCCTCCCGTATTGACCCTTGCTTTTATCTTATAGTACCTCTGCCTCTCAGCTTACTTCTCCGAGATGGTTGTACTGTTCCTGTGCTGGGTCTGAAGGTGGCTGCAGGTTGCTCCCAGGAGGTACATCTCTTCTTCTGGGGTAATCTTCTGAGCTAACTGAGGATCACTTTATCTACAGGCAGGCTAGAGTTCTTCACTAGCCTCCTGGTAGCAACTAGCAGCCTGGACTATCTAGCTGCATGTCAGGAGGAGGCCCTCAGCATATCTCCGGCTGGTGCCTTCTCACTTCTGTCTCCACAGACTCCTGACTACAGACTGACTCCTCCCTGTCTGGGCCTGAACATTTATACTAGGGGCTCCCTATCTCCCTCTAGTGTCTAGGATGCTACACTACACCCCAATAGGCCTGCTATGCATAACACAGGGGAAACATTGCATGTAAAAGCACATAGAAAATACATTAAAGTACATAGTTAAATATAATATTACTGTCCCTTAGGAGTAGAAGTAACACGTGAACCAATTGACCCTTGTGTAGTGCCCACCCCTACCTAGTGGGACACTACACAGGGATGCACCTAGCCTTCCTGCTGCCTGAGGCAAAAACTGAAATGGCACCCCCCATGCCAATTTCTTAACCTAACCGCTTTGCCACAATGAAATCGCTCAGTGCCCATGGCTCTTCTGCTGTCCCCCTCTTGCCCGTACCTGGTGCTGCCTTGGGTGATTGCCTCACCTGGCCTCATTAGTGGTGCACCCCTGGGTATGCAACAACATACTGGTGTATTTTTCACTACTCCAGTGTTTCACAGTGACATAACAGTTCAACAATTTTAACCTTGAAGGACAGACCACCTCAGTAGGGTGAAACACTAACTCTTGGCAACAGTGCAAAACTGAAAAGGATATATATCTTTTGGTAAAGAGGAGTAGAGCTCCTTCCTTAAAGTGTTGCTCTGGATGATGCTCTCAAAAACATTCTGCTGGAAAACCTTGGGTCCTGGCATAATGTGGATGTGACACATACAAACTATCTAAACATTGTGATATCCACTAATGGCAGTGCCCTATTTCAGCAGGACAGTGGCCAGGTCACACTGCAAAAATTGTTCATGTATGGTTTGAGGAACATTTATTGAAGGTCTAATCATGCCTGATCAATTATGCTGAATCATGTGAATTTTTAGATAAACATTGAAATTTATAGTAGTACTTCGTTAATGAAAGTGAATCATATTTTAGGCCTCAAATTCTCTGCTAAATAATGATCAATTTGCTAGAGCTAGAGCTAATTTCCTGCTTCCCATCACTCATCCATAAATGATAAAAATTCTTGCTCCCTGCAGCCACCACTAGGAGGAGCTCTCTTCATATGGATTTATACAGCCAAATTGATTTGGGCAGATTTACTATTGAAAAAGGTTTTTTTGGGGCAATTTGTGCCCAAAAAACTGGAGTAGATGCTTTGCACTGCTATTATTATGTGCTTTAGACACTTTTATAACCTTTTTAAGTCCTCTTTCACTCGAGCGAGTTTATCCATCCGATTGAGATGCGTGAAGCAAATTCATAGCATCCAGACTTAATCCTGACCCTTTCATTTGCAATGGTCTGTGCACGTGAGAGCCGTTTTTCACGCATCATTTCTGCATTCAGAAAAATCAAAGCCTCTTCCATATTCAGTGTTTTCACGCAGCTCTGGTTGATAAATTACTTTGTAACGAAGCGCATTTCTTTGTAAGTAGTGGGTGCCTTGACAGGGAGCAGGGATTGCACCACTCCCCATCATTGTACCCATAGATAGCTGATTGCGGCATCTAAAAGTAAAAATACAATGTAAAATAAACTAAAAAAATTTAAAGTTACATCATACTTACCTCATCAATTTGCTCGTGAAGGGCCAGCCTCTGCCAACTTGATTGAAGATCTGGTGCAAAATCTTGCAAAATCTCTCATCACGTCGGCCGGCGTGCTGACGTCATACGTCATCGCGCACTGGATTTTGTTTGTGATCTTCAATCAAGATGGCAACGGCAGGCCCCTCACGAGCAAATGGATGAGGTATTCTTTTTTTTTTTTCTTTTTTTGCAACATTTCTGAGAAAATCTTTTCGCTACCACAAAGCACGAGGAAATTCAGCTTCGTGGCGAATTGAGTTTTCCCTGAAATTCTGATCAAAGTCCACTTTGTGAACTTTGATTCACTCAACACTAATCCTGACACAATCATGTGAAATATTCCTTATATTACTGAGAGGGGAATAACTTTTATGTGCCTCCATGTGCTAATATTTGTAGTATTTTTGTAGTAAAACTAAGCCAACGTGTAGGGGGTGTAAACATAGACTTGACTGTGAGGAATATGGATTATTATTTACTGTCAGCCATATTCCCCCACCAACCATCTGCTGAAGGTAGCAGAGGTAGTGAGCTACACAGGGGAGGGGGGCCTTGCTTCAAAGCCAGCCAGATGGCAGAAAGCCTCTAGCAGTCCACCTTTGTTTACATTTCTTACCTCCATTCAGCCAGCCAGGAACCCAGCTAATGGAACAGGAGAAACTTACCTGCAGGGGGTCTAGGCCATTCCCCAGTTCAATGAACATTATCAAACATCATGGAACTGGTGGTTCATAAGGAATTATGTATTACCCCTCCATCACAGACATAAACCAGATACATATTTGTGTCCCTGTGGCCACGATGAACAAGCCCGTGGTCATAGCTTGGTGGTGGAATGCCAGGGAGGGGAGATATACATATCTCCCTACAGAAACCAAATAATGTCACCATGCTTGGACTCAACTGGTAGCCGTAACCCAGGTTGATCCATTGATCCCAGAACCACCTCCCTGCAACATTCTGGTCTGGAGCCATGAGCCCTAATCGGTTTTGTGGCTCAAGTGCTGCCAGCCTAGCAGGGGGGTGGACACCTTCCAGAGGCCAGGAGGGGAGGGGCTAGCTACGGTTAAAAGGCTTGTGCCAGCAAGCGGGCGTGTCTTTTTCTGAAGAGAGGTCACATCGTGCCATGTGTTTAGAGGGACCTGCAACCAGCTGACATCACTGCTTCCCATGTGACCACAGCTAAGAACTCATCACAACCCAAAGGACTCCTATACCTGGTAAACTGACTTTTGTTCTGTTGTACCCTATCATCTGTATTTGTAACCTCAGACCACTGTATATATTCTTTGTGTGTATAGTGTTATTTCTAGTGAGCCCTTAAGGTGATTAAATATATAATTTAATCTTGTGCTGTCTTGTATCTCGATCATGAATAGCCACTCCGTGTTTCGGCATAGTAATACGCTGCCGCGGGTTGGTTTCTTACCCTATATAATCCCGTTAGTGGACTGGACTTATATCAAACGAGAAACTGGTGGCAGTCTTCTCGGGTTGAGGAAGCGCTGTTTCACTGGGGCAGTGAAAAGGCTCCCTCAGCTTGTTGCCTCTCTGTGCACGTGTGGACAGGAGGAGTCTGTGAATACTGTGCCAAGCTGACCTTACCTGCTCCTCAGGGACGGCGTAATGTCACGTCTTGGTAACCAGTGACCATACCGTATTTTGCTGGCTCTATGTAGTTGACGTCCGACGTTAGTCGGGGTACGGTATTCGTCACATATTGACAATCTAAATATGCACATTATTTAGCACCTAGCATCAGACACTGCGATAGACCTGGCGCAGTTTACGACTGTCTTTCTTAGTTTAAACTGTGTTACATTTAGGCAGTGTTAGTATGTCTGCCCCAGACAAATCTGTATGCAGTCAGCAGTGAGCTCCCCCTAGTGGAAAATTCAGGTAACCAGACTTTTACCATTTTATGTTCTGACTGTGAGGAGGGAACTAATATTAGTTGTCCGATCTGCCTGTATAACAAGTATGTCAGCCCAAGAAGTTTTAGAATTTTAGGCATAAATGCTTATCTTAAAATTGTTAGAAATTGGTCCTTATGATGCTGTTAGTTGAGGTGATCGGATGTTGGGCTATGATCTGCAGATAACGTGCCCGGATAACGTGCCCTTAGTTATGTGAAATAATATGGAAGAAAATTGTTGACACTTGTTTTCCCTTGGGACTGCTATATGGTAATTTTGCTCTAAAATTCATGAACTCTGCTGAACCAATGTTCCTCGTTACAGCCAATTGCAACTTCCTCTTGAGATGTGCATCTAAAAATAGCGGAAGGCATTGTTGCTGTTCTTCCTTCCTTCCTTCGTTTTTTTTTTTTTTTTTGTTCTCCTTCACTTTTAGTCTAACGTTGAAATTTTCCAGCGTTTCTGCAGCTTCACACGTCATGCGGACAGATGCGGTGTTAATTTATTCTTTACGATTCCTCTTCTCCATGTTATTTTCTCCATTATTATACATTATGAAACGTGCTGCATTTCACACATTGCCTGTTTATTCCAGTAACGCAGGAAGACAATGGGACGACCTTGCTTCATGCCTATCTACATCCATGTAATTGGTTCAAGGGCGCTCAGATTTTACAACCTCTTCTAAATGACTGTATAATGTGATTCTTCCTTGTACGGATCCAGATGCAACGCACGAGATAAAGAGTTCAGCCTCATGTGACAGTGATGAAGAAATCTGAAAAGAAATGAAAATTAGCTTAACACATAAAAAAAAAAGCCTGTTCAGGTTAATGTAATCGTTCATAAAGGGCAGTATTAAAGTTGTTATGTTCTCCTACATAGGGGCGGTATTAAACAGTAGTAGTTATAGTCTTGTACATAAGAGGAAGTATTATAGCAGTTATATTCTCGTACATAGGAGGCAGTATTATAGTAGTTATATTCTTGTACATAGGAGCAGTATTATAGTAGTTATTTTCTTGTACATAGGAAGCAGTATTATAGTAGTTATATTCTTGTACATAGGAGCAGTATTATAGTAGTTATTTTCTTGTACATAGGAGGCAGTATTATAGTAGTTATATTCTTGTACATAGGAGGCAGTATTATAGTAGTTATATTCTTGTACATAGGAGGCAGTATTATAGTAGTTATATTCTTGTACATAGGAGGCAGTATTATAGTAGTTATATTCTTGTACATAGGAGCAGTATTATAGTAGTTATATTCTTAACCAAATTTATTTTTATTCAAAGAATAAAGTACATCTTACAATCACATACCATCGTAGTGTTGATGAAAAGGTACTATTACAAACCTTCTATGGAAGTGACAATTATTGCATATCAGTGCAACATATGGTGTCTAAGATGAAGCCAAAAATGTAACAGACAATAAAAGTATAAAACAAAAGGAGGGGTAGGGAGGGGACAGGGGGGGGGGGATGTTAAGAGTTTTTCCAACTCCGTCAAGTAAACCTTCTATAATTCTTCCAAGGTGACCAGATTTTAAGAAAGCGGGAAAGTGTGTAGGATTCCCAATGGACCAGTTCTTCAAATCTATAGATCTGATCCACCTTGTCTCTCCACATCGAAACAGTAGGAGGTTCAGTATCTTTCCAAAGCAGTGGAATCAGCAGTCTCGCCGCCGTAATAAGCATAGTGGGAAGATCAGATCTACAGGGAGACAGCGAATCATTGGGGCACCAAAGTAAGATCAGTTTGGGATCTAGCTTAACCTGCGTAACACATACTTCATTGATCAATGCTTCTATGTTTGACCAGAAAGCCTTGATCCTCTCACAATGCCACCAAATGTGTGACAGGGAGCCTGTATCCTTTTTACACCTCCAACACTCACTTGGAATGTCTGCATTAAGCCTATGCAGAAACTCTGGGGATTTATACCATCTTGTAAGCAGCTTATATGAGTTCTCTTGTATCCTAATACAGCGGCTAAAGCCGTGGGAGTGTGAGAGGACAAAAGCCCTTTCCGGTTCTGAAAGGCGGATGGACAGTTCCCTTTCCCACGAATTGAGGAAGTGTAGCTCAGGAGGGGAGGATGAGAGTAACTCTTTATATATGGTAGACAGTGGTTTGGGGATCCTACGGGTGTCTGATAGCCTTTTATCCAACCAAGAGGGAGGACTAGAGGTAGGTGGGAGAGGTAGTTTGATCAACTTAGTATCCTTCTGCAGGAAAGGGGCGTTTTTGATTTTGGGGTCATTCAAGACTAGGGTCCAATCCAGGTTCCCATCTGGGGTCCGGATCTCACTTAAAGGAATCTCAGCTAAGAGAGGCCAAATGCCTGAAGGCTTCTTAGCTTCCGGGTGAATGTAAAACTGCAGTGAGGAGAGTGGGGTGCCTGGTATTGGGAATGTAAGCACCTTGGCTTTAAATTGCTTGGCCCATTCAACCAATAGGCTCTTCCAAAGGGGTGATAAGGAGGAACTACCTGGAGAACAGGGGGAAAGCCCCCAAAGGATCCGCTTCATTTTGGTGGAAAGCAGAGTGCGCTCTAGACGCACATATGGAGCACTATAGGCGTTATTGAGGAGGGATAGACCTCTGAATAATTGGAAGGCCGCATAGTAGGAGCGCATGTCAGGCAGACCAAAACCGCCAAACCTCTTCTCTCTGGTCAACACCGAATATGCAATTCTTGAGGGTTTATTACCCCACAAAAAGAGAGAAAAAACTCGGCGAATGTCGACAAAAAATGAGTGCGGCAGCCAAATAGGCAAAACCTGAAGTAGGTACAGAATTTTAGGGGCTATAAAAGTCTTGAGGTAGTTCCTCTTTCCACACCAAGAGATGTACGGAAGTTTAATAGAATGCAAATGTTTCCTAACTGATGATAGTAAGGGGGCATAATTAAGAGCAAACAAGTCCTTTGTTTGAGCCAGGACGTGTACTCCTAAAAATACTATGTCTTTTGTAGCCCAGTGAAAGGGGGTAGTTCTCTGAAGGGTCTCTTTCACTGAATCCGGACAGGTGATATTAAGGGCCATGGACTTACTATAGTTGATTTTAAAGTTTGAAACATAGCCAAACTCCTCAAAAAGAGACAAAAGCCTAGGAAAGGATGTTTCCCAAGGCGAAACCTTGGGATCTAGTGATCACCAGTCAGTGTGGTTTAATATAAGAACTGTGAAAGAGTCCCACCACACAAAAACAAAAGTTTTAGATTTTAGAAAAACAGACTTTTCAAAAATGAAATTAGTCATAAATGAGTCCTTATCAGACTGGAACGGATTACATGGAGTCCAGGAGAAATGGGACTACTTAAAAGGTGCATTATTGAAGGCAACAGAAAATTGCATTAGACTCGTCAGTAAAAGCAAAAAAAGGAGGAGACCAATGTGGTACTCAGCAGAAGTGGCCCAAATCATTAAAAATAAAAAGCTAGCATTTTGTAATTATAAAAAAACCCAGAGCAATGAAGATAAGGAAATCTACAAGATTAGGCAGAGAGAGGCCAAGCAAGTTATAAGAACTTCTAAAGCGCAGGCAGAAGAAAAACTAGCTCAGTCTATGAAAAAAGGGGATAAGACATTCTTCAGATATATAAATGAAAAAAGGAAATTAAAACAAGGAATAACTAAATTAAAAACAAAGGACGGAAGGTATGTAGAAGAGAATAAAGGGCTAGCCGACTGCCTTAATGAATACTTCTGTTCAGTTTTTACAAAAGAAAAAGGAGAAGGACCTCCACTAGAAAGAATGACTATTAAATCGTTTGATGCATGTATCTTTACAGAGGAAGATGTTCTAAGTTTGCTGTCTAAGGTGAAGACAGATAAGTCACAGGGGCCTGATGAGATATACCCAAAATTATTAAAAGAGCTTAGTGGTGAGCTGGCAAAACCGTTAACAGATTTATTTAACCAATCATTAGTAACAGGAGTCGTCCCGGAAGATTGGAAATTGGCAAATGTCGTGCCCATTCACAAGAAAGGTAGTAGGGAGGAATCGAGCAACTATAGACCAGTGAGTCTGACATCAATAGTAGGCAAATTAATGGAAACCCTATTAAAGGATAGGATTGTGGAACATCTAAAATCCCATGGATTGCAAGATGAAAAACAACATGGGTTTACTTCAGGGAGATCATGTCAAACAAATCTTATAGATTTTTTTGACTGGGTGAATAAAATAATAGACGGTGGAGGTGCAGTAGACATCGCATATCTAGATTTTAGTAAGGCTTTTGACACTGTCCCACATAGAAGACTTATCAATAAACTGCAGTCATTGAGCATGGACTCCCATATTGTTGAGTGGATTAGGCAGTGGCTGAGTGACAGACAACAGAGGGTTGTAGTCAATGGAGAACATTCAAAACAAGGTAATGTTACCAGTGGGGTTCCACAGGGATCTGTACTGGGACCGATTTTGTTTAATATCTTCATAAGTGATATTGCAAAAGGTTTGTCTTTTTGCTGATGACACAAAGATATGTAACAGGGTTGATGTTCCTGGAGGGAAACGCCAAATGGAAAAGGATTTAGGAAAACTAGAAGAATGGTCAGAACTCTGGAAACTGAAATTTAATGTGGATAAGTGCAAGATAATGCACCTGGGGCGTAAAAACCCAAGGGCAGAATATAGAATATTTGACACAGTCCTGACCTCAGTATCTGAGGAAAGGGATTTAGGAGTAATTATTTCAGAAGACTTAAAGGTGGGAAGACAATGTAATAGAGCAGCACGAAATGCCAGCAGAATGCTTGGATGTATAGGGAGAGGTATAAGCAGTAGAAAGAGTGAAGTGCTTATGCCGCTGTACAGAACACTGGTGAGACCTCACTTGGAGTATTGTGCGCAGTACAGGAGGCCATATCTCCAGGAGGATATAGATACTCTAGAGAGAGTTCAGAGAAGAGCTACTAAACTAGTACATGGATTGCAGGATAAAACTTACCAGGAAAGGTTAAAGGACCTTAATATGTATAGCTTGGAAGAAAGAAGAGACAGAGGGGATATGATAGAAACTTTTAAATACATAAAGGGAATCAACTCGGTAAAGGAAGAGAGCATATTTAAAAGAAGAAAAACTACCACAAGAGGACACAGTTTTAAATTAGAGGGGCAAAGGTTTAAAAGTAATATAAGGAAGTATTACTTTACTGAGAGAGTAGTGGATGCATGGAATAGCCTTCCTGCAGAAGTGGTAGCTGCAAATACAGTGAAGGGGTTTAAGCATGCATGGGATAGGCATAAGGCCATCCTTCATATAAGATAGGGCCGGGGGCTTTCCATAGTATTCAGTATATTGGGCAGACTAGATGGGCCAAATGGTTCTTATCTGCCGACACATTCTATGTTTCTATGTCATTATAAGTAGGTCATCAGCAAATGCGGCTGTCAAGTGGGTCTGAGAATTAATGGTAAGGCCCCTAACAGCAGGGTCTTGCCGGATCTTACACAGCAAAGTCTCCATCACTATGACGAATAAAGACGGTGAAAGAGGACATCCCTGCCTCGTCCCGTTAGAGATGGAAAAGGAGGGGGAAAGCGTACCATTTATTTTGAGTTTGGCAGACGGGGCCGAGTACAGAGTAAAGATCGCAGATATGAACGAGTCTGGGAAACCAAACCTCGACAGGGCCCGCGACATATAATGCCATCCAACCCTGTCGAAGGCTTTCTCTGCGTCCGTGCTCAACAAGGCCAAAGGTGTGGATGAGCTTCTAGCCCAGTCCATAAGATGGAGCAGGCGTATCGTGTTCTCACAGCCTTGTCTGCCTCGCACAAATCCTACTTGCTCACTGTCCACAAGATCCGGCAGGATCAGCTGAATACGCTGCGCTAATATTTTGGCCCACCACTTGACATCCGCATTTAGCAGTGAGATAGGGCGATAACTGCCACATTGGAGGGGATCTTTGTTTTCTTTGTGGATTATAGTTATGTGAGCCTCTAATGTCTGAGGGGGCAGAGACCCTCCAGACAGGAGAAAATTACAGAGTGTCTGAAAATGAGGGGTCAAAATGTCCCTGAAGGTCTTATAATACGATATGGGAAGTCCATCTGGACCTGGACTCTTACCTGATGGTATGGAGGATAGGACCTTGTCAATCTCCTCTTTTGATACAGGGGCGACTAGCTGAGAGGCTTGGAGGGGGCTAATGGAGGGGAGCTGTAGAGTTGATAGGAACTCATCTGTGGCCTGCTCAACCGAAGTGGAACCAGGACGGTCTGGGATGGGAAGGTTATAAAGATCAGCGTAAAAAGCGCTGAAAGCTTTTGCTATGTCATGGGTCGATTTATGCTTGTAGCCTTTTGCATCTAAAATTGCAGGGATAAATGAATCCGCGTGGCGTTGCTTAGCCATGGCAGACATCAGTTTATTCCCTTTGTTCCCATGGGCATAAGCTTTAAACTTGGAGCGAAATATAAGCTTCGCAGATTTGGCATTAAACAGGTTTTTCAGTTCCGTCCTGGCCTCCACCAATTCAGCAGCCACAGCCTGAGCCTGGGTTTGCTTATGAGTCAGTTCTAGACTTGCTATGCGGGACAACAGGTCATCCACAGCCTTGGAGCGCAGTCTTTTAATATGTGAGCCCAGGGCTATTAGTTCTCCTCTAACTACTGCTTTATGGGTTTCCCACAGAATGGAGGGAGAGGGAGGGGGATCGCCCGCCGTATTAAGAGAGAAGAATTCAGACATAATCTGGGAGATTTTAGTTGCATTAGCAGGGTCAGAGATCAAGGTGTCATTAAGACGCTATATTCTTTCCCTTTTAGGAAGAGCGGTCATAGACACCCGGAGAAATACTGGAGCGTGGTCAGACAGCGTGATGTTACCAATCCTCGTATCTACCACCTGAGAAATATGGGGGGAGGATAGAAATATATAATCCAGCCTATGGAAGGACTTTTTTGCATTTGAATAGAACGTGTAATCCCGACTAGAGGGATGCATAGTGCGCCAAACATCTATAACCCGCAGTTTCTTCAGCGCAGTCTTCAGACGGCGTAGAAGTTTGTGGGATAACTCAGATCTCTGGGAGGACGAGTCAAGGTCAGGCTCCAGGGTCACATTAAAGTCACCTCCTAGTATAAGCATACCCTCACTAAAAGCTGATAATTGAGCAAGAGTCCGAACGAGCCATGGGATCTGACCCCTATTAGGGGCATAAATGTTAGCCAGGGTGACAGGTGTGTCAGCGATGTGCCCTTTGACGAACAAGAAGCGACCTTCTGTATCTGCAAGTATTGCGGAGTGTTTAAAGGGCAGACGCTTGTGGATGGCCACGCTGACACCCCTGCAAGCTGAGGCATATGAGCTGTGAAACCATTGTGAGAATACTTTTGGGGACAGTTTCGGGAGTTTTCCCGTCTTAAAATGAGTTTCTTGAAGAAATGCAATCGAAACATTATCTTTCTGTAACAATGAGAGCACCTGAGACCGCATACATGGCTCGTTCAGACCCTTGGCATTCAATGAGGCAACTACAATAGAGGCCATAGTAAAGACAGAGGAGGCCAGTCGGCCCAGAGCAGAAGGACATCCAGTCTGGAAAGCAACGGACGGAGTAAGGAGGAGGAGGAGGGGAAGGAGATTAAAGGGAAAGTCAAAGGAAAAATAAAAGACATAACAGATAAGACATAGACACTATACATGTAACAAGGCATGTCTCCCCATGGACAGGGAGCTCGTGGTCCCACCCAGCATCTGATATGATGGAGATCCTTTTTCATAGCGGAGGACAGCCGGGATCTATCAGAGGGGGGCTCCTGTGGGGCTACTAGGGGGTTTAAGGAGGGGTGTGGAGGAGAGGAATTAATCAGTAACATTACCGACATAAAGGCAAACATATAACCCCAGCAAAGTTATCAGTGCTAACATTGCATCAAATCACAGCCTATATCTTGTGCAGGAAAGGTAGCGATAAAAAGGGGCAAATCCCAAAGCCCATGGAAACGGGGCAATGGGCTAAGACCCTGATCAAGGCCACAAATAGGTAACAAACAGGCAATAAACAGCTCGAGCAGAGCAAACAAAGATCCTTCAGCCTGAAACTCAGAAATGTCCCAGGACAATGGACTCAGTAGTGAGTAAACATAAGAGACTTCAGCTTCTCACAGAGCAGAGTCACGTGACAGCAACCTGAGAACGGCCTTTTCCTTGCTTCTCTGGTCTGGATGGCGAGACTTGCTGCCACGAATCCCCACCCGGGGGGAGAGGCAGGGGGTCCCCTTGATCAGCCGGCATCCAAGAGGGAACTGCGATGGGTGCAATCCCAAGAGGGCCCCATATAGCTTTAAGGTCTCCCGGGGTCCGCACCGTGTATTGCCTTCCATTTTTCAAGATGGCCAAGCCGAAGGGATAGAGCCACCGGAATGGCGTGCCTGTGGCTTTAAGGGCCTCCAGGAGTGGCCTTATGATGCGCCTCTTGGCTAAGGTGGAGGGGGCCAAATCTTGAAAGAATAGGATGGGGGTCTCACCATACATGATGCGATCCGCCTCTCTTCCCGCTTTAAGCAGTGCCACAGTATCCACGTAGCTGAGGATGCCACATACTACATCTCGCGGTGGTTCACCAGGTTTAGGCTTGGGCCTCAAAGCCCTGTGAATGCGCTCAATTACAATCTGAGCTGTTCTTTCAGCACCTAGCAGGGAGGAGAAAATTTTGCATGCTGCCGAATTAAGCGCATCGATCGCGATATTTTCGGGTAGACCGCGGATGCGAATATTTCGCCGCCGGCTCCGATTTTCTTGGTCTTCAATGTGTAATAGCGCATCATTTAGCAAGTCTCTGTGAGTTTGCAGGGCCGCGCTCGTCTTACCCTCATGCACCAGGATGGCTTCCTGTGCGAGCTCCAGGGACTCCACTCTATTTCCAATGTGTCGCAGGTCTCCTTTTATTTCCTCCAAATCCTTCTTCAGAGGTGCAAGTGCAGACTCCAGGATATCCCTGAGGACTGCTTTGGAGAGTGAGGAGCTTTTTCTCCTAGGTCTGCAAACTGATACATCAGAGGCACTTCCTGCCTCTGAACCTTCTTCTGCATCAGAGAGCTGCCGCGCCATCTTGGACACTTCAGCAGCAGGGGTCCTGGATTGTTTCTTGAGATATTTATCCATCTCAGGCTGTCTGGAGCGAGCCCCTGTCGGCTCTGGTGTCTCAGGGTGACGATCTTTACCTAGTTTCCCCATTTGCACAATGTAAGTAGCCAGTAAAAGGGGTTATAATAGTGTAGTGTCCCACTAGGTAAAGGTGGGCACTGCACAGAAGGGGTTAATGTGTTTTTATTATCTGTAATGTTATGTGTATGCATTTCCCTGTGTTAGCTGGGTGTCAGGTCTGTCAGGGTGTAGTTTAGCCTCCCAGACGTTAGAGGGAGCTAGAGAGCCCTAGTTATATATAGGAAGGCCCAGACAGGGGAGTGGTAGTTCATTCCAGGGGACTAGAGGAGTTACTTCGTCCACCTGAAGCTCCTGAGGCTAGGATTAGCTCAGTAGAGACACCCCAGTTGCAGGACAGCACCTCCTGGGAGAAACCTGCAGCTTCCCAACCAAGCAAGGATAATACAAGTCAGATAAGTACCCTGATGGGCAGAGGTTCTATAAAGTACAGCAAGCGCCAATACTGGAGAGAGGATTTATATACCAAGGATTAAAGCCAGCATTTAGGCATCCGGGCCTTGGGATCCAGCCAGCTAGAATAGCTGAAGGGGATAGAGCAGCATTGCACTGCAAAGCATTAACCGTTGTGCCCTCCAAGTATCTTGCATGATTAATACCTGCCATTATTCAAAGTCTACCTGCTTGTGAAGTATTGTTCAAGGGACTGCATTATCATCACAATCACCTGTAACTGTATGTACAAAGTTGGACTGTGTTCACCAAGTAAAGCAACGTTTGGTTTATCCACTGAGTACTCAGTTATTCCTCCTATAAATCGGTGTGCCACCGTTACAGGCACTGGCGTCACGAAACCAACAGGGACCTTGCCCCAGGCACTCAAAATACCTGTAACATCCAGGGCACCTCATCCACCATCAGGCCTGGTCCCTACAAACAGAGTGTGCCCCAGAGGAACTGTGTCTACCTCTCATTCACTGCCGCATGCCTGCCCAGGGTTCTCCAATACAGTGAGCAACCCTCGATTGCCCATAACCGTGACCTCACATCGCAATACCCTGCAGGTCTGGCGTGCTGCATAAATTGGCGTCACAAACAGGATTTACGGAACATTCCTGCGCCATTGCGGATATAAAACTGTGTGCTAAAGACTGCCTTAAAGTGACAAGCCCTAATTGTTTTATTGAAAATTGCTGGGCCCAAAGAACTGTCATAATTAGCGGTGTGAAGATAACGTTTTCTGGACTGTTTGCTGCTTGTTTAAGCCACCGCTTGCTGTCAGTGAATAGACAGCCATTTTGCCACTTAAACCTGATGTGGATTACAAGTGCGCCCGGTGAACTGTTTGGCGCGAAAAAGAGGACTTTGGCTCGAAAAGAACCAGGCGGAATCATCACCCAGCCGGCGAGGAGGAAGAACGCCGCCCTGTCTGGAGAAAAAGGTGCCGCCTACCTGAGTCCCGGAGCTACGAGAGGCCGCGCCCACCTGCTGACGCTGTACGCAGGACGTCCGACGCCCGTAGCCACGCATCTTGCGAGACTTGGAGCGAGCACCACCGGAGTGAGTACCAACTTAAAACTGTTGCCGGCTCTGCTATTTACCTTACCGGAACGTTCCCGACCCCTGCCAGGGCACCGGAGGGAGCCCCGTTAGCGACAAAAGACTTTTCTGTGGAAAAAAAAAAAAAAAGTTATTATCATTGCCGCTCCGGTCCGCTCTGCTACATTTAAAGGGCCATACCCACCTAGCAACGCCATGTCCACACCTGAGGAAATCGGACAGGTGGCCCCAGTCGCGCCTTCTGGAATACCCCCAGCCGACCCTAGGGCCCCTGCCGCCGCGGCACCGCCAAGCATGATGCCGCTAACTATGCCGTACTATTTTGGGGCCCCCTGGTTCCCACGTTATTCAGGGGAAGCCCATAAGTTAAAGGACTTTAGGGAACAGATACTGGCCTTGTTCCGGCTTTACCCCATAAATGCCGAACAGCAAATGGAGATCCTCCTAGCTCAGTTGGAAGGGGCCGCCCGCAGGGAAGTCATGTCGTGGCCCCGCTCTGAGAAAAGTAGCCTGGAACAGATTTTTGATCGATTGGGCACCACGTTTGAGGCCAGAACGGTGTCAGAAGTTAAAATGCGTTTCTTCAGCAGAAAGCAGCAACCTGGGGAGTCGCTCCGTGATTTTGCCCTGTCCTTACAAGAGACACTGAGAGCTGTAGTCCAAGTGGATCCTAAAGAAGCTGAGGACCAGGACCGGACTCTTAGAGAGCAATTCATTGCAGGCGTAAGTAATGAGCATTTAAAGGGCCAGCTACGCATGTTGTCAGCTCAACACCCCCACTGTGCATTTCTGGACTTTAAAGAATTGGCCATTAGTATATTGGGCCAGAACCCTGCTCCAGGGCCGGCAGCCTCCTATGAACCCCAGGCTTGCCAACCAAAGACTGTTAATGTGGGACCGGCAGGAGTCAGTCAGGCGACCCAAGCTTCAGTTACAGACGTAGTGGCAGCCCTCATGGAGCAAGTGAACCACCTTACTCTAAGTCTAGAGAAGGTGCGCAAAAAGATAGAGGAATTGGAGAGACCATTATTACTAGAAGATGAAAGTCCTCTTCCTCCAAGGCTCCCACCTGCATATGGAGACGTATACCCAAAAGAGCCTGATGGGCGACCGAGGTACCGGCCCAGAAGTAGAAAACAGCCTGTCTGCCACCGCTGCAAGAAATATGGACATACTGAATCAATGTGCTGGCAGTTAAACGTGCAACCCCTGAGGCAGAGGACCGCCCCTCGGGAGGTAGAACAGTAGGTCCAAAGGATCCAAGCTGGATGCCTAAGTATGTAGGATCCCGTCCAAAAATTAATATATGCATCAACGGGATACCCTTTGAAGCCCTCTTGGACACTGGGTCACAGGTCACCACCATTCAACGGCCTGCCTTTGACAAGTTCTGGGATCCAAGTCTTCTCACCCAGCCACCAGAGTCCTGGCTAGATATCATTGCCAGCAACGGTAAGCCAGTGAAAGTGCATGGGTATTGGGAACCTACCCTTTAAGTGGGAGAAGCCACCCTGCCACAGCAAGGCGTGATTGTGGTACAAGCAGGAGATAAAGGAGGACACCCTGTGATTTTAGGGACTAACGTTCTGAAAAATTGTTACTCTGAAGTGCTTGACGCCTTAAATCAAACTATATCTTCAGCCTCACCTGCTTCCAGAAGAGTTATCCAAAAGACTATTAGTGTGCTGAGTGCTCAACAAAAGTTTGCCAACAAGAAAGGAGAAATTTGCACTGTTCGGATCCGGGATAACCGGCCGGTAATTCTGCCTCCAAATTCCCAGATCATCCTGTGGTGCCGTGCGGTGTTAGGGATCCAGGGCCAGGACTATCAAGCCCTAGTGGAACCTATTCCCTTTGAAGATCATCCCTTCGTACGGACAGCCAAGAGCATGGTGACTGTGTCTCAAGGTAAAGTGCCTGTCCGTTTAATTAACTTTGGTGATCATCCCGTTACTCTCCTTAAACACTGCCCCGTTGCTCAGCTTTTTCAAGTGTCTTTCCAGGATGTGATCCGTCTGCCTGCCACGGAGGCGTTCCAGACCACACAGAGCAGCAGCACCCCTACAACATCCTGGTGGGAAGAATTACATATGGGGAACGAATCCACCCCAAAAGAGCAAATAGAGGGAGTCCTGAAGCTGGTGAAGGAGCACCACCAGGCTTTCAGCAAGCACTCCACGGACTACGGAGAGGTCAGTGTAATCAAACACACCATACCCACTGGCTCTCATCCTCCTATTAAGGAGAGGCACAGACCCATAGCACCTACTACCTATCAGTCTGTGAAAGAAATGATAAAAGAGATGAAAGACTCTAATATAATCCGGGACAGCCATAGTCCCTGGGCTGCGCCCCTAGTTCTTGCCCGAAAAAAAGATGGCAGCATAAGGTTCTGCGTGGATTACAGGAAAATTAATCAAATCACCCACAAAGATGCATATCCATTGCCACGCATTGAAGAGTCCTTGACTGCTCTGGGGTCATCAGCCTATTTCTCTACCTTGGACTTAACCAGTGCGTACTGGCAAGTACCCATGGCCCCAGAAGATCGAGAAAAGACTGCTTTCACTACACCTATGGGCCTGTTTGAATTCAATTATATGCCGTTTGGACTGTGTAACGCTCCAGGAACGTTCCAGAGGCTGATGGAACGTTGTTTAGGCCATAGGAATTTTGAGACTGTACTCTTATATCTGGATGACGTCATTGTATATTCCAAGACGTATGAGGACCATTTAAAGCACCTGGGTGAGGTGTTTCAAGTTCTTGCTAAATATGGCCTCAAGATCAAACCATCCAAGTGCCACCTGCTGAAACCAGCGGTCAAATACCTTGGGCACGTTGTCAGTGCCGATGGAATACAGCCTGATCCTGATAAACTGGCTGCTGTCCGAAACTGGCCTACTCCAATGACCGTGAAAGAGGTGAGAAGCTTTCTCAGTTTTGCAGGGTACTACAGGCGTTTCATCCCGCACTTCGCACAAATTGCGGATCCCATCCAGGAACTGTTGAGGGGGCATCCAAAGAAGAGCCCGAAAACCCCTATTCCTGTGGAATGGAACCAAGAACGGGAAATTGCCTTTCAAATCCTAAAGAAGAAGTTGACTGAACCCCCTGTTCTAGGTTACCCAGATTATCAGAAGCCGTTCCTCCTCTACACGGATGCCAGTAAAAGAGGCCTGGGGGCCGTGTTGGCTCAAGTGCAAGACAACAAAGAAAGGGTAATTGCCTACGCCAGCAGATCCCTGAAGGGAGCTGAAAAGAATGATCAGAATTACAGTTCTTTCAAGCTGGAGTTTCTTGCCTTAGTGTGGGCTGTGACTGAAAAGTTCAAAGACTATCTCGCTGCCACACCGTTTGTTGCCTTCATGGACAATAATCCCCTGGCGCATCTGAACACGGCCAAGTTAGGGGCACTGGAGCAAAGATGGGCCTCCCGCCTTGCCAACTATGACTTTACTGTGAAGTACCGGGCAGGCCGCTCCAATGATAATGCTGATGCCCTGTCGCGACTTCCCACTACAGAGGCCCCAGATGATCTAAAAGATGCCTGGGAAGAAGTGGAGATGCCTGCGTTCTACAAAAAGTTTGCCCAGCAGGATAATATCCGTACTGAAAATCTCCCTGCTGCTGATCTTCCCTCCTCAGATGATCCTGAGTCCGGAGGCGATCAAGAAAGATGGATTAAGCTCCAGTCCGAAAGTAGAGTCCTGGGTGAACTGCTGGACTTCCTTACCAGTGGGAAAATCCCTGAGAGAATCCGGAGGAAGAGTGCAGACCCAGAACTAGTAAGACTGTGGAGACATCGCCACCAACTATTCCTTCAAAGAGGCCTGTTGCTCAGAAGGAGTCTGGATCCAGTGTCCTGTGATAGAGTCTACCAGATTCTCCTGCCACGTCGGGATGCCAGCCTGGTACTGGACATGTACCACAACCAGTCCGGACACTTCGGTGTGCAAAAGACTGAGGCCACTATACGGAGGAGATTCTATTGGATTGGGATGAGAGAAGATATCGAGAAATGGTGCCGAGAATGCACTGCCTGTGCTGTGGGGCGGATGGAACGCCATGACCAGAGGGCGCCTCTCCATCCTATTGTAAGTACAGCTCCTCTAGAATTGGTCGCGATTGATCATGTGAAGTTGGAGCCAAGTCGCTCTGGATATACATATGCCATGACTATAATTGACCACTTCACCAAGTTTGTCGTAGCAGTGCCTGCGAAAGACCTGACAGCCAAGACTACAGCGGAGGCGTTCTGGAAACATTTCCTTCTGCCCTACGGCTGTCCAGAAAGGATCCTCACCGATCAAGGGTCTGCGTTTGAGTCACAGCTGTTCCATGAGATGTGCCTGCTACACAACTGCCAGAAAGTCCGGACCACCGCCTATCATCCGCAAGGTAACGGACTCTGTGAAAAGATGAATAAGACTCTCATTGAAATGCTGAGAGCAGTACCCCCTGATACAAGGGGTGATTGGCCTACTCTGTTGCCACAACTGATGTACACTTATAACAACACCATCCATTGTTCCACCGGTTACACCCCGTTCTACCTGATGTTTGGGCGACAAGGGAGATTACCTGCGGATCACTCCCTGGGGGTACAAGTGCCGGATGTGATCAACCCACTGCCCAGGACTGATTGGGTAGTGGAGCACCAGAGGCGTCTTCTTAATGCCAAGGAGATTGTGCAAGAACGCATGGAGAATGTCCGGGAACGCCAGCAAAAAGACTACGACCAGACAGCCCATGCGGGACCCCTGGCTCTTGGAGACAAGGTTTGGTTGAAAAACAACCACCGGACCAGCAAGTTGGACAGCAAATGGGAAAGGATTCCCTACCTGGTTACTGCCATACCTAATGCTGCAGCCCACATATACCAGGTCTCCAGAGAAGGAAAAGGTCCCCAAGTTGTTCACCGGAACCGCCTCAAGCCCTGTATTGAAGGAGAACCAGCGGCGGAGGAGATAGAGCCTGAGCCTGCTGAGGAGGAATTGCCGGCTCCACCTATGGACCCTATGCAGGCTGTGGAGAACTTGATCCATGATAAAGAGCCACTCCACTGGGCCCTCGCGCCTTGGCTGAATTTGTTGGTTCCTGCTCCTGTTCCTGTTGGTCTCCCGTCTCAGGAGACTTCACCTCCAAGAGCTCCTGAAGAAGTTCCAGAGGCAGTGAGCTCCCTTGACCTTCCTGAGTTCAGGCAGGAAGAATCTCCGCCCCTAAGGAGGTCTACCCGTTCTACCAGGGGACACCCACCTGTGAGGTTTGAGGACTACATCATGAGCCCAGGTAGCCCCTCACGGGAAACCCCTGTTTAACTCTGTTGCAAGCCTGGGTACGGACTCATATTTGTTCCTTGAGCCTCCAAGAACTTTACATCGTTTTATATTGTTCTACTGTTATATTATGGACAATTTGCATTTATGGACTATCCTGGTTATAATGATACGCTGCGCCAGGTCAGCGCCCCTGTTCCCTCACACTATCCTGAGAGAAGAGAACGACGCCCCTTTTCACCATTCCTTCAGTTTAATGTTTGTATTGTTGCTGTGATATTTGCCATGTATGCCGGTTCTCATTTTGTCTTTCAGGCTGCAGTATCCAGCCAGGCAGGGCCTCTCCATGTTGCGCCGAGGACGGGCAACGTTATAGCGTGGTGGTATGTAGTGTCCCACTAGGTAAAGGTGGGCACTGCACAGAAGGGGTTAATGTGTTTTTATTATCTGTAATGTTATGTGTATGCATTTCCCTGTGTTAGCTGGGTGTCAGGTCTGTCAGGGTGTAGTTTAGCCTCCCAGACGTTAGAGGGAGCTAGAGAGCCCTAGTTATATATAGGAAGGCCCAGACAGGGGAGTGGTAGTTCATTCCAGGGGACTAGAGGAGTTACTTCGTCCACCTGAAGCTCCTGAGGCTAGGATTAGCTCAGTAGAGACACCCCAGTTGCAGGACAGCACCTCCTGGGAGAAACCTGCAGCTTCCCAACCAAGCAAGGATAATACAAGTCAGATAAGTACCCTGATGGGCAGAGGTTCTATAAAGTACAGCAAGCGCCAATACTGGAGAGAGGATTTATATACCAAGGATTAAAGCCAGCATTTAGGCATCCGGGCCTTGGGATCCAGCCAGCTAGAATAGCTGAAGGGGATAGAGCAGCATTGCACTGCAAAGCATTAACCGTTGTGCCCTCCAAGTATCTTGCATGATTAATACCTGCCATTATTCAAAGTCTACCTGCTTGTGAAGTATTGTTCAAGGGACTGCATTATCATCACAATCACCTGTAACTGTATGTACAAAGTTGGACTGTGTTCACCAAGTAAAGCAACGTTTGGTTTATCCACTGAGTACTCAGTTATTCCTCCTATAAATCGGTGTGCCACCGTTACAGGCACTGGCGTCACGAAACCAACAGGGACCTTGCCCCAGGCACTCAAAATACCTGTAACATCCAGGGCACCTCATCCACCATCAGGCCTGGTCCCTACAAACAGAGTGTGCCCCAGAGGAACTGTGTCTACCTCTCATTCACTGCCGCATGCCTGCCCAGGGTTCTCCAATACAGTGAGCAACCCTCGATTGCCCATAACCGTGACCTCACATCGCAATACCCTGCAGGTCTGGCGTGCTGCAATAGCTGCCAGGGAGAGGAGCTCAGGAACAAGCAGCCATTCAGCTCCAAGGTCAGGCTCCGCCCCCTATAGTAGTTATATTCTTGTACATAGGAGGCAGTATTATAGCAGTTATATTCTTATACCTAGGAGCAGTATTATAGTAGTTATATTCTTGTACATAGGAGCAGTATTATAGTAGATATATTCTTGTACATAGGAGCAGTATTATAGTAGATATATTCTTGTACATAGGAGCAGTATTATAGTAGTTATATTCTTGTACATAGGAGGCAGTATTATAGTAGTTATATTCTTGTACATAGGAGACAGTATTATAGCAGTTATATTCTTGTACATAACAGGCAGTATTATAGTAGTTATGTTCTTGCACATAGGAGACAGTATTATAGTAGTTGTATTCTTGTACATAAGGAGTAGTATTATAGTAGTTATATTCTTGTACATAGAACTTTTCCTTACCAGTCCTGTTAGGAGTTATACATGTTAACATGTTTACTGCCACCTGTAGGCTATATAGATATGACAGTTGTTAACCTTTGTCATATTGTTTGTGTCTGAATAAAGTTGTTGTTGAAGTACCTCACATCGCCTCAGAAAACATGGTGTCAGAAGTGGAGAGGGCTTTGGTGTTTTAGAAACCACTAAAGTCCTAATATCAGAACAAAAGATCAACAAGAATTGTTTCTCTGGTTATTTATTAATAAGAGACACACCGTGTTACAGAAAATGGCTGCAAACAACTTCCCTGTGCCGTCTCCCATGGACTGTAAAGGGGACCTGGCAGTTAACTGGACATATTTCAAATGCCAGTGGGAAGATTATGAGGTGGGAACTGAACTTGATAAGAAAGACTCCAAGGTAAGGATAGCGACACTGCGCTCAGTGATGGGGAGAGACTGTCTGCGTATTTACCAGCACCTCTCACTCTCTGATGCCGACAAGCAGGACATAGAGAAAACTCTGGATGCATTACAGAGCCATTTTATGCCTTCACGTAACATCATTTATGAGAGGTACATATTCAATACCACAAACCAAGGCCCATTGGAAACTATAGATCAGTATGTGACTAGACTGAGGCAGCTAGCCGCTACATGTGAGTTTGGAGTATTACATGATGAACTTATCAGAGACAGAATAGTTCTGGGATCAAAAGACATTAATGCTAGAAAGAGAATGCTCAGAGTACCAGACCTGAACCTACAGAGAGCCATGGACATGTGTAGAAGCCATGAACTTACAGAAATGCAAATACAAGCAATGCAAGAAAGCAAGAGGGAAACTGAAGCTGTACATTATACTGCTAGAACATATAAAAAGCCCATGAAAGAAAGCAAAGTAAAAACAATCAGATGTAGATACTGTGGAAACAACCACCCCTGGGGAAGAGACCACTGTCCTGCATATGGAGAAACCTGCAGTAAATGCAAAAAGCAAAACCATTTTTCTAGAGTATGCAGGCAGAAAGCAAATGCCAGAATACATATGGCTGCACAGATCAAGAGCAGCAGCTCAGAAGAATCAGTATTCACTATTATTCATAAAATAGGAGCAGTAAGCAGTCCGGGATCACAGTGGTTTGTACCACTAGAACTCAGCACTGACAGAGAAGCAGGGGAAAGGTTACACTGTCAGTTAGACTGTGGGGCCACCTGCAACCTTATGACATACAAAGACTATTGCAAAATTGTTAAAGAAGGAAAGCCAACATTACAGAAGAGTAATGTCAAATTAAAATGGTACAATGATACCTATATGATACCTATGGGCCAATGTAATCTAAATTGTACATAAAACATATACACTGCAATTCCAAGTTGTCCAAGGTAAACACAAACCACTTCTCTCAGCAGAAACATGTCAGAAAATGGGCCTCCTTACACTGAATGTAGAACATAATGTATTATTACATGATGACCAGCAAACAACTACAACTTCACCCTTTTCTTATGAAATGACCACAACTGAATATAGAGACATTTTCAAAGGACTAGGGTGTCTACCTGGAGAGTATCACCTAGAAATAGATGAAGCAATACCTCCTGTTCAACACCAACCCTGTAGAGTGCCGGCTCCACTTAAAGCAGACTTAAAGGCGAAAATAGAGAGATTAGAGACACTGGGAGTGATAAAAAAGGTCATAGAACCTACGACATGGATAAGTAGTATGGTTGCTGTTAAGAAACCAGGCAAGCTGCGAATATGCATTGATCCCAAAGACTTAAATAAAGCACTAAAACGCTCACATTATCCAATGCCCACTATAGAGGAAATCCTACCAAGTTTAACAAATGCAAAAGTATTTTCTGTCTTAGATGCTAAGGATGGCTTCTGGCAAGTAAAACTGGACACTAAAAGCAGTTATCTCACTACATTCTGGACTTCCTTTGGGCGTTACCGATGGCTACGCATGCCTTTTGGGAATGCTACTACACCAGAAGAATATCAACGTAGACAACATGAAGCAGTAGAAGACCTGCCTGGAGTGGAAGTTATTGCAGATGATATATTGGTGTATGGCAGTGGCGTACCTATATATAGGCAGACCACGCAGCTGCTATGGGGCCCGTGAGGAAGGGGGGGCCCTGCAGTGGAGGAGAGTCCCCGCCCCTGTCTATCTTCCTAACTGTCTCCCGTCTGCTAGCCCCGCCTCCTAGCTCCGCCTCCTGCCTGTTAGCTCCACCCCCGCCTGATTCCTCTGGATTGCCACAACCAGTAATGAAGTAAGTGACGACTTGTAGGTGAGGACAGTGCAGAGGTGTATGTGTGTGTGGAGGGGGGTCACTCAGCTTTCCCAGGCTATTCCTCTGCACATATGCCATTCAGAACAGGAGGGAAGCTGGGTGTCACTACATTATGTAATGTGACTCAGCTTTACTGATGTCCTGCATGGCACAAGTGCAGAGGCAGGAGAAGATATGAGGGTTGTGTTACTCAGCTTTCTCATGTCTCTCCACATGTGCCATGCAGGAGAGCAGAAAAGCTGGGTGCTATTATATCAAGTAATGTCACTCAGATTTCCTGCTATCCTGCAAGGCATAAAAGCTGATAATAAGAACATGGAAAGGCAGGGGGGGGGGGGGGTCACTCAGCTTTCCCAGAGACTCATGTCTCTGCACATGTGTTATGCAGGATAGCAAGTAATGTCAGTGTATCCCAGCTGTCCTGCATGACACAGAAAATGGGGGAAGGGGGAAGGGGGACACTCACTTCATCAAACTTTTCTCATGTCTTTTCTCATGTGCATGTGCCATGCTGGACAGCAGGAAAGTTGGGTGGTATTACATCATGTAATGCCCCAGATTTTTGTCAATATATGCTGAACACCGCCAGAACCTACCAGATCCCATTCACTATAATGGGTCTGTTGGGTTCCAGCGTGAGTACTGCTGCACGAGATGGGGCAGGGGAGAAGTTAGGGAGGGTAGTGAGAGGAGCCAGGGCGCATAGTGGGAGGGACTAGGAACGGGCATGGGGGCCCAATCTAAATTCTTGCTATGGGGCCCAATGATTTCTGTGTACGCCCCTGGTGTATGGCTGTGGTGACACTACAGAGGAGGCCACAAAGGATCATGACAAGAATTTGATTGGACTCTTAGAGAGAGCACGAAAGCTGAACCTAAAATTCAATAAAAAGAAGCTGAGATTGAGGCTATCTTCGGTACCATACATGGGACATTTACTCACAGCAGAAGGCCTGCGTCCTGATCCAGAAAAAGTCAGAGCAATTTTAGAGGTACCAAAGCCTGACAATGTACAAGCAGTTCAGAGACTGCTAGGGTTTGTAAACTACCTCTCAAAATTCTTACCACATCTTTCGGATGTATGTGAACCACTACGCAGACTGACAGACAAAGACAGCTTGTGGGCCTGGCAATCCAGCCATGATGAAGCCCTCAAGCAAATTAAAGATATTGTTACTAAACATCCAGTTTTGAGATACTACAATGTCAATGAAGAAGTAACAGTCCAATGTGATGCCAGTGAAAAAGGTCTTGGAGCAACACTTTTGCAAGGAGGTCAGCCAGTGACGTTTGCATCACGTACACTGTATTCAACAGAACAAAGATATGCCCAGATTGAAAAGGAATGTCTTGCCATTGTATATGCATGCCAGAAGTTTAATCAGTACTTACATGGAAAAAATATTATTAACATTGAGACTGATCATAAGCCACTAGAGAGCATTTTTAAAAAACCTCTCCTAGTAGCACCAAAACGTCTACAGCGCATGATGCTACAGTTGCAAAAATACAACCTTAATGTGGTTTATAAAAAAGGATCAGAAATGTATATCGCAGACTTCTTATCAAGAGCAGCATTACCTCACAAAACAATGGACAAGGACACCCCAGATTATGAGATTTTCTTGATGCAATCAGAGGATGCCTTTTCTAAGGAACTGGAAGAGATAAACTTTGCAGAATATCTAAGAGTGTCTGATTTGCGCCTACAACAAATTCAGAAGTTCACAGAACAAGATGAAGTCTTGCAAGCATTAAAAACTACTGTTCTTACAGGATGGCCAGACCAAAAAGAAAAAATACAGATTTGTATCAGGGACTACTGGGGCTTTAGAGATGAGATAAGCATACAAAATGGAATTCTGTATACAGGACACAGAGTCAACATACCAAAAAACATGCGCCCAGAAATGATAGCGAGGACTCATTCTAGCCACTTAGGAATAGAAGCATGCCTTCGCAAGGCCAAGGATGTCATCTTTTGGCCACACATGGGCCCAGAGATTATAGAGGCAATAAAGAACTGTAATACTTGCAATGAGTATATGCGTAAACAAACAAAAGAACCTCTGATGACTCACAAATTGCCCACTCTACCCTGGAGCAAACTAGGCATGGACTTATTTTCCTTAACAGGACAAGATTACTTAATAATTGTTGATTATTATTCAGATTTCTGGGAAATTGATTTAGTTTCTGATAACACCTCTAAAACAATTATAGATTGTTGCAAAGCACATTTTAGCAGACATGGAATCCCTGATTCTGTAATTACAGATAACGGAGCACAGTTTGTCAGCTCAGAGTTTGCACGATTTTGTAGAGAGTGGGAATTTGAACATCTTACATCATCCCTATATCACAGTCAGTCCAACTGTAAAGCTGAAGCTACTGTAAAAATAGCAAAAACACTCATAAAGAAAGCTAAACGAGATGACAAGGATATCTGGAAAGCGGTTCTTGACTGGAGAAATACCCCATCAGAAGGCACCAGCAGTAGTCCTGTACAACGGCTAATGTCAAGAAGGACCAGGACTTTACTTCCGACTGATCAGAAACTGCTGTTTCCAAAGGTTATAAAAGGAGTGGTCGAGAACCTAACTGAAAGACGCAAAAAAGCAAAGGCATATTATGATAAAGGAGCCAAGGAACTTCCCGAACTAAGCATTGCTCAGCCAGTGCGAATACAACCATCGCCGTCGTCAACAGATGAAATTTGGCGACAAGGTATTTGTTTGGAGAAAGTTGCTCCACGATCTTATAAAGTGGAAGCAAATGGACAATTGTACAGAAGGAATAGGAAGTTTCTGAGGACTGCAGATGACAAATCTGACATTGAAATAAGTGAAGTGATTACACCAGGTACATCTCCAGATGAGACAACTCCCAAAGAAACAGGGATGGATGATCATATGCAACAATGTGAAGCTCCTGCCACACCAAGACGTACTAGAACTAGGGTTATTAGAACACCAAGATATAAGGATTTTGTATGCTAGATACATTATAAAAAACATTGTCACCTTTGGAATGTATTGTGGTATCCAATCATCTTATGTTATATACTACTTGATTTTACAAGAAAGGGAGGATGTTAGGAGTTATACATGTTAACATGTTTACTGCCACCTGTAGGCTATATAGATATGACAGTTTATAACCTTTGTCATATTGTTTGTGTCTGAATAAAGTTTATTGAATTACCTCACATCGCCTCAGGAAACAAGTCCTTTTCATAGCCCTAGGCAAACTTTAACTCCTTTTCTGCACAAGACCACCAGAGACAATAACTTTTACGCCATTAGATCTGGATGCTGTGTGGCCCTATACAGTATATCTGACAGGTGTTAATTATCAGAGCGATGTATATTAATATTTGCTGCGGTTCTATATTACCAGGCCAGGAGTGGACAGTGATAAGGTTCCTAATAGATTAGCTAAGTATGAAGGCTTAGAGGGAACACAGCCAGCGATATAGCTGAAAGTTATGTGCGTGGGGAACAGCGTCAAGCCAAACTAAGCCGTCAGCTACAGCCCTGTGATATACATTATTGGGCAGTATGTGGTAACTCTGATGATGACACTCTTTCTCTCTGTCTGTACTTCTATCATTTACCTTTGACCCACTTTTTGCTTAATCCTCCATACTTAAACCACATGCTACAGCTATCAATCAGCTAAACTTCAAAGACGCTGTCTTAGGGTACCTTTGCATTTCTTACAAATATCTACACAATGGGTATTTCAAAATAGTTGAAAATATTTCAATTTGAAATTCTAAAAATCTTTTATGAAAATTAACACTTCAAAGAGATCTAAAAATAAATGTTCCTGATGAATATCCCTGTAATAGTTCATATATTAATTTGCATGTCATCTTTTTTACATTCATTGTTTTGCCCCAATATGAATTTTATTTATTTTTAGAATCCATTTAGAATCATTTTGCTATTACATACAGTTCATGTCACCCCCTACTGTGGATCTGATTCTCTTTTAGAACAACCATCTAATGTATCTAATGTCAGTGGACACACATGACCAGTAGGTTATTTCTTCACTTTTGCAGGCTGTTCAATGATGGAAGGGGGCGTGTAAACCTGATATACCCAATGGTAAAATGTGTGCATTAAAAAAGTTTAGAGAAGGTGAGCATCAACTTAGGCCCATATATGAGAAGCAGTGGCCTACTGCTTCAATGAGGGATGCTGAGTCTAAGTCATTTCATTCTTCTTACCTTGCTGTGACAACTCAGAAGTCTTCACCTTTTTCTCATATGCATAAGGAAAGGGGCAGAGACTCTGTAAAAATCTTGAAAGGCTATGGAGGTTGGATTGGCTGAGAATCAGCATCCATCATGATTGCAATGTAAAGTATTGGATTTAAAAGAATAAAAGTAAAAGCAGGAAGGTTTCTATGGCATATAGATTGATTGCTCACACTAATATATATATGTGAATTTCTATTTGTCTGACTATATTCAGTATTATGAGTGTGGTGGAACTCTTAAAGGGTTTGTCCCATTAGGCAGCCTCAGCCTCAGGTAGCCTCAGCTTAAACTAAAAGCAGGGGTTATCAAGCACATGCCAGTCTTGATAAATTGTGTATTCCAGCAGGCAGTGTTCCTTAGGAGTCCACTAAACCTGGTTTCGTCCATCAGATTGCCAGATAATGAGAGGTGATGCAACGCTCCAGAGAACAGATGTCCATGCTCCAGAGTCCAGTGATAATGTGCTTCACACCACTCAAGCTGACACTTGGCATCTTGAATGGTGATCTTCAGCTAATATGCAGCCCCTTGGCTACTGAAATGCATTTTATGAACTTCTGTAAAATGCAGCGGCCCATGCGGGAGGCAAGAGGATGAGAGTGGAAGCAGTGAGGATGAGGGTGTAGTTACTCGAGTGGCTTGGGTCCTTTCCTGAGCCAAGCACAGTGAAGTGAAGGAGTGCAGTGGTTCCCCTGGGCTGTGTGTTGGATTTTCTGCACTATTTTGCAATGGGTGTGAATGAAACACCTGAACACAATAATTAGTAGAGGGGTGTGAATACTTTTTTGACCATATGGTGTAGTTCCTAATTCTAAATTTATTGTTTAAGAAGATGATTTTTGCTTTCTGGAATCACTTCCTTCCTCCTCGAATATTATGGTTAAAGTACAGTGCCTTGCAAAAGTGTTCACCCCCCCCCCCTTGACTTCTTTTGTATTTTGGTGCCTCACAACCTGGAATTAACATGGATTGTTTGAGGATTTGCATCATTTAATTTACCGAACATGCCCACAACTTTGAAGATTTTTTTTATTTTATTGTGAAGCAAACAACAAATAGGACAAAATAACAGAAAAAGTCAATGTGCATAACTATTCACCCCCCTAAAGTCAACACTTTGTAGAGACACCTTTTACGGCAATAACAGCTCCAAGTCGTTTTGGATAAGTCTCTATGAGCTCTCCACATCTTATCACTGGGATTTTTGCCCATTCCTCCCTGCAAAACTGCTCCAGCTCCTTCAAGTTGGATGGTTTGCGCTTGTGAACAGCAATCTTTAAGTCTGACCACAGATTTCCTATTGGATTGAGATCTGGGCTGTGACCAGGCCATTCCAACACAATTACATGTTTCCCCTTAAATTACTCGTGTTGCTTTAGCTGTGTGTTTGGGGTCATTGTCCGGCTGGAAGGTGAACCTCCGTCCTAGCTTCAAATAACGCACAGAGTGGTACAGGTTTTACTCAAGAATATCCCTATATTTAGCACCATCCATCTTTGCTTCAACTCTGACCAGTTTCCCAGTCCCATCCCCACAGCATGATGCTGCCACCACCATGTCTCACTGTGGGGGTGGTGTTCTTTGGGTGATGTGATGTGCTGGGTTTGCGCCAGATATAGTGTTTTCTTTGATGGCCGAAAAGTTCAATTTTAGTCTCATCAGACCAGAGCAGCTTCCTCCATACATTTTGGGAATCTCCCACATGCCTTTTCACAAACTCACAACGTGGCCTTTTGTTTTTAGCTGAAAGTAATGGCTTTCTTCTGGCCACTCTGCCATAAAGCCCAACTCTATGGAGCGTATGGCTTATTGTCGTCCTATATACAGATACTCCAGTCTCTGCTGTGGAACTCTGCAGCTCCTCCAGGGTTACCTTAGGTCTCTGTGCTGCCTCTCTGATTAATGCCATCCTTGCCCGGTCCGTGAGTTTTGGTGGGCTGCTATCTCTTGGCAGGTTTGCTGTTGTGCCATGTTTTTTCCATTTGGTTATGATAGATTTGATTGTGCTCCTGGGGATCATCAAAGATTTGGATTTTTTTTATAACCTAACCCTGACTTGTACTTCTCAACAACATTGTCCCTTACTTGTTTGGAGAGTTCCTTGGTCTTCATGGCAGTGTTTGGTTAGTGATGCTTCTTGCTTAGGTGTTGCAACCTCTGGGGCCTTTCATAAAGGGTATGTATATGTAATGACAGATCATGTGACACTTATATTGCACACATGTGGACATTATTTTACTAATTATGTGACTTCCGAAGGTAATTGGTTGCACCAGAGCTTTTTATGGGCTTCCTAACAAAGGGGGTGAATACATACGCACATGCCAATTTTCTGTTTTATATTTATGAGCAATTGTTTTATTTATATATTTTTCTCATTTCACTTCACCAACTTAGACTATTGTGTTCTGATGCATCACATAAAATTCATATTAACAAAACATTAAACTTAATGCTGTAAAAAAGTCAAGGGGGTGAATACTTTTGCAAGGCACTGTATATGAGAAGTGAAGTGGCCAGCCAGGAGAGGAGTGGACATGGAGTTGTTATTCAAGGAGCCAAACCTAGGGTCATTGTAATCTTGCTTTGTGGTCCACCCTTGTTTGTTACTCCAGATTACGGCCAGCAGAAAACCTGAACACTCTCCAAGCACTATTCAGTATGACAAGTGAATAGTTGGCAAACATCAGCTCTCGATTTTCAGTTTCTGATTTGTTTCTGGTTATTGTTAATCATCTTCATAACTATCTAAAAATAACAAACACTCTGTCAAGTATAAGGATCAATCCCTGTATTTCTTGACAGAACTGGGCAGCTCTCCAAGACCAAAAGACAAATAAGGTTAAACTTAGCAGAAAATGCAGCATATTACATTTTATATATTTATGAATTCTTTTAGAGCAACTGAATCCTACATATCAGACTGTAAAGACTGTGGACAGTAACTGCTTTCTATCTATCTATCTATCTATCTATCTATCTATCTATCTATCTATCCATCTATCTTTCTATAGAAAACAGCATCACAGTCGCTATAAATACAGGGTGAAAATCCACCAGGGTCCTAGGCAAGGGGCCCACTGTAGGTACCAAATCAAGAATAATGAGGCAGCACTCCAATGAATAGTAAATAGGGTGTTGGACCTAGTTTATTCCCCAGCAGTAAACTGGGTCCAACACCTTATTCACCGTTGCTTGAAGTGCTGCCTCATTATTCTTGATTTGGTACCTATAGTGGGCCACCTTGCCTAGGACCCTGGAGGATTTGCACCCTGCATTTATAGTGACTGTGCTGCTGTTTTCTATTATCATCTATCTATTGTTTAGACTTTGCAAACTTTGTTTGATCCTATTTATTCCCGTATCTCAGGATTCACAGTAGAACTGTAGCCTAAGTTTTTAGTCTTTTTCCATGCCTTGATCTTTTGAAAATGCAGATTATGTATCTTCATTCCTGCTGGGTGGACCCTCTTTTCCTGATGTGGTCCTAGTGCTATGTTCCTCACTCTGATTTAGTTCTTATTCACACGTCTGTGAATCACGTCCATATGTTGTCCATGTTCTCCACAGCCAGCACATGCATCTATTGAATTCTATGTTTATTCAGATTTTTTTTTTTCTCTGTGGACCATTGCTCTACAGAAATAGTCCTGTTTTGGGGACAGAATGCTCCCATTCTATTCAATGTGTTTGTGAAAACCAGAGGACATCAGATACTCCTCCACCTCTTCCCTATCTTCTGTTTTCCAAATTATCTTAGTTGGAAATTGTAGTGAGTGGGGAGGTTTGAGAACATATAGACCCCACAGCACCCCTCCCCAAAAAAGATAATAATTACCATCCCGTGTAAGCAAATATGCATTTATAACACAACCAGAAATTAGGGCTGAGGGTTATTTTTGTAAAATATAATTCTTTGCAATGTACAGATGTAACCATTGTTACCTTGCCACATGGCAAGCTAAGCAATAATTTACATTTTAAAAAGATTCCTCATGGTCGGTATTTTTTCTTGAGGATAGACAGGGTTGGCGGTGGTTGGACAACACCTTTAATGTACATACATATTGTACAAGTGTTATGGATCCACAGATTTTGGATCAAGATGGATCACTGGTAATGTGGAACCACTATGCCAAGTAACTAGTTTGATGTTGGACCAAACCCTAAGGTCGTTATTCTGGAGCCTTCCCAGTATTCATCCTTTAAGCCCTATACAGGGATGTAGACTTCGCTGCGGGTTAGCAATCAGAAAGCTACCTCCTGGAATGGCCCCTGTGTACTTGACATCTGAAACCTAGGACTCAAGAACACAGTCAGGATCAGGAAACGCACAAAACCACAGGCACAGTCTGAACAGGAACTAAGACTAAATATAGGTCCGACCTCTGGAACACTACAACAGGAAGACTGGACCAAGAGCAGAACACCAGACTGGATGACAAAACATGAACAGAAAATAAACAGGGAAACACAGACAGACCATGGCAGGAACTCAGACAGGGAAAGGTCAGAAATGACAATGGATAAAGATCAGGCATACAGACTGGCAAGGACTGGACAGAGAACAGAGCAATAGAAGCAGATGCAGGAACTATTGCTGTTGCTCAGCCAAGGGGAAGGATACACAGTCAGACCATATAACTGAGCTCATCAGCCAAAAATACCCATAGGTGCACACAAACAGAAAGAAGGATTAACCTCTAAATGGAACACAGAACATCCAGCAAGCAAGAGGCATTAAACCCTGTCTTGCTGAACAGAACCGAGAGGAAATACATACACAATAGTCATGTTAAGACCACAAAGTATCTGCAGCTAGTACCCGTGAGACTGAGGCAGCAGTGCACTGCCAAACTGACACATGGCCCTACACACCACCCAAGGGCATAGCTAGAAATGACTGGGCCCCATAGCAAAAGGTTTTTATGGCCCCCCCGGATCTCCCACCCCCACATACCTCTCGGACCTTGCCGCCACATCCACAGCTCCTCATGCACTTGCGACGGTTACGCGTAGGACTGAGCACAGACAGTTGGTCACTGGCAACGCATTTGTGTAGGAAATGTATGAATCTAAATGTCTGTGTATTAAAGTAGGACTAGTCAGAACTGCTGCCCAAACTGCGGGACCACTCCAGGGGTCAAGTCCTGGGAACAAAAGTGTGGGAACTCCGATCCCCCCCAAAAAAATAAATATATATATTTTGCAGAAAATTCAGTGCAACATAAAACATAAACAAAAAATTGAATTTGCGCTATATTATAAGCTCCCCTTATATATAATTTACTTATAGTTGTGAAGACTCAGGGGTGCTGCTGACTTGGCCTCAGGGGTGCTGGCAGGCTTAGCCTCAGGGGTGCTGGCAGGCTTAGCCTCAGAGTTGCTGGCAGGCTTGGCCTTAGGGGTGCTGGCTGGCTTGGCCTCAGGGGTGCTGGCAGGCTTAGCCTCAGGGGTGCTGGCTGGCTTGGCCTCAGGGGTGCTGGCAGGCTTGGCCAGGCAGAAGGAGTGTGGGAGACTGTGAGGCCTTTTTTCTCCAAGCTGCTCCAGAAAAAATATATTTTTCATTATACCTCAGGTCAGACCACCAATCAGACCCCCAATGTTAATCAGACCTCAGCTAACAGCCCCAGTAAGATCCCCAATGCTAATAAGACCTCAGATAACACCTCAGCTCAGACCCCAATATGAATGACCCCCAATCAGACCTCAGATAAGAGCCCCATGCCTTATAGCTACCCCCAGTAGCCTCATAGCAGCCTCCAGTAGCCTCATAGCAGCCCCCAGTAGCCTCTCCACCAGCCCCCAGTAGCCTCTCCACCAGCCCACATTGCCTCTCACCAGCCCCCAGTGCCTCTCACCAGCCCCCAGTGCCTCTCAATCAGTTCCCAGTGCCTCTCACCAGCGGCCCCCAGTCAGTGCATCTCCATCAGCCCCCAGTGAGTGCATCTCCATCAGCCCCCAGTGAGTGCATCTCCATCAGCCCCCAGTCAGTGCCTCTCACCAGCCCCCAGTACCCTCTCCATCAGCCCCCAGTGCCTCTCCATCAGCCCCCAGTGCGCCCTTCCCGATATTAAAATCATTGGTGGGCAGTGCGCTCTCCACTGTATTAAAATCATTGGTGGGCAGTGCACCCTCCCCTTTATTAAAATCATTGGTAGGCAGTGTGCTCTCCCCCCCTCCCCTGTATTAAAATCATTGGTGGGCAGTGCGCCCCCCCAGTATTAAAATCATTGGTGGGCAGTGCGCCCCCCAGTATTAAAATCATTGGTGGGCAGTGCACCCCCTCAGTATTAAAATCATTGGTGGGCAGTGCTCCCTCCCCCCAGTATTAAAAACATTGGTGGGCAATGCGCCCTCCCTCCCCCTCCCCAGTATTAAAATCATTGGTGGGCAGTGCGCCCTCCCCCGACCCCCCCCATCATTGGTGGCAGCGGCAGTTCCGATCGGAGTCCCAGCAGTGTAATGCTGGGGCTCCGATCGGTTACCATGGCAGCCAGGACGCTACTGAAGTCCTGTCTGCCATGGTCAGTTAGTCAACAGCATACTTACATGCGCTGTGGCCGCCCGACGCTCCTTCTTCTTGTAACTCGTCACAGGTCTGTGCGGTGCATTGCTTATACTTGCCACTCACTCGCCACATGAATTTTTTTTTTTAATCATCAGCCGGCGGCCCGGGCCCCCAGTGGAGTAGGGCCCCATAGCCATTGCTATGGCTGCTATAGCGATCCCTACGCCACTGACACCACCAAAGAAATACCATTCTGCGCACAGCTAGCAATATGAAAGTATGTGTTTTGGCTGTGTCTGCCAAAGAGCCATTGCAGACACAAACTACTGTAGCAATATAGGTGTGATAGGGAGACTAAAGTGAGAGTACAGGGAGTATAAAGAGAGTATAGGTAGATTTAGGGTTAGAAAAAGCAAGGGAAAGCACAGAGAGTGAGGGATTGGTGCATTTGTGTTTCTTATAGCTGCTGGCTGTTTACAATATCCTGCAAAAACCTCATTTTTTCCTGTAATTGGCAGCCAGCTTACATATTTTTTGCAAAAACCTGAAGTTTCTACAGTTCATAGGCTTATTGCTAGCGCCTCCAGCATCAATGGCATATATTTTTCTGTAAACACTAAGTAATAGCTCCCCTTTTTTTTCCTCGATAAAACACTATCTTCAATTTATCAACAATTTGTAATAGTGTATTTCAGCGCATTTCAGTAACGCATTCTATTACTTCAAGATACCATGCAGTTACAGCGCACACATTTTACTGCAATAACTGCATCAGTATATCCATGTAAGTGACTGCATTGTATTACTTTAGGATACCGGGCAATTACAGCAAACACGGTTTACTGCAATATATGCATTAATATACCGGTGTTAGTGAATGCATTAGTATTATTGTAAATTGTCAATATCAATGTGCAGCATGTTTGTAGAAGGGGAGGGTCATTAAATTGAGCCTCTATCTTTAAAGGGGTTCTCCAAGAGTGATTTAAAATGGCCACCAACAAGCTGTCCAAAAATGTAAGGAGGACGGGTTGGATCCATTTGCAGAGCTGCCTATGGGGGTAAGGGGGCGGGGCCTCACTACACTGCTCTATAATAGATAGTAATGATGTGATCCTGCCTATGATATGCCAAGTCTGAGCAGCCTGACAGGAAAATTCACCAATATGTAGTATATGCAAGTGCCAGAACGTAGTGTGTAGTGAAGTCCCCTTACCCATTCCAGGCAGCTCTTCAAGTGTAAGCAAGTTCTGCACACATTGTAGGACATATTTCTGGCATCCATTTAAAATGATTCCTGGAGAATTCCTTTGAATTACAGAAAATCACTTGCAATTTTGCTACCGTTTAAAAATCTGTGTGCCAAACTAGTGACTTTACAATTAAATAGACCACATAATAATATGTCTGGTAAACAGAAGAGTAGAAAATGAAAGATAAATGCCTCATCATCCAAGAATTAGAATGTGGGTAACTGTAATAGTGCAAACAGCAGTAGCAGCAATAGCCATCTGGCCATGAGTAGTAGTAGTATTGCAGTAATAGGCCACAGTTCTCCCTGGCTTCTCATAGTTGCCACATTTTATTGAGGACAAAGAGGGTGAGATTGTGGACTGAATGGCTCACTCCTCCTCTTAGTCACTGTAGGATGATGTGGGGGTCGCCTCTGAGTCTGACACCGTGCCTTGGAGCCAGGGTTCACAACATTCCTCCTGCTACTCCTCTTTGCAACCCAAGAGAAGCCTTTCAGTTGCATCCTCTCTGTCTTCACTGCCCCCTCCTAGTAAGGCACCTTCTTTTTTCCTAAGAAGAAGCAACAAAACCCCACAAGCTATGGAAGACACTTGTTGATGACTTGTATGTGAACAGTCAGCAATTGGACTGGCATGAGGTGGAGGTTCAGAGGGAGGTGGGGGACTCCATGCATAGCTGTGTGGTAGTGGTAGTAGTAGTGGCACTTGTAGCAACAGTGGTGGTGGTAGGGGCAGTGGTTGCCATGGCAAATACAGAGCAGGAAATCGGGAAGGGGGCCAAGGATCCCATAATGACATATCACAGTTTGGGAAGGGTGAGGGCAATGATAATGATTGTGTGTTGGACAGGACCTGGGAGTTGGATCAGTGTGCTGAGGAGGAGGAGATATCAGAGGAGGAGGATGGTGGTTGCGGCAGCAATAAAGAGTGGAGGCAATAAATTGCCAAAACTTCCAAAAGAACTGCCAGGGCCAGATCTGCATCTATTGTGGTCAGCTGTAGAAGTGGTGATGCTGCTGACATGTGGGATGCAGGCTCAAAACATGCCACACCTAGGCCAAGCTTGGCTGCCGCTAGCTCTGTCGGAGTATCTTCTCTATGGCGTTTTTTCTCCACAAGGTCAGCACACAAAACCACTGCTGTGTGCAAGATATGCAGGATTAAAATAAGCTGTGGGTGTTCAAACACAAACATAGGTACCAGGGTTCTGTTGGAGAACATGAGGTGACATCATCGGATGCAGTGGGAAATAGAACTGGCCAGTTTTCCGAATCAGAACAATTCTGTCCTCCTTCTCCCTGTCTTCTTTGTGACAATCAGACCAGAATCCCAAAGTACAGTGTCCTTTTCATCAGCATCAGATGCTTTTTCGCCTTCTCAAACTCCACCTCCTCTTTGTCCTACACTCCATCGTGAGACGTCCATAATGGAATGTGTGGGCATGAGAAAACTATTTGCGACTAGCAATAAGCTTGTGTGTAAGTTGAACTGCCACCTGGCCAAGTTGCTAGTAGGACAGCATGAATGAGGCATGGATCCATGAGGATTTTTGCACACCTACAGCTGAGACCAATGAATTGATCTGCCATTGCTGAAGGTGACTATTTATCACCGACCTCATCATGCAATGGCTGCTGTCTGTCTGCCTACCATCAAGTTCCGCACTGTGCTGCTGCTGCCACTGCCACAACTGCTACTCCCCACTGCTACTCCCCCTACTGCCACTTCCATTACCCGTATTGCCACTACCATTACTACACAGCCGCCACTACTAAGACTCAACTACCTCAACATCGCCACACACACATCTACTGACTTGTCTATTCCATGTTGTGCTGCTACTGCTGTCGCTATTACTTTACCCTTTCCACATCCACACTGTACTGCTGCTGTTTCCAAATAAAAGGAAGAATTTCCAGACTTGTTCAGAGCAAGTCACTGTTTCTGTAATGGTCGCGTACACACACACACAGGGGGAGGGAAGTCATCACTGCGCTCCACCCTCACCCCTGGCCCTGCCTACTTGCCTCGCAAGTCCTAATGACAGGGGACAACTGGACGGCAATCCCTAGCTTGAAATAAGTGCAGAGAGGACAGACCAGACAAACAACAGAATGTCAATGGACCGAGTCAATACCAGGAGAGCAACTAAGTACAAATGGAGCCAGCAGAGAATAGTCAGGAGAAGCCGGGGTCATAAATACCAGGAGAGTCATGAAGTACCAAAGGAGTCAGGAGAGGATCTACGGGGGAGGAATAGCCATGCAGTCGATAGCAATGATGTGGATAGGAGTAGGTAGAACAAAAATAAGAATACCCAGTCTTATTGCATACTCACAATCAATAAAGCTGGCCGCTGAGCCAGAGTCAATAAAGGCCTTACCCGACCACTTGTTTACACCCAGAGATATCGTTATACGTAGGTACTAAAAGCCTACTTTTCGTAATATCAGGGTGTACCTGGTCTTTAGGTTGCCTTGCCTTGGGAGATTTGACAGAGGGGATCTTCTTAGGACACTGGTTAATCCAATGGTCAGGATCTCCGCAGTAAAAACAAACTCTACGTCTGCGGCGCTGATCCCCTCGGGTCATGCTGACCTGCATGGGTTCTTCGGAAGAGACCTCAGCTCCGTTCCTGGGACAGACCTCAGGCTGGACCACCACCTGAGAAGAGAACTATCATTCCTGTCGTCTCTCTCTAACCCGTCAGTCGAGTCGAACAGCTAGGGTCATCGTCTCCTCTATAGTCGCGTACACACACACACAGGGGGGAGGGAAGTGACCACTGCACTTAGGAGAAGCCAGGGTCATAAATACCAGGAGAGCAGCAAAGTAAACAAGGAGCAGGCGGAGGATCGTCAGGAAATCAGCAGAAGGAAGGTACGCCAGGTCAGACAAAATCACAGGTGGAACCTAAATAACAGGCAACGAGTGCCCAGCTCGGTCTCAGGCTTAATCTGATTGCTGGGAGAACTGAGGACGCCGGCCACGCTGAGGAGACGTGCGCGGCCGGGTCCGTCCCGCCCCCCATTACCTAGGAGATGAGGACGCTGCACGTATCCTCGCTCCTGCACAGATGTGGGCGGCGTCGTCACTGCGGAGAGTGACAGTTTCTTCTGACACACTACCACTTGTGTGTGTCTAAACAGGGGCAGGCATCTGCCCCCATTAAGGCATAACTTTGGATGCTTGTTTCCATTAGCTGCTGTTTTTTTTTTTTTGCCATAACACCTTGTATGTTTAATCACTGTCTGCACCCAAGGGACAATTTTGGACAACTTTTCTAATATGAAAAAAAAGCATAACAAGTGCGACAGCGCAGTGTGTTTTTAACCACCTCAGCCCCCTTAGCTTAAACACCCTTAATGACCAGGCCACTTTTTACACTTCTGCACTACACTACTTTCACCGTTTATTGCTCGGTCATGCAACTTACCACCCAAATGAATTTTACCTCCTTTTCTTCTCACTAATAGAGCTTTCATTTGGTGGCATTTCATTGCTGCTGACATTTTTGCTTTTTTTGTTATTAATCGAAATTTACCGTTTTTTTGGGGAAAAAATGACATTTTTCACTTTCAGTTGTAAAATTTTGCAAAAAAAACGACATCCATATATAAATTTTTCTCTAAATTTATTGTTCTACATGTCTTTGAAAAAAAAAAATGTTTGGGTAAAAAAAAATGGTTTGGGTAAAAATTATAGCGTTTACAAACTATGGTACAAAAATGTGAATTTCCGCTTTTTGAAGCAGTTCTGACTTTCTGAGCACCTGTCATGTTTCCTGAGGTTCTACAATGGCCAGACAGTACAAACACCCCACAAATGACCCCATTTTTTGTCACAAGTTAGCGGAAAATGATGATTTTATTTTTTTTCTTACAAAGTCTCATATTCCACTAACTTGTGACAAAAAATAAAAACTTCCATGAACTCACTATGCCCATCACGAAATACCTTGGGGTGTGTTCTTTCCAAAATAGGGTCACTTGTGGGGTAGTTATACTGCCCTGGCATTTTAGGGGCCCAAATGCGTGCGAAGTAGTTTGAAATCAAATTCTGTAAAAAATGGCCGGTGAAATCCTAAAGGTGCTCTTTGGAATGTGGGCCCCTTTGCCCACCTAGGCTGCTAAAAAGTGGCACACATCTGGTATTGCCGTACTCAGGAGAAGTTGGGCAATGTGTTTTGGGGTGTCATTTTACATATACCCATGCTGGGTGAGAGAAATATCTTGGCAAAAGACAACTTTTCTCATTTTTTTATACAAAGTTGGCATTTGACCAAGATATTTATCTCACCCAGCATGGGTATATGTAAAATGACACCACAAAACACATTGCCCAACTTCTCCTGAGTACGGCGATACCACATGTGTGACACTTTTTTGCAGCCTAGGTGGGCAAAGGGGCCCACATTCCAAAGAGCACCTTTAGGATTTCAAAGGTCATTTTTTACACATTTTGATTTCAAACTACTTACCACACATTAGGGCCCCTAGAATTCCAGGGCAGTATAACTACCCCACAAGTGACCCCATTTTAGAAAGAAGACACCCCAAGGTATTTCGTGATGGGCATAGTGAGTTCATGGAAGTTTTTATTTTTTGTCACAAGTTAGTGGAATATGAGACTTTGTAAGAAAAAAAAAAATAATCATCATTTTCTGCTAACTTGTGACAAAAAATAAAAAATTCTAGGAACTTGCCATGCCCCTCACGGAATACCTTGGGGTGTATTCTTTCCAAAATGGGGTCACTTGTGGGGTATTTATACTGCCCTGGCAATTTAGGGGCCCTAATGTGTGGGAAGTATTTTGAAATCAAAATGTGTAAAAAATGACCTGTGAAATCCTAAAGGTGCTCTTTGGAATTTGGGCCCCTTTGCCCACCTAGGCTTCAAAAAAGTGTCACACATGTGGTATCGCCGTACTCAGGAGAAGTTGGGCAATGTGTTTTGGGGTGTCATTTTACATATACCCATGCTGGGTGAGATAAATATCTTGGTCAAATGCCAACTTTGTATAAAAAAAATGGGAAAAGTTGTCTTTTGCCAAGATATTTCTCTCACCCAGCATGGGTATATGTAAAATGACACCACAAAACACATTGCCCAACTTCTCCTGAGTACGGTGATACCACATGTGTGACACTTTTTTGCAGCCTAGATGCGCAAAGGGGCCCAAATTCCTTTTATGAGGGCATTTTTAGACATTTGGATCCTAGACTTCTTCTCACGCTTTAGGGCCCCTAAAATGCCAGGGCAGTATAAATACCCCACATGTGACCCCATTTTGGTAAGAAGACACCCCAAGGTATTCAATGAGGGGCATGGCGAGTTCATCGAATTATTTTTTTTTGGCACAAGTTAGCGGAAATAGATTTTTTTAGTTTTTTCTCACAAAGTCTCTTTTTCTGCTAACTTGGGACAAAAATTTCAATCTTTCATGGACTCAATAGTCCCCTCACGGAATACCTTAGGGTGTCTTCTTTCCGAAATGGGGTCACATGTGGGGTATTTATACTGCCCTGGCATTTTAGGGGCCCTAAAGCGTGAGAAGAAGTCTGGAATATAAATGTCAAAAAATTTTTACGCATTTGGATTCCGTGAGGGGTATGGTGAGTTCATGTGAGATTTTATTTTTTGACACAAGTTAGTGGAATATGAGACTTTGTAAGAAGAAAAATATATAATTCCGCTAACTTGGGCCAAAAAAATGTCTGAATGGAGCCTTACAGGGGGGTGATCAATGACAGGGGGGTGATCAATGACAGGGGGGTGATCAATGACAAGGGGGTGATCAGGGAGTGTATATGGGGTGATCACCCCCCTGTCATTGATCACCCCCCTGTAAGGCTCCATTCAGACGTCCGTATGTGTTTTGCGGATCCGATCCATGTATCCGTGGATCCGTAAAAAACATACGGACGTCTAAATGGAGCCTTACAGGGGGGTGATCAATGACAGGGGGGTGATCAATGACAGGGGGGTGATCAGGGAGTCTATATGGGGTTATCACCCCCTGTCATTCATCACCCCCCTGTAAGGCTCCATTCAGACGTCCGTATGTGTTTTGCGGATCCGATCCATGTATCCGTGGATCCGTAAAAAACATACGGACGTCTGAATGGAGCCTTACAGGGGGGTGATCAATGACAGGGGGCTGATCAATGACAGGGGGGTGATCAGGGAGTCTATATGGGGTGATCACCCCCCTGTCATTGATCACCCCTCTGTAAGGCTCCATTCAGACGTCCGTATGTGTTTTGCGGATCCGATCCATGTATCCGTGGATCCGTAAAAAACATACGGACGTCTGAATGGAGCCTTACAGGGGGGTGATCAATGACAGGGGGATGATCAATGACAGGGGGGTGATCAGGGAGTCTATATGGGGTGATCACCCCCCTGTCATTGATCACCCCCCTGTAAGGCTCCATTCAGACGTCCGTATGTGTTTTGCGGATCCGATCCATGTATCCGTGGATCTGTAAAAAACATACGGACGTCTGAATGGAGCCTTACAGGGGGGTGATCAATGACAGGGGGGTGATCAGGGAGTCTATATGGGGTGATCACCCCCGTTATTGATCACCCCCCTGTAAGGCTCTATTCAGACATCCGTATGTGTTTTGCGGATCCGATCCATGTATCCGTGGATCCGTAAAAAACATACGGACATCTGAATGAAGCCTTACAAGGGGGTGATGAAAGACAGGGGGGTGATCAATGACAGGGGGGTGATCAGGGAGTCTATATGGGGTGATCAGGGGTGATCAGGGGTTAATAAGGGGTTAATAAGTGACAGGGGGGTGTAGTGTAGTGGTGTTTGGTGCTACTTAATACTGAGCTGCCTGTGTCCTCTGGTGGTCGATCCAAGCAAAAGGGACCACCAGAGGACCAGGTAGCAGGTATATTAGACGCTATTATCAAAACAGCATCTAATATACCTGTTAGGGGTTAAAAAAATCGCATCTTGATCCACTTGCTTACCTTCCGATCCTGTGAACGCGCGCGCCTGTGTGCGCGCGTTCACAGGAAATCTCGCGTCTCGTGAGATGACACATAGATGCGTCCAGGAGGAATGAATCGACCGCCTCCAGGATGCATCCGTGCGTTAGGCGGTCGGGAGGTGGTCAAACAGGCTGTTTGTTAACACTGTCATCCATGTTTTTACCCATAGCTATATATGTCAGCGTCACTCTGACATAATTAGCTATTGCTCTCATGAAGTAAAACAGCTTAATGGGGTAAGAAGAGGAGAGAGAGCAAAATTTTTATAGAAAAATGAGAGACAAGATGGAAAGAAAATATGAGTTCTAGGAGACCAGGCAGTGCCATATATCAATTTTGAGGGCAATTGGAGCACTTTTGGTTTGTATAGAATCAATTCGGACACAAATCGTTAATTTCTAACGATAATTTGTTTTCCCTTAGTCCTAACAGCAGCACAGATGGGGTTAACTGCCCCCCGTGGACTGGTAGGACCGGCGGAATTTTAATGAGCCCAAAGAACCAATGAACAAACTCCAGCTCCCCTAAAGGGAGGGGATCACCCCCCAGCCCACCGTGTCTATAACAAGAATGTACTTAGGGCGGGAAAATTTGTGTGCTGCTGTTAGGACTAAGGGAAAACAAATTATCGTTAGAAATTAACGATTCCCTTACGTCGAAGTGCAGCATACTCAAGTTGTGTGCAGTAGGTGTTTCTGGGTGATGTAGTGCAATATACACTAACCTGGTACAGCTGACTCTCTGCAAGGGCAGGTATAGGTAGAAATAGTTCGTGACGCCAGTGCCAAGTAAACGGTGGCACGCCGTTTGCGGATGCAGGAATAAATTGAGGAAACGTAGTCTTAAAACAGAACTCCAACTTTAGTAGTTTTGCAAGCAGAGACAATATAGGAAATGCAGTTCCTAAGCATACAGTCGATTTTGCAATTCGGTCGATGCAGGCAATTCAGTTATAGCAGGGTAATTACAGAGTGTTGAACACAGGACTTGCAGCACAGGAGCTTGCACTCTAATTCTGTCTGATCCTGGAATATAGCATATCTTCACCAAGGCTCATTAACCTAATTCTGGCTTTATATCCTTGGCTATAGCTTTAATAAGTACCTCCTCTGTCTTTCTGAATACCTCTTGCTTTCCTGATCTTTGCCTCTGTCTCTCTCAGCTTCTGAAAGGTTCCTCAGGCTCTTAGTCTAAGGTATTCCTGCTTCTGCATATGGGAATTCAGGAGGGAATCTTCTCCTGAACAACAGGCTTCAGGCCTGGACTTGTCTCAGACATTGTCTAATCTCCAACTGTAGATTACAGACACTAGACTCCGTCTGCCTTGCACTTCCCTGTCTGGCCTTATATAAACTAGGGCTCCCTAGCTCCCTCTAGCGACTAGAAGCTGGAATGACACCCCTGCAGGCCTGTACATGCAAGTTTCACAGCAACAGGGAAACACATAGCATTGCATTACATGACATTTTATAAAACTGACATATACCAACTTCCCCATAATTAGGAGGGACGACAGCACACCAAGTGACACTTTGGTAGTGACGGGTATTACAGTTCCCGTACACTACACTACCAGCAGCACAGATGGGGAGATAGCAAGAAGAAGCCCCTAGGGAGGGTCCTCATGCCTGGCAGAAGTAAGAACTGTCTGCCCGAAGGCCGAAAACTCTGCCACCTTAGCATCTATTCTATAATGAGAGATGAAGGTTGATTCAGAGCTCCAGGAAGCCGCCTTACAGATCAACTCTAAGGGGAGAAGACTTCTCTCCGCAACAGAGGTTGCCACGGCCCTAGTAGAATGGGCCTTTACAAACTCCGGAGGATCTAAAGATTGGGACATAAAAGCCTCCTTGGTGGCTTCCCTGACCCAGCGACTTATAGTAGCTTTAGACGCTTTACGGCCTTTAGACCTACCGGCAAACAGGATGAAGAGGTTCTCATCTATCCTGAACTCCCTGGATCTATCCACATAGACCTGGAGGCATCTCGAGATGTCCAGTGGATGTCTAACCGGAGCATCAGAGGAGGAGGCGGAGAATAACACAGGTAGAGAGATTACCTGGTTAACATTTTGAAAAATTGGAACCTTAGGTCTAAAATAAGGTAGAAATTTCAGAAGGACTCTGTCCTGTAAAAAAATGATATATGGATGCATTGCAGAAAAAGCTTGCAGCTCAGAGATTCTCTTGGCTGAGGCTATAGCCAGAAGAAAAAACACTTTAAGAGTTAAGAATTTAAAATTTGCCTCCTCCAAAGGTTCAAAGGGGGGAGATGCTAACCCCTTGAGAACTACTGATAGGTCCCATTGGGGAACGGATTTCAGTATTGTAGGCTTCAATCTTTCAGCTCCCTTAAAGGGACACTGACAGGCCCTATAAACATATTTAGTTATTCCTATGCAGTCATAGATCTATAAAAGTGTATTCCAATGATATAAGAGTACCCCCTGTCCGCATTGTAAACCATGTAAAAACAACTTTATATTGATCTGTCAATCACATTTCTTTATGCCCAAGGGGCGTTTTTTCTCCTACCTTCGTGCCCAGCCGCGCCTCAAATGTCAATTCCTACCGCCGCCCAGCTCATTATTATTCACTGCACTGGGCGGCTCTTACATTCCCCGATCCTGTCACCCGAGAGAAGAGCGCTGGATTCAATTACAGGCTTGGGAGGGTGCCGGCGCATGCGCAGATGGTCCGATTGAGGCCGATGCCCATAAGTATCTATCGGGCATGCGCGGGAACTGACAGGATCGAGGAATGTAAGAGCTAGGAATCGACAGTTGAGGCGTGGCTGGGCAAGAAGGTAGGAGAAAAAACGCCCCTTGGGCATAAAGAAATGTGAAAAAACGCCCCTTGGGCATAAAGAAATGTGAAAAAACGCCCCTTAGGCAAAAAGAAATGTGAAAAAACGCCCCTTGGGCATAAAGAAATGTGATTGACAGATCAATATAAAGTTGTTTTTACATGGTTTACAATGCGGACAGGGGGTACTCTTATATCATTGGAATACACTTTAATAGATCTATGACTGCATAGGAATAACTAAATATGTTTATAGGGCCTGTCAGTGTCCCTTTAAGGAAGCGTTTGATGAGCGGGTCCCGAGAGTATGGTCTGTTGAGACAGGCCGAGATGGCAAAGACTTGAACCTTCAGGGTAGATGGGGAGAGACCTTTATCTAGTCCATCCTGAAGGAACTGTAATATCGCAGGAAGGGGTCGATCTGCAGACGCCACCTGGTTGGAACTACACCAAGACGTGAAGATCCTCATAATCCGGGAGTAGGCCTTCTTCGTAGACTCTGCTCTGGAATGCGACAGAGTTCTCAGGACCGACTCAGAGAGCCCTCCCACTCTGGGAAGGGACTGATCATCCTCCAGGCTGTCAAGTTGAATCTGTGCAGATCTGGGCAGAGATGAGTGTCCCACGACACCAGGGTCTGCTCCGGGGGGAGTTTCCAATATTGTCCCCGACTCATCTGAATGAGCGGGGTAAACCAGGATCTCCTGGGCCAAAATGGTATGATGGCTATTACCGAGGCCTGATCCTGACGGATTTTCATCAATACCCTCGGTATCATGGAAAAAGGAGGGAAGATGTAAGCCAGCCTGAACCTCCACGGTATCGTCAGAGCGTCTATCGCCAGGGGGTTGTCCTCCCTGTATAGGGAACAGAACCTCTGCACCTTGGCGTTGAACCTGGTTGCCATGAGATCCACCTCTGGCATGCCCCATCTGTGGACTAGCTGCCTGAAGATCTCCGGATGCAGTGACCACTCCATAGTCGGTAAGCCGCGACTTAGGCGATCCGCAATGATGTTGAGGGAGCCTCGGATGTAAGTGGCAGATAGATGGGATAGGTTCAGCTCTGCCCACTGCAGAATTACCCCGATCTCTGAAAGAAGGGGTAAGGCTCTTGTGCCTCCCTGCTTGTTTATATAAAGCACCGCAGTCATGTTGTCTGACTGGACCTTCACTGCCTTGCCCCGGATCTGAGGGGCGAAGTGGAGGAGGGCTAGCCGGATAGCCCGCCTCGCCAGTCCACCTGTCCAATGGACAGAAAAAAACACGGTGGGCTGGGGGGGTGATCCCCTCCCTTTAGGGGAGCTGGAGTTTGTTCATTGGTTCTTTGGGCTCATTAAAATTCCGCCGGTCCTACCAGTCCACGGGGGGCAGTTATCCCCATCTGTGCTGCTGGTAGGACATAAGGGAATCAAATGTTTTGAAAAATTCAACGAATTGCACACTAAACACATTTCAAGAAGTTCGCTCATCTCAAGTGGGACATGTTAAAGTCTGAAAGAGTCATGAGCCTCATCCAGCACTGCATCATGTTGAGTGACTGTGTTCTGTATAGATAGTACCCATCAGTTAAATTATTTTAGGTTCCTTCCCCTACACCCCCACGGATCCCCTGCATAAGGGCTCATGCACACGGCGGTAGCTTGATTGCTGCCCGCAAGCAGCGAGTCCGCAATACAAATGCGGACCCATTCACTTGCGCATGCACTACTTTTTTGCGGTGCGGACAGTCGGATGCGGATCACGTACCCCATTCTTTTTCTTTTTAAAATCTTTTTATTGATTTTAAAGGTATACATGTTATAGATATACATAATTTTACTATCACAATGTACAAATGAGGTGATCAGGTATCATATAGAAACATACAAAAAGGACATTTCAGGAACCTTCGGGAACATGGCTCTTAGCGGAACAAAACTGTTTGAAACTTCTGTTATTATATGATCTGAGGTGACCATTATTGCTCCCTGCAAAGTTGTTAAACTGAAAAAAGAGCCAGCAAAGGCCAAGTATAAACATAAAACATAACATTGAAGTAGGGGGTAGACACAGGAGAAAGGGAAAGGGGGGAAAACAGGGAAACGGGGGAATAGGTAATTGTAGAGAGTCTTAGAAGGGGGGTGGTATAAACCAACATACTGGAGGTGTCCATGGGTGTTTATGTGAAGAACTGCCTAACCATACCATTTTGGTACTCCCAGGAGTTATAGGTCTCGGGGTCTCTGAGAAGAAGAGGGGATGAGAGGACCTGTCTGGATCATTGAATGTGAGCAAGACTATGTCAGGTATCGCTGTTGTTTCTCCAGTCTCTCCAGGTGAATCAGATAGATGCAATGGGACCTTTGTTCCCAGTGGGAGAGTTCCTCCAATCTGGATAAGGATTCAACCCTTTCAATCCAGTTTATGGTGGTAGGGATCGTCTTTCATTTCCAGTTTGAGGCAATCAGGATTCTTGCTGCTGCCAGCAAAATCCTCATCAAGCACTTCTGTGTGTAATTGAGAGTATCTTGGATAAGGTTTAGGCTACTTTCACACTAGCGTTCGGAGCGGATCCGTCTGATGTTTCATCAGACGGATCCGCTCCGATAATGCAGACGTTCGCATCCGTTCAGAACGGATGCGTCTGCATTAAAACTTAGAAAATTTTCTAAGTGTGAAAGTTGTCTGAGCGGATCCGTCCAGACTTTACATTGAAAGTCAATGGGGAACGGATCCGCTTGAAGATTGAGCCATATTGTGTCATCTTCAAGCGGATCCGTCCCCATTGACTTACATTGTAAGTGTGGACGGATCCGCTTGCCTCTGCACGGCCAGGCGGACACCCGAGCCCCTTCAAACGGTGCGCACGAGCGGACACCTGAACGCTAGTGTGAAAGTAGCCTTAGTAAGGCTATTTTTGGACATCTGGATATTTTGTTGGTCTTATTTTTAATTAAGATGTTTATATTTTCAAATGTTTGTTTCCAAAAGCCACTCATCTCAGGGCATGACTATCATATATGCAGCAAGGAGCCCTTGTCCTTTTGACACCTTTAAAACATAACTTTTACTTAATTATACTAATAAAATACCACCACATTCGTGATTCACCAGTGAAAATCTGTGAGACAGATGATAGTCAGAAAAATAATAAATGCTTAAACAGGGTAGCCAACCATTGATATGATTATGAAGGTTGGTGTACACAGGGCAGTATTGGGGGAGTATTGGAGTGTCTGTCCTATCCCTACACTCACCCTATATATAGATCCTCAGCCCAGGAACGTCCCCTAGTGGTGGATACTCCCTGTCCTCGTACCTGGACTGACTGCCCTACGTACACCCTCCTCTCAGTGAACAATACCCCGGTACCCTGTGAAAACGACGGGTAAATTCTGTGTCACAGGCAGGTTAGCACCTGTATAGACAACAGCCCATGTAGATGGCAAAGACAAAAAACACATATGGGGTAACGGTGTAGGTCTCACCTATAACACCATGCAAAAAGGCCCTCTAGGGGCGTCAAGATATTAATACGCTCCCAGGCTAATTAACGCAAAACCCTGACGCGTTTCCCCTATTTTTAGGTTCATCAGGGGGTAAATAAACAGTCATGGGTAAACCGTCATAATGAAATCAAGATAATATTGATATACTTATGATACAGATGGAGGATGCAGGACCAGATAACACAGACACTGATATGTGTATGGGACCAAGGGGATCAACAGATATATCCCACCTGTAGGAAAGGTAGGAAAATATCAGGGTACAAACTTAATTCATATTTATTCATACTTTCACCCCCTTAATCTTTGAGACACTTACTTAGTATCCTAGGCGGTCAGATAAATCAGGAGCCCATTAAGATGAGGGCCAACCCAGTGTCCAGAGCTGTAAAAACATATAGTATAAAGCTCCATTGCAGACCAGAATTATAACCTGCCAGATTAAATCAGGGGGTCCTTACTCACATTACTTGCGTTCTGGTATCATCCTGTTCCTCCATGTGATCACACACTAAGTTATCAGCCTCCCTAAATACCCCATACTCAGCTGTTTCAACTTGGCGCTCAGTGGAACGCCAAACGAGCCACTTCCGGTCCCGGGATGCGTCCCCATGAGTCACTTCCGGACCATGGACCGCATGCGTACGTCATATCCGGTCCTTGGAACGCATGTGGCCGTCATATCCGGTTTATCGGGTACAGTATTCCTAGTTTGTTCTATCTATTGCTAGGATGCGTCCCCATGAGTCACTTCCGGACCATGGACCGCATGCGTACGTCATATCCGGTCCTTGGAACGCATGTGGCCGTCATATCCGGTTTATCGGGTACAGCATTCCTAGTTTGTTCTATCTATTGCTAGGATGCGTCCCCATGCGTCACTTCCGGTTCATTGGTCCATGTAGATGGCAAAGAGAAAAAAAACTCTCAGGCTATGAGCTGAGCGCTGCGATTGGCCAGCGCTACAGCCTGGGAGAAGGAGACGTCGGCAGGCTCCTCCCAGTTGAGCCGAAAATCTGAAGATACTGGAGCCTATACCGGGAGAACGGAGCGGCGCCCAGGGATAATAGTAAGTGCAGGGAGATCCCTGGGCGCCGCTCTGCATGTCTGTATGGTTAGTTTAGATTTTTTATTGTAGTGAAAGGTCCTCTTTAAGTAACTTAAGCAGGGAAGAATCATGACTTCAGATGGAAAAAAATTACGAATATTCTAAAAAACGAATATATAGCATTAAATACTATAGTGATATATATTTGTTTTTGACCCACGCCGGTATTAATCGCGTAATATGCGAATCATTACATTACAAATTTGAATATGACCCCTGCCGCTCACTAGTGACCAGGAACTGAGTGTTTCTGGGATGGATTTTAGAAGTGGCAGGTAGTTAAAGGGATTCTGTCACCAGTTTTTTACCCCCCCCATTTAAAAATATGGTTATGTTCATGGAGCTCTAGCGATTCCTAATGTGGTCTTATAACCGAAATCTGTAGGCTCATTTTGTCTAAAAAAGTTATAACTAACCTGTCATTCATCTCACAAATGTGCCCAAGGGGATGCTCATGTCTTCCAGATGCCGCCCGCACCCGCCGCCGTTCGTGCCCAGCTCCTCCTTTGCTGTCATCAGCGCCGCCTCAGAATCCTTTGCTACGCCTCCAGCTCTCCCTCACTCCCCCCTCCTTCTTCTCTAACATCCCGCGCGTGCGCACAGGCCTCTGACAGGCTGGCGCCAGTGTTCAGGTCATCGGGAGGTTGAGCGAAGTGCCGGCGCATGCGCACTTCGCTCCATGAAGCCGAACGGAGAAGTCCACACGGGCGCATCAGGCACAGGCCTGAGCGCACGCGCGGGATTTTAGAGAAGAAGGAGGGGGGAGTGAGGGAGAGCCGGAGGCGTAGCAAAGGATTCGGAGGCGGCGCTGATGACAGCAAAGGAGAAGCTGGGCACGAACGGTGGCGGGTGCGGGCGGCATCTGGAAGACATGAGCATCCCCTTGGGCACATTTGTGAGATGAATGACAGGTTAGTTATAACGTTTTTTAGACAAAATGAGCCTACAGATTTCGGTTATAAGACCACATTAGGAATCGCTAGAGCTCCATGAACATAACCATATTTTTAAATGGGGGGTAAAAAACTGGTGACAGAATCCCTTTAAGGTCATAAAGTTTATTAGTGTCTGAGGGCATGTTAACTCCCAAGAATTTTAATGAGGCAGTGGTCCATTCAAACTGTGAGTTAGCGCGTAAAGATTGCATTTCTTTGAGTGGTAGATTTACTTCCAGTGCTTGGGACTTTGCAATGTTGATTTTGAAGTTAGATATGTATCCAAAGTCACGGAATAGATCCACAATGGCTGGGAAGGCTTGTGCAGGGTTTGTGATCATTAAAAATAAATCATCTGCATATGCAGCTTTTTAAATTTGAGTCCTTTGCATTTTAAGCCTCTTATCTCATGGGATTGTCTAATGAATTGCAAGAGAGGTTCTACCGTCAATATAAATAGATTTGGAGATAAAGGGGTGTCATTTGCTTTGATATAGGCACTTGGTTACTCGTACATTGTGAAGATTGCTCTGATACAGGAAGCTGGAAATCCCATCTGAGCCATAGTGCATTTGATAACCGGCCAAGCCACTCTATCAAAGGCCTTCTTGGCGTCGGTTCCCAAGAAGACCAAAGAGCTATTTCTTCTTTTCACCAGAGCAATGGAATTTACTATTTTGTATGTGTTGTCTTTGCCTTTTCTCTCTGGTATGAACCCTGTCTGATTGGGGTGTATCAGGTCTTTAAGTAAAGGTTTTATCCTGGCTGATAAGATACGCGCATATATTTTGAGATCTAGGTTCAGCAGGGACATAGGTCTATAACTTGAACATAACCTCGGATCTTTCTGCGATTTGTGAATAAGAGTGATGTGGGTGTTTAAGGTTTGGGCTGAAAATGGGGAGCCAGATAAGGCCGAATTAAATATTTTGAGCATGAACAGCTTTTGGGTATTTTTCAAAATAGTGTAATATAAAGCTGGGAGGCCATCAAGACTTTCCCTTGACTATTTGGGTCAGAGTGGTGGTTATTTCTTTTGTAGTAATAGGATAAACAAGTTTGGATGCTTGGGCTTTGGTTATAGTGGAAAGGTTGACTTTCTGTAGGAATTCACGTGTAAGTGCTAGTTTGTTGGCAATGATGCCTTCGGAGTCTGTTGCATTTATATTATAGAAGTCGGAATAGAATTCCGGAATGCTGCTGCAATACTTTCATAATCTTTCAATAATGTATGTCCTGGTTGAAGGATCGCGGGTATTTTTGATTTAAGCTTGCGTTGTCGCACAGTTGCCAACATGAATTTCGTGGGTTTATTCCCAAGTGCGAAAATTGTTTTGTTTAACGATAGATATAATTTGGCTGATTGAGCGAGAGAGATCTTATCATATAAACATGTTATTGTCTCCCTTCTCTTTCTGTTTAAGTGAGAAACTAGAGAGATAAACTCCCCTCTTATCACTGATTTGTCAGCTTCCCAGATCGTGTGAGGTGATATGTCATCTGATGTATTTAAAGAGAAGAATTCTTCCAATGTGCTAGTTATCTTTTCTTTTATATCTGTTCTGTCTAGTATGGTTTCGTTCAATATTCATGTAAAGACCTTCGGGGGGGGGGGGGGAGTCGGGTTGCTTACAAGTGATAAATATTGGTGTCAGTCTTCCTTGTTTCTTTTTGGCTTTTTGCGCTTTGCCCGTTGTAACTGTCTCCCACGGTGTGGAAGGAGAGATTTCAGAAGGGATGCATACAGTATATTGTTTGTTGCAGACCAGTCTTTTATATCCACATCCTCGATTTCCAGGCCAGTAAATATATCAGGCAGGTCTTTAGGTGTTCGGATGATGTACTTTTTGTCACGCCATGTGATTAGCATCTCAAAGGGAAACAACCATCAATAAGGGATGCGTTTATGTCTCAGATAGTCTGTCAATGGTTTAAGCATACATCTTTTATTCAGGGTAAACATAGAAACATAGAATGTGTCGGCAGATAAGAACCATTTGGCCCATCTAGTCTGCCCAATATACTGAATACTATGAATAGCCCTTGGCCCTATCTTATATGAAGGATGGCCTTATGCCTATCCCATGCATGCTTAAACTCCTTTACTGTATTTGCAGCTAACACTTCTGCAGGAAGGCTATTCCATGCATCCACTACTCTCTCAGTAAAGTAATACTTCCTGATATTACTTTTAAAACTTTGCCCCTCTAATTTAAAACTATGTCCTCTTGTAGCAGTTTTTCTTCTTTTAAATACTTTCTCCTCTTTTACCTTGTTGATTCCCTCTATGTATTTAAAAGTTTCTATCATATCCCCTCTGTCTCGTCTTTCTTCCAAGCTATACATGTTAAGGTCCTTTAATCTTTCCTGGTAAGTTTTATCCTGCAATCTATGTACTAGTTTAGTAGCTCTTCTCTGAACTCTCTCCAAAGTATCAATATCCTTCTGGAGATATGGTCTCCAGTACTGCGCACAATACTCCAAATGAGGTCTCACTAGTGCTCTGTAGAGCAGCATGAGTGCCTCCCTCTTTCTACTGGTAATGCCTCTCCCTATACACCCAAGCATTCTGCTAGCATTTCCTGCTGCTCTGTGACATTGTCTGCCTACCTTTAGTTCTTCTGAAATAATGACCCCTAAATCCCTTTCCTCAGATACTGAGGTTAGGACTGTATCACTGATTTTATATTCTGCTCTTGGGTTTTTACGCACCAGGTGCATTATCTTGCACTTATCAACATTAAATTTTAGTTGCCAGATTTTTGACCATTCCTCTAATTTTCCTAAATCCTTTTCCATTTGGTGTATCCCTCCAGGAACATCAACCCTGTTACAAATCTTTGTGTCATCAGCAAAAAGACACACCTTACCATCAAGGCCTTCTGCAATTTCGCTGATAAAGATATTAAACAATATGGGTCCCAGAACAGATCCCTGAGGTACCCCACTGGTAACAAGACCATGGTCTGAATATACTCCATTGACTACAACCCTCTGTTGCCTGTCCCTCAGCCACTGCCTAATCCATCCAACGATATGTAAGTCCAAGCCCAAAGACTGCAATTTATTGATAAACCTTCTATGTGGGACAGTATCAAAAGCCTTACTAAAGTCTAGATAAGCGATGTCTACTGCACCTCCGCCATCTATTATTTTAGTCACCCAATCAAAAAAATCAATAAGATTAGTTTGACATGATCTCCCTGAAGTAAACCCATGCTGTTTTTCATCTTTCAATCCATGGGATTTTAGATGCTCCACAATCCTCTACTTAAGTATGGTTTCCATTAATTTCCCCACTATTGATGTCAGGCTTACTGGCCTATAGTTGCCCGATTCCTCCCTACTACCTTTCTTGTGAATGGGCACAACATTTGCTAATTTCCAATCTTCTGGGATGACTCCTGTTACCAGTGATTGGTTAAATAAATCTGTTAATGGTTTTGCTAGTCCACGGCTAAGCTCTCTTAATAACTTTGGGTGTATCCCATCAGGCCCCTGTGACTTATTTGTATTAATTTTAGACAGCTGACTTAGAACCTCTTCCTCTGTAAAGACACATACATCAAAAGATTCATTAGTCTTCCTTCCTAACTGAGGTCCTTTTCCTTCATTTTCCTTTGTATAAACTGAACAGAAGTATTCATTGAGGCAGTCAGCTAGTACTTTATCTTCTTCCATATACCTTCCTTGTTTTGTTTTTAATTTGGTAATTCCTTGTTTTAGTGTCATGGCGGACAGGATACCAGATAAACAGAAAATAAACAAACAAGTGTCTAGGCGAGAATCTGGGGATCAAGGTCACCTCCTGACAAATCCCTACCAGCTCTCCCTATACTTCTATGCCCACGTTCAGACCCTGAAGGTGGGAATAACGTGTCCTCGTGCCTGGGCTGAAAATTCCCTAAAATCCCTAAGATGGTGAAAGGGGGATAGAGGCAGCCTGCTCCCTCAGAACCTGGAGGGGGCAGGCGTCTCTCTAACAGCCTAGACAGCCAACCACAAGAAAACAAAAACCAACTTATCTTTTCTGAGAAGGAACAGCAAATCCTTCCTTCCTTCCTTTCACAGAGCCAGACAGAAGCTATAACCCGCACAGGACACTGGGAGTGGGTGTAATTTAAACTCAAACCAACAACCCCACCCAGTGCACCTGAAGGGAGGCGGATATAGCTCAACTCCAAAACAAAACAAAAGGCTACACACGTGCTGCTAATCTGGCAGACCTCCGCACATAGCCTGAGCAGGGCATGACATTTAGTTTCCTTTTTTCATTTATGTATCTGAAGAATGTGTTTTCGCCTTTTTTCCCTGACTGAACTAATTTCTCTTCTGCCTGTGCTTTAGAAGCTCTTATAACTTGCTTGGCCTCTCTCTGCCTAATCTTATAAATTTGCCTGTCATCCTCACTGACAAGCCTAATGCAATTATCTGTTGCCTTCAATAGTGCCACTTTTAAGTAGTCCCATTTCTCCTGGACTCCATTGAAACTGTTCCAATCTGATAGGGACTTGTATACCACTAATCTAATTTTAGAAAAGTCAGTTTTTCTAAAATCTAAAACTTTTGTTTTTGTGTGGTGTGACTCAGTAAACCATATATCGTATATAAACCACACTGACTGGTGATCACTAGATCCCAAGCTTTCCCCTACAGTAATATCAGATACCAAATTCCCATTTGTGAATAATAAATCTAAAATTGCCTCCTTCTGGGTTGGCTCCTCCACTACTTGCTGTAGAGATAATCCCAGTAGGGAATTTAGAATATCTGTACTCCTGGCAGAACTAGCTATTTTGGTTTTCCAGTTTATATCAGGAAGATTAAAGTCTCCCATAATGATAACTTCCCATTTCAATGTCATTTTAGCTATTTCCTCAACTAGTAGATCATCTAATTCTTTGACTTGGCTAGGTGGTCTAGATGTCACACCTACACGAGTTACCTTATGATTATCAAGCTGCAACCTAACCCAAACTGACTCTAAATTGGTCTCACTAACTTACTAAGTGTCTGAAAAGCTTCCTTCACCTTTGAAACCTCATTGCAAGCCAGATCATTTGTCCCAAGATGGACAATAACATCCACCTCCCTTTCCTGCTTTGTTTGCCTAACAATATTAAGGATACGTCGTCTGTCCCTGATAGCGGTAGCACCAGGGAGACATCTTACAAAACCATTTTCCTCAAACTTCACACCTCTTATGATAGAATCGCCCACCAACAGCTGCTTACTATCAGACTATCAGTCCTCACCTTATCCTTTCTGTCTTTGGCTGCAGTCTTGCATACTTTAGGCATAGGAGATGATTGTTCCTCACCCACTGTGCCTGAGCCATCCTCCATGTTGCTCTTGCGCTCTGAAAGTGCTGCAAATGAATTATGGAGAGCCACAGACTGTGGGACATGTCTTCTATCCACAACTCTAAGTCCAAACCTCCGAAGAGTGTAACCTGAAATAAAAGCATAACAATTTATGCACAGAACCAGGTCTGCCATTTTAAAGAGTGGAAAGATTTTACACAAATCTTACTTTTTTAGATTGTATCCACCTCCAGATTACCTCCTGAGTATCTCCTGAATATCTCAGATGCACTTAGTAATGCTGCACTTTGAGAATGATGCAAGCTATTATTAGGCAATCTAATACTATGTTGCTATATATACACACACTCCCACAAAAGCTCCTTCCCCAAAATCAAATTTAACACCTTAATCACCCTATGCTCATTTGCAATCAGACAATAGCAAAAACCTGTCTAACAAATTCCTTACCTGTTTTGAAGCACAGTGTCTGAGTAGCCACCAAAAACACAGCTGAAGTTCTGCTACAGTGGAAAAGCTCTAAGTTAGTCTCCTGAATATCTCAGATGCACTTAGTAATGCTGCACTTTGAGAATGATGCAAGCTATTATAGTATTATTAGGGTAGCAGGAGCAAGATCTTGAAACAGTTGGATTGTTGATCCTTCATATTCGACTTGGGTGCCTTCCCTGATTTTTTCATCACTTGTTCTTTTTGAGCAAAGTTAAGGAGTTTGCATATGATGTCTCTTGGTGGTTCATTAGATTTAGGTTTAGGTCTTAGGGCTCTGTGAGCCCGTTCTATAATTATAGAGTCAGAGTAATCCTCTCCTAGTAGTGATTCACAGATCTCTGACATTACTTTTGGTATTGCATCAGCTGCTACTGATTCTGGGACTTCCCTTAGTCGGATGTTATTCCTTCTGACTCTGTTGTCTTAGTCTTCGATGTAATCGTAGAGATGATTGATATGTTGTTGATAGACAGATAGCATGTCCGAATTCTGTTTTGTGTAGCTTGTTTCGGCAGTCTGTGTAGCTTCCAGTGCCTCTACTCTGTGGCCTGTCTCAGTTCTTTTTTAATTTCTTTCAGCTCTTCTAGTACTGGGTTTAAGGCTTTTGATAACGTTTGAGAGATCTGGAGATGGGTAAATCTAATGGAGTGTCTGTAGTTTTATCATCTTTGCTGTCTCTTCCTTGGTGTTCTAGCTCCAGACCAGACGAAGAGCCTTTTAGTATAGCAAACTGCATTGCTGGTTGTGGTGGAGCTTTTTTCATGACGTATGTGTCAAGATCTGATTGTGCCATAGCCAAATTCTTGTAGGGCTTGTATTTGCCCACTTTCACCATATGTGCAGGGGGTGTAAACTCCTTTTTTTCAGCTTCTAATTACCCCTTCTAGTGTTAGGGTCTTATAACATGGTCATGTGTGAGTATTCCACCTGTATTGAAAAGGGGAACAGCTCTCCCATCACCTTTCTGTGGTTATAGTTTGCTCTTTGACATCAACTAAGTAGATCAGAAAAAATTGGGTCTGTGGCCCTTTAAAAGGTGATCTGCTAGATAGGCCTCTGTTTGTGAGTGCAGAAGTCTGCTTAGAAAAAAATTATTCTGATGCCCTTAGCATAAATGAGAAACCCTTAGTATGACCTAAGTCAGGGGTTCCAGAAAAATTCAGGCATAGCCTGTTTATTTATGATAGTGGTTGGAGGACTGCTCGGTGATAACTATAGTCTAACTGAGGATGAATGAGGTGAGTAGAGGGGGAATGTCCTGGTACTTCGATCCGGTTTGTATTTATGTTGGGATGGGGATTGCCTCCGTGCCAATGTCCCTCTGGTGCTGTTGTGTGCGCTGACACTGCAGGGTCTTCGGGCCGCAGTTCACTCCGCGGTGTGTATCCTGACTGAAGCGGGTCCAAGGGGTCTGAAGGACAGCAACACCTACTTGTCCTCTGTGAGTATCAGCGCCTTGTTACAGTAACTTGGCTTATGCTCACGGAGGGTGGCTGTTTTCAGGCTGGGATCTTGTGAGTGAGATTTGCTCAGAGTCAGTTCCAGTATCAGCCGTCACACTAATCCGCAGCTTCTTCTTACGAGTAGGCCCGAACCGTAACTTCGGAATGGAGTTGTCCTGCCTCTCGATGGAAGGGTCGGAGTGTAGTGCTCAGCCAGTATAATGCGGCTGGGTTGAAATTAAGCAGTATGTCACTATCAAGTAGAGTAGATGCCGGTAGATTTTAGTTTTGGATAGGAGCACTGCAGATAACCGACTTCTCAGCTTCACTTGCGGACATGCCCCCATACACTATTCAAGTGAATGGGTCCGCGATCCGCATGCGGTGGCCCCACGGTCAGTGCCTCTGCATTGCACACTACAATTTGTGATCCACAGCTTGGGCCGGCCGGCACACGTTTGTGTGCATGAGGCCTAATTACTTACTTCCCCCTTGCCCGTTTACAGAACCTCTTTAAGTCTGCATCTTCCTATGGCTCCCCTCCTGCCCTTGCCACTTTGCATCATCTCAATCCCCCCCCAACCTAACACTGTCCAGTCACCTAGTATCTACCCCTTGCCCCCAAAAGAGTTCCTGCCCACCTAATGTGCCTTTCAAGTTGGTGTCTTACCCCTGCCTACCCTTTCTAAACTTTCCATTGCCATCTCAAATGAACCCCCCCCCCCCCCAAATCAGGGTTGCTAACCCAAATTCTTTTTTATGGACAAATTGGAAAACCATACTGAATGATACAGATTTAATTAATACAGATCTTCAAGCTCAATATCCTGATAAGAACTGATTACCAGCAATTACTGGGGTCTGTATAATGTTGATAATTACTAGTGTTGAGCAAATCGAAGTCTACAATCTGAGTTTCAGGATAAATTTCGATTCGCCGTGAATTTCCTTGTGCTTCATGGTAGTTAATCGATTAACTTGAAAAAGTAAAAAAAAATCACGGTTACAAGGCTACTTTCACACCTGCGTTCGGGTGTCCGCTCGTGAGCTCCGTTTGAAGGGGCTCACAAGCGGCCCCGAACGCATCCGTCCAGCCCTAATGCATTCTGAGTGGACGCGGATCCGCTCAGAATGCATCAGTCTGGCGGCGTTCAGCCTCCGCTCCGCTCAGCAAGCGGACACCTGAACGCTGCTTGCAGCGTTCGGGTGTCCGCCTGGCCGTGCGGAGGCAAGCGGATCCGTCCAGACTTACAATGTAAGTCAATGGGGACGGATCCGTTTGAAGATGACACAATATGGCTCAATCTTCAAACGGATCCGTCCCCCATTGACTTTCAATGTAAAGTCTGGACGGATCCGTTCAGGCTACTTTCACAATTTTTTCTAAGTTATAATGCAGACGGATCCGTTCTGAACGGATACAAACGTCTTCATTATAGGAGCGGATCCGTCTGAGCAGACATCAGACGGACCCGCTCTGAACGGCAGTGTGAAAGTAGCCTAAGTAGGTATGTTTTTATTTATTTTACACTGTGTTATGTGCACCAGACGCCGCGATCATTTATGTACGGGGCATCTGAGGGGTACAATGATGGGGGGCACAATCGCAGCTACCTGTCATTGCACCCACTACTTAATAAGAAATGCACTTTCGTGATGAAGCACATTTTTGGGGAACATTCATCAATGCAGCCGAACTGAATTTTCCAATACTTCACTCATCTCTAATAATTACCACCAAAACAATCTATTCATGTACCTCCAGCCTCAAAAAAATCATGGACGCTTCTATTTTTTTTCACGGACACAGGAAAAACGTCACCTTTTTTTACATACTGTCTAGAAATTTCCGGATGGTTGGCAACCCTGCCCCCCCATGCACTGTGCCTCTCTGTCATATCTATTATCTATTTATAACATGCCGTATTGGATAACTGGTGAACGGGAGAAAAGGCAGGACGTGCCGCGCAATCAATCTGTGATAAAGACTCAGAGATACACGATGCCTTCATTTAAAGCTCAGCCGTGAGAAAATAGATTTTTACTCACAGTACTTAACATCAAGGATGACTTCTGTGTTGGTGTAAGACTTCTCATTCTATACATTGATTAAAGGGGTTTGCAAATGATCTTTTATCTCTATTTTATAATGTTTTGCATTCATAGAATTGAGAGGAAATTTATATATATATTTTTGTATAATTCATTTGGTAATTCAGTCGTTAGAGCAGTATCAAATTTACTGTCTGTACATTATCTATCAGATGAGGGAATTGAGCTTTGACGTTGAGCTGTTAAAATAGCAAAATCAATACTACAGAAATTATATAAATGTTCTACAGGTGTAATATATCTAGGAATCCAACAAAGTCCTTTCACTAATGTGTAGGGGGTGGCAGGACCCACCCTGCAAAGTGGATGACTGTGTTTGGTGTGCTAAGTTAAATGGGTTGTCCCATGATTAATGTAAAAAAATATATAAACCAAACATCATATAGTACATAACAATATCTTTCTAACAAAGCTAGAACCAGCCCTGTACCTCACATGGATCCAGAGATCTACACATTCATTGCTTCAATTGCTCTGCTAGATTTCAAACTGGCTCTGCAGGGGTGTGTCCTTACTCAGAGGGAATGTCATGTGACTGTCTGCTGTAGCTGGTGGCCAGTGGCGTAACTAGAGTTCTATGGGCCCCAGGGCAAACTTTTAATTGGGCCCCCCCCCCCCCGAGTCCCCACCCACTATAAGTTTTGAATGCGTAGTAGTAGAATATTAAATAGAACAGGTAGGTGTTTAATTTTCTTTTTATTGTTACTATATAAAGTATTGAATATTTTTTTTTTTTTAAGCATTCTGGAACAAAGATTCCCCACATAAGGCATAAACCTTCTGGACCCATATCTTGGTAAGACTACTTTCACACTAGCGTTTTAGTTTTCCGGTATTGAGATCCGTCATAGGGGCTCAATACCGGAAAAAAACGCTTCAGTTTTATCCCCATTCATTGCCAATGGGGACAAAACTGAACAGAACGGAATGCTCCAAAATGCATTCCGTTCCGTTTAGTTGTGTTCCCATACCGGAGAGCAAACTGCAACATGTTGTCGTTTGCTTTCCGTCCAGCGATGCGGAGCAAGACGGATCCGTTTTCTCTTACACAATCTGTCACAATAGAAAACGGATCCGTCCCCCATCGACTTTCAATGGAGTTCATAACGGATCCGTCTTTGAAATGTTAAAGATAATACAACCGGATCCGTTTATAACGGATGCAGATGGTTATATTATCAGTAACGGAAGCGTTTTTGCTGAACCCTGCCGGATCCAGTAAAAACGCTAGTGTAAAAGTAGCCTAAGTCTCCTACAATTAAAAAGATGGTAATCACTAGTGTTTATCGCAAATATTCTAATTGTGAATTTTTATCACTAATATTGGCACTTTGAAAATTTGCGAATATCTAGAATATAGTGCTATATCTTCATAATCGCGAATATTCTAGATTTTTTTTCATCAGTACCCATGATCCCTCACTGCTTCTTGCTTGTGGGCCAATGAGAAGGCTGCAAAATATTTGACTTTAGAAGTAGCGTTGATCGCAAATTTTCGTATTGCAAATTTTCCGATTGCCGAATTTTGCAAACAAGAAAATAATGACTGGAGATCACAAATTCTCCAATATATGATGAAAGTTCACCCAAATATTCGCTAAATGTCTCCAATTCGAATATTGCCCCTGCCACTCATCACTGGTAATCATATATTAGCTGTCAATCTGGTGCATAGTTAGATACGAATTTTAAATATAAGTACGAGTTGTGCTTCTTAACCAGAACAGAAATCCAAATGAAACGTCAAAATTAACCGGCCAAGTCTAACGAGGAGGCATCAAGTAGAAAGGAACCAATTTGTTCTCACTGTAGGAAAGGAGATGGTAGCATTTAGTAATTATATTAAGTATTTTAGATGTTGGTAACATCTGCCTCCTTTTTTTATTTTTATTTATACATTTATTTTTTCCGATAAGAGTTACAAAAGAAAGACAAATAAACAGCGCTGAAAAGGCGTAGATAAGCCAAAAGCACAAAGGAGTAAACACAACTTATATACATATGCCATAGATGTTACTATAATTTCCATATTAACATAGATAATAACGTTAAATCCAACACTGTATTCACAAGTATAATACCTTTAAACCCCACTATTCCCCCTCTTACTCTTAGCTGCTGTCACTGGTGGCCCGGACCACGTACCTCCCCCCGTACCCATCCGTCTACTCCACCCCTGAGGCTAAGCTAGTCTATACACGTCACTTCTGCGTAGCAGCGCGATCGCACATACCTCACCTACTTCGCCTCTCAACCTCCTCATACAGCTTTATTTGGCACATGATCCGACGCCACTCCTCAAATACCGGGGAAATGGGGGAGCCCCATCTCTTAACTATCAGAACCTTTGCTATCAAACAGCCCTTCAACCAATCTAATCGATGATCAAAAGGATTGGGATTGTCAGGTGTATGATAGCCCAAAATTACCGAAATCATATCTGGTGCACAAGCTTGGGGAGAATCCGCCTGCATTGCTGCAAATACCTGATCCCAAAAGCACTTTATCGCACTGCATTCCCATAAAAGATGGATATATCCAACATTGGGTTGTTCGCACTTTCGACAGGGAAAGTCGCGTCCTCGGTTTTTGAAAAACGTAGCCTGCATTTGTGGTGTATAGTATAGCCTATGTAAAATCTTGAATTGGATCAATCTATAGCGGGCTGCCAATGATACCTTTTTTATGTTTTTGAAAATCTGTGGCCAGGGGAGGGGGGAGGTTTTTAATTCCTGTTCCCATTTTAATGTACTTTTAAGGGGTGTGAGACAGTGACAGGTCTCACTCAGGTTAGAGGCAAGGAAGGGGTGGATAGTGTGGTCCACACCCCTGTTCCACCACAGGTGAGAGAAGCTGGAGGTAATCAGCCTGGCATAAGGCACCTCCCAGAGTGTCAGAAAGGGGGTAGTGTGTTACCTGTGGACAGAGGCCTGGAGGCTCTGTCTGTGTGGTCTCAGCTGGGCAAGGCTGAGGGACCACAAGGCTGGGAGATAGCCTGCAGTTGGGGGACGCAGCGACGCCTGGGAGGGTCGCAAGGCTATAGTCAGACGGACTACTGAGCCCCAATCCCCCACAAGAAATACTGAACTGGAGACAGTGGGCGTACTGTGCGCTGTACAGCCAGGAGGCTGTGGGACATTGGCTGACAAAATCCGCATGTGTTCACAGGGTGTGAACTGGGACCTAGGTGAGTCAGGAAACTTTATGTTTAGTTAGAGCCTAGCCGGGCGAGTGTTTATTATTTTATGTGGATGTCACATGTGTTAGGTGAAGCTGCGACTTCATGGTAACCTGTATTGGTTGGAGTGTGCACAATAAATACACTGTTTGGACCTGAAACCTGGTGTCCTAAAGGCGTATCTGTGAGAATGACCCCTGGTGAAGAGCTAAACCCCTACAATTGGTGGAGGATGCGGGCAGGTGTCCCTGCTGATAAGTAAAAGTGCTGGAAGCCTGCTAGTTTGCAGAGCAGAGACTGCTGGTGTTAAACTGGACATTTTTTTTTCTGTGGTGCAAACAGTGCAGGATTTAAAGGGCCAGAAGCCCAGTACAAGAGACTGATCAGTGGAAATGGCTGCAAAATGGTATAGCCCGTGGGAGAAATCCTGCGAGTGTCCGATAAAATCAAGTGTGCACTGCGCAACGCCATCTGTGGCAAGGTCCACCTAACCACAGATACGTGGACCAGTAAGCACGGCCAGGGACGCTATATCTCCCTAACTGCACACTGGGTAAATGTAGTGGCGGCTGGGCTTCAGGCGGAGAGCTATTTGGCGCACGTCCTTCCGCCGCCAAGGATCGCAGGGCAACATTCTTTGCCTCCTGTCTCCTCCTCCTCCTACTCAGCTTCCTCCTCCTCTTCTTCCACCTGCTCATCCAGTCAGCCACACACCTTCACCACCAACTTCAGCACAGCACGGGGTAAACGTCAGCAGGCCATTCTGAAACTCATATGTTTGGGGGACAGGCCCCACACCGCACAGGAGTTGTGGCGGGGTATAGAACAACAGACCGACGAGTGGTTGCTGCCGGTGAGCCTCAAGCCCGGCCTGGTGGTGTGCGATAATGGGCGAAATCTCGTTGCAGCTCTGGGACTAGCCGGTTTGACGCACATCCCTTGCCTGGCGCATGTGCTGAATTTGGTGGTGCAGAAGTTCATTCGCAACTACCCCGACATGTCAGAGCTGCTGCATAAAGTGCGGGCTGTCTGTTCGCGCTGACGGCGTTCACACCCTGCCGCTGCTCGCCTGTCTGCGCTACAGCGTAACTTCGGCCTTCCCGCTCACCGCCTCATATGCGACGTGCCCACCAGGTGGAACTCCACCTTGCATATGCTGGACAGACTGTGCGAGCAGCAGCAGGCCATAGTGGAGTTTCAGCTGCAGCACGCACGGGTCAGTCGCACTGCGGATCAGACCCACTTCACCACCAATGACTGGGCCTCCATGCGAGACCTGTGTGCCCTGTTGCGCTGTTTCGAGTACTCCACCAACATGGCCAGTGGCGATGATGCCGTTATCAGCGTTACAATACCACTTCTATGTCTCCTTGAGAAAACACTTAGGGCGATGATGGAAGAGGAGGTGGCCCAGGAGGAAGAGGAGGAAGAGGGGTCATTTTTAGCACTTTCAGGCCAGTCTCTTCAAAGTGACTCAGAGGGAGGTTTTTTGCAACACCAGAGGCCAGGTACAAATGTGGCCAGACAGGGCCCACTACTGGAGGACGAGGAGGACGAGGATGAGGAGGAGGTGGAGGAGGATGAGGATGAAGCATGTTCACAGCGGGGTGGCACCCAAAGCAGCTCGGGCCCATCACTGGTGCGTGGCTGGGGGGAAACACAGGACGATGACGATACGCCTCCCACAGAGGACAGCTTGTCCTTACCTCTGGGCAGCCTGGCACACATGAGCGACTACATGCTTCAGTGCCTGCGCAACGACAGCAGAGTTGCCCACATTTTAACGTGTGCAGACTACTGGGTTGCCACCCTGCTGGATCCCCGGTACAAAGACAATGTGCCCACCTTACTTCCTACACTGGAGCGTGATAGGAAGATGCGCGAGTACAAGCGCACGTTGGTAGACACGCTACTGAGAGCATTCCCAAATGTCACAGGGGAACCAGTGGAAGCCCAAGGCGAAGGCAGAGGAGGAGCAAGAGGTCGCCAACGCAGCTGTGTCACGGCCAGCTCCTCTGAGGGCAGGGTTAGCATGGCAGAGATGTGGAAAAGTTTTGTCACCACGCCACAGCTAACTGCACCACCACCTGATACGGAACGTGTTAGCAGGGGGCAACATTTCAATAACATGGTGGAACAGTACCTGTGCACACCCCTCCACGTACTGACTGATGGTTCGGCCCCATTCAACTTCTGGGTCTCCAAATTGTCCACGTGGCCAGAGCTAGCCTTTTATGCCTTGGAGTTGCTGGCCTGCCCGGCGGCCAGCGTTTTGTCTGAACGTGTATTCAGCACGGCAGGGGGCGTCATTACAGACAAACGCAGCCGTCTGTCTACAGCCAATGTGGACAAGCTGACGTTCATAAAAATGAACCAGGCATGGATCCCACAGGACCTGTCCATCCCTTGTGCAAATTAGACATTAACTACCTACCCTTAACAATATATTATTGTACTCCAGGGCACTTCCTCATTCAATCCTATTTTTATTTTCATTTTACCATTATATTGCGGGGCAACCCAAAGTTGAATGAACCTCTCCTCTGTCTGGGTGCCGGGGCCTAAAAATATCTGACAGTGGCCTGTTTCAGTGGTGGGTGACATGAAGCCTGATTCTCTGCTATGACATTAAGACTGATTCTCTGCTGACATGAAGCCTGAATCTCTGTTATGGGACCTCTCTCCCCTGCCTGGGTGCCTGGGCCTAAATATGTGACAGTGGCCTGTTCCAGTGTTGGGTGACGTGAAGCCTGATTCTCTGCTATGACATGAAGACTGATTCTCTGCTGACATGAATCCTGAATCTCTGTTATGGGACCTCTCTCCTCTGCCTGGGTGCCTGGGCCTAAAAATGTAACAATGGACTGTTCCAGTGGTGGGTGACGTGAAGCCTGATTCTCTGCTATGACATGAAGACTGATTCTCTGCTGACATGAAGCCAGATTCTCTGTTACGGGACCTCTCTCCTCTGCCTGGGTGCCTAGGCCTAAATATCTGACAATGGACTGTTCCAGTGTTGGGTGACGTGAAGCCTGATTCTCTGCTATGACATGCAGACTGATTCTCTGCTGACATGAAGCCAGATTCTCTGTTACGGGACCTCTCTCCTCTGCCTGGGCCTAAATATCTGACAATGGACTGTTCCAGTGTTGGGTGACGTAAAGCCTGATTCTCTGCTATGACATGCAGACTGATTCTCTGCTGACATGAAGCCAGATTCTCTGTTACGGGACCTCTCTCCTCTGCCTGGGCCTAAATATCTGACAATGGACTGTTCCAGTGTTGGGTGACGTAAAGCCTGATTCTCTGCTATGACATGCAGACTGATTCTCTGCTGACATGAACCCAGATTCTCTGTTACGGGACCTCTCTCCTCTGCCTGGGTGCCTGGGCCTAAATATCTGACAATGGACTGTTCCAGTGTTGGGTGACGTAAAGCATGATTCTCTGCTAGGACATGCAGACTGATTCTCTGCTGATATGAAGCCAGATTCTCTGTTACGGGACCTCTCTCCTCTGCCTGGGTGCCTGGGCCTAAATATCTGACAATGGACTGTTCCAGTGTTGGGTGACGTATAGCATGATTCTCTGCTATGACATGCAGACTGATTCTCTGCTGACATGAAGTCTGAATCTCTGTTATGGGACCTCTCTCCTCTGTCTGGGTGCCGGGGCCTAAAAATATCTGACAGTGGCCTGTTCCAGTGGTGGGTGACGTGAAGCCTGATTCTCTGCTATGACATGAAGACTGATTCTTTGCTGACATGAAGCCAGATTCTCTGTTACGGGACCTCTCTCCTCTGCCTGGGTGCCTGGGCCTAAATATCTGACAATGGACTGTTCCAGTGTTGGGTGACGTAAAGCATGATTCTCTGCTAGGACATGCAGACTGATTATCTGCTGACATGAAGCCAGATTCTCTGTTACGGGACCCCTCTCCTCTGCCTGGGTGCCTGGGCCTAAATATCTGACAATGGACTGTTCCAGTGTTGGGTGACGTAAAGCATGATTCTCTGCTAGGACATGCAGACTGATTCTCTGCTGACATGAAGCCAGATTCTCTGTTACGGGACCTCTCTCCTCTGCCTGGGTGCCTGGGCCTAAATATCTGACAATGGACTGTTCCAGTGTTGGGTGACGTAAAGCCTGATTCTCTGCTATGACATGCAGACTGATTCTCTGCTGACATGAAGCCAGATTCTCTGTTACGGGACCTCTCTCCTCTGCCTGGGTGCCTGGGCCTAAATATCTGACAATGGACTGTTCCAGTGTTGGGTGACGTAAAGCCTGATTCTCTGCTATGACATGCAGACTGATTCTCTGCTGACATGAAGCCAGATTCTCTGTTACGGGACCTCTCTCCTCTGCCTGGGTGCCTGGGCCTAAATATCTGACAATGGACTGTTCCAGTGTTGGGTGATGTAAAGCATGATTCTCTGCTATGACATGCAGACTGATTCTCTGCTGACATGAAGCCAGATTCTCTGTTACGGGATCTCTCTCATCTGCCTGGGTGCCGGGCCTAAATATATGACAATGGACTGTTACAGTGGTGGGTGATGTGAAGCCAGATTCTCTGCTATGGCATGAAGAGACTGATTCTCTGCTGATGTGAAGCCAGATTCTCTGCTATGGGACCTCTCTCCAATTGATATTGGTTAATTTTTATTTATTTTATTTTTATTTTAATTCATTTCCCTATCCACATTTGTTTGCAGGGGATTTACCTACACGTTGCTGCCTTTTGCAGCCCTCTAGCTCTTTCCTGGGCTGTTTTACAGCCTTTTTAGTGCCGAAAAGTTCGGGTCCCCATTGACTTCAATGGGGTTCGGGACGAAGTTCGGGTCGGGTTCGGATCCCGAACCCGAACATTTCCGGGAAGTTCGGCCGAACTTCTCGAACCCAAACATCCAGGTGTTCGCTCAACTCTACTGACAACCCATTTATCGCCTGCACCACCCCCAGGTTATCGCAGTGAAACCTTACCTTTCTATCTCGGAACATTTCCCCCCACAACACCACCGCCACCACAATGGGAAACAGTTCCAATAAAGCCACGTTCTTCACCCAACCTCGTTCCACCCAACTGTCAGGCCACCGACCCGCACACCACTGCCCCCGGCAATAGACCCCGAAGCCCTTGCTGCCCGCTGCATCCGAAAACAACTCAAAATCAAAAGAATTCACCACATCACCCATAAATAACGAGCGACCGTTATAACGTTCCAAGAAGGAACTCCACACCCTCAAGTCCGCTCTCAACTCCTTCCCTAAATGCACATAGTGATGTGGTGAAACCACCTCCCCCCCCTTCCCCCGTCGCCATAGCCAACCTCCTACAGAACACGCTCCCCATAGGCATGATCCGGCATGCAAAATTGAGTTTCCCGAGCAGCGACTGATGCTCCCGCAACTGCAATTTTTTCAAACGAGACGCCCTCGCCACCTCCCCCTTTAAATCCTCTAACTTATCTAAGGGCAACCTACATTCCATCCTATCCGTGTCAATCAGTATCCCTAAAAAACTCAACTCCGTAACCGGCCCCACCGTCTTATCCGTAGCCAACAGGACCCCAAAAACCCCAAACAACGACTCCAAGGTATGCAACAACAAGGCACACACCCTAGAACCCGACGGACCAATACATAGGAAATCGTCCAGGTAATGAATAATGGACTCACACCTCGACGAATCTGCCACCGCCCATTCTAAAAATGAGCTAAACGCCTCAAAATACGCGCAGGACAGGGAACAGCCCATAGGCAGACACCTATCCACAAAAAACTCCCCTCCCCAAAAACACCCCAACAAATGCAAACAATCCGGGTGACCCGGCAGCAACCGAAACGCAGCCTCGATGTCAGTCTTAGATAACAGCGCCCCCCTCCCAAACTTCTTAACCCACTGCACTGCCGCATCAAATGAGGTATAAACCACCGAACATAAGGCGGAGTCCATACCGTCATTGACCGACGAGCCCTTTGGAAAAGACAGATGATGAATAAGCCGAAACTTATTCATCTCCTTCTTCGGAACCACCCCCAGCGGTGACACCCGTAAGTTCGGCAATGGTGGAGCCGAAAAGGGGCCCGCCGTTCTGCCTAGACTAACCTCCTTGCTCAGTTTCTCAGTCACCACCTCCGGATGCTCCAACGCCGACCTAAAATTTTTCCTAACCAACACCGCTTCACACTGAACAAACGGGATCCGAAAACCCACTGAAAAACCTTCCCGTAACAAAGCTGCCGCCTCCCTATTCGGATACCTGTCTAGAAACGGGCCCATCCTTCCCAGACGTACCGGCGTCTCCCCCTTTGCTATTGAAATCCTTCCCCCTCTATCTGTTACCTCTAAAGCACCGCGCTGCACCGTGTGAACCTCCGCACACCGAGCACTCGTGTTTAAATTTACACTTCGCTCCGAATTTACATGTTCCGTCATTAAATGCGAAACACAACCCCTTTGCTGAAGCTGACGCAACATTGGGCTGCCCACTACCTCCTGCCTCCCCCCTGAAAGGACTGGCCCTGTCTCACCGGCGCCGTAACCTTCAACCACAAAGCTATATCCTTGTGATCCCACTTAATTTCGGGCCGCACCGCCTTCCGCTGCCGGAACTGTTCATCGTACCGCAGCCACGCTATCCCCCCATACACCCTGTACCCCTCCCCAACTGCATCCAAATAACAAAACAACGCCGAACAGCACTCCGGCGCCTTCTCCCCAATTACGCTTGCTAATATTGCGAACGCCTGCAGCCAGTTTGCAAACGTCCGCGGTATCAGGCGGTACCTACGCTTCTCCTCCTCCTTCTTACCCTCATCCTGTCTCCCCCTATCTAGGTTAAATTTGTCTAAAGAAAGCAAAGAAAAAATCTCTATATACTCTCCCCTCCAAATCTTTTCCCTTACCTCTTGTTTCAAATGTGCCCCCAATGGGCCCTCAAAACAGACATAAACCTCCCCCCTTGCCCTATCGTCCAGCCGAACCGTCACCTCCTCCACCGCGCCCCCCGCCTGTGTCTGCACCGATGCCATCGCAGCCCCCACACTTGCACCGGCCCCCCCAACCACACTCGCTCCCCCAGAGGGCCCGGATACCCCCCACGCTGGTAACGGAGATGCCCCCTCCATACCCCATCCCGCAAGCAAACCTGCCAGCCCCCCCAACAATTGCCCTAAACCCCTGCTAACATCTACTGGGGACCCCCCAACAACCCCAGCCCCCCCAACAAACTGCGCTAGCGTTCCCCAAGAGGCCTCACCTGGCTACCTGGGTGCTGATCCCTCCTCCGCGTTGCCACCTCTTCATCCAGTCCCCTAGCCAGGCCCAGGCTAGAGACGTTAGGACCTCCATCTTCCCGGGCTGCAAGCGAGTGGGCGGGGCATCCTCTTCCTTGCGCTGCGATCACTCAAGCCAGGGGCCTGCTGCCGGACACTGATACGACTGCAGCAGCCCCGTTCCTCCCGACATCTTGCCCACGCTGAGGGGTCTCAGCCTCCGATCCTGGGCTGGAGACCCCTGCCCCTGGTCCCTCTCCCACGCCGTCCGTCAAAGCAGAACGAGGTGACCGGGCCTGGCCACCTTGCAGGATCCGCCTAGTAGCCGGATTCCTCCCACGCCGGGGAGTACTGTAGGAAGCGTTCCCCGCCGACCCCCGTCCCTTGAGGGGCTCCGTTTGCGGCGCTGAGCCTTGGAAGGGGGCTGGGCAGACTGAGAAGCCTGCGGGCTATAGCGCGCCGGCGGCCTGGCCATCCGCGGCTGGTTTAACACTGGCTGAGGCCCAGCCGACACTGATGCCCTCCCCTAAGGCTGCGCCCCCAGTCCGGCCATGACTTTCTCATTGCTAAGAAGGGCAAGGCCAGAAAGCTGTTGTTGTGACATGCTGTTTCTCAAATAATTTTTATTCAGAGATTCGCATTTTTCGTCCTATAAGATGCACCGTCCCATAAGATGCGGATGTCACTCCATAATAAATCATGCCAAGTAGATACGGGGATAATTAAGGGACCGTATATGCACCGTACATGGACAAGACTATGTCTCTCACATAATCGTGCAGTATTGGGCCCTATTCAAATCCACCGTAATGCCCATCCACGTCACATGATATATCATAAAAAAAGGGGAGCAATGTACTTCCTATCATCTAAATAGACCCCAATAAGGAGCACAGTACCACAGCCAGACTCCAGAGCGGCAAAAATACCAAGTGTAAGGGGTGAATGTGAGAGGTGAATAATAATTAAACAAATACTCGCCATAAAAAGACATGTAAAATCAGCATCATATTGAATTGGACAAATAACTCATGAAATATCCTACCTATCTATACTATTCACATTTAATTCGATATTAAGCTCATGGGCAGCGGTGTATCAGTATAAATTGCAGCATTCGCCCCATAAGACGCAGTGCTATTTCCCCCCCCACTTTTATAGGGAGAAAAATACGGTAATTTGGAAAATGATCTTTCTGCAGATGCCACCGTCACTGGTACCACTGGTAATGTGAGGAAAAGTATTAAAGCTGTACATACGTCTGGTAGGGTAGCTAATAGAGATGGCCCGAACTATCCGACGGCGAACAGTTCCCGGCGAACATAGCTTGTTCGCGTTCGCCTCTGCCGGGCGAACACATGCGATGTTCGGTCCGCCCCCTATACATCATCATTGAGCAAACTTTGACCCTGTACCTCACAGTCAGCAGACACATTCCAGCCAATCAGCAGCATACCCTCCCTCCCAGACCCTCCCACCTCCTGCACAGCATCCATTTTAGATTCATTCTGAAGCTGCAGTCTTAGTGAGAGGAGGGAGACTGTAACTGCTGCTGATTTAATTGGGAAATCGATAGCTAGGCTAGTGAATTCAGTGTCCACTCCAGTCCTGAAAGACTCATCTGATCTCTGCTGTAAGGACAGCGTCCTGACAGCACCCCAAAAAGCCCTTTTTAGGGCTGCAACATTAGTCTGCTTTTTTTTTTTTCTTTATATACATATTGCAGTTGCCTGGCCTGCCTGTGTGTGAGGAGCTGCAGGCCCACAGACTGTAGTGTGCCCACTGCCAGTGCTCACCCCTGTCATTCCGTGTGGCACAGGACTTTGCTTAAAAAAAGGCACTTAATTTTTACACTTTAATCTAAGGTTAGTTGCCTGCCAGTGTGTGTCAGGCTGACTTCCACTGACTGTAGTGTGCCCACTGCCAGTGCCCACCACTCATACCGGCTGGCACAGGACTTTGCATAAAAAAGGCATTTAATTTTTACACTTTAGTGTAATTTCAGCTGCTTGCCTGCTGCTAGTGTGTGTCAGGCCGACTTCAACTGACTGTAGTGTGCCCACTGCCAGTGCCCACCCCTGTCATCCCGTGTGGCACAGGACTTTGCTTAAAAAAAAGGCACTTCATTTTTACACTTTAATCTAAGGTTAGTTGCCTGCCAGTGTGTGTCAGGCCGACTTCAACTGACTGTAGTGTGCCCACTGCCAGTGCCCACCCCTGTCATCCCGAGTGGCACAGGACTTTGCTTAAAAAATAGGCACTTAATTTTTACACTTTAATCTAAGGTTAGTTGCCTGCCAGTGTGTGTCAGGCTGACTTCCACTGACTGTAGTGTGCCCACTGCCAGTGCCCACCACTCATACCGGCTGGCACAGGACTTTGCATAAAAAAGGCATTTAATTTTTACACTTTAATGTAATTTCAGCTGCTTGCCTGCTGCTAGTGTGTGTCAGGCCGACTTCAACTGACTGTAGTGTGCCCACTGCCAGTGCCCACCCCTGTCATACCGAGTGGCACAGGACTTTGCTTAAAAAATAGGCACTTAATTTTTACACTTTAATCTAAGGTTAGTTGCCTGCCAGTGTGTGTCAGGCTGACTTCCACTGACTGTAGTGTGCCCACTGCCAGTGCCCACCACTCATACCGGCTGGCACAGGACTTTGCATAAAAAAGGCATTTAATTTTTACACTTTAGTGTAATTTCAGCTGCTTGCCTGCTGCTAGTGTGTGTCAGGCCGACTTCAACTGACTGTAGTGTGCCCACTGCCAGTGCCCACCCCTGTCATACCGAGTGGCACAGGACTTTGCTTAAAAAATAGGCACTTAATTTTTACACTTTAATCTAAGGTTAGTTGCCTGCCAGTGTGTGTCAGGCTGACTTCCACTGACTGTAGTGTGCCCACTGCCAGTGCCCACCACTCATACCGGCTGGCACAGGACTTTGCTTAAAAAAGGCATTTAATTTTTACACTTTAATGTAATTTCAGCTGCTTGCCTGCTGCTAGTGTGTGTCAGGCCGACTTCAACTGACTGTAGTGTGCCCACTGCCAGTGCCCACCCCTGTCATACCGAGTGGCACAGGACTTTGCTTAAAAAATAGGCACTTAATTTTTACACTTTAATCTAAGGTTAGTTGCCTGCCAGTGTGTGTCAGGCTGACTTCCACTGACTGTAGTGTGCCCACTGCCAGTGCCCACCACTCATACCGGCTGGCACAGGACTTTGCATAAAAAAGGCATTTAATTTTTACACTTTAGTGTAATTTCAGCTGCTTGCCTGCTGCTAGTGTGTGTCAGGCCGACTTCAACTGACTGTAGTGTGCCCACTGCCAGTGCCAACCACTGATACCGGGTGGCACAGTAGCTTGCCGATAAATAAGGCATTTAATTTTTAGACAGTAGTCTAAATTCAGTTGCTTGCCTGCTGCCAGTGTGTGTCAGGCCCGCTTCCACTGACTGTAGTGTGCCCACTGCCAGTGCCAACCACTGATACCGGGTGGCACAGTAGCTTGCCGATAAATAAGGCATTTAATTTTTAGACAGTAGTCTAAATTCAGTTGCTTGCCTGCTGCCAGTGTGTGTCAGGCCCTCTTCCACTGACTGTAGTGTGCCCACTGCCAGTGCCAACCACTCATACCGGGTGGCACAGTAGCTTGCCGATAAATAAGGCATTTAATTTTTACACTTTAGTGTAATTTCAGTTGCTTGCCTGCTGCCAGTGTGTGTCAGGCCCGCTTCCACTGACTGTAGTGTGCCCACTGCCAGTGCCAACCACTGATACCGGGTGGCACAGTAGCTTGCCGATAAATAAGGCATTTAATTTTTAGACAGTAGTCTAAATTCAGTTGCTTGCCTGCTGCCAGTCAGTGTGTCAGGCCCTCTTCCACTGACTGTAGTGTGCCCACTGCCAGTGCCAACCACTCATACCGGGTGGCACAGTAGCTTGCCGATAAATAAGGCATTTAATTTTTACACTTTAGTGTAATTTCAGTTGCTTGCCTGCTGCCAGTGTGTGTCAGGCCCGCTTCTACTGACTGTAGTGTGCCCACTGCCAGTGCCAACCACTGATACCGGGTGGCACAGTAGCTTGCCGATAAATAAGGCATTTAATTTTTACACTTTAGTGTAATTTCAGTTGCTTGCCTGCTGCCAGTGTGTGTCAGGCCCGCTTCCACTGACTGTAGTGTGCCCACTGCCAGTGCCAACCACTGATACCGGGTGGCACAGTAGCTTGCCGATAAATAAGGCATTTAATTTTTAGACAGTAGTCTAAATTCAGTTGCTTGCCTGCTGCCAGTCAGTGTGTCAGGCCCTCTTCCACTGACTGTAGTGTGCCCACTGCCAGTGCCAACCACTCATACCGGGTGGCACAGTAGCTTGCCGATAAATAAGGCATTTAATTTTTACACTTTAGTGTAATTTCAGTTGCTTGCCTGCTGCCAGTGTGTGTCAGGCCCGCTTCTACTGACTGTAGTGTGCCCACTGCCAGTGCCAACCACTGATACCGGGTGGCACAGTAGCTTGCCGATAAATAAGGCATTTAATTTTTAGACAGTAGTCTAAATTCAGTTGCTTGCCTGCTGCCAGTGTGTGTCAGGCCCGCTTCCACTGACTGTAGTGTGCCCACTGCCAGTGCCAACCACTGATACCGGGTGGCACAGTAGCTTGTCGATAAATAAGGCATTTAATTTTTACACTTTAGTGTAATTTCAGTTGCTTGCCTGCTGCCAGTGTGTGTCAGGCCCGCTTCCACTGACTGTAGTGTGCCCACTGCCAGTGCCAACCACTGATACCGGGTGGCACAGTAGCTTGCCGATAAATAAGGCATTTAATTTTTAGACAGTAGTCTAAATTCAGTTGCTTGCCTGCTGCCAGTGTGTGTCAGGCCCTCTTCCACTGACAGTAGTGTGCCCACTGCCAGTGCCAACCATTCATACCGGGTGGCACAGTAGCTTGCCGATAAATAAGGCATTTAATTTTTACACTTTAGTGTAATTTCAGTTGCTTGCCTGCTGCCAGTGTGTGTCAGGCCCTCTTCCACTGACTGTAGTGTGCCCACTGCCAGTGCCAACCACTGATACCGGGTGGCACAGTAGCTTGCCGATAAATAAGGCATTTAATTTTTAGACAGTAGTCTAAATTCAGTTGCTTGCCTGCTGCCAGTGTGTGTCAGGCCCACTTCCACAGACTGTAGTGTGCCCACTGCCAGTGCCAACCACTCATACCGGGTGGCACAGTACCTAGCACGCGTAGTACCACTTATCTAAAAAAAAAATGACAGGCAGAGGCAGGCCACCCCGCAGGGGCCGTCGTGGTCGTGGTGCTGTGATTTCCACTGTCCCTGGAATAATGCCCAGTTTTCAGAGGCCACGTACCCTGAACCCGAAAAATTCAGAGGACGTAGTTGACTGGCTTAGACAGGACACCCAATCTTCAACAGCTTCCGCTAAGAACCTTGACGCACCATCCTCCTCCAACTCAGCTTCGGTCACCTGCTCTCAAGTTACCACGCACCCGCCCGTCGCCACTACCACCACAGCCACCACAACCGCTTCACTTGATCCGTCAGAGGAGTTATTTACACATCAGTTGGATGCAATTAGTGATGCGCAACCATTATTGCCAGATGATGTAGATTACGGGGATATGTCTCAGTCAGGCAGGATTACACACATGGACGTACAGTGTGATGATGATGATGTTGTACCCGCTGCTGCTTCCTTTGCTGAGGTGTCAGATACAAGTGAAGCGGTTGATGATGACGATGTGTCCACGGATGCCACGTGGGTGCCTGCTCGAAGAGAAGAAGAGGGGGAAAGTTCTGAAGGGGAGACAGAGAGAATGAGGAGACGAGTTGGAAGCAGGGGGAGGTCGTCGCAAGGAGTTAGTGGCACAGTCAGACAGCATGTATCGGCACCTGGGGTCAGCCAGACAGCACGCCAGTCAACGCATGCTGTTGCCACCACTAGAATGCCGTCATTGCAAAGCTCAGCAGTGTGGCATTTTTTTTGTGTGTCTGCCTCTGATAAAAGCAATGCCATTTGCAACCTGTGCCAAAAGAAACTGAGTCGTGGGAAGTCCAACACCCACCTTGGTACAACTGCTTTGCGAAGGCACATGATCTCACATCACAAACGCCTATGGGATCAACACATGAGTACAAGCAGCACACAAACTCAAAGCCACCATGCTCCTCCTGGTCCTGCATCTTCAGCCACGTCAACCACTGCTGTCCTCCCTGCCCCCTCTCAACCACCCGCCACTCCATCTCTCACCTTCAGCAGTTCCTGCTCATCTGCCCACAGTCAGGTGTCTGTCAAGGACATGTTTGAGCATAAGAAGCCAATGTCACAAAGTCACCCCCTTGCCCGGCGACTGACAGCTGGCTTGACGGAACTCTTAGCCCGCCAGCTTTTACCATACCAGCTGGTAGAGTCTGAGGCCTTCAAAAAATTTGTCGCTATTGGGACACCACAGTGGAAGGTACCCGGACAAAATTTTTTTTCAAAAAAGGCAATCCCAAACCTCTACCATGTCATTGAAAAGGAAGTCATGGCATCTCTGGCATACAGTGTTGGGGCAAGGGTCCATCTGACCACTGATACCTGGTCTGCAAAGCACGGTCAGGGCAGGTATATCACGTATACTGCGCATTGGGTCAACCTGCTGACGGCTGACAAGCATGGAATGCGTGGCTCTGCAGCGGAGTTGGTGACACCACCACGACTTGCAGGCAGACCTACTGCCACCTCCTCTACTCCTACTCCATCCTCTTTAATTTCCTCCTCGGCTGAGTCCTCTTCTGCTGCGGCGTCTGGCTGCACATCAACTGATTCCCCCCAGCTCCCCAGGGGCTATTCCACATCCCGGATACGACAGTGTAACGCTATCTTGGGGTTGACTTGCCTGAAAGCAGAGAGCCACACAGGACCAGCACTCCTGTCCGCCCTGAACGCACAGGTGGATCAGTGGCTGACCCCGCACCAACTGGAGATCGGCAAAGTGGTGTGTGACAATGGAAGCAATCTGTTGGCGGCATTAAATTTGGGCAAGTTGTCACATGTGCCGTGCATGGCACATGTGTTGAATCTCATCGTACAACGTTTTGTGTCTAAGTACCCAGGCTTACAGGACGTCCTCAAGCAGGCCAGGAAGGTGTGTGGCCATTTCAGGCGTTCCTACACGGCCATGGCGCACTTTTCCGATATTCAGCGGCGAAACAACATGCCAGTGAGGCGCTTGATATGCGACAGCCCGACACGTTGGAATTCAACACTCCTAATGTTCGACCGCCTGCTCCAACAAGAAAAAGCCGTCAACGAGTATTTGTATGACCGGGGTGCTAGGACAGCCTCTGCGGAGCTGGGAATCTTTTTGCCACGTTACTGGACACTCATGCGCAATGCCTGTAGGCTTATGCGTCCTTTTGAGGAGGTGACAAACCTAGTCAGTCGCACCGAAGCCACCATCAGCGACCTCATCCCATTTGTTTTCTTCCTGGAGCGTGCCCTGCGAAGAGTTCTGGATCAGGCTGTAGATGAGCGTGAAGAGGAAGAGGAAGAGTTGTGGTCACCATCACCACCAGAAACAGCCTTGTCATCATCGCTTGCCGGACCTGCAGCAACGCTGGAAGAGGAGTATGAGGAAGAGGAGTCAGAGGAGGAATGTGGCGGCTTTGAGGAGGAGGAAGACCAACCACAGCAGGCACCCCAGGGTGCTCGTTGTTGTCACCTATCTGGGACCCATGGTGTTGTACGTGGCTGGGGGGAAGAACAGACCGTCAATGACATCAGTGAGGACGAGGAACGGGAAATGAGAAGCTCTGCATCCAACCTTGTTCAAATGGGGTCTTTCATGCTGTCATGTCTGTTGAGGGACCCACGTATAAAAAGGATAAAGGAGAACGATCTGTACTGGGTGACCACGCTACTAGACCCCCGGTATAAGCAGAAAGTGGCAGAAATGTTACAAAATTACCGAAAGTCGGAAAGGATGCAGCAGTTCAAAACCAAACTAAAAAATATGCTTTACACAGCTTATAAGGGAGATGTCACAGCACAACGGGAATCTAACAGGGGAAGAGGTGAGTGTAATCCTCCTCCTACCACGGCGGCAAGGACTGGACGATTTACAGATGTGTTGTTGATGGAGGACATGCGGAGCTTTTTCAGTCCTACTCATCGCCACAGCCCTTCGGGATCCAGCCTTAGAGAACGACTCGACCGACAGGTAGCAGACTACCTCGCCTTAACAGCAGATATCGACACTCTGAGGAGCAATGAACCCCTTCACTACTGGGTGTGCAGGCTTGACCTGTGGCCTGAGCTATCCCAGTTTGCGATAGAACTTCTGGCCTGCCCTGCTTCAAGTGTCCTGTCAGAAAGGAGCTTCAGTGCAGCAGGAGGCATTGTCACTGACAAGAGAAGTCGCCTCGGTCAAAAAAGTGTTGATTACCTCACCTTCATAAAGATGAATGAGGCATGGATCCCGAAGGGACTGACAGTGGGGGATACGTTTGACTAACAAAAGGCCTGATTACATGCCTTGGCCTCAAAATGGTCCCCACGCTGCTGTATTTAATGTCTGCATACCGGATGACTTTCGTGAATTCTCCACCACCAACTAGGGTTCAAGCCGTAATGTTTTAGTCACTTTTCTGCCTGGAAAACATAAATTTTTCCGGCCGCTGCTACAATAGCGTCTGCAACAGTGCCATTATTTTTCAGGCATGTGTACATGCCTAATTTTTCTGTCCTATGGTGCAGCACTGTGGCTGCAAAAACAAACCAAAAAAAAAAGGCACATACAAGTGTCAATTCCCCTTCGTGATCGTTACCTTGTTGTGGTGAAGGGGCTTGCGTATCACAATGAAGCAATCATCATCACCTCTATAAAAGTGTGTTGGCAATGTTGCCACACCCCAGATGATAAGGCCGTTGCTTCATTATGGTCAGACCAAAAGCGATCGGGTGGCCACGCTACTAGACCCCCGGTATAAGCAGAAAGTGGCAGAAATGTTACCAAATTACCAAAAGTCGGAAAGGATGCAGCAGTTCAAAACCAAACTAAAAAATTTGCTTTACACAGCTTATAAGGGGGATGTCAATGGGGGATTCGACAATGGTTAATCAATTCGACCGGATAGGGTCCGTAACAGGGATTAAACTGATAGCAATAGTACTAGTTAAGACACCACTCATATAGGGTGTCACAGCACATTGCTCTGTGCACGCGCAGTGCCCCAATTTGGGAGTAAGAGGACCGACCAAGCTGCTTTTTCCATCTCCCGGTTCCTGAAATCAATTCAGTTTAGTGTATGAGAGTTTGGTCTGTCACTGTGAAGGCAGTCGAAGGTACCCGGCCTAAATTTTTTTTCATAAAAGGCAATTCCTGATATGGGACGTAACAGGGATTAAACTGATGAGAATAATACTACAGAAAATACCACTCATATCGGTGGAGGGAGCCAGCGTTTTTTTAACCATCTCCCCGTTCAAAAAATCTATTTAATAAATGGCCCCCAGATTGGGGATGTTAGAGGGATTAAACTGATGAGAATAGTACTACAGAAAATACCACTCATATCGGGTGTGACAGTAAATTGCACGGCGCAGATGCAGTCACCGTGGTTTAAAACAGAGTGGAGGGAGCCAGCGTTTTTTTAACCATCTCCCCGTTCGAAAAATCTATTCAATAAATGGCACCCAGATTGGGGACGTTAGAGGGATTAAACTGATGAGAATAGTACTACAGAAAATACCACTCATATCGGGTGTGACAGTAAATTGCACGGCGCAGACGCAGTCACCGTGGTTTAAAACAGAGTGGAGGGAGCCAGTTTTTTTTTAACCATCTCCCCGTTCGAAAAATCTATTCAATAAATGGCACCCAGATTGGGGACGTTAGAGGGATTAAACTGATGAGAATAGTACTACAGAAAATACCACTCATATCGGGTGTGACAGTAAATTGCACGGCGCAGACGCAGTCACCGTGGATTAAAACAGAGTGGAGGGAGCCAGCGTTTTTTTAACCATCTCCCCGTCCGAAAAATCTGTTTAATAAATGGCCCCCAGATTGGGGAGTCGGGGACGTTAGAGGGATTAAACTGATGAGAATAGTACTACAGAAAATACCACTCATATCGGGTGTGACAGTAAATTGCACGGCGCAGACGCAGTCACCGTGGATAAAAACAAAGGGGAGGGAGCCAGCGTTTTTTTAACCATCTCCCCGTTCGAAAAATCAATTCAATTGACCTTTCGGGGACCCTTGGTGTTGTACGTGGCTGGGTGGAGGAAGAAACCTTCAATGACATCACCGGGACGTGGCTAGCTTGGTATCCAACCTTGTGCAAATGGGGAGTTTGCGGTTGTGCAAATGAACTGTTTGCGGTGCATTAAAAGGGGAGTTTGGTCTGTCAATGTCTGTGATGCGGGCGTAACCCTTACACTACCTGATCGATACAACATCATACCTGATCGTATACACACACTGGATGTTTTAAAGCACGTTATTCCAAACAATTTAGGAATGTTAGTTGATTTATGCCCTTTATGGATTAAAACCCGACTCTGCGTCCACTACGTAATTTTCCATGGGAGTTTTGCCATAGATCCCCCTCCGGCATGCCACAGTCCAGGTGTTAGACCCCTTGAAACAACTTTCTCATCACTATTGTGGCCAGAAAGAGTCCCTGTGGGTTTTAAAATTCGCCTGTCTATTGAAGTCTATGGCGGTTCGCCCGGTTCGCCAGTTCGCGAACATTTGCGGAAGTTCGCGTTCGCTGTTCGCGAACTGAAAATTTTATGTTCGCGACATCACTAGTAGCTAACAAAGCAGCATTGTCAATTATAAGAAGGTGTGCCAAATCTTTAACTGTGTGGAGCTCAGAGATCTCATTTTGTAGTGTATTACGAAAACTAACCAATTGCCCTGGAAAATCTGAAGATACAGTTAGGTCCATAAATATTGGGACATCAACACAATTCGAACATTTTTGGCTCTATACACCACCACAATGGATTTGAAATGAAACAAACAAGATGTGCGTTAACTGCAGACTGTCAGCTTTAATTTGAGGGTATTTACATCCAAATCAGGTGAACGGTGTAGGAATTACAACAGTTTGCCTATGTGCCTCCCACTTCTTGTTAAGGGACCAAAAGTAATAGGACAATTGGCTTCTCAGCTGTTCCATGGCCAGGTGTGTGTTATTCCCTCATTATCCCAATTACAATGAGCAGATAAAAGGTCCAGAGTTCATTTCAAGCATGCTATTTGCATTTGGAATCTGTTGCTGTCAACTCTCAAGATGAGATCCAAAGAGCTTTCACTATCAGTGAAGCAAGCCATCATTAGGCTGAAAAAACAAAACAAACCCATCAGAGAGATAGCAAAAACATTAGGCGGGGCCAAAACAACTGTTTGGAACATTCTTAAAAAGAAGGAATGCACCGGTGAGCTCAGCAACACCAAAAGACCCGGAAGACCACAGAAAACAACTGTGGTGGATGACTGAAGAATTCCTTTTCTAGTGAATAAAAACACCCTTCACAACAGTTGGCCAGATCAAGAACACTCTCCAGGAGGTAGGTGTATGTGTGTCAAAGTCAACAATCAAGAGAAGACTTCACCAAAGTGAATACAGAGGGTTCTCCACAAGATGTAAACCATTGGTGAGCCTCAAAAACAGGAAGGCCAGATTAGAGTTTGCCAAACGACATCTAAAAAAAGCCTTCACAGTTCTGGAACAACATCCTATGGACAGATGAGACCAATATCAACTTGTACCGGAGTGATGGGAAGAGAAGAGTATGGAGAAGTGGAGAAGGAAAGGAACTGCTCATGATCCTAAGCATACCACCTCATCAGTGAAGCATGGTGGTGGTAGTGTCATGACGTGGTCATGTATGGCTGCCAATGTAAATGGTTATTTATGATGTGACTGCTGACAAAAGCAGCAGGATGAATTCTGAAGTGTTTCGGGCAATATTATCTGCTCATATTCGGCCAAATGCTTCAAAACACATTGGACGGCGCTTCACAGTGCAGCTGGACAATGACCCAAAGCATACTGCAAAAGCAACCAAAGAGTTTTTTAAGGGAAAGAAGTGGAATATTATGCAATGGCCAAGTCAATCACCTGACCTGAATCCGATTGAGCATGCATTTCACTTGCTGAAGACAAAACTGAAGGGAAAATGCCCCAAGAACAAGCAGGAACTGAAGACAGTTGCAGTAGAGGCCTGGCAGAGCATCACCAGGGATGAAACCCAGCGTCTGGTGATGTCTATGCGTTCCAGACTTCAGGCTGTAATTGACTGCAAAGGATTTGCAACCAAGTATTAAAAAGGTGAAAGTTTGATTTATGATTATTATTCTGTCCCATTACTTTTGGTCCCTTAACAAGTGGGAGGCAGATATGCAAACTGTTGTAATTCCTACACCGTTCACCTGATTTGGATGTAAATACCCTCAAATTAAAGCTGACAGTCTGCAGTTAAAGCAAATCTTGTTCATTTCATTTAAAATCTATTGTGGTGGTGTATAGAGCCAAACATTTTAGAATTGTATCGATGTCCCAATATTTATGGACCTGACTGTATGTCATCTTGATAATACTGCTGAAATTGCAGTGCGGCTTGAAACAAGTTATGGTCTGATTCAGTCGCCAGCACACGTGGCTGAGTGATCCAAAATCTTTCAACGACAGTGTTCATGCTACCAAATCTGCTTGATAACTGGGCTGTCATTACATCTAAAATAGCATAAAACATTGCAGTTTTAAATCGCTTCTCTGGGTCTTGCAGTCTTTCGTCCAAACATAGCTCACCACATAGCTTTACTTTGGACACTCTTTTATTCACAAACATTGCAGGAATCCCCCACTTCTCTGCGAGTGTGATGGCAGTTGTTTTAGCATTTTCAAATTGGCTTCTGTAGCTGCTAAGAGCTTCAATGGCATTATGAATTAAATGGGCAGCATTGCACAGATCCATATGTTCTGACTGCAGAACCTTTGATATTGCATTTATCTTGTCCTGAATTTTGCTCAATTTTATCCCTAAAGACTCTGGCCTCTTCCCTCTCTTTACTTTTGGTAGAAGTCAATATTAATTTAGACAGTGCCTTAAGGACATCAACAAACCGAAAGCATAGGACAAGCAGTGAGTCATAGCGGGATGACCATCGTGTAGGGCACAATCTTTTTAGGGTCACAGAGGATTCAGTGGTTAGTGACTGAAGAACAGACCATCGGGTGATACTTTCTCCCAAAAAAACATACAAACTCAAAAAATCTTGACACCTCAGGTATGTGGCTCACGGCATCTTGTAGAACTAAATTAAGGTTGTGGGCTGCACAGTGAACGTACAAGGTATATCTCTCTTTCTTTTGAATGTGAGTTTGAATACCCGAGTATACTCCACTCATGGTGGCAGTCAGGGGGCGTTGCTACGGTCTGAAAACATCCGGGGCGCAAGGCCACTGTACCACGCCCCTGTGAAGCCATGCCCCCATCCCGTGAAGCCACACTCCCATCGCCACCGGGGGGGGGGGGGGGGGGGAGGGGAAAGACCCTTCACAGTAGTTATTAACCCCTTACAGCAGTCCCCCCTTCACAGTAGTTATTAATCCCTTTCAGCAGTCCCCCTTCAGTGAATGGGGGACTGATGAAAGGGGTTAATAACTACGGTGAAGGGCCTAGCTGTCTGGGCAACCCCACAGATCATCCCCCCACCCCCCTTGTACTTGTTCCGCTGATCCGCTACTTGCAGACTGCGTGGGCATGAGTGCAGTCACTTCGGTGCGCAATCCCATCCTGCGGCGCGTGATCCCTCGAGACCCGTGACCTACAGCGGCGGGTCTCGCGGGATCACGCGCCGCAGGACGGGATTGCACACCGAAGTGACTGAACTCATGCCTGCGCAGCCCGAAAGTAGCAAAACAAGTACAGGGGAGGGGGGGATAGCCAAATAAAAAAAAAAAATGCTACCAGGCCAGCATAATATTCGGGGCACTGGACCTAATGACGACCCTTGTGGCAGCACCATCATAACCCTTCCCCCTGACATTTTGATAGCTGCAAACCTCTATACTTTCTATATATTTTATAATGTCATTTTCGAGTCCTGCAGCACTAGAAATGAAAACCTAAAAACACTTCATGTATGTTTATAGCAGTTGCCATTTGGCTTTTTTCTCTGCTTACAGTCACATATCAGAATATTTGACTTAGGGCACTTTCACACTAGCGTTAGAAGAATTCGGCAGGCAGTTCCGTTACCGGAATTGCCTGCCGGATCCGGAAATCGGTATACAAACGGATATCTTTTTTTTCCAGATCTGGATCCGTTAGACTTTTGCTTTGAAATACCGGATCCGTCTTTCCGGTACCATCCAGGAATAACGGAGCCGTTATTTAATATTTTTAAAGCTAAAAAGAATTGCTCATGCGCAGACGGGAAAACCGGATCCGGCGATGCAGCAATTTTTGGAACACTTGGTACCAGATCTAGCATTAATACATTTTAATGGAAATTAATGCCGGATCCGTGCAAGTGCGGTAGTGTTCCGGGATTCTGTCCGGAAAAAATACCAAAGCATGCTGCGGTATTTTGTCCGGTCAAATACCGTACAAGGGACGAAACGAAAGGCATCCTGATTGCTTTCCTTTCAGAATGCATTTGGACAAAACTGATGCGTTTTTTTCCGGTATTGAGACCCTTTACCGGATTTCAATACAGTGAAAGAATAACGCTAGTGTGAAAGTACCCTTAATTGGTCTACTTTGTAAACATCTTGTGTTGTGTCAATAATTATGGAAAATAAATTGGAGGCTTTAATTTCACTCGCAATGCCTTCTTCGACTTTTTTTGCAAGGATATCTATTATTTCAATTTGTATTTTGGGGCTTAGGTATTTAGCTGTCCCCTGAGGTAACTGGAGTAGCTCCTTCAAAAAATGGTCATATTCTGCGAGAAGCTCTACAATTGAGAGAAAGTTGCCATTATTACTCTCTCCTATTTTTTCTATATGACCACGGAAAGCTGGATTAGACATTGCCATGGTTAGGGTCACATTGGTTATTCTATGAAGGACTTGTCACCAAAAGTTTTTCTCTTTTAAAATTTGTTTTTCAGTCTCCTCATCTATTGTTTTTTTTTTCTTTTCTTCCTCCATTGATCATATACAATACAAGCGTCCATGTGAGCTTGGGAAGCTTCATGAATTTGTATTTTGGCTGAAAGTCTTTGCCATTTTTGGATTCCTTTAGCCCATGCTGGTTCAAAGCCTCATTTTTTACCATCACCAAATAAGACTGCCGGTATTCAGGGAAACATGGGAAGGGGGAAAACACCTTTAATCACCTCTGGCCCCTTTACCCAACCTTGACCCATAACAAAACACAGACAACTGTATCATTTTATTGCTGGATGGTGATCGGCCACAGCTTCTTTATTAAAGCGGCAAACATAAATAAAACAAAATGTCAGAGCAGTATGCCAAACGCTGGACTCCCAGCGGGCAAGTTAAACCGTAATCATCAGAGCGGTATGCCCACCGCTGGACTCCCAGCAGGCAAGTTAAACCGTAATCATCAGAGCAGTATGCCCCCAGCTGGACTCCCAGCGGGCAAGCACGCCATCTGCTCCCACCATATCTCCGCTGTACTCAAATGCCGCCACGGAGGAGAACCGTTCTCCAAACGGGGCTCCGACCACCACCCAGCGGAACAGGGTCTATTTAAAAACCTTCTTACAAAAACCTTCACTTATAAGGCAAAGTAGATACCAATCAGCCATAGCAGCAACTCATAGCCGGAAAAGGAAAACTAACTAGCGTACAAAACGCAAAACATGTATCATCAAAACCAATGCCAATCAGAAAACCGGTTAATGAAAATGGGGAATAGAAACACATGAGGAGAACATAGCCCAACCCCCATTTAAAATACTAGTCAAACCACCCTGAAGGACAGTGTAAAGTTCTGGTGCCCCGTAAACAAGCAGGCATACCGGAGCTAGAGAGGGTTCAGAAGAAAGCAACACAACTCCCATAAATCTACCCCAGGACTGAGCCACGAACAGAGGAAATCTCCTGCGTCCGGAGAAAGAAGGTTAGAGAGGTCGTTGATCCAGCTGTAACCACTGCACTATATACCCTTAATCTATACCTTTGTAATGTATCCCTAACGCATTTGTATTGTATCCCTAACGCATTCCCAAATACAGCCCAGAAACAACCCACTTGGGAGATTATCACCAACCTCCCAAAAATGACCGGAATAAACATACGTAAGAACCATGAGGTACAAAGATACGGAATAGGCCAGGGAATTATCCCAGCTGGGTCTCCAGCATCATCGTGCCCCTGGCACAACTCTATACCAACCACCTGGAATCCCGGATCCCGTTCCAAAAACTTCCACCTCTCGACAACCAAAAACGCCCACCGGGCCGTGGTCCTCTCTCCGAAACCACGGAAGATATCCGAAAGGCCAACCAGCAAACCGCCGAACGCCACGACCTGAAAGAAAAAACAATTAGCCCGAGCAGAACACATGGAGGATCGATCATATAACAAGCCATAGAATACCTCTATTCCATACAAATGACATTTTACAAATGTTATTCTTATCTTTTAATTATGTATTGGATTAGTTACATATTCCAATTTTATTTATTCATTTATTTTTCCATTCTTTTGGTGAAATGCAAAAACACAGGGGAAAAACCATGATGAGGAAAAGGAATTGAAGGCCCATCATAGTAAAGTCCTAACCGAATACCCAACTAACCGCCGAATCGAAACCGGGCGGAAGAGGAGGTACACACCACTTAGATTCACTGGACCATAATGTATAGGCGGGCACTAAGCCCAATAGAACCATTATCCCATACAAAACCTGGGATAAAACCCCAAACGCAGTACGGCCTGGAATGAAGAGACAAACACTTTAATGAAATATAAATAAGCCAAAACAGAAGGCTGAAGGAGACAAAACATAACTTGCCAAAGAAAATACTCACTTATTACAGCCGCATCGCCTACCGTACAATGAAATGATGCATGAAAATTATATTTTGGAGGGTCAAATGACGGCCTGAAGGCATAAGAGGACCAATCATCGTGTCTGATCCACTCCAAAACTGATAAGAACGGGGATTGAAAGGCTGCAGGTTAAAATGAAATTACATGAATTGTGCAAGCATCTTTTTAAAGCTCTATCCTGAGTGACAAATGAACGGACCCGGATGTCCGCTACCGTCTAAACTTCCGAAATACCTGAGACATGGATCCTAAAATATGCACCCAAATAGAGGCAGCGGAGCACGTACAAACTTTTTTTTTTTTTTTTATAACCGCTGCGCCAATACCACCGAGCCGAACAACCCAGCAGCGCTAGGGTAAGGCCTCTTGTGCCAAACACATCGCGGGTATACCCCTTGGATTCGTCCCTACTGAAACCCACCTAACTGCGACTCTTGTAACACTGGACATGAGCAAATGAAATATAAACAAGAAAAATTTGTGAGGGAGTCCGAACTCACAGCTATTGTATCATAGCCCAGGGGTTTGGGAAAAGTAAATATACAAAGTTATCTCTATTACCGAATGTTTCTGCCAGGATTCAAACTAAACCTAGAATACTAGAAACAAGTAAGGCAACCACTACAAAAAAAATATCTATTCATGTTCCTTTTCCCTTTTTTTTTTTTTTGGTAAAAGTTTGTGACGGGATTTGAACTCACTGCATCGTAGATCAGTACTTTAACCATTTTTTTTTTTTTTTAAATCTATTTTATTGCTGACTATGATGAATAAAAACCCGCAATATATGATAGTATTGAAAGCACAAATAGAACGTATTAATGATTATCATCACTTTTTATTTTTATTAAATACACACAGCATAGTGCCAAAGGTAGGAGCCCAACAGGAAGTACTACTTTACACAGGAAAGAACCCGAATGTAACACTACCCATACTTTACAATTTTATTATATTATTACGGAATATGAGAAAATAACCCCGGCATATTATGTCCTTACTTGTATATATATAACATACTCTATTTTATATATATACACATGATTACTATTCTTTTTTTTTTTTTTAATACTTACATATAATATACTCAAAGAGGGTCACTATACCAATAGCTAAATCTGTAACTCGCTACTGCAAAATAAAACCCTTTGATTATTTTTTGCTTTTTTTTTTTTTTTGAGATAAAAGTTTCCCCTGGGACTTGAACTCACAACCTTACAAATCAGAATCAAGGCAATTACCCACACAGCTATGAAAGCTGTATATTTGGTGAACTTACGTGAAAACCAAGTAAACATTGTTTTTTTTATATATATATATATATATATATTTTTTTTTTTTGGTGCACGCATCCAAGAGTGCCATAATTACTATATCACTATACAAGAAATTTCCCCAGCCCCAGTGCATTGGTACTCACCAGGCGTAGCGTAATCAGGGACGGCGCCACTGAAGTAGCAGGTACAGGAACTGCAACCCAAGGGGCCACTACAGTGACCAGGCTGAATGGATGGTAGGCACCTGCCTCTTACGGTTTTGATTGCAACATCAGACCAGACTCCTCAGACGCACCCGACATACCATCAAAAGACGATGGTGAGCGCCGCCTGGAGGAACTGGGGCGCCTACTTCCACCAGAAGCGGCGACTGGCCCGGCTCTTGCGGGACCCACTTTGGCCTTGCCGTCTGGCACCTGCGAGAAGGAGGAAAAAACACAAAGCCACCCCTGCTCCAAGAACGGGAGGGGGGGGGGGCAGATGAAAACAGGAAAAAACTGAGACCCATAGTGCCCCATGGTTAGGAGGGGACGGATTAATAAATAAGGCGCCAGTAATCCGCTGTACGGGCAATATTATATGTGAGGCACAGTAGGTGGCAGCAGGGGCTTATATGCATTTTACATGGAAAGTGCGGGGAGAGAAGCTGCACAGTAAAAACCCAAAGAAATACAATAAGAGGGTGGTGCTAGGGCCACAGTGGTGCTGGAGCTGGTCCCTGGTGCCCGGGAAGGGGGGGGGGGGACACATAAAATCAGCATGAACACTGGACCCCATGGGTACTGCTAGTAGGAGGGAAAAAGGAAGGGGGGGTGCGGTAGGGGAAGCTCTGTCGCTGGGGTGAAAAACTTTTAACATGCCCACACCACTGAATATAATTGCTAGACACACAGGTGCCATGTAGGGGCTATAAGGGAAAAAAGCAGGGGCACGGTGCGACGCTGCAAGTTCCTGAGGGCCATTCAATAGAGGGACGCAGGTAAGATAAGGGGTTGTAATGGAGAGGGGGGGGAGGGGACTGCAGTGCGGATCGCAGGTCCATCTCTCAGGCGGTGAGGCTGCTCGCATGGTGCGGCAGCTCCTGACCTGTAAATGGAGCGGAGAGCGTGGAGGGGGAGGGAGGCGGGGGGGGGGGGGTGAGAGTTACCGCCGACCCTGTTGCTTAAGTGCCGGGGCTGCCCGCATGAAGCGGCAGCTCCCGGCCAGTTCTGTAAATAGGAGCAGGGGGAGGGAAGGGTGCCAGGGAAAGCCGGAACACTCAAAATGAGCCAGCAAACCCTCACCCTCCACATACATACTCGCCAGGAGGACCACGAGGCCGCAAATCCCGCGGAAGCTTGGAGTGGACAGAGCAGGGAGGGAGACATACCTCTCCAATTTCTGCTTCCACTTGCAAGAGGAAGTGCTGGAACAGGGGGAGGGGTATATGTACCTTCAGGATTCCTGCACCGCCCCCATCCAGTCTAAGGAGGTTCCACCAGTGAATTAACCCCTTAACGGCCGTCCTAATCCAACACTACTTAAACCTTACATGACGGGGCCAGCTCCCAGAATGTCCTGAAGGGGGGGAATGGGGGGAGGAGGACCATCAGTCCCTAAGCACCCTCCCTATACAGTCGGGCACTTGCCACCAGCATGGCTCGCAATAAGCAATGTTTAGCTTAGGAGAGTAGCATAACCACATGACTGGAATCTTATGGCCTGCTTCTGTAATTCTGTCATAGTACTTCTCAGAGAAACACCTGTTATGGTTATCTCTGGGAAATGGCCCTTTAGGTCTGCAGGGGCCATTATCAAGAATACATTTTTTTATGTTGGGGTCTGTTATTGTAATGGGAAAAATGCCCCATATCTGTATCATAAAGTACATTTCTCCAAGTAAAGTATGTTCTATACAGACAGTGCCAGTGTCTTCACTTTCTAAAGTTACAGATAGCTATATGAAAGTAGATCCTTGTTAAAGAGAACCCTTCACAGGTTTGTTTGTGTACCTTTACATGCGGAGTACCCTCCACTGATGCTGCCAGATTTGTATTTTATTTTTTTAAATGGCAGGGTCCTTAAAGGGTTAAAGACCCTTTGCCTGCCCTGCTGTGATCCCCTAAAGTTTTGGTGACCAATATGTTACTACTGAGAGGTCCAATGGCAGTGGACTGCGTCATAGCTGGGGAGAAGGAGACACCCGCTGAGAAATGCTGGCATCTTTTTCTCCCTGTACCGATGCTTGGTATTAACATATTGGGCGCCAAAACTTTGGGGGATCACAGCTGAGCTGGGCAGACGAGGGATCTTTCAAGAAAAGAAAAATTCTGGCAGCATCAGCGGAGGGTACTCCACATGTAAAGGTACTCAGTTAAAATGTGAAAAACTCTCTCTCACCGTATAGATTTCATTTTTGCCCCCTCTGTATATATATATTCCATTTTGCCCCCTGTATATATATATATCAATTTTGCCCCCTCTTTATATATAATCCATTTTGCCCCCTCTGTATATATTCAATTTTGCCCCCTCTGTATATATATCCATGTTGTCACCTCTGTGTATATATTTCATTTTTTGCCCCCTCTGTATATATATAATCAATTTTGCCCCCTCTGTATATATATCCATTTTGCCCCCTCTGTGTATATATTTCATTTTTTGCCCCCTCTGTATATATTTCATGATTTTGCCCCTGGGCCCCTCAGTATGAAGAAAGTGCTGTGCCCCGCCCTCATATGGCTGGAGCGGTCCCCCCTTTCAGAATTCAGACGGTGAGCTGTCGTGTCGGCCATTAAGTTTATGAAGTGTGGCATGCCACTGTGCCGCACTGCCGCCACTGCCAGGTGCCCCCCGTGAGTATGGAGCCGGCGGTGTTCACACATTACACATACAAAAAAACTACTTTCCTAATCTGCTCCGGTCCGGATTTCAGTTGACGCCATCCGGCGTGCGCTGCGTCATCGCGTCAACCTGCGAGACCCGGCGCTAAGGTCACGGTTCTCGCAGGATCATCACAGCAAGAAGTGTCTGGTGGCGCAGCACCAGAGAGGATATGGGTGGGGGTGGGTAAGGTTAGGTAACTAACTGCGCAGTGCTGCGCCGCCGACCAGGCACAGAGGCTCCGACTGGCCATTAAAAGCACCTGCGGGGTTGCAGGCCCCCTCCACCGGTCGCTACGCCACTGCTGGTGGCAGTTAAAGTATGGAACTGAGCATGTGCGTCCAGATCAGCAAGTGCTAACAGCAGGTGGTGCAAGATTTCATTTAAAGGGCATCTGTCAGCAGTTCTGTTCCTATGACACTGGCTGACCTGTTACATGTGCGCTTGGCAGCTGAAGGCATCTGTGTTGGTCCCATGTTCATATGTGCCCGCATTGCGCCAAACATGTGAACATATGGAGATATTCGCGCCCGCCATATTCTTTTACATTGTGAAGAACTTTGACCCATGACACATCCATCAGGTGGTACAGGACAGCCAATGGAGACGTTTCAGCCCATGGACATACCCCCTACCTTATAAATAAACCCGATCTGTCCGCCATTTTACATTCAGTGTTTTGCCAGTGTAGGGAGAGGTTGCTGTGTGGAGCAGGGACAGGCTGTTAGGGACCCAAACGCTAGCTAATAAGGCCACAAAAGTCCTTTTAAGCACTAGTATAGGTGTGCTATCGATAGGTGTGATACACAGAGGGGTGTGATATACTTATAATATACTTTTATAATGAGTCAAAAACATAGATTTATATAGTGATCACCAGGAAGTCAGGGGCCTAGGGGCTAGGGGCTTACTAGGGCATTTGTTTTATAGGGTAAGGTTCCGGAAGGGTTCGCTCTTATCAGGGCGGGTGGTCTGTGGTTAGGCTATCAGGGCCAGAATAGCACCCCCTGTAGGGCAATATCAGGGACAGTTCTTTGCCCACCCTGTCCTTCAATACCACATCATCATCTAGCACAGGGATAGATGTTTTTTGCGTTCCCTCCGGGATTCATGGATGTGCACTGGAATCCCCCCCGGATTGTGGTAGGACATATGGTTTCTGATTTGGTGTTGCCGAGCACCTGATTTAGTGCCGCCGAGCACTTGTTATTGCCTAAGGCCTCTTTCACACTTGCATTGTCCGGATCCGGCGTGCACTCCATTTGCCGGAGGTGCCCGCCGGATCCGGAAAAACGCAAGTGAACTGAAAGCATTTGAAGAAAGATCCGTCTTCAAAATGCGTTCAGTGTTACTATGGCAGCCAGGACGCTATTAAAGTCCTGGCTGCCATAGTTGTAGTGGGGAGCGGGGGAGCAGTATACTTACAGTCCGTGCGGCTCTTGGGGCGCTCCAGAATGACGTCAGAGCGCCCCATGCGCATGGATGACGTGTCCATGTGATCACGTCATCCATGCACATGGGGCGCCCTGACGTCACTCTGGAGCGCCCGGGGAGCCGCACGGACGGTAAGTATACTGCTCCCCCGCTCCCCACTACACTTTACCATGGCTGCCAGGACTTTAGCTTCCCGGCAGCCATGGTAACCATTCAGAAAAAGCTAAACGTCAGATCCGGCAATGCGCCGAAACGACGTTAGCTTAAGGCCGGATCCGGATTAATGCCTTCCAATGGGCATTAATTCCGGATCCGGCCTTGCGGCAAGTGTTCAGGATTTTTGGCCGGAGCAAAAAGCGCAGCATGCTGCATTATTTTCTCCGGCCAAAAAACGTTCCGTTCCGGAACTGAAGACATCCTGATGCATCCTGAACGGATTTCTCCCCATTCAGAATGCATTAGGATAAAACTGATCAGGATTCTTCCGGCATAGAGCCCCGACGACGGAACTCTATGCCGGAAGACAAGAACGCAGGTGTGAAAGAGCCCTAACACATCTATGCTTTTTGATTAACTTTAATAATTTAAGTAATTTTCGTTTTGAGGGATATATTTTCCATTCACACGTCCGCAAAATGGGTCCGCATCCGTTCCGCAATTTTGTGGAACGGGTGCAGACCCATTCATTTTCAATGGGGCCGGAATGTGCTGTCCGAATCCGCATTTGCGGATCTGCACTTCCGCATCCGTCCTTCCGTTTCCGCAAAAAAATAGAACATGTCCTATTCTTGTCCGCAATTGCAGACAAGATTAGACATTTTCTATAATAGTGCCGGCGATGTGCGGTCCGCAAATTGCGGAATGCACATTGCTGATGTCCGTGTTTTGCGGATCCGCAAAACACTTACGGACGTGTGAATGGATCCTCATAGTAACATTATTAAAGGTTACGTTTTATCTTTATGTATATTCTAATGGATTGCCTTCCTTGTACAATGTTATAATATACTTTCCATGTTAGACAGTATATTATAGTGCATTTGTATTGTGCGGCAGTTGTGTGCGGTTCTGCTGCGATACTGCAGGTATATAGAGGGACAAGCGTTATTGGGACAAATAATTTCTACTGGTGTGATATACCAGTCCCCCCAAAAAAAACAGATGGAAGCGGGGTGTTATATACCAATATACTTTCTTTATAGTGCATTTGGATACTGTACAGTGCATTTGCGCATGCGCGTATGCGAAAATTATATTGCCGATATTTCGCATTGAATTTTTTTTTATGGAGATCGCAAATGTTGTGGGACTATTTGTACACTTCTAGTAATTATTTATTGGCTGCAAATATGAGCTGAAGGTTTTTCAGGTCCGCCTGCCATTAAAATGAATGGGACTCGCCGCGATCTTGTGGTTCGCGAACATTTGATCGCGTTCGCGAACCGTCCCGGCAGATGTTCATCCATCACTAATGGGGCCCTGTTTGACTTCTATGGGAGAGTTTCCTAGGCATGCCCTGTGACCTTTGCAGAGGTCATTGTACAAGGAAAGAATAGATAAGATTTGACAATCACCTATTGCGAATGGTGGATCCTGTCTTATCTATACACAGAGGTGATATCATTACAGGCAGGCTTAGAATGACAGATAAGCAGATAACTGCAGTAAAGTGATCTGTACAGACCAAGAAGTGGTGCCTATTATTAGTCTTAGTGGCCAGTGTGAAAACGGCAGGATTTTATGGTTTTGGTTTAAAATTTACATATTGACATGGAAAATAAAAAATTGCATCATCAAAAATTCTTTAAAAATATGCGATTTAAACAATAGGTCATTTTCTGGTGACACGTTCCCTTGAAGGTTGGATCTATGAGGACATCTCCGCATTTACCCCAGCCCCCATGCTTTTCACGCTGGCACCTACCCATTGGGGGAATCACTTATTTTCTGGCCTTGCAGCAATTTCTTCTTAGATAATCTGTGTTGATGTGAGATAAATGGAACAGACGTAAAGGTCCTAAATGCTGATGAACCTGGAAGCCTCCGCGTCTGAACTGTTTAATAGAGTTACATAGGTTTCGCTTGCAGTTGCAAATTAAATAAATGCTGACTAAATTGCAGAGAGAAGCAAATTGTCTCTTCTCTTCAAGTGGGGTCTGGAATGTCAGCGAGCTGCCCTGGTGCAGCCGGCATTATGCTGAATTACCACGCTCCTAGTATTTAAAAGCAATTCAGAAATCAATTAAAAGGATAGGATGAAATCCCTGCTGTATGCACAGGAGTCTGCTCGACTCCTTCTCTCCTACAGATTTCTCTAAGATGGCTTCTGCTAATGTAAAAGCGGCAGAGAGGCGATGAGAGATCCCGGCCTTTCTAATGGGGAGGCCTCAATCACAGTGATGATCACCACAGGATACCCCTTCATGTGCTTACAGCTTAGAATGGTACCTCGCTAAACCTAATCGCCACTTTATATATTTGTTTTAAATGGTAATCGTGCGGTTTTGGTGATGGCGTAATGAATCCACCATTTATACATGAATATAAGGTGATTCAATAAGGTGTACAGCAGCAATCCATTCATATGACAGGTGATGATCTATCTATCTAATAAGGGCTCATGCACACGACCGTATGGCTTTTTCAGTGTTTTGCGGTCCATTTTTTTTACGGATCCGTTGTTCCGTTTTTTTGTTTTAGTTGTGTTTCCGTTTCCTTTCTGTTTTTCCGTAGGTAAGTACTATAATGACCCAAATAAGGAACACCCTGATAGGACATAGTATTAAAGCAAAATGTATTGTGTATAGAAGCTATTGTTTAAAGAAAATAAATAAGGCACAATAATTTTGAATGAAAAATGGGGAATCAATTCCCTATGCAGGAGATAAAATATATTATATGCTGAGGGTTCAAAAAAGGTAAAGGGGAGGTGATGACCACTGTCAATGGCCAAGATCCTCCCGCTGTAGTTATATAGGGCTAAATGTGGGGATTGGGTAGAGTGGCAAGGTCACTCCTACCTATGGTCTCATATCTGGCGGCACAGGTTCGTGTCATCCCATACGGGGCCAAATACTTTATCCCAACACAGCCAAAATATAATAATTATACGCTCCCCCGATCAGGGTGACGCTGTGACATTGAGCCCACCAAGAAAGCAAATATCAGGAATATTGTTATGACAAGTATTCTAATCCAAAACTCATGTGCCTTAGTGATGGTCCAGAAGGTGTTCCAATACAGGTTTATAGAAAGTCAAATAAGTAGACAAAAAATGTAGATCATAGATGAATATCCAAAACTGGAACCCGCAAGATGTAGTGGTGGTGATGGGACAAAGGTAATGTATTTCTGTATTACGTACCTTTGTCCCATCAACACCACTACATCTTGCGTATTCCAGTTTTGGGCTGAAATGTTGCGACTAGGGAAATAAACGGGTCTAACACCCTTCACTGAACCGGAGTGCTGCCTAATCATTAGCTTTTTTGGATATCTATCTATCTATCTATCTATCTATCTATCTATCCAGGGCCGGCTCCATGTTCATGTGGGCCCTTGGGCGATAAAGTCTTAGTGGCCCCCCCCTTACACACTGATAACTCTCTGAGTACAGATAATATAGTATATGTCCCCTGCAGTCCTATGTAACAGCACAGATAACACAGTGATGGCTATCTGAGTACAGAAAATGTTAGTGTTACCTGCAGTCCTATGTAAAACCACAGATAACACTAATGTTGATAATGTGTTAGTGTTACCTGCAGTCCTATGTAAAACCACAGATAACACTAGTGCTGATAATGTGTTAGTGTTACCTGCAGTCCTATGTAAAACCACAGATAACACTAATGCTGATAATGTGTTAGTGTTACCTGCAGCCCTATGTAAAACCACAGATAACACTAGTGCTGATAATGTGTTAGTGTTACCTGCAGTCCTATGTAAAACCACAGATAACACTAGTGTAGATCATGTGGTAGTGTTACCTACGTCCTTAGTGTGCCTCTCCCATGGACTCCATGCTGGCGGCGCTGCCTCCTCTTTCATCTTCTTCTTCTTGCCCCGCACAGAACGTCCTGATGCAGCTGCGTCAAGACATAGGAACACTGTGGGCATGGTGATGGTGACACACACAGGGACAGACACACACACAGGGACAGACACACACACAAGCACAGAGACAGGGACAGACACACATACACAGAGACACACAAACACTGGGATGGTCAAATACACACACAGTGACAGACACACACACACACACAGTGACAGACACACACACATTGACAGACACACATACACAGGGACAGACACACACACTGGGATGGTCAAATACACACAGGGACATACACACAGGGACAGACACACAGAGACACACACACACAGGGACAGAGACACACAAATGGACAGACACCTGTGCGATGGTGAGATCGTCAACCAACTTCTATCTAATATGTGTGGCCACCTTTAGGGGACATTAAAAGGGAATTCCACCTTTAGTTATGCTCCAACCTTCTAATATGACTCCCACTGATTCCCAGTACTGAGGGCACATGGACTGGGGTTTAAAAGGGAATTATCAACATGTACCAGAAGGTGGTCTAAACTGTAACCCATTAGGCACTGGCAATGCCTCTAAAACACACACATGGACAGACACACACACACAGGGACAGACGCACACACACACACACACACACAGTCACCACGCTCCAGCCTGGCTCCTCTCTGTACAGGAGCACAGCTCTCTGCTCCTCCCCTCTGGTCACATGGGCGGATGACATCAGGAAGGTCCTTTAGCCTAGTAGAAAACTCCATCTACCCTGTTCTGAGTCCTGGGGCCGCCCATCCCAGCAGTGCACTCCCCTAAAAATTGTCTGCATTGCTGGGGTAAGCTGCCCTAGAATTCAGAACAGGCAGTTTAATGAAGACCAGGACACAGCTGCAGGAGTGAGTGGGCACAGTGGGCCCCCCAGCAGCAGTGGGCCCCGACACTTGTCCGGGTGTGTCAGTTGCCTATCCCGGCCCTGTATCTATCTATCCTACCCCAGGGGATCTACCATTTCTACAACCTGTTACTGTCTCTAATGGCTAGAAAATAATGTTTGGTAATCTATGTATTTATTTCCAGGTACTTTGATACTGTGCCTTAATAACATTGGTATGTATTTTATGTATTCTATTTCATGTAATGTGCCTGGTTCTCCAGCAGGTGCCAGTGTATCTGGCAGAGAGAGAGAGATCTTTAGATAGAATGGAACTTACCATTCTATTGTCCCCCCTTTTGGGCAGAAGTGGGCTAGTCCTGCTTCCTACTAAGGGAAGGGTTGCAGGAAGCTATAGGGGAGTTGAGAGTTTGAAGGAGACGAGACATGGCGCAGTGAGGGGAACACCCCCCCCCCCTCCTATAGCAGGAGTCCTCGAGGGTAAGTAGCTCGTAGAGCACCACGACTCAATACAGGTCATAGGCTGAGTATTACAAGGGGATCCACTGCCAAAGGCACCCAGTGGCGACTCTAGGAACAATATATAGGGGGGGGGCACAAAGATACCACAGTCAAAAATGGGGGGGGGGGCAAAAACAAAATAAGTATATATAAATAAGATTACAAAATACGAGAGAATTGCGGTATGCAGGGATACATTTATAATAACAATTTACTTACAAAAGAAGCTATTCAGTCGTCTGCTGTGCCGTCCTCTGCTTGCTTCCGCGGATTCTTTCCCCTTCTTTCTGTCTCTCGTCAGTGCGCAGGCGTACTGTTATGGTGGATCTGTGGAAGACACACTGTTATGGGGGCATCTGTGGATGACACTTATTATGCCTCTCATTAGCCCTCATTATGCCTCTCATCACTCCCATATCGGCCCCTATGCCTCTCATTAGCCCCCACATCAGCCCTTATGCCTCATTAGCCCCCATTATTCCTCTTATCACCCCCATATCAGACGCCATGCCTCTCATTAGCCCCCATATCAGCCCTTATGCCTCATTAGCCCCCATTATAAGCCATTATGCCTCATTATCCCACATTATGCCTCTTATTAGCCCCCATATGCCTCATTAGCCCCCATATGCCAAATTAGCTCCCATATGCCTCATTAACCCCCAATTTAAGCCATTATGCCTCATTAGCCCACATTATGCCTCTTATTAGCCCCATATGCCTAATTAGCCCCCATTATGTCTCTAATTAGCCCCCATTATGCCTCTTATTAGCACCCATATGCCTCATTAGCCCCATATGCCTCATTAGCCCCCATATGCCTCATTAGCCCGCATATACCTCTAATAGTCTAATTAGCCCCCATTGTGTCTCTAATTAGCCCCCATGATGCCTCTCATTAGCCCCCATTATGCATCATTAGCCCCAATATGCCTCATTAGCCCCCATTATGCATCATTAGCCCCCATATGCCTCATTAGCCCCCATATGCCTCTAATTAGCCCCTATATGCCTTTAATTAGCCCCCATAAGCCTCTAATTAGCCCCCATATGCCTCCAATTAGCCCCCATTATGCCTCTCATGATTAGCCCCTATTATGCCCCCAGCAGCCACATTTTTTATAAAATAAAAAAACACCTCTCCTGCTCCTGGACGTCGCCTGCAATTTTCTCTCTCCTCAGTCGACTGTGCTCTGAACTGGCGCGCACAACGTGAGGTCACAGAGCGCCCTCACGCTGTGCGCAGCCCTGCACAGCCGACAGCTGAGGACCAGGAAGTGGTAAGTACAGAGCGTTTACCACTTCCTGGTCCTTTGGTACTAATGAGCGCTTCCATAATGGAAGCGCTCATTAGTATTCACCAGCCTGCTTTGGGAGGAATCAGCGGGGGGGCACCTGGGGGGGCAAAGAATAACATGGGGGGGAAATTGCCCCCTGTAGCGACGCCACTAAAGGCACCCCACTCAAATTTACCAGAACTCCTAAAAAGTCCATTAACCAGACGGAAGCCAGAGATTAGCACGGCAGAGAAAGAGAAAGCAAAGTATTCAAGTTTACCTGCCAGGTTACTCTTCGTCTGCTAGAGCCAAAAGAAGCATCAAGCATTGTTTGGATGACACAAGGTTATCACATGATTATTCAAGTAAAAACCGTTACATTTCACCAAGTCTGGACGCAACTTATTCCACCAACTACAACTCCTTTGATGCTATAGAGCCTGACCCCGGGGGAGCAACATCACCAAGGTAGGAGCACCGTGACACAAAACTATCAGGGCCACAACATACTACTTCTCACACTAGGACCTGATCAACCCTGGGGGCGGCGCATATCTATCTATCTATCTATCTATCTATCTATCTATCTATCTCATATCTATCTATTATAGCTACCCCACACATATCTATCTATCTTACTCATATCTATGTTTGTATCTATCATAATTAAATGCTTTATGGGCCGAACTAAATACATATTAGCATTGCCAAAGCAAGTGGGGAATAACTGGGTAGAGATCGTGAATGGGGATAGGAACACATTTTGGGTGCGAGTATGCACCCTATGGCATACCAAGCTCCTTTCAGTCTATGGCAGACACAGACATATATCCTAATATCTATCTATCTAATATCTATCTATCTTGTATAGAGCAGGCTGCTGCAGTGAGCCCGCTCCATACGCAGCACAATGACGGGGAACGCCGATCCCGCCAAAACCACATCATTTAACACCTGAGGTGCCGCGATCAACACTAATCGTGACACCTGTGAGGCAAAACAGAGGGATGCCGCCCCCTCTGCCTTCCAATTGGAGCCCCTGAAGTGAAATTTGCGGGCCTCCGATTGGTTACCATGGCAGCCTGGACGCAGCTGAAGCCTTCCATGGCTGCCATGGTAAGTTCCCTGCTGCTTTGTGCATGAGGCACTGCTCAGAATGGACAGTGTAAAAATCCTATTTACCCTAATAGATCTCTATCAGGTTAAATAGCAGAAGGTATCAAAAGATCCCAGGCTCTAGCCCCCTAAGGGGGATAATAGTTATTAAATTTTACATATAAAAATATATTAACAATAAAAAATATAAACATATCAGGTTTCACTGCATCTGAAAATGTCTGAACTAATAAACTCTTTATATGAAATTCCTGTACCCCGTAACAGAAAACAAATGAAAAAAACACAATTCACCTCTCAAAAATTGACTAACAGTGGTCAAAAAGTTGTACGGTATGTACCACAGAAATGGTACCAATAAAAACTACAGTTTTTCCTGCAAAAAACAAGCCCTCATACAGCTCTGTGGACAGAAACATAAAAAAAAATGATGGCTCTCAGAAAAGGGTGATGCAGAAGATTTTTTTTTTTTAAAGTAGTAAAACAAAAATAATTATATTTCCTGTTTTCCAATAACATACAGTACAGACCAAAAGTTTGGACACACCTTCTCATTCAAAGAGTTTTCTTTATTTTCATGACTATGAAAATTGTAGATTCACACTGAAGGCATCAAAACTATGAATTAACACATGTGAAATTATATACATAACAAACAAGTGTGAAACAACTGAAAATATGTCATATTCTAGGTTCTTCAAAAGTAGCCACCTTTTGCTTTGATTACTGCTTTGCACACTCTTGGCATGCTCTTGATGAGCTTCAAGAGGTAGTCCCCTGAAATGGTTTTCACTTCACAGGTGTGCCCTGTCAGGTTTAATAAGTGGGATTTCTTGTTTCATAAATGGGGTTGGGACCATCAGTTGTGTTGAGGAGAAGTCAGGTGGATACACAGCTGATAGTCCTACTGAATAGACTGTTAGAATTTGTATTATGGCAAGAAAAAAGCAGCTAAGTAAAGAAAAACGAGTGGCCATCATTACTTTAAGAAATGAAGGTCAGTCAGTCAGCCGAAGAATTGGGAAAACTTTGAAAGTAAGGGCTATTTGACCATGAAGGAGAGTGATGGGGTGCTGCGCCAGATGACCTGGCCTCCACAGTCACCGGACCTGAACCCAATTGAGATGGTTTGGGGTGAGCTGGACCGCAGAGTAAGGGCAAAAGGGCCAACAAGTGCTAAGCATCTCTGGGAACTCCTTCAAGACTGTTGGAAAACCATTTCAGGGGACTACCTCTTGAAGCTCATCAAGAGAAAGCCAAGAGTGTGCAAAGCAGTAATCAAAGCAAAAGGTGGCTACTTTGAAGAACCTAGAATATGACATATTTTCAGTTGTTTCACACTTGTTTGTTATGTATATAATTCCACATGTGTTGATTCATAGTTTTGATGCCTTCATAGTCATGAAAATAAAGAAAACTCTTTGAATGAGAAGGTGTGTCCAAACTTTTGGTCTGTACTGTACATGGTAAATTAAATGGTGCCATTAAAAAATGGATCTTGTCCCGCAAAAAATAAGCCCTCATATGGCTGTATGAACGGAAAATTTAGAATAGTTATGGGTATTGGAACAAGCAGAGGAAAAAAAATGAAAATGCAAAACCAAAAATGGGCCCAGTACTTAAGAGATTAATGCAAAAAAGACAGAGGTGAATGGTGAATACATGAAAGTGTAAACTGCATCACTGCTATACTTACTGTATGAGAAGTAGAAGCTCTCTGCACATATTTTTGATCAAGAATATATCAGGCCCATCTACCAGCGACAAGGTGGCTTCTAACAGACGGGACCTGCTCTAATAAAGGCCTCTACTGGGGTTTTGGCCTACAAGTTTCTGGGCAAAGTAGGATCCAGCTACAGTATGAGATACTTCTGATTAAAAGCACCAGGTAGAAGAGCGGGAGTGCAAGGTTCATAGGGGATGTCACTTCCCCTACAGATACAACACAAAGGAAATGTAAACCAGCACCTCCAAAATATATATAAAAAAGGGGCACAAGAGCACGCTACCACGCTACCTTGGCTGCAACACAATAGATATATATATCTATCTGTCTGTCTATCTAATATATCTATCTATTTATCTATCTATCTATTTATCTATCTTCTATCTATCTCTCTATCTATCTCATATCTCTCTATCAAATATCTATCTAATATCTATCTGTAATACACAACAGGAGAGCTATGTCCAGATTCAGAGGAGATTCTGACCAGAAATGGGTAGGCCATCCACAAAAAAAGCTCCGTCTGGCACAAGGTAAGTGCTCATTCAGACGGCCGTATGCTGTCCGCAAAAATGCGGATGCATTTTTTGCGGATTAGATGCTGTCCCATTCACTTCTATTGGGCCTTTTCTTCCATTGCAAGGCTCAGCAAAACAAAGGAAACATGTCCTATACTTGTCAGTGAAAATCAGGACATGGCTTCATTGAAGTCTATGGATCAGCAAAAAAATGGAATGCAATCCGTTTTTTTGCGGACATGCTCAACTGTCCGCAAAAAACGGATCCACATTTTTGCAGAGAGCATACGGCCGTATGAATGAGCCCTAAATGTCATCTTAGCCCAAAGGCCTAAGTGCAGAGTGGTGGTACTGCAATCAAATCCACATCTTGAGCCAGCAACTCCAGTGGCAAGTATATCTGAGGGGGACACTGCGAGGCTGACCATCACAAGCTACTCCAGGAGAAGCTCACTTGGTGTAAGGAAGGGCTGATTGTTTAGGGAGGTGGAAGAAATGGCCTCCAATTCACTGTTGCCTGCTCATAGTTTGCAGTATAAAGAGATTGTGTACAGGGCATTCGGAAAGTCTTCAGACCCTTCCACTTTTTTCACATTATGTTACAGCCTTTTTCTAAATTAAAAAAATAAAGAAAGAAAGAAAATCAAGTGTATCCCCATCATTCTGCACTCAATACCCTATGGCGCGAAAGTGAAAACAAAACTTTTGAAATGTTCGCAAATTTATTGAAAAGGAAAAACTAAACATGAGGAAAACTGCTAAACATTTTTAAAAAACTATCGCTCCTTATTTTTTAAATATTCAAACTAACACCAAAATAAATGATTAAAATGGATTCTCTATTTTGTGTCGGTTGACAGCTGGGAACCCGCCCCGCTTCGTTTAGATTGCAGGAGCTTTAATCCAGTTCTGTCCATGTACAATGATCTGGATGAAAGCCCAGCTCCAATTACCATACATGGATGACATTGTTATTAGGTGAAGGTGGGTAGTGGGGCTATCGATGGACAATGTGCCCATCATGACACTGATAGTCCCTAGGCAGGCCAAATAGTGAACCTTAAACTTTAAAAGGGCATCTGTCAGCAGTTCTGTACCTATGACACTGGCTGACCTGTTACATGTGCACTTGGCAGCTGAAGGCATCTGTGTTGGTCCCATGTTCATATGTGCCCGCATTGCTGAGAAAAATGATGTTTTAATATATGCAAATGAGCCTCTAGGAGCAACGGGGGCGTCGCCATTACACCTAGAGGATCTCTCTCTCTCTGCAACTGTCGCACCTTCCCATTTTGATTGACAGTACTGGGCTTTATGATGCTTTTACTGCCTGGCCCTGTCAATCAAAACGCAGAGGGTGCAGCAATTTCAGAGAGAGCAGAGCCTCTAGGTGTAAAACATCATATTTCTCAGCAATGCGGTTACATATGAACATGGGACCAACACAGATGTCTTCAGCTTCCAAGTGCACATGTAACAGGTCAGCCAGCCAGTGTTATAGGTACAAATCTGCCCTTTAAAACCTGTTAATAAAATAAAACTTAAAGGGGTTGTCCACTTTTTACTTACTGTTGACCAGTGTTTGTGAGATTATTATATGATACTTACTAATATAGTCTCTGTTGAAATTCTGCACCATTTTCTATATTTTATCAGGTATGTCCCCTTGTTTACAAAGTTTTGTTTGCTGTCCACACAGAGGACCTGTCCATAAGATGGCAGCTGATGGAGGGTCATGTGACCAGGCAAATCACATCCATGTGATGTGGCCTCCATTCAAACACACTGCACCTGTACTAAACTCCCAACCGAACAAGTGAATGTCAAGTGTATTTGAATGGAGGAGACGTCACATGAAGGTAATCTGCCTGGTCACATGACCCTCTATCAGCCGCCAACTAATGGACAGGACAGCACAAAAGACTTTGTAAACAAGAGGACATATCTAATAAAATATAGAAAATGGTGCAGAATTTCAACAGACTATATTAGTAAGTGCCATATAATGACTTAATAGGATGGAAGAATCTCCTCCGTCCGTACCACTAACCTGCCCTTCAATAAACCACACCGACACCGACTTGATTGGAGAAATTGACCGTGATGGCCGAACTTTATTATTCACATATAATAATAATAAATAATCACAACAATAATGACAATAATAATAACAACCGACACATTAACACAACCTTCAATGTTATGACCCACTGCACAGTAACAAAAGGATCCTGGAGGGCAACCCAAACCAGCGCCATCTTCCTTAACCGTCTCACCTTGTACTTCAAGCTTACCCTCGGCTGCACTCACCGACCCAAGAGCACCAACTGCTTGAAGTAACCAAGTATCTCCTCCTGTAGGCCTTTTAGCCCAGACAGGAGCCCCCATCCTCGGCATTCAGAAACCACATGAGATGCAGGCTCCAACATGTCCCGCATCTCTTAACCATTGAAACGCTCCCCCAGGATCCCCTAACAATCAGCCCCACCAGACGCCATCCACTAACCACCTAAAATAGGGTGGGAGGGTGGGAAACGCGCTTCACTATGCCAGCCACTGACTGACGCCCCACCTCCAGCCTACATATACTGCCCGCCAAACTGCACGTCCTCCCCTTCCTTCCTTAGGCCCACCCCTACCCCACAACATTAACCCCTTACTGTCCTACGGTCTTCCCCCCAAGTCAATTCGCACTACATTATGGCTGCGCCCCATTCCGTCGCTTTCATGACTTAATAGGATGGAAGAATCTCCTCCGTCCGTACCACTAACCTGCCCTTCAATAAACCACACCGACACCGACTTGATTGGAGAAATTGACCGTGATGGCCGAACTTTATTATTCACATATAATAATAATAAATAATCACAACAATAATGACAATAATAATAACAACCGACACATTAACACAACCTTCAATGTTATGACCCACTGCACAGTAACAAAAGGATCCTGGAGGGCAACCCAAACCAGCGCCATCTTCCTTAACCGTCTCACCTTGTACTTCAAGCTTACCCTCGGCCGCACTCACCGACCCAAGAGCACCAACTGCTTGAAGTAACCAAGTATCTCCTCCTGTAGGCCTTTTAGCCCAGACAAGAGCCCCCATCCTCGGCATTCAGAAACCACATGAGATGCAGGCTCCAACATGTCCCGCATCTCTTAACCATTGAATCGCTCCCCCAGGATCCCCTAACAATCAGCCACGAGAAGACCACCGGTGACACCTCACCTGTGGGCGTCCCGCCAAACCCTCAGGGCCGTCTCCAAACCCTCCTGAATGCTCAAAGCCCACATGTCAATACCGACATCATTAAGGTGCACACCATCCGCTCTCAAGAACTGAGGCGACGCCGCCTCCAATTCCCGATGGCGCACCACTATACCACCTTGCCTGCGAACAAAGCGCCCCACCTCCTTATTCAATTTCGCCCGCGCCTTATTGATCCGCTCAACCGACCTGGCGAACCTCCAACTACTTCTCGCCACCACCTCCGACCAAACCAGCAAAATCTCAGGAAAATCCGCCAGCAAACGCAACACATCCAACTTAATATCCCGGATCACATCCCGGGACCGCCGTACCCCCAAATCATTCCCGCCGACATAAAGAACCAACACGTCCGGCGGCCGATCCAACTGTACATTCAAATAGATCTCCGGCAAGACTCTCCCCCAAAGAAGCCCCCGCGAACCAATCCACCTAATCCGCATGTCCTCCGCCGAAAAACCCAACTGGCGTCCGTTCCGCCTGACGTCCGCTCGCAAGGCACCCCAATGAACATACGAATGCCCAAAAATCCAAGTCAAACAAGGAGCCGACCCTGCAACAAAACAAACACAGTTAAAAACACATCCAAGATTGTCAGATACTTTAACAACTTCCCCACCTCAGAGCCCTCACTAGCCATTCACAGCAAATGGGGCCGGATATATGACCGAAAACAATCCGACTCCCAACGTCCTATACGCCGAATGACCTCCTCACCTAGGCCCCACCTAGCCGCCTCTGTCGCGGCACCTATCCGAAAAGAATGAGAAGCGTATTCCATAGCGGGCAAACCAGCAGCCACCAAGCACTTCCTGAAAACAGCGACAAATTGGAAACGAGACAACCGCGACCCATCCTGATGAATCAACAACGTCCCCTTCCCACTCGGCCGCACCTCCAAGAAATCCTCCATACAACGCACAGGACAAAGCACAGACCCTACCAACGGCCTCAGCCATAAAACAACCCCTCTACCCTCCTGGTCCGTCTTAGACCTGCGAATGCAACACCGCAAAACACCATCCACCAAACCAACATCTTCCCATAACAAACCCCCAGTGCTCGTGCGACTCGCTGCCACCAACTCTGAGACTGCCGGTATTCAGGGAAACATGGGAAGGGGGAAAACACCTTTAATCACCTCTGGCCCCTTTACCCAACCTTGACCCATAACAAACAACACAGACAACTGTATCATTTTATTGCTGGATGGTGATCGGCCACAGCTTCTTTATTAAAGCGGCAAACCTTAATAAACCATAATATCAGAGCAGTATGCCAAACGCTGGACTCCCAGCGGGCAAGTTAAACCGTAATCATCAGAGCGGTATGCCCACCGCTGGACTCCCAGCAGGCAAGTTAAACCATAATCATCAGAGCAGTATGCCCCCAGCTGGACTCCCAGCGGGCAAGCACGCCATCTGCTCCCACCATATCTCCGCTGTACTCAAATGCCGCCAGCTGTGACTTCATAAACTCAACCAGAATTTGCAGCTCTCCAAAACCGAAATCATCGGAGCGATATCCAAACTGCTGGACTCCCAGCGAGGGATCTGAAGGAATAGAAAAAACAACACAGAATAACCAAGTATACATAACTGATCATAACCGCGCACCTCGCCCGCCTCTCAATGATAACCGCAAAAAGGGAGGGAGGGAGGGCCAATTTCTGCTTCCACTTGCAAGAGGAAGTGCTGGAACAGGGGGAGGGGTATATGTACCTTCAGGATTCCTGCACCGCCCCCATCCAGTCTAAGGAGGTTCCACCAGTGAATTAACCCCTTAACGGCCGTCCTAATCCAACACTACTTAAACCTTACATGACGGGGCCAGCTCCCAGAATGTCCTGAAGGGGGGAATGGGGGGAGGAGGACCATCAGTCCCTAAGCACCCTCCCTATACAGTCGGGCGCTTGCCAGACTGCCGGTATTCAGGGAAACATGGGAAGGGGGAAAACACCTTTAATCACCTCTGGCCCCTTTACCCAACCTTGACCCATAACAAACAACACAGACAACTGTATCATTTTATTGCTGGATGGTGATCGGCCACAGCTTCTTTATTAAAGCGGCAAACCTTAATAAACCATAATATCAGAGCAGTATGCCAAACGCTGGACTCCCAGCGGGCAAGTTAAACCGTAATCATCAGAGCGGTATGCCCACCGCTGGACTCCCAGCAGGCAAGTTAAACCATAATCATCAGAGCAGTATGCCCCCAGCTGGACTCCCAGCGGGCAAGCACACCATCTGCTCCCACCATATCTCCGCTGTACTCAAATGCTGCCACGGAGGAGAACCGTTCTCCAAACGGGGCTCCGACCACCACCCAGCGGAACAGGGTCTATTTAAAAACCTTCTTACAAAAACCTTCACTTATAAGGCAAAGTAGATACCAATCAGCCATAGCAGCAACTCATAGCCGGAAAAGGAAAACTAACTAGCGTACAAAACGCAAAACATGTATCATCAAAACCAATGCCAATCAGAAAACCGGTTAATGAAAATGGGGAATAGAAACCCATGAGGAGAACATAGCCCAACCCCCATTTAAAATACTAGTCAAACCACCCTGAAGGACAGTGTACAGTTCTGGTGCCCCGTAAACAAGCAGGCATACCGGAGCTAGAGAGGGTTCAGAAGAAAGCAACACAACTCCCATAAATCTACCCCCAGGACCGAGCCACGAACAGAGGAAATCTCCTGCGTCCGGAGAAAGAAGGTTAGAGAGGTCGTTGATCCAGCTGTAACCACTGCACTATATACCCTTAATCTATACCTTTGTAATGTATCCCTAACGCATTTGTATTGTATCCCTAACGCATTCCCAAATACAGCCCAGAAACAACCCACTTGGGAGATTATCACCAACCTCCTAAAAATGACCGGAATAAACATACGTAAGAACCATGAGGTACAAAGATACGGAATAGGCCAGGGAATTATCCCAGCTGGGTCTCCAGCATCATCGTGCCCCTGGCACAACTCTATACCAACCACCTGGAATCCCGTATCCCGTTCCAAAAACTTCCACCTCTCGACAACCGAAAACGCCCACCGGGCCGTGGTCCTCTCTCCGAACCCACGGAAGATATCCGAAAGGCCAACCAGCAAACCGCCGAACGCCACGACCTGAAAGAAAAAACAATTAGCCCGAGCAGAACACATGGAGGATCGATCATATAACAAGCCATAGAATGCCTCTATTCCATACACATGACATTTTACAAATGTTATTCTTATCTTTTAATTATGTATTGGATTAGTTACATATTCCAATTTTATTTATTCATTTATTTTGTCTTTCTTTTGGTGAAATGCAAAAACACAGGGGAAAAACCATGATGAGAAAAAGGAATTGAAGGCCCATCATAGTAAAGTCATAACCGAATACCCAACTAACCGCCGAATCGAAACCGGGCGGAAGAGGAGGTACACACCACTTAGATTCACTGGACCATAATGTATAGGCGGGCACTAAGCCCAATAGAACCATTACCCCATACAAAACCTGGGATAAAACCCCAAACGCAGTGCGGCCTGGAATGAAGAGACAAACACTTTAATGAAATATAAATAAGCCAAAACAGAAGGCTGAAGGAGACAAAACATAACTTGCCAAAGAAAATACTCACTTATTACAGCCGCATCGCCTACCGTACAATGAAATGATGCATGAAAATTATATTTTGGAGGGTCAAATGACGGCCTGAAGGCATAAGAGGACCAATCATCGTGTCTGATCCACTCCAAAACTGATAAGAACGGGGATTGAAAGGCTGCAGGTTAAAATGAAATTACATGAATTGTGCAAGCATCTTTTTAAAGCTCTATCCTGAGTGACAACTGAACGGACCCGGATGTCCGCTACCGTCTAAACTTCCGAAATACCTGAGACATGGATCCTAACATATGCACCCAAATAGAGGCAGCGGAGCACGTACAAACCCCTTTTTTTTTTTTTTTTTAACCGCTGCGCCAATACCACCGAGCCAAACAACCCAGCAGCGCTAGGGTAAGGCCTCTTGTGCCAAACACATCGCGGGTATACCCCTTGGATTCGTCCCTACTGAAACCCACCTAACTGCGACTCTTGTAACACTGGACATGAGCAAATGAAATATAAACAAGAAAAATTTGTGAGGGAGTCCGAACTCACAGCTACTGTATCATAGCCCAGGGGTTTGGGAAAAGTAAATATACAAAGTTATCTCTATTACCGAATGTTTCTGCCAGGATTCAAACTAAACCTAGAATACTAGAAGCAAGTAAGGCAACCACTACAAGAAGAATATCTCTTCATGTTGCTTTTCCCTTTTTTTTTTGGTAAAAGTTTGTGATGGGATTTGAACTCACTGCATCGTAGATCAGTACTTTAACCATTTATTTTTTTTTAATCTATTTTATTGCTGACTATGATGAATAAAAACCCGCAATATATGATAGTATTGAAAGCACAAATAGAACGCATTAATGATTATTATCACTTTTTATTTTATTAAATACACACAGCATAGTGCCAAAGGTAGGAGCCCAACAGGCAGTACTACTTTACACAGGAAAGAACCCGAATGTAACACTACCCATACTTTACAATTTTATTATATTATTACGGAATATGAGAAAATAACCCCGGCATATTATGTCCTTACTTGTATATATATAACATACTCTATTTTATATATATATATATATATATATATATATATATATATACACACACATGATTATTATTATTCTTTATTTTTTATTTTTTATTTTTTTTTAATACTTACATATGATATACTCAAAGAGGGTCACTATACCAATAGCTAAATCTGTAACTCGCTACTGCAAAATAAAACCCTTAGATTTTTTATCTATTTTTTTTGAGATAAAAGTTTCCCCTGGGACTTGAACTCACAACCTTACAAATCAGAATCAAGGCAATTACCCACACAGCTATGAAAGCTGTATATTTGGTGAACTTACGTGAAAACCAAGAAAACATTGTTTGTTTGTTTGTTTGTTTTTTTTATATATATATATATTTTTTATTTTTTATTTTTTAAAAAGGCTGAAAGGGGTTTGAACTCAGAAAGACTGGACGTTTGAGCTACCAGCTTGCCTTAAGCATCAACACAGCCAAAAGGGCTGCCTGGAGTACAGCATACGGCGGTAGCACTAAAGTTCCAACAGGGATATACGACCTCGTCCCTTAGGCAATGAACTAAATTTTTACAATATGTAATTTAAAATTATTATTATGTTTTTTTTTTTTTTTTTACTGTATAGAAAGTTCCTCCAGAGATCCGAACACACATGAGAGGCAAGCATTTACCTTCATAAAGCAACAAGCTAAAAGAAATTTAATAGTTAGACCCAAAAACGTTAGAATTTTTTTATTTTTTTATTTTTATATATATATATATATTTTTTTTAAGGGTGCACGCATCCAAGAGTGCCATAATTAATATATCACTATACAAGAAATTTCCCCAGCCCCAGTGCATTGGTACTCACCAGGCGTAGTGTAATCAGGGACGGCGCCACTGAAGTAGCAGGTACAGGAACTGCAACCCAAGGGGCCACTACAGTGACCAGGCTGAATGGATGGTAGGCACCTGCCTCTTACGGTTTTGATTGCAACATCAGACCAGACTCCTCAGACGCACCCGACATACCATCAAAAGACGATGGTGAGCGCCGCCTGGAGGAACTGGGGCGCCTACTTCCACCAGAAGCGGCGACGGGCCCGGCGCTTGCGGGACCCACTTTGGCCTTGCCGTCTGGCACCTGCGAGAAGGAGGAAAAACACAAAGCCACCCCTGCTCCAAGAAGGGGGGGGGGGGGGGGGGCAGATGAAAACAGGAAAAAACTGAGACCCATAGTGCCCCATGCTTAGGAGGTGACGGATTAATAAACGAAGCACCAGTAATCCGCTGTACGGGCAATATTATATGTGAGGCACAGTAGGTGGCAGCAGGGGCTTATATGCATTTTACATGGAAAGTGCGGGGAGAGAAGCTGCACAGTAAAAACCCAAAGAAATACAATAAGAGGGTGGTGCTAGGGCCACAGTGGTGCTGGAGCCGGTCCCTGGTGCCCGGGAAGGGGGGGGGGGAGGGGACACATAAAATCAGCATGAACACAGGACCCCATGGGTACTGCTAGTAGGAGGGAAAAAGGAAGGGGGGGTGCGGTAGGGGAAGCTCTGTCGCTGGGGTGAAAAACTTTTCACATGCCCACACCACTGAATATAATTGCTAGACACACAGGTGCCATGTAGGGGCTATAAGGGAAAAAACAGGGGCACGGTGCGACGCTGCAAGTTCCTGAGGGCCATTCAATAGAGGGACGCAGGTAAGATAAGGGGTTGTAATGGAGAGGGGGGGGGGGGACTGCCGTGCGGATCGCAGGTCCCTCTCTCAGGCGTTGAGGCTGCTCGCATGGTGCGGCAGCTCCTGACTGAGCGGAGAGCGTGGAGGGGGAGGGAGGCGGAGGGGGGGGGGGGAGAGTGAGAGTTACCGCCGACCCTGTTGCTTAAGTGCCGGGGCTGCCCGCATGAAGCGGCAGCTCCCGGCCAGTTCTGTAAATAGGAGCAGGGGGGAGGGAAGGGTGCCAGGGAGAGCCGGAACACTCAAAATGAGCCAGCAAACCCTCACCCTCCACATACATACTCGCCAGGAGGACCACGAGGCCGCAATCCCGCGGAAGCTTGGAGTGGACAGAGCAGGGAGGGAGACATACCTCTCCAATTTCTGCTTCCACTTGCAAGAGGAAGTGCTGGAACAGGGGGAGGGGTATATGTACCTTCAGGATTCCTGCACCGCCCCCATCCAGTCTAAGGAGGTTCCACCAGTGAATTAACCCCTTAACGGCCATCCTAATCCAACACTACTTAAACCTTACATGACGGGGCCAGCTCCCAGAATGTCCTGAAGGGGGGAATGGGGGGAGGAGGACCATCAGTCCCTAAGCACCCTCCCTATACAGTCGGGCGCTTGCCAGATGCGAAACGCTCCAAAAAATGCCAGAGAAAAAGCCGCCCTAAACAAACACACTTCATATGCCGACATACACACCGATCCCGCCTCTGACCATAACTTCTGCAACACCGCAAATGAAACCGGCCTGCGATTGTCCCTCCGTACCCCGCAACGGCGGTATCCCTTCAACGCCTGCCGTACCATAAAACACTTAGACACATCGGCCATACCTCGCAACTGCAACCAAAAGGCGACAGCCGCTAACCTCTTTGACGCCACTGAAAAAGATAAACCTGCCGCATAAAACGTTCCTAACCAGAAAACCAATAACGTTCGAAAATCCTCCAGCGAGCTACAACCCCCAACTTGCTCAATCAATTCCTCCCACAAAGACCACACAGAAGAATAAGCAGCCCACGTACCGTTACTAAGTGACCGCCTAATCAGGCCCGCTGACACCCCAAGGCCACGCTCCAGAGCCACTGAGGACAGGGCAACCCCCGAATTTCGGCACCCGGCGCCAAGCCGCGGAAACGCTCCCACTGAAAACGAGAAAGGGAATCAGCCAATGAGTTATCCACTCCTGGGACATGCTCCGCCACAAAACAAGCATTCAATCGCAAACCCCTCAGCACAAAGTACCTCAGCAAATTCAACACAGGCGGTGAATTAGCCGACTGACTATTAATTGCTTGCACAACTCCCATGTTATCGCAGTAAAAACGCACCCGCCGATTCCTCAGCCAGTCCCCCCACAACTCAGTGGCCAAGACAATAGGAAAAAGTTCCAACAACACCAAGTTTGAAAGTAAGCCAGCCTGCCTCCATTTCGCCGGCCAACCACCTGCACTCCATTGTCCCCTACAAAATACACCATAACCACAAGAACCAGACGCATCCGAAAACAACTCCAAATCCACATTGCTAACCACCGCTTCCATCCACACCGACCTACCATTATAATCCAACAAAAAATTCTCCCACACCACCAAATCATCCTTCACAGCCCCTGGCAACCGTAAATAATGAAAAGGCGCAGTAATGCCCGCAGTGGCTAACGCCAAGCGACGGCAAAAAACCCGCCCCATTGGCAAGATGCGACAAGCAAAATTCAATTTTCCCAAAACTGATTGAACCCGCTTAAGTTGCACCTTCCTAGCCTTCCTCAAAAACACGACCTCCTGCAAGAGATCACGCACCTTATCCTCAGGCAAACGACACTCCATAGCCAAACTGTCAATCTCAATACCTAAGAACTTAATGACCGTGGCAGGGCCTTCCGTCTTATCCACAGCCAACGGAATTCCGAAACGCGCCGCAACCCTCTCCATTGTATGCAGCAGCACTGCGCACACCCTAGATCCAGCCGGACCAAGAAACAAAAAATCATCCAGGTAGTGCAAAACCGAGCTCCATCCCGCCTCCTGTTTCACCACCCATTCTAAAAAACAACTAAACGACTCAAACAAGGAGCACGAGATCGCGCACCCCATCGGCAAACAACAATCAACATAAAAACAACCATCCCACTTAAAACCAAGCAAGTGCAAACTGTCAGGGTGAATGGGCAACAATCGAAAAGCAGCCTCAATATCAGTCTTAGCAAGCAGGGCGCCCTGCCCGAAACGCCGCACCCACCGCACTGCCTCATCAAAAGACGTGTATGACACTGAGCATAACTCGTCCGCTATCCCATCATTCACAGACCCACCAAGCGGATAGGACAAATGATGAATGAGCCTGAACTTATTGGGCTCCTGCAGCGTACTCAAGTTGTGTGCAATAGGTGTTTCTGGGTGATGTAGTGCAATAGACACTAACCTGGTACGGCTGACTCTCTGCATAGGCAGGTGAAGGTAGAAATAGTTCGTGACGCCAGTGCCAAGTAAACGGTGGCACGCCGTTTGCGGATAGCAGGAATAAATTGAGGAACACGTGGTATTAAAACAGAACTCCAACTTTAGTAGTTTTCATGCAGAGACAATATTGGAATCGCAGTTCCTTGGCATACAGTCGATTTTGCAATACGGTTGATGCAGGCAATTACAGCTTGAGCAAGGTGATTACAGAGTGTTAAACACAGGACTTGCAGTACAGGAGCTTGCACTCTATTTCTGTCTGATCCTGGAATATAGCAAATCTTCTCCAAGGCCCAATAACCTAGTGCTGGCTTTATATCCTTGGTTGTAGCTTTAGAAAGTACCTCCTCTGTTATTTTGAGTACCTCTTGCTTCTCTGCACTTTGCCTCTGTCCCCCTCAGCTTCCTTAGGCTCTAGAAACTTCTGAGCTCTCCACTAGACTGACTTTTACTTCCTTGACTGGGCCTTATATAAACTAGGGCTCTCTAGCTCCCTCTAATGACTAGAAGCTGGAATGACACCCCTAGCAGGCCTGTACATGCAAGTTTCACAGTAACAGGGAAATACATGCATTGCATTACATGACATTTTATAAAACTGACATATACCAACTTCCCATAATTAGGAGGGACGGCAGCACACCAAGTGACACTTTGGTAGTGACGGGTATTACAGTCCCCGTACACTACATACCCCACTGCTTTAAGCTGAGTACGACCTCGTACTCCATCATGGGTCGCCCAACTGGGATCTCTATCTGAAATAGAAAATAGAGACATGCAGGCATACATACATGTAATTCATCTGCATTTACATTACATCAGGTCCAATTGGCAAAAGTGAAGGGTAGTGACAAGGGGCGTTGTTCTCTTCTCTCAGGATAGTAAATGGAACGGGGGCGCTGACCTGGCACAGCGTAACATTATAACCAGGATAGTCCATAACAATGAATAAGTCCATAATAGATCAGAAAAATGGATAAAACAGCATAAAAACTGAACTACCCAGGAGTTTCCTGTGGGTGGATCACAGGCAAGGGCTCACGTGGGGGAGTCCCTTCTTGCGCACAAATGTCAAGTAAGGTATTGCCCATGGCAACTGTTTGGGAGGAGACACCACCAGAATAATCAAAGTCTCCTAAACGGACTGGCGGACGTCCCCTGGTCATCCGGGTAGACCTTCTCAATACAGGGGTCTCCTCTCCCCTTAGCAACGAGATAGAAGAGAGAGGAGCAACAGGAGGGTCTCCATCCGTGAGACCTTGGTCAGGAACAACTGGAACAACTGGGACAACAGGAACAACTGGAACAACAATATCCACGAGAGGGGGAACTGGATCCGGAGCATCTTGAACCGGCTCTTCTGGAGGTGAAGCTACAGTAGGTGCCGGAGCAGGCACCAGCAAGTTCAACCAAGGTGTCAGAAGCCAATGCATGGGATCAGCGTCATACCTCAGATTACTAACAGCCTGCATAGGATCCTCGGGCTGTATTGCTGACTCTGACACAGGATATTCAGATCCAGAACTCTCGGCACTAGGTTCTGGTGTCAGGCAGAGCTTCAACCGGTTTCGGTGTACAATTTGGGATCCCTTGTCTTCCCAGGTGATCTCATAAGTGTGAGTTCCAACATTTGGGATTGCAGTGACAACATAAGGACTTCGCTCCCACTTACTGTCCAATTTGCGGGTACGACGCAAATTCTTTAACCATACCACGGCCCCTATGGTCAAGGGTTCTGCATGGGCTGCTTGATCATAGTCTCTCTGCTGTCGGTCTCTAGCAAAGTCCATACGTTCCTGAACAATGGCTTTGGCTGCATCCAATCGCCTTTGGTGCTCAGCAACCCAGTCGGTGTTAGGTAATGGGTTAATGCAATCAGGTACATGTATGTCCAATGAATGATCAGCAGGCAATGTCCCTTGGCGCCCAAACATCAAGTAAAAAGGGGTATACCCGGTGGAACAATGTATGGTATGATTGTATGTGAACATGAGCTGTGGCAACAGACTGGGCCAATCTCCTCTGTTCTCAGGAGGCACGGCCCTCAGCATCTCTATCAAGGTCTGATTCATTTTTTCACATAATCCGTTACCTTGAGGATGGTAGGCCGTTGTCCGGATCTTCTTACAGTTGTGTAAGCGGCACAGTTCATGGAACAGATGGGACTCAAAAGCAGGTCCTTGATCGGTGAGGATCTTTTCTGGACATCCATAGGGCAGGAGGAAGTGCTTCCAGAACATTTCGGCTGTAGTCTTGGCTGTCTGGTCTCTCACAGGCACTGCTACAACAAACTTTGTGAAATGGTCAATAATAGTCATGGCATAAGCATACCCTGAGCGACTAGGCTCCAGTTTTACATGGTCGATGGCGACAAGTTCAAGAGGACGGGTACTTACAATGGGTCTCAGTGGTGCCCTCTGATCATGGTGCTCACTTCGTTTCAAGGCACAGGCTACACACTCCCGACACCACTTTTCCATGTCTTCTCTCATGCCCACCCAGTAAAACCGCTGGCGGATAGTAGCCTCAGTCTTTTGGACCCCAAAGTGACCGGATTGATTGTGGTACATCTCCAACACCATACCTGCATCTCGTCGGGGTATGAGAATCTGGTGCACTCTCTCGTTGGACACTGGGTCTAGGCTTCTCCATAGCAATAGGCCCTTTTGTATGAAGAGTTGATGGCGCTGTCTCCACAGTTTGATGAGCTCGGGATCTGCACTCTTCCGTCGAATCCTCTCAGGGGCTCTGCCACTAGTAATGAAGTCCAACAACTCACCCAGCACTCTACTTTCAGACTGTAGTTTCACCCACCTTTCTTCTTTAGGATCAGGCCTACTGGAGGGTGAAGGAACTGCAGCTCTGCCATTGGTAGCTCGAGCCTGGTCCTGTTGAGCAAACTTGTTATAGAAAGCCGGCATCTCTACATCTTCCCAAGCATCTCGTACATCATCAGGAGCTGTCTCTGTGGGAAGTCTGGATAAAGCATCAGCATTATCATTAGTGCGTCCAGCACGATACTTTACAGAGAAATTATAGTTGGCAAGGCGAGAGGCCCATCTCTGCTCCAAGGCTCCCAATTTAGCTGTATTTAGATGTGCCAGAGGGTTATTGTCAGTGAATGCAATGAACGGGGTGGCGGCTAGATAATCCTTGAATTTTTCCGTCACCGCCCACACTAATGCCAGGAACTCTAGTTTGAAGGAACTATAATTCTGGTCATTTTTCTCAGCTCCTTTCAGGGAGCGGCTTGCATATGCTATCACTCTCTCTTTTCCCTCTTGGATCTGGGCTAACACAGCTCCCAGGCCTCGCTTGCTAGCATCAGTATAGAGATGGAAGGGCTTGCTATAATCTGGATAACCTAACACTGGAGGCTCGGTCAGTTTCTTTTTTAGCAATTGGAACGCTATCTCTCTTTTCTCATTCCACTCAATGGGCACAGGAGTTCTAGGACTCTTTTTGGGTTGCCCCCTCAAGAGTTCCTGGATAGGATCAGCTATTTGAGCAAAGTGGGGGATAAAACGTCTATAGTAGCCGGCAAACCCAAGAAAACTCCTCACCTCTTTGACGGTAGTAGGAACCGGCCAATTACGGACAGCTGCTAATTTATCAGGGTTAGGTTGCACTCCCTCTCCGCTTACTACATGCCCCAGGTATCTTACTGCAGGTTTGAGCAGGTGACACTTGGATGGCTTTACCTTCAAGCCATATTTGATAAGGATTTCAAATACTTCTGCCAAATGTTTCAGATGGTCCTCATATGTTTTTGAGTACACAATGACGTCATCAAGATACAGCAGCACTGTTTCGAAGTTTTTGTGACCCAAACACCGTTCCATTAGTCTCTGGAAAGTTCCTGGGGCATTACATAGCCCGAACGGCATACAATTGAATTCAAACAGGCCCATGGGAGTAGTGAAAGCAGTCTTTTCCCTATCCTCGGGGGCCATGGGTACTTGCCAGTAGCCGCTGGTCAAGTCCAATGTGGAGAAATAGGCAGAAGATCCCAGAGCAGTTAGTGACTCCTCAATGCGGGGCAGTGGGTATGCATCTTTGTGGGTTATTTGATTAATTTTCCTATAATCCACACAGAAACGGATACTACCGTCCTTCTTCTTTACAAGAACCAGGGGTGCAGCCCACGGACTACGGCTGTCCCGAATCACATTAGAGTCTTTCATCTCTTGGATCATTTCCTTTACAGTCTGATATGAAGTAGGTGGTAAGGGTCTGTATCTCTCCTTGATAGGAGGATGAGAGCCAGTAGGTATGGTGTGTTGTATGGCACTAACCTCTCCATAGTCAGTAGCATGCTTACTGAAGGCCTGGTGGTGCTCCTTGACAAGCTGTAGAATCCCTTCTTGTTGATGTTGGGGGGTAGTCTCGTCCCCTATATGGAGCTCTTCCCACCAGGGCACTTGTGGCTGGGTCACCGGCGAACATCCGCTGACTGCAGCTGGCGGCTTTTCTGTCACTGGAAGACGAATGATGTCTTGGAAGGACACCTGGGACAGCTGGGCAACACGGCAATGCTTAGTAAGCGCAACAGGATGATTACTCAGGTTAATCAGACGGACAGGTACTTTACCTTGGGAGACGTTCACCAGGCACTTGGCAGCTCTCACATAAGGATAATCCTCCATCTGGATTGGTTCCACCAGGGCTGGATAATCTCGGCCTTCGACTCCCAGGACAGCACGACACCATAAAAGAGTTTGAGAATTAGGAGGCAAAGTCACAGGCTTAATATCACTAATCCTGGCAGTACAAATTTCTCCTTTCCCATTAGCAAACCTCTGCTGGGCACTTAACACAGTAATAGTCTTTTGAATCACCCTCCTGGATGCAGAGGAAGCAGTGGGCAAAGTCTGATGTAATACAGCAAGTATTTCTGAATAACAGTTTTTGAAGACATTGGTGCCTAGAATGACAGGATGTCTTCCTCTGTCACCGGCCTGTACTACGATCACTCCCTGTTGAGGCAGGGTTACTTCTCCCACCTGCAGGGTGGGTTCCCAGTATCCATGAGTCTTTACTGGTTTGCCATTGCTGGCGATAATTTCCACCCAGGATTCAGGCGGTTGGGTCAACTGGTTGGTGTCCCAGAACTTTTCAAATGCAGGCAGCTGAATAGTAGTGACCTGAGACCCAGTATCTAATAGGGCTTCAAAGGGGACCCCGTTGATCTCTATATTGATTTTAGGATGGGATCCTACATACCGTGGCATCCAATTTGGATCCTCTGGACCTAGTGTTCTACCTCCCGAGGGGTGGTCCTCAGCCTCAGGGGTTGCCCGTTTAACTGCCAGCACGTGGATTCTGTGTGTCCCAGCTTTTTGCAGTATGTACACACGGGCTTCTTGCGACCTCTATTACGCCTCCCAGGATCCCTGGGGTGAGTCTCTTGGTATGGAGGTGAGAACGGCCTAGGAGATGACAGGAACTCTTCTTCTGTCATTATGGGTTTTTCCCATTCCTCTATTTTTCTGCACACTTTCTCTAAACTTTTAGTGAGGTGATTTACTTGCTCTGTCAGATGGCAATAGTATCGGTAGCTGACACTTGAACAGCTTGGCCGGCCTCAGCTCGGTTAGTGACAAGCGGTTTTGGCTTGCAGGCTGATGACTCAACTCAGGGCGCTCAACTCAGGAGATACTGTGGACCCCAGAATTTTTATAGCCAGTTCTTTAAAGTCCAGAAAGGCACTGTTAGGGTGCTGGGCAGACAGCATCTTTAACTGGGTCCTTATTTGTTCACTAGACACCCCGTTGATAAATTGTTCCCTCAGGGTCTGGTCCCGGTTATCAGCCTCTTTGGGATCTATCTGGATTACAGCCCCTAAAGCCTCCTGAAGTGATAGGGCATAGTCACGGAGGGACTCACCGGACTTCTGTTTCTTGCCAAAGAAGTGCATCTTTATCTCTGAGGCAGTCCTAGTTTCAAAAGTGGCTCTGAGGCGGGTGAAGATCTGTTCTAAAGTACTCCGCTCAGTAGCAGGCCAGGATAACACTTCCCTGCGGGCAGCTCCCTCCAGCTGCGCCAGCAGGATCTCCATTTGCTGGTCAGCATTTATAGGGTACAGTCGGAATAGTGCCAGCAACTTTTCTTTAAAGTCCCTTAGGGTATGGGTCTCTCCCCTGTAGCGGGGGAACCATGGGGCCCCGAAATAGTAGGGCATGGTAAAGGGCATCATGCTGGGGGCTGTAGGATGATTAGGAGCCGCAAGCTCTCCCAGGGCCGGCTGCTCAGGCACTCCTGGCTCTGACATGGTAGTCTATTGAGAGGTGGCCGCTGGCGACTAAAGGGGCCGGTACACTCCCCTTCCCTCCGGTGGTGCGATGATGACGAGGGGCGGGATTCTCTGTGTCTTTGCAGGGATCCGCCCACGAAGGTCCTCAGCAGCGCGGGAAACTCTACTCCAGGCAGCCGGTGGCCATCTTTAGCAAAACGCTGTCCATTCACTGACAGCAAGCAGGATTGTAAAAAGTCCACAAAACCACACTCCAATGTGGCGATTTTCTTCCTCTTGGTAGCGCAACACTGCACAGCGCTTTTTAGAGGTTTTAGGAACACTTTGGGTATATTTTTCAGTCCACAAAGTCCATTTTAAATAAACAGGCAATTTGTCACTTTGGTCACAGGGCAACTGTATAAGGCACAAAGTTCACGCTTCTTGCACTAGAAAGCGTGCGTAATCCTGTTCGTGGACGCCAAAAGAGAGGTGCTTCGTACTCAAGTTGTGTGCAATAGGTGTTTCTGGGTGATGTAGTGCAATAGACACTAACCTGGTACGGCTGACTCTCTGCATAGGCAGGTGAAGGTAGAAATAGTTCGTGACGCCAGTGCCAAGTAAACGGTGGCACGCCGTTTGCGGATAGCAGGAATAAATTGAGGAACACGTGGTATTAAAACAGAACTCCAACTTTAGTAGTTTTCATGCAGAGACAATATTGGAATCGCAGTTCCTTGGCATACAGTCGATTTTGCAATACGGTTGATGCAGGCAATTACAGCTTGAGCAAGGTGATTACAGAGTGTTAAACACAGGACTTGCAGTACAGGAGCTTGCACTCTATTTCTGTCTGATCCTGGAATATAGCAAATCTTCTCCAAGGCCCAATAACCTAGTGCTGGCTTTATATCCTTGGTTGTAGCTTTAGAAAGTACCTCCTCTGTTATTTTGAGTACCTCTTGCTTCTCTGCACTTTGCCTCTGTCCCCCTCAGCTTCCTTAGGCTCTAGAAACTTCTGAGCTCTCCACTAGACTGACTTTTACTTCCTTGACTGGGCCTTATATAAACTAGGGCTCTCTAGCTCCCTCTAATGACTAGAAGCTGGAATGACACCCCTAGCAGGCCTGTACATGCAAGTTTCACAGTAACAGGGAAATACATGCATTGCATTACATGACATTTTATAAAACTGACATATACCAACTTCCCATAATTAGGAGGGACGGCAGCACACCAAGTGACACTTTGGTAGTGACGGGTATTACAGTCCCCGTACACTGCACTCCTTCTTAGGAACCAAACCCAATGGGGATACCCATAACTCCGGCAAAGGACACTCTGAAAAGGGGCCTACAACTCTGCCAGCCGCAACTTCCTTCACAATTTTATCCCTCACCACATCAGGGTAGCGCAAAGCTGAAATCAAATTCCGGGAAGCAACCCGCGTCCCCACCAAACTACACGGGATAACAAACCCCGCGGTAAACCCCTCCAACAACAACCGAGCCGCCTCCCTATTTGGGTACATCCTTAAATACGGCTCCATCTCTTCCACCCTCACCGGAGTCACCCCTCTTTTGCATAACCTCGGATCCCTTACCTTTCCCCCTCCGGAAACACCGGGACAGGCTATGGGAACCTCCGCAACCGGAGCACTCATGCTTAAACCTGCAATCGGACAAGAACCGGCAATGTCCTTCATTGAATTGCCAGCAATAACCCTTTTTTCCCCCAACCTGAGACTCCGCAGCCGAGGCACCCCCGGCCGCTCCACGAAAGGGCTGAGACCCTCCACCCCGAGGTGCTGCCATCAAACGCATCCACAGACCAATATCCTTATGGTCCCAACGAATGCTAGGCCTGACCGCCTTCCGCTGCCAGAACTGCTCGTCGTACCTAAGCCAAGCCACACCCCCATACGTCCGATGAGCCTCCCCAATAGCATCCATATAGCAGAAAAGAGCCGAGCAGTGCTCTGGCGTCTTTTCCCCAATGACGCTGGCCAAAATTGCAAAAGCCTGCAACCAATTCTGAAAAGTACGCGGAATCAACCTAAACCTCCTCCTTTCTTCCTCCTCCTTCTTACTCTCATCCAGCTTACCCCTATCCAAATTAAATTTCTCCAAAGGGAGCATAGAGAAGATCTCCACATATTCATCCTTCCATATCTTCTCCCTGACCTCCGGCTTCAAATGAGCCCCCAGCGGCCCCTCAAAACATACATAAATCTCACCCTTTGCTGAATCCGCCAACCTAACACCATCAACCACATCACCTTTTTCCCCAGCTACCCGCCCAGAACCACAGGCCTGGCCACCGGCCACCGCACCCCCACTCTCACTCAGTAAACCCTGCGCCGCCCCTGGAACCACCGCCAAATCAGCCGCAGGAGACCACACAGCCGCCGGATTCCCCACTGCACCCGGGCCTAACCGTGATAACAAAGCAAGCATACCCGATAATACATCCCTCACCAAAGCTTCAGACCCCCCCCCCACTATGTAACCCTGATTTCCCGACCCCCCCAACATGCATTTGACACGCCGCTCTCTCACCTGGCCGTCCCCGGGCGGTGTCGCCGGCAGCCGCAGACCTCCCTTCTGATACCACGCACGAGACGTCACCTCCAGATGGCCCAGCGTCGTCCATACCACCAGCCGCAGACTCTACTCCAGGATCCACTTCGCCTTCCTCCAACTGGAACGACTCCTCCTCTGACTCCTGTTGCAAAGGGCCAACGTCCGCAGCCCCTTGTGAAGAAGAGGCCCTCACTCCTGGCCGCACACCTCTCATCCCGGCGACTCCCAGTGAAGCTGGCTTCACATCACCGGCACTGTGAGCCGCGGTCCCATGCAGCCGTTCCGGGGGCTCATCCTCCACCGCATCTCTTGAAAAGGCGCCATGTCGCCGACCCACCACCAGGGGTCGGGACGCCCTTCCTCTCCCAGCATCATCGCTCTGCGCCTCAGGCCCTCCCTGATGACGTCGCCGATCAGCAGAGACTGACCGCGACGCAGGACAACTCCTCACCCCGACATCCAAGAGGCCCAGGCCGTGGAGCGACCCGGCCGCAGCAACACCGCCGCCGCCTGCAGGTAATTCAGACCCGACTCGTCTCTCCCGCACCGCCTCTCGCGGGGAGACAGCCGCACGCGCCTGCCTTCTTCCTCTCGTCGGTCAGGAGACGGGACCCGCACCAGACCGTCCCTCTCCCGTCGTCCTGCCCTCTCTCCTCGCCGTCCTCCCGCTGCGTCTGCGAGCCGAATCAGCCACAGGCATCGCAGGCTGCAGCGGAGGGTTCCTAATGGGGCTCCGCATTCGCCGACGCAGTCTCGGAGTCGTCTCAGGGCTCAGGCGTTCAGGGGGAACAGAGCGCCTAGCCCGGCCGGAACGCACCGCCTCACCAGTCGCAGACGGGGGGTTCAGGACCGACTGCATGGTCTCTTGTAAACGGGCCGCACCATGTACCTGTACAGCCGCCCTAACCGCCTCCAATAACTCTTCCAGCGACGACATCTTGGCCCTGCAAACGCGCTTCACTATGCCAGCCACTGACTGACGCCCCACCTCCAGCCTACATATACTGCCCGCCAAACTGCACGTCCTCCCCTTCCTTCCTTAGGCCCACCCCTACCCCACAACATTAACCCCTTACTGTCCTACGGTCTTCCCCCCAAGTCAATTCGCACTACATTATGGCTGCGCCCCATTCCGTCGCTTTCATTATCCTGCAAACACATCAGTCAACAGTACCCTGAAAGTGGACAATCCCTTTAATTTTATGGACCTGGAACAGTCACCTTTCTTGACTAATGGGGAGATTTATCAAACTGTACACCAGTTTGATAAATCTCCCCATTAGTCAAGAAAGGTGACTGTTCCGGGTCCATAAAATTAAAGGGATTGTCCACTTTCAGGTTACTGTAGAAGTAACTTTTATGCGCATAGCAACCAATCAGACTCCACCTTTCATTTTTCAAAGAAGCTCTGAAAAATGAAAAGTGGAATCTGACTGGTTGCTAAGGGCAACTAAGTCATTTCTGCTTTACACTATTTTGATAAATCTCCCCCTAAGGCCTCATGCAAACGACCGTATGTATTTTTGCGGTTCGCAAAAAACGTATCCGCAAAAAATACGGATGACGTCCGTGTGCATTCCGTATTTTGTGGAAGGAACAGCCGGCCCCTAATAGAACAGTCCTATCCTTGTCCGTAATGCGGACAATAATAGGACATGTTCTATCTTTTTGCGCAACGGAAATATGGATACAAGGAAATGGAATGTACAGTACATGGACCCATTGAAATAAATGGTTCTGTATATGGTCCGCAAAAAAAACGGAACGAACACAGAAAGAAAATACGTTCATGTGCATGAGGCCTAAATCTGTACAACAGATAAAAAAAAAAAAAATTTATACTTTTTTTTTTTTTTAAATCTGACTGAATAAAACCTTAGCAGTAAATGACCCAGATTTTTTACGCTTTCTCTTGTTTGGTCAATACATAGGTTCAAAAATACCATCCGCGGGTTATAATATCTCACAATGATTATATGTCGTCTTCTAATCCTGAAGTATCTTAATGTAATATGACACAAGAAAGTCAGATGGAACAGGATGTACCGTACATGAGACGTACGCCTCGTCTGAGATAATGAGCTCGCTCTCTTCTATGCGGCAAAATTGTTCCGTTTAACTTAGTCATAGAAAAGACACAATAAATTGCTGCCTTTCTGTTCAGAATACAAAATGTTCAGCCTTAAAGGGCTTTTCCCGAAAAGGAAAGGTATTGCTATGCCATGAGCCAGGCATCTTAAAGGGGTTAACCCATGAATAATGTACAAAATGAAAATCACACATCATAAAGCACATGGCAACCTATATCTAATAAAAGCTAGAACCAGCCCTGTACCTCACATGGATCCAGAGATCTCCCCATTCATTGCTTTGCTAGATTTATATAAAGCTGACATCTCAAGGGGTGTGCCCTTTCTGCTGCAGATAAGGGGGTGTGTCAATGCTCTCCCTATAACGGCTCAGGAAGCAGTTAAAGTATGAAACTGAGCATGTGCGGCCATCTCAGTGAGCAGGTCAAAGAAATAAGAAAAAGAACAAACAGCAGATGGCGCTATACAGATAACCCTTTTAAAGGGCTTCTGTCACCCCACTAAAGTCATATATTTTTTTTTGGGCTACTTAAATTCCTTATACTGCGATATATCAATATATAGTGCTCTTACTCATTTTCGTTCAGTAGTTTAATAAAAAAACAGACTTTTATAATATGTAAATTACCTGTCTACCAGCAAGTAGGGCGGCTACTTGCTGGTAGCAGCCGCATCCTCCTCTCATAAAGACGCCCCCTCCTCATGTTGATTAACAGGGCCAGCGATCGCTCTCGTCCTCTGACTGGCCCTGTCTGCAATTCAAATCCCGCGCCTGTCTTCATTCGGCGCAGGCGCTCTGAGAGAAGGAGGCTCGCCTCCTCATTGCGCCTGCGCCGATGACGTCTTCTCTTTCGGTGACGTCATTGGTGCAGGCGCACTGAGGGAGTGCTGAGGAGGCGAGCCTCCTTCTCTCAGAGCGCCTGCGCCGAATGAAGACAGGCGCGGGATTTGAATTGCAGACAGGGCCAGTCAGAGGACGAGAGCGATCGCTGGCCCTGTTAATCAACATGAGGAGGGGGCGTCTTTATGAGAGGAGGATGCGGCGGCTACCAGCAAGTAACCGCCCTGCCTGCTGGTAGAGAGGTAATTTACATATTATAAAAGTAAGTTTTTTTATTAAACTACTGAACGAAAATGAGTAAGAGCACTATATATTGATATATCGCAGTATAAGGAATTTAAGTAGCCAAAAAAAAAAAAAATGACTTTACTGGAATGACAGAAGCCCTTTAACATCTACTAAATTATTTGTGCTCAGGGAGTTATCACTGTGCTATCTATAGTTTTACTTAGGACTGCACATGACATCTACTACATGATCTGTACTCAGCATTATCACTGTGCTATCTATGGTTTTACATAGGACTGCAGGTAACATTCACTACATTATCTGTACTCAGAGAGTTATCACTGTGCTATCTGTGGAGTTACATAGGACTGCAGGTGACATCTACTTCATTATATGTGCTCAGAGAGTTATCACTGTGTTATCTAAGGAGTTACATGGGACTACAGGTGACATCCACTACATTATCTGTACTCAGAGAGTTATCACTGTCTTATCTGTGGAGTTACATAGGACTGCAGGTGACATCTACTACATTATCTGTACTCAGAGAGTTATCACTGTCTTATCTGTGGAGTTACATAGGGCTGCAGGTGACATCTACTACATTATCTGTACTCAGAGAGTTATCGCTGTGTTTTCTCTGGTGTTACATAGGGCTGCAGGTGACATCTACTACATTATCTGTACTCAGAGAGTTATCACTGTGTTATCTGTGGAGTTACATGGGACTGCAGGTGACATCTACTACATTATCTGTACTCAGAGAGTTATCACTGTGTTATCTGTGGAGTTACATGGGACTGCAGGTGACATCTACTACATTATCTGTACTCAGAGAGTTATCACTTTGCTATCTGTGGAGTTACATAGGACTGCAGGTGACATCTACTACATTATCTGTACTCAGAGAGTTATCACAGTGTTATCTGTGGTGTTACATAGGACTGCAGGTGACATCTACTACAATACCCCATGGCGACCGGGCCGCAGGGGAGCACATTAGTTTGGGTGGTTGGTTGGATGGGTGCTGTAGTCTCCCACTTTCCCCGCTTCCTCTACATTGTTGTATCCCTCATCTTACAATCTTGCTGCCTCCATAAAATATCAATTCCCATTGGAATTTAGGTCATAAGTGTCTGATTAATAGGAGTCCAGTCAGTGCTGGCGCTGATCATCACACTGAAGGGGCCATGGCGCTGCTAAGAGCTCTGCTTCCCTTCATCCATCTGCATTTGGCTGTATCTGGGCTTATTCACTTAAACTGAACAAGAACGAGGGGAGATTCGTCAAACTGGTGTAAAGTAGAACTAGCTTAGTTACTCACAGCAACCAATCAAATTCCACCTTTCATTTTCTAAAGGAGCTGTGAAAAATGAAAGGTGGAATCTGATTGGTTGCTATGGGCTACTTTACACCAGTTTGATAAATTTCCCCCGGAGTGTTCAGCACAGCCGCCCTATGGAGGAGCCACGGGGTGCATGACTTGCAGGAATGCAGGAGCTTCTTTCACTATGATGATTGGTGGGGGACCTGGAGTTCGGACCCCCATGATCAATATTGATGACAAGTTCACTTTTCAATCTTCCCAATAAACACAGGTGTGAAATGTCTTTCTCATTAACACTGTAGCAGAGATAGGCCGGGGTCGGCACTGCCACATGCATCACGTTCCACTGGAGTCAGCATGGCTAATGCTCCCCGGTGGAGCTCAGCTTACAGTTCTGATTGTCATAACGAAGACAATAACCGGCAGCACTCACCACATTGTAGTTCAAAGCTTTATTTTCACTTTTAACCCCTTAAAGGGGTTCTGCAGTACTTTTGAACTGATGATCTATCCTCTGGATAGATCATCAGCATCTGATCGGTGGGGGTCCGACACCCGGGATCCCCGCCGATCAGCTGTTTGAGAAGGCAGCTGCGCACCAGGAGCAACTCGGCCTTCTCTCTGTTTCCCTCAGGTCCAGTGACGTCACAACTAGTGTCACTGGCCTGGGCGCGGCTAAGTCCGTTCACGAATGGAGTGTAGCTGCGCCCAGGCCAGTTGATATTAGTCGTAACATCACTGGGCCTGCGGTAAACATCGAGAAGACCGCGGAAGTCCTGGAGCGCCGCTGCCTTCTCGAACAGCTGATATGCGGGGGTTGGACCCCCGCCGATCATACGCTAATGATCTATCCAGAGGATAGATCATCAGCTAAAAAGAACTACAGAACCCCTTTAAGCATCGGGCCCATTTTTGGTTTTGCCTTTTTAATTTTTTTTCCTCATCATTTTCTAATAGCCATAACTTTTTACATTTTCCTTACAAGTTGTATTTTTTAAGGGTATGATTTAATTTTCCATGTCTGTTACTGGAAAAGGGGTAAACAATTATTTGTGGGGTTAAATTGAAAAAAAAAACAACACAATTACATCACTGCCTTCACTGTGCGCTAAAAATGACATGACGTTCTTATTCTGTGGGGCAATATGAATACAGAGATGCCAAACTTGTATAGTTTCTTTTGTTTTACTACTTTTACTTTAAAAAAAAAAAATAATAAAAATCGAACATTTCTTTGCATCGCCATTTTCTGCCAGCCATAACTTTTTTATATTTCAGTATGTATAGCTTGTTTTTTGCGGGACAAACTTTCGCTTTTAGTGGTACAATTTTTTGATCACTGTTAGGGCCAGGGGCGGGCTGGGCCGGGGGGCAGGGAGGCAATTGCCCCCCAGGCCGCCCTAAATAAACGGCCGCTGGGCCGCCCGTCTTAAAAAAAAAATTTTTTTTTATTTTTTTTTTTTTTTTTTCTTCAGGGCCGCACCGCCGATCATCACCACAGGCGGCGCGGCCCTGGATGCCATTGCGGCCGTGCTGTGTGTGTGCTGTGGGGCAGGGGAGGGAGAGGCGTGTCCCTCCCCTGTTCTTCTGATAGGCCGCAGGCACTAATGCCTGCAGCCTATCAGAGGCCGGCTCAGGCAGAGCGATGACGTCATTATCATCGCGACGCCTGAGCCCGGCAGCACACAGCAGGGACACAGGCCAGAAGAGGCTTGCATCGCTGCTGATGGAGGTAAGTATTAGTGTTTTTTTTTTCTTCTTTGCGGGGGGCTGGCACTATGGGGGGGGGGATCTGGCACTATAGGGGGGGCTGGCACTATGGGGGTGGGCTGGCACTATGGGGGGGATCTGGCACTATGGGGGGGATCTGGCATTATGGGGGGGATCTGGCATTATAGGGGGGGGCAGGGCCGCTGATAGAAATCATGGGGCCCCGTACAGCATACATGACGGGGCCCCATAACAGTCATCCACAGATCCCCCCATAACAGTGTCATCCACAGATCCCCCCCATAACAGTGTCATCCACAGATCCCCCTCCATAATGGTGCCATCCACAGATCCCCCCCATAAGTGTCATCCACAGACCCCCCGGCCCCCCCCATAAGTGTCATCCACATGACAGACCCCCCCCCCATAACAGTGCCATCCATGGATCCCCCGCCCTCCCTATAACAGTGCCGTCATGACGTCATCCATATAGATCCCCCCCCGCCACTCACAGTAGTATACATTAATAAATCGGTGCAGCCGTGCAGGCTGCAGACAGTAACTTTAATTTTAGCACAGGCACAGCGCTCATCTCTTTACTAAAATACTACCTTACATTCAGCTCCTGCCTCCTCCCTCCAGCCTCCAGTAACAAGTGCGGGCGGCAGCGCTCACTCACAGGCCTGCGCCGCCTAGTGGGAGGAGCAGGCGTGTGACGTCAGTGAGTGAGCGCCGCCCCCACACTGCCTGCTGTTACTGGAGCCAGCCCACTGACAGCAAAAAAATTAAAATGGCTCGGGAGTCGGCAGCCCGGGCCCCATCGCCAGCCGGGCCCGGTACAACTGGGCCAGCTGTACTGGCCTATCAGCGGCCGGGGGGGGGGGGGGATCTGGCATTATAGGGGGGATCTGGCACTATGGGGGGGGATTTGGCACTATGGGGGGGATCTGGCACTTTGGGGGAGCTAGCACTATGGGGGGGGGATCTGGCACTATGGGGGGGGGATCTGGCACTATGGGGGGGGGGATCTGGCACTATGGGGGGGGATCTGGCACTATAGGGGGGCTTGCACTATAGGGGGGGCTGGCACTATGGGGGGGGGGATCTGGCACTATGGGGGGGATCTGGCACTATGGGGGGGATCTGGCACTATAGGGGGGCTGGCACTATGGGGGGGGGAGCTGGCACTATGGGGGGGAGCTGGCACTATGGGGGGGAGCTGGCACTATGGGGGGGAGCTGGCACTATAGGGGGGCTGGCACTATGGGGGGGGATCTGGCACTATGGGGGGGGATCTGGCACTATAGGGGGGCTTGCACTATAGGGGGATCTGGCACTATGTGGGGGATCTGGCACTATAGGGGGGCTTGCACTATAGGGGGATCTGGCACTATGGGGGGGGGGATCTGGCACTATGGGGGGGGCTTGCACTATAGGGGGAGCTGGCACTATAGGGGGGCTGGCACTATGGGGGGGATTTGGCACTATGGGGGGGAGCTGGCACTTTGGGGGGGATCTGGCACTATGGGGGGGGCTTGCACTATAGGGGGATCTGGCACTATAGGGGGGATCTGGCACTATGGGGGAGCTGGCACTATGGGGGAGTTAGCACTATGGGGGGGCACTATAGGGGGAGCTGGAACTATGGGGGGGCTGGCACTATGGGCGGAGCTGGCACTATGGGGGGAGCTGGCACTATGGGGGGAGCTGGCACTATGGGGGGCTGGCACTATGGGGGGCTGGCACTATGGGGGAGCTAGCACTATGGGGGGGCTGGCACTATGGGGGAGCTAGCACTATGGGGGAGCTGGCACTATAAGGGGGCTGGCACTATGGGGGAACTGGCACTATAAGGGGGATGGCACTATGGGGGGGGAGCTGGCACTATGGGGGGAGCTGGCACTATGGGGGGAGCTGGCACTATGGGGGGAGCTGGCACTATGGGGGGGGAGCTGGCACTATGGGGGCATTTCTTGCTGGCACATTATGGGGGGCCCCATGGGGGAGAGGAGCACTATGGGGGTATCTAGGGGCTCTAAAGGGGCTTTTTTTTTTTATTATTGGCACATTCTGGGGGGCACTATAGGGGAGAGCAGCACTATGGGGCATCTGGTGTTACTATAGGGGCATTATTTGGGGGCACTATGGGGAAGTGGGGGCTCTAAAGGGGCCTTTTGTATTGGAACATTATGGGGGGCACTATGGCATTTGGTAGCACTAAGGGGGCATTTTTTACTGGCACATTATGGCAGGCACTATAGGGGAGAGCGGCACTATGGGGCATTATTTGGGGGCACTATTGGGGCATATGGTGGCACTAAGAAGGGGAATTTTTTTACTGGCACATTGTGGGGGAGAGGAGCACTATAGGGGCATCTGCTGGGGGCACTAAGGGGCATTTTTTTACTGGCATATTATGGGGGACACTATGGGGAAGGGGGAGAGGAGCAGTATGAGTGCATTTACTGGGGCACTATATAGGGGTATTTTATACTGGCATACATTATGGGGACATTAGCTCAACTGCAGGCACTAAGCGGGGGTATTTCATGTACTGTCATATTATAGGGAGAATTAGTACTACTAGGAGGTATTATGGGGAGCTTTACTACTACTGGGGGGCTATGAGGAACATGATTACTAGGGCACTATAGGGGCATTATTACTACTAAGTGTGCTCTGGCAGAGAATTATTTCTATTGGTGGGATTTTGGGGGGCACTGTTACTTTGGGGGCACCCTGGCATAGTATCAGCTTAGCACAATTATTTTTGGGGGACATTATCTTTATACTATTAGTGTCTGAGCGCAGTTATTTTTTAGAGCACTGTATGCCAATAATTGTTTAAGGGGGCACTATCTGTGTGGTAGTAGTATTCCCAGGGGTACTGTTTCTGCAGTATAGTATTAGGGGCACAGCGGGCACAGTATTGGGGGCACTATCTGTGTGGTAGTAGTATTTCCAGGGGGACTGTTTCTGCAGTATAGTATTGGGGGTGGCAGGAAACTAATGTCTGTTTCTCAATCTCTGCAGAGACGGGAGATGGCAGAAAAATCATCATGGCGGTCTGGTCTGAATGGAGAAGATGAGGAAAGAGAACGTCTACAACAAAGGTGACATCACTGGATGTAAGAGGTATGGGGCGCTATGTAGGAGAGGAGATGCTCTGGCTCCTCCCCCTGCCATTTGCAGAAGGAGGATTCAGAGCTGGGTGAGGACGACGAAAGGGGGCAGCAGGCCACGGGCGGGTGGCAGATGTTGGGGGGGAACCACAGGCCTTGAGCAGGATCTGGGAGGGAGGAGAGCGGAGGAGCTTCCTGGCTGTAGCTTGTTGTATAAGCAGGCAGTGCAGCCAAGACAGGCCCCCCTCTCCGTATGATGTGTAGACAGGCCTCAACTATAGAATGTCAGCTGTACAGTGTGTGTTGGGAGTGACCTATTATATGTAGGAGGGGCTTCTATGGCCACAAACGCGCGTCAAAACGCCCCAAAGAAGCTCAAGTACTTGTTTGAGCGTAGGGCGTTTTACAGCGCGTTTTTCAGCGCTGTAAAACGCTCAAGTGAGAACCAGGGCCATAGGGAAGCATTGGTTTTCATGTGTTGAGCGTTTTACAGCGCGTTTGAACGCGCTGTAAAACGCTCAAGTGTGAACCCAGCCTTACGGCATTTACCACACAGGAAATTTTTAAGAATATTTTAATAGTTCAGACATTTTCAGACCCAGTGAATAACTTTTAACTTTTTTCCGTCTGTGAAGCGGAACAAACTGGATCAGGCATGAAAATCTATTTAGGTCAATGGTGCCAGATCATTTTTTTTTGTTAGCTAAAAAAACGGATCAGGCGCCCATTGACTTACAATGATTTTCATACTGGACCCATTTTTCTTCAGTTTAGATGTAATACAAACAGATCCAGCCTAAACGGATGCACTAAATGGCACAAATTCCGGTTAAAGATCCTCTGCCAGATCTCAAAACCGGAATTAGCAACACAAGTGTGAAACAGGCCTTATGATGTAATGCTTTCTGCAATTCCCAGGCTGTGGGGTGCAGATTCAATATACCCTTTCCACAAGCATTAGTGCACATAGGTTACCAACAGCAAGCAAAGGCCCACTACCAATAATGGACCACACAACCACCCCTCAGTAGGGCCAACTCAACATGAACATATACACCTACACAGAAAAAGCTGAGTCTACAGGGCCTTATATAGAAAATATATCTTTATTAAATATATAAAATTGAAAAGCCAGAAGCCAAGACAAACAATACATCAATTTGGTGCTCCTGGTGCATCAATATGAGTTCTCCTCAGGTGTATTCCGCACCATATTGATGTATTATTTGTCTTGGCTTCTGGCTTTTAAATTTTATATATTTAATAAAGATATATTTTCTATATAAGGCCCTGTAGACCCCTTTTCCGTGTAGGTGTATACCTTTCCACAAGCAGTAAAGTCTTATTGTCATAAACGTGCGCTACCTTACTTTATCCTGCACAACCTTGATGGCTCTAAACGTTCTATGAATATCCGTTCTCAGTCCCTCAGGAATAGGGCTCGTTTACACGAAAGTTTTTTGCGCTCCGTATACGGGCCGTTTTTTGCGTTCCGTATACGGTCCTTATACGGTACCATTTATTTCAATGGTTCAGCAAAAAAAACGGAATGTACTCTGTATGCATTCCATTTCCTTTTTTCTTTCCATTGAAAAATACAGTGCCTTGCAAAAGTATTCACACCCCTTGACATTTCTCGTGTTTTGTTACATTACAGCCTTAAAGAGGACCTTTCACTAGAATAAAAAATCTAAACTAAGTATACAAACATGGAGAGCGGCGCCCAGGGAGCTCCCTGCACTTACTATTATCCCTGGGCGCCGCTCCGTTCTCCCGGTATAGGCTCCGGTATCTTCATATGTTCGGCTCAACTGGGTGGAGCCTGCCGACGTCTCCTTCTCCCAGGCTGGAGTGCTGGCCAATCGCAACGCTCAGCTCATAGGTTTTTTTTTCTCTCAGGCTATGAGCTGAGTGCTGCGATTGGCCAGCGCTACAGCCTGGGAGAAGGAGACGCCGGCAGGCTCCACCCAGTTGAGCCGAACATATGAAGATACCGGAGCCTATACCGGGAGAACGGAGCGGCGCCCAGGGATAATAGTAAGTGCAGGGAGATCCCTGGGCGCCGCTCTCCATGTCTGTATACTTAGTTTAGATTTTTTATTCTAGTGAAAGGTCCTCTTTAAGTTCAATGTTTTGTTAATCTGAATTTTATGTGATGGATCAGAACACAATAGTCTAAGTTGCTGAAGTGAAATGAGAAAAATATATTAAAAAAACTATTGTTTAGAAATAGAAAACAGAAAATTGGCATGCGCGTATATATTCACCTACTTTGTTAGGAAGCCCATAAAAAGCTCTGGTGCAACCAAGTACCTTCAGAAGTCACATAATTAGTGAAATGATGTCCACCTGTGTGCAATCTAAGTGTCACATGATCTGTCATTACATATACACAGCTTTTTTTAAAGGCCCCAGAGGCTGCAACACCTAAGCAAGAAGCATCACTAACCAAACACTGCCATGAAGGCCAAGCGCAACCTGCCAGACCGCAGGGGTAGAACACGTGAGGTTCACGGTGGGCCGAAGCGTACAAACAGTTTATCGGTTACTCACGGTTTAGCAGACGCCTCCCTGGGCCAGCAGTGCAGTGAAGGGGAGAACAGCACTGGTGACTGAGGTGCCCTTGATGGTGATTGGGTTTATGAGCGCTTGGGCAGCTGGGCCCCTGATTTAGGTAAAGTCATGACGCCAGCACCTTGATGGTGCAAAATGATGAGAGTAGTGGTAGTATGGAGATAGAAGACTGAGGCAGGTTTGAATCCAAATGAGAATTTTACTATAACCAGATTCTTGATAACAATTTGCATCCAGTAATAAAACAGTGTGATGAATCCCAGTAACAGGCTGTACATGTAGTTATGTCTCAGGCTAGGGTGGTTAGTTATGTATTCACTGATATTCAGCTCTTTGCCTCTCTTCAGTCTCAGTTGAGGTAGTTAAAGTCTTTGTCTTCTACACACAAGTGATGCAACATAAATCTTAACTGTCCTTAAAATAACGGTGAGGCTGCCGGAAGCAAATAAATCCTTCACCTATATACAAAGGTGCCTAGAGCCTAGAATAATGGCTTTGTCCTTCCTTTGTCTTTTCCACAATAAACTTGACAAAATCCACTTGACACTCCGGGAAGAGTGAATGGTAGAATACAGACTTCACCTCTGCCTATTTTCCTGGCTTGATACTCAGATATAAATTGGCTCCTCTGGGCCGTGGAGCCAAAGAGAGAGCTGAGAGGAGAGGGGACCTGTCCTTCCCCCTTGCTCCTCACTCCATCTCCTCCTTCAACTTCCACACTCTGAACTCCTACATCTTCTCAACTCCCTAACTAGGCCTGAACTGTGCTATATATACTGTGGTGCTACCCCTATCAAGTGGTGAAATGTGTGTGGTGCACCTGACAGCCTGGTAACAGGAATTTCACATAAGAAAGCAATATCACATGATACAACATATGACAAAACAAGCGTTTTTACAGTGCCCACGTACACTAGTGGGACGCTGCACAAGGAACTCTCCAAACAAGAAAGGGACAATGTTGTTAAGAAGTACAAGTCAGGGTTAGGTTCTAAAAAAATATCCAAATCTTTGATGATGCACAGGAGCACCATCAAATCTATCATAACCAAATGGAAAGATCATGGCACAACAGCAAACCTGCCAAGAGACGGCCGCCCACCAAAACTCACGGACCGGGCAAGGAGGGCATTAATCAGAAAGGCAGCACAGAGACCTAAGGTAACCCTGGAGGAGCTGCAGAGTTCCACAGCAGAGACTGGAGTATCTGTACATAGGACAACAATAAGCCGTACACTCCATAGAGTTGGGCTTTATGGCAGAGTGGCCAGAAGAAAGCCATTACTTTCAGCTAAAAACAAAAAGCCACGTTGTGAGTTTGCGAAAAGGCATGTGGGAGATTCCCAAAATGTATGGAGGAAGGTGCTCTGGTCTGATGAGACGAAAATATAACTTTTCGGCCATCAAAGAAAACGCTATGTCTGACGCAAACCCAACACATCACATCACCCAAAGAACACCATCCCCACAGTAAAACATGGTGGTGGCAGCATCATGCTGTGGGGATGGGACTGGGAAACTGGTCAGAGTTGAGGGAAAGATGGATGGTGCTAAATATAGGGATATTCTTGAGCAAAACCTGTACCACTCCGTGTGATTTGAGGCTAGGATGGAGGTTCACCTTCCAGCAGGACAATGACCCCAAACACACGGCTAAAGCAACACTTGAGTGGTTTAAGGAGAAACATGTAAATGTGTTGGAATGGCCGAGTCAAAGCCCAGATCTCAATCCAATAGAAAATCTGTGGTCAGACTTGAAGATTGCTGTTCACAAGCACAAACCTTCCAACTTGAAGGAGCTGGAGCAGTTTTGCAAGGAGGAATGGGCAAAAATCCCAGTGGTAAGATGTGGCAACTGCTCATAGAGACTTATCCAAAGCGACTTGAAGTTGTGATTGCCGCAAAAGGTGGCTCTACAAAATGGTGACTAGTTATGCACATTAACTTTTTCTGTTATTCTGTCCTATTTGTCATTTGCTTCACAATAAAAAAATATATATATATATCTTCAAAGTTGTCGACATGTTCTGTAAATTAAATGCTGCAAATCCTCAAACAATCAATGTTAATTCCACGTTGAGAGGCACCAAAACACAAAAAAAGTCAAGGGGGTGAATACTTTTGCAAGGCACTGTATTCCATGTCCTATAATTGCCCGCAAATCACGTTCCGTGGCTCCATTCAAGTCAATGGGTCCGCCAAAAAAACGGAACACATACGGAATGTACTCTGTATGTCTTCTGTATCCATTCTGTTTTTGCGGAACCATCTATTGAAATTTTTTCTGCCCAGCCAAATTTTTTCTATGTAATTACTGTATACTGTATATGCCATACTGAAAAACGGAATGGAAAAACGAAATGGAACCGGAAACACTACTGAAACAAAAAACGGATCTGTTAAAAATGGACCTCAAAACACTCAAAAAACCATACGATTGTGTGAACAAGCCCATACTCTGTCAGTTCATTTGCTTTTCCTAGCAGTTTTCAGCCTCAAGGGTGAAGGCTCTTTGGACTAGACTTCTCTTTAGGCCTACTTCTCAGGAGCTCAGAAACACACTCATCCTTCCTTTAGCTCTGATGACTAACCAGGGGATGGGACCTGCCAGATAACTGGACCAAAGCTGCCAGTGTTAACTACGTGTTGCCTATACATAACCATTTGGGATACCTAGTGCACAATGAAATAAGTGCTTTTACAATAGAACGCAACATTTAACTCTGTAGCATGAGGTTAACTCTTATATGAAATTAACACTTTGCAGTGATCCACTGGGTTACTGCACAAAGATTTCTTCACTCCTGTTTCAAGAGCAGAAAATATGGTAGAATCAAGCACAATGTGATCAGAGTTTCCTTCTTTTTTTTATTAGCTTTCATTTGTATGTGTATAGTTCCTTTAACCATGATTTTTAAATATATTTTCTTCTTATGTTTACCGATATTTTAATAGGAGTCGCATTTTGATCCTTTTCTTTTCCAGTCTACTTACCCAATGTTTCTGCCATAGACAGATTCATAAATGGTGCCCTGGTGTGTTCACGGAGAATAATTGTTCTTTACTCTGCGTGAATTTTAGACTAAAAACACAATATGTGGCAATCCCGAGAACAATGCTGTGCTATAAAGCATAAAATGCAGGATATGTGATTCATAATGTATTATTATTGTACCAGCTTAGAAGCTGACATGGCACAATGTGCAGGGGCAGAAAAATTCCTATAAATAACGATAAGTGGCACATGGTTACGGCTAGGTCTTTTTTCTGCTCTGGTATAAAGGGGTCAGTGTATGTGTAAAACATAGGCGGACAAGGTTTTCTAGCTCTTTCCCGCTGATGACAATTATACAGGGTTTGGCAGAGATCCCAGAAACCTGCCGTTCCGGCAACTGCCCCCCCCCCCCTCCTTTTCCACCCCCACTGCTCTGGGCCCGCTCCACAGAGCCAGCATCCAAAGAGGTTCACTTGGTGCCATGCCCAGGAAATGACAAACAGAAAAGGTCACACATACAACAAAAAGATATAGTACTTGGCAAGTTTAATTGACATTGTGCAGCTTTTCAGCCATCGCTGCAGGCGTGCCAGAATTTACAGATGCAAGGAACGAACAGCTTAAAAATAAGATGGGGGAGCACTAAATTTGCAGTTGTAAAATTTGTAACCGTTTACTGTATTTATGCTCGACCCTTATATGTTGCTGCTATTGATAGCCAGAAGGCACAGAGCGCAATTAAATAAAAAAGCAGGCCGCCCCGGGGAAACTTTTGATGCTTGATTATGAAGTCCATGGAATGAAATCTAATTCAAGAGGTCATAAGTAGTGATGGACGAACGTCTGCCGGGATGGTTCGCAAAAGCGATCGCACGAACACGATCAAATGTTCGCGAACCGCAAGATCGCGGCGGGTCCCATTCATTTTAATGGCAGGCGAACCTGAAAAACCTTCAGCTCATATTTACAGCCAAGAAATAATTACTAGAAGTGCACAAATAGTCCCACAACATGGACAGTGACATACCAGATGTATTATTCCAATTTGTGATCTCCATTTATAATTTTTTTCAATGCAAAATATCGGCAATATAATTTTCGCGTACGCGCATGCGCAAATTCACTATACAGTACCCAAATGCACTATAAAGAAAGTATATTGGTATATAGCACCCCGCTTCAATCAGTTTTTTGGGGGGCGACTGGTATATCACACCAGTAGAAATGATTTGTTCCAATAACGCTCGTCCCTCTATATACCTGCAGTATCGCAGCAGAACCGCACACAACTGCCGCACTTATACAAATGCACTATAATATACACTGCTCAAAAAAATAAAGGGAACACTTAAACAACACAATGTAACTCCAAGTCAATCACACTTCTGTGAAATCAAACTGTCCACTTAGGAAGCAACACTGAGTGACAATCAATTTCACATGCTGTTGTGCAAATGGGATAGACAACAGGTGGAAATTATAGGCAATTAGCAAGACACCCCCAATAAAGGAGTGGTTCTGCAGGTGGTGACCTGACCACTTCTCAGTTCCTATGCTTCCTGGCTGATGTTTTGGTCACTTTTGAATGCTGCCGTTGCTTTCACTCTAGTGGTAGCATGAGACGGAGTCTACAACCCACACAAGTGGCTCAGGTAGTGCAGCTTATCCAGGATGGCACATCAATGCGAGCTGTGGCAAGAAGGTTTGCTGTGTCTGTCAGCGTAGTGTCCAGAGCATGGAGGCGCTACCAGGAGACAGGCCAGTACATCAGGAGACGTGGAGGAGGCCGTAGGAGGGCATCAACCCAGCAGCAGGACCGCTACCTCCGCCTTTGTGCAAGGAGGAACAGGAGGAGCACTGCCAGAGCCCTGCAAAATGACCTCCAGCAGGCCACAAATGTGCATGTGTCTGCTCAAACGGTCAGAAACAGACTCCATGAGGGTGATATGAGGGCCCGACGTCCACAGGTGGGGGTTGTGCTTACAGCCCAACACCGTGCAGGACGTTTGGCATTTGCCAGAAAACACCAAGATTGGCAAATTCACCACTGGCGCCCTGTGCTCTTCACAGATGAAAGCAGGTTCACACTGAGCACATGTGACAGACGTGACAGAGTCTGGAGACGCTGTGGAGAATGTTCTGCTGCCTGCAACATCCTCCAGCATGACCGGTTTGGCATTAGGTCAGTAATGGTGTGGGGTGGCATTTCTTTGGAGGGCCGCACAGCCCTCCATGTGCTCGCCAGAGGTAGCCTGACTGCCATTAGGTACCGAGATGAGATCCTCAGACCCCTTGTGAGACCATATGCTGGTGCGGTTGGCCCTGGGTTCCTCCTAATGCAAGACAATGCTAGACCTCATGTGGCTGGAGTGTGTCAGCAGTTCCTGCAAGACGAAGGCATTGATGCTATGGACTGGCCCGCCCGTTCCCCAGACCTGAATCCAATTGAGCACATCTGGGACATCACGTCTCACTCTATCCACCAACGTCACGTTGCACCACAGACTGTCCAGGAGTTGGCAGATGCTTTAGTCCAGGTCTGGGAGGAGATCCCTCAGGAGACCGTCCGCCACCTCATCAGGAGCATGCACAGGCGTTGTAGGGAGGTCATACAGGCACGTGGAGGCCACACACACTACTGAGCCTGATTTTGACTTGTTTTAAGGACATTACATCAAAGTTGGATCAGCCTGTAGTGTGTTTTTCCACTTTAATTTTGAGGGTGACTCCAAATCCAGACCTCCATGGGTTAAAAAATTGGATTTCCATTTTTTTTTTTGGTGTGATTTTGTTGTCAGCACATTCAACTATGTAAAGAACAAAGTATTTCAGAAGAATATTTAATTAATTCAGATCTAGGATGTGTTATTGTTGTGTTCCCTTTATTTTTTTGAGCAGTGTACTTTCTAACATAGAAAGTATATTATAACATTGTACAAGGAAGGCAATCCATTAGAATATACATGAAGATAAAACGTAACCTTTAATAATGTTACTATGAGGGTCCATTCACACGTCCGTAAGTGTTTTGCGGACCGCACATCGCCGGCTCTATAATAGAAAATGCCTAATCTTGTCTGGGATTGCGGACAAGAATAGGACATGTTCTATTATTTTTTTGCGGAAACTGAAGCACGGATGCGGAAGTGCGGATCCGCAAATGCGGATGCGGACAGCACATTCCGGCCCCATTAAGAAATGAATGGGTCTTCACCCGTTCCGCAAAATTGCGGAACGGATGCTGACCCATTTTGCGGACGAGTAAATGGAAAAGATGAAAATAAATTAAATTATTAAAGTTAGGCAAAAAACATAGATGTGGTAGGCAATAACAAGTGCTCGGCGGCACTAAATCAGAAACCATATGTCCTACCACAATCCGGGGGGTTCCAGTACACATCCATGAATCCCGGAGAGAAAGCAAAAACCATCTATCCCTGGGCTAGATGATGATGTGGTATTGAAGGACAGGGTGGGCAAAGAACTGTCCCTGAGATTGCCCTACAGGGGGTGCTATTCTGGCCCTGATAGCCTAACCAGAGAGCACCCGCCCTGATAAGAGCGACCCCGTCCGGAACCTTACCCTATAAAAAAAAATGGCCCTAGTAAGCCCCTAGCCCCTAGGCTGCTGACTTCCAGGTGATCACTATATAGATCTATGTGTTTTTGACTCATTATAAAAGTATATTATAAGTATATTACACCCCTCAGTAAGTCACACTTATCGATAGCACACCTATACCAGTCCTTAAATTGACTTTTGTGGCCCTATTAGCTAGTGTTTGGTGTCCCTAACAGTCTGTCCCTGCTCCACACAGCAACCTCTCCCTACACTGGCAAAACACTGAATGTAAAATGGCGGCCATATCAGGTTTATTTATACGGTAGGGGGTATGTCCATGTGCTGAAATGTCTCAACTGGCTGTCCTGTACCACCTGATGAATGTGTCATAGGTCAAAGTTCTTCACAATGTAAAAGAATATGGCGGGCGCGAATATCTCTATATGTTCACATGTTCGGCGAATCACGAACACGCAAAGTTCGCTGAAAAACGACCGCCGGGCGAACTGCAAGGCCATCTCTAGTCATAAGTAGAGGTGAGCAAATTTTTCCAAAATTTGACTCAGCCGTTTCATCAAATTTTGGGAAAAAATTTGGTTCGATCTGAATTTATTCGCAGCTAAGGCTACTTTCACACTTGCGTTCGGAGCGGATCCGTCTGGTGTCTGCACAGACGGATCCGCTTCTATAATGCAAACGATGGTATCCGTTCAGAACGGATCCGTCTGTATAACTGTTTTTTTCAGATCCGATTTTTCACTTCGTGAAAACTCAGATCCGACAGTATATTCTAACACAGAGGCGTTCCCATGGTTATGGGGACACTTCAAGTTAGAATATACTAAAAGAACTGTGTACATGACTGCCCCCTGCTGCCTGGCAGCACCCGATCTCTTACAGGGGGCTGTGATCCGCACAATTAACCCCTCAGGGGCCGCACTGGCCACCAATGAATATAATATTGGGGAGGGAGGGGGGCCGTACTGGCCACCAATGAATATAATACTGGGGAGGGAGGGGGGTCTGCCCCCTCCTGCCTGGCAGCACCTGATCTCTTACAGGGGGCTATGATACACACAATTAATCCCTCAGGTGTAGCACTTGAGGGGTTAATTATGCGGATCACAGCCCCCTGTAAGAGATCGGGTGCTGCCAGGCAGCAGGGGGCAGTTATTACACAGTTCTCAGTATATTCTAACTTGAAGCGTCCCCATCACCATGGCCCGATGGTATATTCTAACATAGAGGCGTTCCCATGGTGATGGGGACGCTTCAAGTTAAAATATACCATCGGATTAGAGAAAACTCTGATCCGATGGTTTATTAATAGGGACTCCTGACTTTACATTGAAAGTCAATGGGGGACGGATCCGTTTGCAATTGCACCATATTGTGTCAACGTCAAACTGATCCGTCCCCATTGACTTGCATTGTAAGTCTGGACTGATCCGTTTGGCTCCGCACGGCCAGGCGGACACCCGAACGCTGCAAGCTGCGTTCGGGTGTCCGCCTGCTGAGCGGAACGGAGGCCAAACGGTGCCAGACTGAGGCATTCTGAGCGGATCCGCATCCACTCAGAATGCATTGGGGCTGTACGGATCCGTTCGGGGGCGCTTGTGAGAGCCTTCAAATGGAACTCACAAGCGGAACCCCGAACGCAAGTGTGAAAGTAGCCTTATCGAGTTAAAAGACGGCTATTTCCTGGATGCTGAGAGCCTTTATAGTGGTGTAGAACACTGTGCCTTTCAGTAACACACATAGGGAGTCTGCTGTGGTAGTGAAATAATACTGTGAGTCAGGGCCCTTGCACACGACCGTATGTCCTCCGAGATATACAGTCCGTGAGCGGGCCATATGTCCTGGAGCGGCATTGATCATGTGCATGGGAGCACACAGCATCATAGATTACAATGATGCTGTGCACGTAGGGCCGCCCGCGGGGCTATTGTCCCGCACTCATACGATCTTATGAATGCGGGACAATAGCCCCGCGGGCGGCCCAACGTGCACAGCATCATTGTAATCTATGATGCTGTGTGCTCCCATGCACATGATCAATGCCGCTCCAGGACATATAGCCCGCTCACGGACTGTATATATCGGAGGGCATACGGTCGTGTGCAAGGGCCCTCAGTATGACATGCAGATGACAGGTGTTGCTCTTAGAATCACTGCACACTTCACTGATTTGGGCAGTCATGAACTCAGCCTTACAGGTCGATGTTAGCGCCAAGAAAAAGCGCACTCCGTTTTAGAGATGGCCTTGCGGTTTGCCCGGCGGTCGTTTCGCGGCGAACTTTGCGTGTTCGCGATTCACCGAACACCCGAACATATATATATATATGCGATATTTCGCATTGAAAAAATTCATGAAAGAAAATCGCTAATTCGAATAATACATCTGGTATGTCACTGTCCATGTTGTGGGACTATTTGTGCACTTCTAGTAATTATTTCTTGGCTGCAAATATGAGCTGAAGGTTTTTCAGGTTCGCCTGCCATTAAAATGAATGGGACCCGCCGCGAACTTGCAGTTCGTGAACATTTGATCACGTTCGCGAACCATCCCGGCAGATGTTCGTCCATCACTACTCCTTTTACACGTCGTCAGCTGATTCCACATGTCTACAAAACATGTTCTATTAAACACTTATACAAGTAGAGCCCCCCAAAAAGTCAGTAATTTTCTCACTTCACCACACAATGGCTAACAAGCCCTTTTTTTTCCAGATAATACAGACCAAAAAGAGCTTTAGAAGATATAACTGCACCGCTAAATGGCAAATAGGCCCTTATTTTTTTCCACTTATACACGCCACAGAAGGCTTTAGAACGGATACCTGCACCGCACAAGGTTTGCTGGAATTACAGAGGTATCATCTATTGCAAACCTGAAAGCAGCAGTGTAATGGCAATTTGGATCCCCAGTCAGTGCAGCAAGGTGTAATAGGATTGTTTCTATTACCAAGGCTGTAACCACCCCTACTGAACCCTGTTCAACATAAATGCTGTGGAATTATTCCTCCCTATCCTTTCCCTACACCTTAAAGGGAACCTGTCATGTGAATATTTGATTATAATCGAATTATATACAATCATTAACTACTAAAAAGTACCTTAGATGTATTCACTTACTGGTGTGACAGATGGTCATCTCATAATATACAGTCGTGGCCAAAAGTTTTGAGAATGATACAAATATTAGTTTTCACAAAGTTTGCTGCTAAACTGCTTTTAGATCTTTGTTTCAGTTGTTTCTTTGATGTAGTGAAATATAATTACATGCACTTCATACGTTTCAAAGGCTTTTATCGACAATTACATGACATTTATGCAAAGAGTCAGTATTTGCAGTGTTGGCCCTTCTTTTTCAGGACCTCTGCAATTCGACTGGGCATGCTCTCAATCAACTTCTGGGCCAATTCCTGACTGATAGCAACCCATTCTTTCATAATCACTTCTTGGAGTTTGTCAGAATTAGTGGGTTTTTGTTTGTCCACCCGCCTCTTGAGGATTGACCACAAGTTCTCAATGGGATTAAGATCTGGGGAGTTTCCAGGCCATGGACCCAAAATGTCAACGTATTGGTCCCCGAGCCACTTAGTTATCACTTTTGCCTTATGGCACGGTGCTCCATCGTGCTGGAAAATGCAAAACCAAACTGTTGTTGGATTGTTGGAAGAAGTTGCTGTTGGAGGGTGTTTTGGTACCATTCTTTATTCATGGCTGTGTTTTTGGGCAAAATTGTGAGTGAGCCCACTCCCTTGGATGAGAAGCAACCCCACACATGAATGGTCTCAGGATGCTTTACTGTTGGCATGACACAGGACTGATGGTAGCGCTCACCTTTTCTTGTCCGGCCAAGCCTTTTTCCAGATGCCCCAAACAATCGGAAAAAGGCTTCATCGGAGAATATGACTTTGCCCCAGTCCTCAGCAGTCCATTCACCATACTTTCTGCAGAAGATCAATCTGTCCCTGATGTTTTTTTTGGAGAGAAGTGGCTTCTTTGCTGGCCTTCTTGACACCAGGCCATCTTCCAAAAGTCTTCGCCTCACTGTGCGTGCAGATGCGCTCACACCTGCCTGCTGCCATTCCTGAGCAAGTTCTGCACTGGTGGCACTCCGATCCCGCAGCTGAACCTCTTTAGGAGACGATCCTGGCGCTTGCTGGACTTTCTTGGACGCCCTGAAGCCTTCTTAACAAGAATTGAACCTCTTTCCTTGAAGTTCTTGATGATCCTATAAATTGTTGATTGAGGTGCAATCTTAGTAGCCACAATATCCTTGCCTGTGAAGCCATTTTTATGCAACGCAATGATGGCTGCACACGTTTCTTTGCAGGTCACCATGGTTAACAATGGAAGAACAATGATTTCAAGCATCACCCTTCTTTTAACATGTCAAGTCTGCCATTTTAACCCAATCAGCCTGACATAATTGATCTCCAGCCTTGTGCTCGTCAACATTCTCACCTGAGTTAACAAGACGATTACTGAAATGATCTCAGCAGGTCCTTTAATGACAGCAATGAAATGCAGTGGAAAGGTTTTTTTGGGATTAAGTTAATTTTCATGGCAAAGAAGGACTATGCAATTCATCTGATCACTCTTCATAACATTCTGGAGTATATGCAAATTGCTATTATAAAAACTTAAGCAGCAACTTTTCCAATTTCCAATATTTATGTAATTCTCAAAACTTTTGGCCATGACTGTACACACAAAGATGCCACATGCCGCATGCTAATGAGCTGATTTGAGTCCAGCGTGATGTCAGTGAGTCCAGCGTTTATTTAATTCAGAGATATAGCAACTCCCCTGCCCACCTGCTGCTGATTCACATGGAAAATAACTGTCATTCAGCAGCAGGTGGGCGGGGAAAGTCAGGAGCTCATGAATATTCAGGACTCATCATTATGAGCTGGAGTTTTTCAATACAAGATGTTGGCAGATTGACTGGATCAATTAAAGAAAGTGACCCAGCATTTTGCTAAGAGAATCAGTCACTTATTTATGTTGGCCCTAATTAGGACACCATAAAACTGGTGACAGGTTCCCTTTAAATAATCTTTTCCTGCACTTGTAAATTGTTTTTTCAGCACAATGAAGTCTTTCCTAGCACTGTCCCTAGCGCCTGCTGACATCTCTCCCTGCACTAAGTACACTGGAAAATTGCAGAATCCAAGATGGCTGAGGCTATTTATAGGGCTGTAACATCACAGTGCTGGCTGGCTGCTGCATGCATGGCATTATGGGTGATCCCGCCTTTCCAGAGTTCCTTGCTCCATGTCCTCACACGTGCAGCAGTAATTTTAGAAAAAAAATGTGATTCGTTAACACTAAGCATGAGGAAATTTGGATTCGGTGCGAATCAAATTTTTCCTGAAATTCGGATCGAATTCCACTTCATCAACTTCGATTCGCTCATCTCTAGTCATAAGATTGGGCTCACCAGAAAAAAAATATTCTTGAGGCCCAAGTCTAATAAGTTTTGAATAAAAGAAATATACCCAAGAGGAAAATGACAGCTCCAAATGTTTTTTTTTCTTTTGGACCTTTGGAGCTCTTTATGGTATCAGAGCCTGGGCCCACCAGAGGATACTCTGGGTTTCCTGTGGACCGGTCCGACCCAGCATAAGCAGTAGTGTAGACTACTACAGAATGCTGGAGGTCTTGTGCCAAATCATGTCTAACCCATTTCCCCATCCAAATGGGGATTCATAACTGGAAGCAGGTCATTATGTAATGTATAGGAAGATGTATGAAGGATGTATGTGGGGAAAAGATTCACAAACTGTGGCTATACTCTGATATTGCAGTAGGGCTTTTAGATACTTATTTAAATCATTAATTGTAGGTTTGGTGATGCTGGTAGGGGTATAAGCAATAGCCAGTTACACAGAAAACCGGTCCCTTGGTACTGTAGAACCAAGGAACAGTGAGCATGGTTGCTTCCTCGACTCACTGCTCCTCACTCCACATTCCTCTCCAAGATGGAACTGCATTGGCTCGTGACGCTTTTCAGCTCCAGGACACTGAGTACTCTGGCGCCCCTTCACACTCTGCTTTACTGCTCCTGCAGCGTGCCCCTGTCGGAGGCAGTGTAGAGGACGGGAATGGTAAGTGGCCCTGATTCAGTGCTGTAGTGTCACAGTGTCCTACCTCAGGTTGTCGCTCCATGGGGTCCGTTGCAGTTAAAGTTGTAGTACTGAAGAATGAGGCCACAGTTGAACGTACCCAAGTCCTTTTTACAAAGTGCAACATAGAACTTGAAAACACATACGGTAGCAGCAGACTTTAGTGCATTTCTTCTTTGGCATCAGCTGAGGAGGTATGGTGGCAGATTGGATGGCTGCCATTCTGCACTTATATGTTCCTGGCCTGGTGGTTGGTGATGAGGGTGTCTTTAGCAGTAGTCCCTCACCACACAGCAGTGTTTGTAGAAACGATGTCACAGTTAACTATGCTGTCTGGGATTCCAAGGCTTTACTTGAATCTTTTATTCAGTTCTGAAGAGTGGGTGCTCTATGAGCTTCTTCCTCCCTCTATAGCAAGAGAGGGATAATTTGGGTCCTGCACTTCCTTACAGGGAAAATTATACGGTTCTTAGGAGTAGGTGGTCTATGAGCTCTTTCCTCACACCTCTACTATCTGGAGAGTACCTCTCTTGTCCCCTCTCCATCAAACTCCTACTATAGATTATTTTGATCTACATTAGACTTCCCCCCTCCTAGCATGAAGTCAGACAAGCCTAGTCTAACAGGAGGAGTGGAACAGGGTGGTTAAGTCCTGTTACAGCCAGTCATTGCCAAGCAATACCTCCCCCTGCTGGATAAGATGACATAGTGCATGTAACATACATAACATTACATATAATTGCATATAAGACATATGAAAATGCAGTAATTAAAGTACACAATAGTAATACCACCAGATCTGGGATATTACACTCCTGCACCAAGAATAGAAGACAATGACTCAATTGCAAGATCTTGGGGTGCTGATATTTTCCCTGTCCTCAGGGGACGACAATCAAGCTTATATATTATGTATACATATATAACTTTATAAATACACAGTTGTCCCAAACCTTTATTTGACTTTCTATATCGCTTGTTGTGCTAAGTGCCAACTGAAAGGTTGCTGCAGTTGTATGATTAATGTGTTAAGAGTTAAATTCAAAATTTCTACATTAATACAATATTTCTTATTCAAGTTATCACTGGCTCAGTGATAGAAAACAGAGGGTGGTTATTAACGGTACACACTCAGATTGGGTCACTGTCACTAGTGGGGTACATCAGGGGTCAGTATAGGGCCCTATTCTCTTCAATATATTTATTAATGATCTTGTAGAAGGCTTGCACTGTAAAATATAAATTTTTGCAGATGACACTAAACTGTGTAAAGTAATTAACACTGAAGAGGACAGTATACTACTACAGAGGGATCTGGATAGATTGGAGGCTTGGGCAGAGAAGTGGCAGATGAGGTTTAACCCTGACAAATGTAAAGTTATGCACATGGGAAGGAATAATGCAAGTCACCCGTACATACTAAATGGTAAAAACACTCGATAACACTGACATGGAAAAGGACTCTGGAATTTTAGTGAACAGCAAACTAAGCAGTAGAAACCAATATCAGGCAGCTGCTGCCAAGGCCAATAAGATAAGGGGTTGCATCAAAAGGAAAAAATGTCTCATAAAATAGCCAGTGAAAGCAATTCCGATGACCTTCCGACGTGGCACGTTTCTGTCCGTGTCGACTCTTCAGGGGAGATAACATTAAAAGTTATGTTTTAATATAATGACACTCCCCCCCTCTGGGGCCATTTTTGCCTAATTTATATTGGAGTGCTTCTAAAGCCTAAACAGATTTAGAGCTTTTGTTCATTTTCTGTTGCATTAAAAGGGGCAAAGATGCCCGTGATGAAAACATAGTCCTACCACTTTACAAATCATTAGTCAGACCACACATGGAGTACTGTGTACAGTTCTGGGCTCCTGTGAACAAGGCTGACATAGCAGAGCTGGAGAGGGTTCAGAGAAGGGCATCTAAACTAATAACTGGTATGGGGGGGGGACTACAGTGATAACTATGTATAAATATATCAGGGTTCAGTACAGAGATCTATTCCATTATCTATTTATCCCCAGGACTGTGACTGTGACGAGGGGACATCCTCTGCGTCTGGAGGAAAGAAGGTTTGTACACAAACATAGAAGAGGATTCTTTACGGTAAGAGCAGTGAGACTATGGAACTCTCTGCCTGAGGAGGTGGTGATGGTGAGTACAATAAAGGAATTCAAGGGGGCCTGGATGTATTTCTGGAGGGTAATAATATTACAGGCTATAGCTACTAGAGAGGGGTCGTTGATCCAGGGAGTTATTCTGATTGCCTGATTGTCGGGAAGTGGGGAAAACTGACTTCTATCTCACTTATTATTATTTTTTTGCCTTCCTCTGGATAAACTTGCAGGATAACAGACTGAACTGGATGGACAGAAGTATTTTTTCAGCCTTATAAACCACTGTATGTTAGGCTACATTCACACGAACGTTGTTTGTTTCTGTGTCCGTTCCATTTTTTTTGCGGATAGGATGCGGACCCATTAATTTCAATGGGTCCGCAAAAAATGCGGAAAGCACACCGTGTGCTGTCCGCATCAGTATGTCCGTTCCGTAGCCCCGCAAAAAAATAGAACATGTCCTATTCTTGTCCGTTTTAGGCATTGTTACAATGGATCCGCAAAAAAAAAAAATGGATAGCATACGGATGCAATTTGTGGACCGCAAAACACATACGGTCGTGTGCATGTAGCCTTACTATGTTAGTATGTAAGTTCTACTTACATATTTAAAAGGGTTGTCTGGTTTCAAGAGTTGCACTTAAAAGGCCAGTAAAAGGCCAAGATCATAGCTGCAGGTGGGAAAACAGAGCCCTGCTGGAAGAATGGGAGCAATAACACAAGATCTGTCAGGTAAGCAATTATATATTTAAAGATGAGTGAACCACTCGTTTTGGGTCTGGTTCTCAGAATTTTTGGTTCGGTTCAGACTTGAATCGGTTTGGGCTGAATCGAAGTTTCTCCAATTGCCCTGAAAGTTGGTATATAACACCCTCTAGCCTCCTCTTGACTCTAGGAAAACTTGCTATCTCTTTTTGTTTTTTGTTTTTTTATGAAATTTTTTTTATCCCCTCTCCCCAAGTTCTGGAAGGCAATGACAGCAATAGTAGATGATGTCTGAGTGACGCTGACATACATAGCTATGGGTAAACACACGTTTGACGGCAATAACATACAGTGTGTTTAAAAAAAACACCACGCCAGCAAGTGTTCTGCTTTTTCATATTCTAAAGCTTCCAAAAATTGTCCCTTATCAGAGGTAGATAATGTTTAAACACACACAGTGTTATGCCCATACGACACGCAAAAGTATTGATTGTCAGAAGAAAACGTGTCTAGGGATGAGCGGACCCGTGGATGTTCGGGTTCACCGGGTTCGGCCGAACTTCGGGTCAAAGTTCGAGTTCAGGACCCAAACTCGTACTCGTACCCAAACCCCATTGAAGTCAATAAAGACCTGAACTTTGGTGCACTAAAATGGCTGTAAAATAGTAGTAGTAAGGGCTAGAGGGTTGCAAAAGGAAGCAAAATGGGGGTAAGAGCAGGACAATTGTCCTGCAAACAAATGTGGATAGGGAAATGACTTAAAATAACATAGAATATAAAAAATACAAAAAATAATAATCTGGAACTAGGAGGCGGAGGTCAAAATGGAGTAGGAGGTTGAGGAGGTGGTAGATGTGGTGATGTAGGTGGAAGCGGCAGTGGAGGAGGAGGAGTTTTTTCCCTATATTTCTTTATTTTATTATTATTATTTTTTTTTTATAAATTTGGGAAGACCCCAAAACATTGGGAAATGGAAAAGAGAATGCAGTGAAAGAGAGAAAGTGCGCTGGAGTATAACAATGGCTGGGTGCGTCCGGTATACTTGTCTACTCAGCACAAGGTATAGACAAGACCTGTGGCATCCATGCCTGGTTCACTTTAATGAACGTGACTTTGTCCACGTTGGATTTGAACAGACGGCTGCGCTTGTCTGTGATCACTCCCACCCCTGCTGTGCTAAACACAAGTTCGGACAATACACAGACCGCAGGGCAGGCCAGCACCTCAAAGGCGTAAAAGGCAAGCTCAGGCCATGTGCCCAATTTGGAGACCCAGAAGTTGAATGGGGCAGACCCATCAGTCAGTACGTGTAGTCGTGTGCACACATACTGTTCCACCATTTTGCTGAAATGCTGCCTCCTGCTAAGGGCTCTTTCACACCTGCGTTCTTGTCTTCCGGCATAGAGTTCCGTCGTCGGGGCTCTATGCCGGAAGAATCCTGATCAGGATTATCCTAATGCATTCTGAATGGAGTGAAATCCGTTCAGGATGCATCAGGATGTCTTCAGTTCCGGAACGGAACGTTTTTTGGCTGGAGAAAATACCGCAGCATGCTGCGCTTTTTGCTCCGGCCAAAAATCCGGAACACTTGCCGCAATGCCGGATCCGGAATTAATGCCCATTGAAAGGCATTGATCCGGATCCGGCCTTAAGCTAAACGTCGTTTCGGCGCATTGTCGGAGCCGACATTTAGCTTTTTCTGAATGTTTACCATGGCTGCCGGGACGCTAAAGTCCTGGCAGCCATGGTAAACTGTAGCGGGGAGCGGGGGAGCAGCATACTTACCGTCCGTGCGGCTCCCCAGGCGCTCCAGAGTGACGTCAGGGCGCCCCAAGCGCATGGATCATGTGATCGCATTGGACACGTCATCCATGCGCATGGGGCGCTCTGACGTCATTCTGGAGCGCCCCGGGAGCCGCACGGACTGTAAGTATACCGCTCCCCCGCTCCCCACTACTACTATGGCAGCCAGGACTTTAATAGCGTCCTGGGTGCCATAGTAACACTGAACGCATTTTGAAGACGGTTCCGTCTTCAAATGCTTTCAGTACACTTGCGTTTTTCCGGATCCGGAGTGTAATTCCGGCAAGTGGAGTGCACGCCGGATCCGGACAACGCAAGTGTGAAAGAGCCCTAAGACGTTCCGTATCAGTTGGTGGTGCTGGTTGTTGTGGCGTGCTGACAAAGCTTTTCCACATTTTGGCCATGCTAACCGTCCCTTCTGAAGTACTGGCAGGTGCCCCAGCTGCGTTGGCAACTTCTTATTCCTTCTCCTCCTCCTCTGCCTTCACCTTGTGCTTCTACTGAGCCCCCGCTGTCAGGTGGGAATGCCATCAGCAGCGCGTGTACCAGCGTGCGCTTGTACTGGCGCATCTTCCGATCACGCTTCAGTGACGGAATTAAGGATGACACGTTGTCCTTGTAGCGGGGATCCAGCAGAATGGCCACCCAGTAATCAGCACTGGTTAGAATGTGGGCAACTCGGCGGTCGTTGTGCAGGCACTGCAGCATGTAGTCGCTCATGTGTGCCAGGCTGCCCAGAGGTAATGATAAGCTTTCCTCTGTGGGAGGTGTATCGTCTGTGTCCTCTGTATCCCCCCAGCCACGCTCTAGTGATGCCCCTGAGCTGCTTTGGGTGCCACCCTGCTGTGAACACGGTTCCTCCTCTTTATCATTCTCCTCCTCATCATCCTCCAGAACAGTGCCCTGGCTGGACAGTTGTGTACCTGGCCTCTGTTGGTGCAGTAACCCACCCTCCGAGCCACTTGTGAATGACTAGCCTGATAACCATGGGAATGATCCCTCCTCCTCTTCCCCCTGTGCCACATCCTCTTCACTCATCACGCAAAGCGTTTTTTCAAGGAGATAGAAGTGGGATAGTAACGCTGAGGGCGGTGCTGTAGGTGGAGTACGCAAAGCAGCGCAACATCGGTCTGTCGCTCCGTGCCCGTTCACAGCTCCCCCAAACAGATGAGTTTCAAAACAGCCTGCTGTCGTTTCCCCCTGGCTGTGCTGAAGTTGGTGGTGCAGGTGTTATGCTGACTGGATGAGGAGGCAGTAGAGGAGGAAGTGGAGTAGGAGGAGGCAACAGGATGCAACGAGAAACTTCCTGCAATCCTCGGTGGCGGTAGGACATGCGCCAAACTACTATCCGCCTCAGGCCCAGCCGCAACAGAATTTACCGAGTGTGCAGTTAGGGAGATATAACATCTATGCCCATGCTTACTGGTCCAAGTATTGGTGGTTATGTGGACCTTGCCACACATAGTGTTGCGCAGTGCACACCTGATTTTGTCCCCCACTTGGTTGTGCAGGGAAGGGATGGCTCGCCTGGAAAAGTAGTGTTGGCTGGGAACCACGTACTGTGGGACAGCCACCGCCATAAGATTTTTAAAAGTCTACATCTCCACCAGACAGAATGACAGCATTTCAAAGGCCAGGAATTTTGAAATGTTGGCATTCAGGGCCATGGATCACTGGTGGGTAGAGGGGTACTTCCTCTTTCTCTCCAGTGTTTGGGAGATGGACAACTGAATGCTTCCATGGGACAGTGAGGAGATGCTTGGTGACTGGGATGGTGGTGGAGGTGGTGGTGTTGCTACCACATCTCTGCGGTGTAGCAGGTGCCTCTGTCACTCCAGAGGGGAAGAAAGAGGCTGAGACCGCAGCAGTAGAGGGAGCAGGAGGAGCCTGAGATGTTGGTGCTCAGGTTTAGAACATTTATGTCTCGCTTCAGGCTCTGATTGCACAGCATGCATACCACTCACGTCAGCTGGCGCTGTGTGTCCACCACCTCTTCCTCCGAACTGCATACATCACTCGCATGACCTTGATTCCATGTGGTGTCTAAGACCTCATCATCCTCCACATCATCTTCCACCCACTCTTTACCCCTGCCCTTTTTGTTGGTCTGCACACTGCAGAAAGCCACAGCAGTTGGCACCTGTGTTTCATCATTATCATCAGAGATGTGCCGCGGTGGTACTCCCATGTCCACATCCTGAAATATAAGTGGTTGGGCATCAGTGCACTCAATCTCTTCCACTTCTGGGACAGGGCTGGGTGGATGGCCCACAGAAACCCTGCCAGCAGAGTCATCAAAAAGCATAAGAGACAGCTGCATGATTTGGGGCTCAGACTGCTTGGCTGTTTTGCAAGGTTACGAGGTGAAAGACAGATGCCCATAGGCTGCAGGTGCCAACTCTGCGCTTTCAGCAGGAGACTGGGTGGGAGACAATGTGAAGGGACTGGAGGCACTGTCAGCCATCCAATCTACTACTGCCTCTACTTGTTCTGGCTTCACCATCCTTACACCGGTATTTGGGCCTACAAAATGACACTGAACGTCCTGTCGCCTACGTGCACCTGAGGAAGGTGTTTCATTTGGGCGTGTAGCTGACACAGATCAACCACGTCCTCTCCCTGCAACAGGCGCTCCACCAGCACTAGCAGCACCGCGACCAGGCCACATCCCTTATTTGATGCTCTCCTCATTCTTTGAGATCACCCACCGAACTAACAGACAGATTAACTATATTAATTTCCCTGTCATGTATGCCATGCAGGTGTATCTCACACCAAAAATGGGTATATTTCTCCCACCGAACTAACAGACAGATTAACTATTATATTTCTGTGTCAGGGGTGCAAAGATGTTGCATTGCACCCACAAAAGATCACTATAGGTCACCAACAGAATAAATAGCCAGAATAAATTCCTAACACTCTCCCTCACTTCAGCTTCCTGCTTCCTGTACCTGCACTACTCAGAGCTGATGGCCGTTGCTACACGTGATTCAGCTTTTATAGAGGCTGGGTCACCTAGTAATGGCATGGCTGTGATAGTTTCTAAGTGCCCACAGCTTAAAAGTTTGTTGATTGGATGCCCTGCAGCCTTTCAACAAGCTTTATTAACCACTTCAGCCCCCAGTGCTTAAACACCCTGAAAGACCAGGCCACTTTTTACACTTCTGACCTACACTACTTTCACCGTTTATTGCTCGGTCATGCAACTTACCACCCAAATGAATTTTACCTCCTTTTCTTCTCACTAATAGAGCTTTCATTTGGTGGTATTTCATTGCTGCTGACATTTTTACTTTTTTTGTTATTAATCGAAATTTAACGATTTTTTTGCAAAAAAATGACATTTTTCACTTTCAGTTGTAAAATTTTGCAAAAAAAACGACATCCATATAGAAATTTTGCTCTAAATTTATAGTTCTACATGTCTTTGATAAAAAAAAAATGTTTGGGTAAAAAAAAAATGGTTTGGGTAAAAGTTATAGCGTTTACAAACTATGGTACAAAAATGTGAATTTCCGCTTTTTGAAGCAGCTCTGACTTTCTGAGCACCTGTCATGTTTCCTGAGGTTCTACAATGCCCAGACAGTACAAACACCCCACAAATGACCCCATTTCGGAAAGTACACACCCTAAGGTATTCGCTGATGGGCATAGTGAGTTCATAGAACTTTTTATTTTTTGTCACAAGTTAGCGGAAAATGATGATTTTTTTCTTTTTTTTTTTTTTTTCTTACAAAGTCTCATATTCCACTAACTTGTGACAAAAAATAAAAACTTCCATGAACTCACTATGCCCATCAGCGAATACCTTGGGGTCTCTTCTTTCCAAAATGGGGTCACTTGTGGGGTAGTTATACTGCCCTGGCATTCTAGGGGCCCAAATGTGTGGTAAGGAGTTTGAAATCAAATTCTGTAAAGAATGACCTGTGAAATCCGAAAGGTGCTCTTTGGAATATGGGCCCCTTTGCCCACCTAGGCTGCAAAAAAGTGTCACACATCTGGTATCTTCGTACTCAGGAGAAGGTGGGGAATGTGTTTTGGGGTGTCATTTTATATATACCCATGCTGGGTGAGAGAAATATCTTGGCAAAAGACAACTTTTCCCATTTTTTTATACAAAGTTGTCATTTGACCAAGATATTTCTCTCACCCAGCATGGGTATATGTAAAAAGACACCACAAAACACATTCCTCAACTTCTCCTGAGTACGGGGATACCAGATGTGTGACACTTTTTTGCAGCCTAGGTGGGCAAAGGGGCCCATATTCCAAAGAGCACCTTTCGGATTTCACTCCTCATTTTTTCCTGAATTTGATTTCAAACTCCTTACCACACATTTGGGCCCCTAGAATACCAGGGCAGTATAACTACCCCACAAGTGACCCCATTTTGGAAAGAAGACACCCCAAGGTATTCCGTGAGGGGCATGGCGAGTTCTTAGAATTTTTTATTTTTTGTCACAAGTTAGTGGAAAATGATGATTTTTTTTTTTTTTTTTTTCATACAAAGTCTCATATTCCACAAACTTGTGACAAAAAATAAAAACTTCCATGAACTCACTATGCCCATCAGCGAATACCTTGGGGTCTCTTCTTTCCAAAATGGGGTCACTTGTGGGGTAGTTATACTGCCCTGGCATTCTAGGGGCCCAAATGTGTGGTAAGTAGGTAAATGACCTGTGAAATCCGAAAGGTGCTCTTTGGAATGTGGGCCCCTTTGCCCACCTAGGCTGCAAAAAAGTGTCACACATCTGGTATCTCTGTATTCAGGAGAAGTTGAGGAATGTGTTTTGGGGTGTCTTTTTACATATACCCATGCTGGGTGAGATAAATATCTTGGTCAAATGCCAACTTTGTATAAAAAAATGGGAAAAGTTGTCTTTTGCCAAGATATTTCTCTCACCCAGCATGGGTATATGTAAAATGACACCCCAAAACACATTCCCCAACTTCTCCCGATTACGGAGATACCAGATGTGTGACACTTTTTTGCAGCCTAGGTGGGCAAAGGGGCCCATATTCAAAAGAGCACCTTTCGGATTTCACAGGTCATTTTTTACAGAATTTGATTTCAAACTCCTTACCACACATTTGGGCCCCTAGAATGCCAGGGCAGTATAACTACCCCACAAGTGACCCCATTTTGGAAAGAAGAGACCCCAAGGTATTCGCTGATGGGCATAGTGAGTTCATGGAACTTTTTATTTTTTGTCACAAGTTAGTGGAAAATGAGACTTTGTATGAAAAAAAAATAAAAAATAAAATAAGCATTTTCCACTAACTTGTGACAAAAAATAAAAAATTCTAGGAACTCGCCATGCCCCTCACGGAATACCTTGGGGTGTCTTCTTTCCAAAATGGGGTCACTTGTGGGGTAGTTATACTGCCCTGGCATTTTCCAGGGGCCCTAATGTGTGGTAAGTAGGTAAATGACCTGTGAAATCCTAAAGGTGCTCTTTGAAATATGGGCCCCTTTGCCCACCTAGGCTGCAAAAAAGTGTCACACATGTGGTATCGCCGTATTCAGGAGAAGTTGGGGAATGTGTTTTGGGGTGTCATTTTACATATACCCATGCTGGGTGAGAGAAATATCTTGGCAAAAGACAACTTTTCCCATTTTTTTATACAAAGTTGGCATTTGACCAAGATATTTCTCTCACCCAGCATGGGTATATGTAAAATGACACCCCAAAACACATTCCCCAACTTCTCCTGAGTACGGCGATACCAGATGTGTGACACTTTTTTGCAGCCTAGATGCGCAAAGGTGCCCAAATTCCTTTTAGGAGGGCATTTTTAGACATTTGGATACCAGACTTCTTCTCACGCTTTGGGGCCCCTAGAATGCCAGGGCAGTATAAATACCCCACATGTGACCCCATTTTGGAAAGAAGACACCCCAAGGTATTCAATGAGGGGCATGGCGAGTTCATAGAAATTTTTTTTTTTTGGCACAAGTTAGCGGAAATTGATATTTTTAATTTTTTTCTCACAAAGTCTCCCGTTCCGCTAACTTGGGACAAAAATTTCAATCTTTCATGGACTCAATATGCCCCTCACGGAATACCTGGGGGTGTCTTCTTTCCGAAATGGGGTCACATGTGGGGTATTTATACTGCCCTGGCATTCTAGGGGCCCTAAAGCGTGAGAAGAAGTCTGGAATATAAATGTCTAAAAAATTTTACGCATTTGGATTCCGTGAGGGGTATGGTGAGTTCATGTGAGATTTTATTTTTTGACACAAGTTAGTGGAATATGAGACTTTGTAAGAAAAAAAAAAAAAAATTCCTCTAACTTGGGCCAAAAAAATATCTGAATGGAGCCTTACAGGGGGGTGATCAATGACAGGGGGGGTGATCAATGACAGGGGGGTGATCAATGACAGGGGGGTTGATCAATGACAGGGGGGTGATCAATGACAGGGGGGTGATCAGGGAGTCTATATGGGGTGATCACCACAGTCATTGATCACGCCCCTGTAAGGCTTCATTCAGACGTCCGGATGCGTTTTGCGGATCCGATCCATCTATCAGTGGATCCGTAAAAATCATGCGGACGTCTGAATGGAGCTTTACAGGGGGGTAATCAATGACAGGGGGGTAATCAATGACAGGGGGGTGATCAGGGAGTCTATATGGGGTGATCACCACAGTCATTGATCACGCCCCTGTAAGGCTTCATTCAGACGTCCGGATGCGTTTTGCGTATCCGATCCATCTATCAGTGCATCCGTAAAAATCATGCGGACATCTGAATGGAGCTTTACAGGGGGGTAATCAATGGCAGGGGGGTGATCAGGGAGTCTATATGGGGTGATCACCACAGTCATTGATCATGCCCCTGTAAGGCTTCATTCAGACGTCCGGATGCGTTTTGCGGATCGGATCCATCTATCAGAGCATCCGTAAAAATCATGCGGACATCTGAATGGAGCTTTACAGGGGGGTGATCAGGGAGTCTATATGGGGTGATCACCACAGTCATTGATCATGCCCCTGTAAGGCTTCATTCAGACGTCCGGATGCGTTTTGCGGATCGGATCCATCTATCAGTGCATCCGTAAAAATCATGCGGACATCTGAATGGAGCTTTACAGGGGGGTGATCAGGGAGTCTATATGGGGTGATCACCACAGTCATTGATCATGCCCCTGTAAGGCTTCATTCAGACGTCCGGATGCGTTTTGCGGATCGGATCCATCTATCAGTGCATCCGTAAAAATCATGCGGACATCTGAATGGAGCTTTACAGGGGGGTGATCAGGGAGTCTATATGGGGTGATCACCACAGTCATTGATCATGCCCCTGTAAGGCTTCATTCAGACGTCCGGATGCGTTTTGCGGATCGGATCCATCTATCAGTGCATCCGTAAAAATCATGCGGACATCTGAATGGAGCTTTACAGGGGGGTGATCAGGGAGTCTATATGGGGTGATCACCACAGTCATTGATCACGCCCCTGTAAGGCTTCATTCAGACGTCCGGATGCGTTTTGCGGATCCGATCCATCTATCAGTGGATCCGTAAAAATCATGCGGACGTCTGAATGGAGCTTTACAGGGGGTTGATCAATGACAGGGGTGTAATCAATGACAGGGGGGGTGATCAGGGAGTCTATATGGGGTGATCAGGGGCTAATAAGGGGTTAATAAGTGACGGGGGGGGGTGTAGTGTAGTGTAGTGGTGCTTGGTGGGACTTTACTGAGCTACCTGTGTCCTCTGGTGGTCGATCCAAACAAATGGGACCACCAGAGGACCAGGTAGCAGGTATATTAGACGCTGTTATCAAAACAGCGTCTAATATACCTGTTAGGGGTTAAAAAAAACACATCTCCAGCCTGCCAGCGAACGATCGCCGCTGGCAGGCTGGAGATCAACTCTCTTACCTTCCGTTCCTGTGAGCGCGCGCGCCTGTGTGCGCGCGTTCACAGGAAATCTCGGCCATCGCGAGATGACGCATATATGCGTGACTCTGCGCAGGGCTGCCACCTCCGGAACGCGATCCTGCGTTAGGCGGTCCGGAGGTGGTTAAATGCCCGAACACCAAACTCGAACTCAAACTTTTGCAGCAAGGTTTCAGGTTCGCTCAACACTAAAAGTGTCTTGTGAACGAGCCTAAAAAATTAGCCCTTTTAATTGTGAGCAGCAGCAGTGCAGTGTGGATATGGAAAGGGTACATGAAGAGGGAATTGGCTATATGTTCGGTCCTTTATCCCCACATAATGTCACTCCTTCCCAGCCCCATATAAATGAACACACAACACCACTGCTTGGCCACAGCAGCCGTTTATTAAATAAATACATAACATAACTTAATAAATTAACCAATGACGAGGGAGGTCCTAGAAGCCCCAATAACCTCATAAACACCGTAACAAACCTGCGACTCCATCTTGCCCCCAGCCGTTGAACCCAGCTCGGAGGCAGCAACTGATGGACTCCTAGTTTGTTAGTACCGGCTCCTCCATGAGAGTCCAGCCCCTACCGCGGGGCCCTCCCATCCTCAGATACCACCATATTTTCCACTTCCAGGACCTCCCCCGCCTCCATGACTGCTATGACAAACACTTCTGACCTACCACCCTTCCCTGACAAGCGTCATAATCTCTAACCCCCCATTCTCCACTATACATCCTATTACACAAACCCCATTCCCACTATTACATTTTTTTTTATATCCATCACCACCAAAAACTAGGGACGGGAGGGTGGGCGTTTGCTTTCCCTGGCCGAATGCCTCTGCCCCCCGCCTCCTCCTCACTCTGATCAGCCGCCCCTCCCCCTCATTCTCATGGCTACTCCCGCCATTACTAACTTCCTACCTCTGCACCTTAACCCTTAACTCACGTGTCCACTCACACCCAAAACCCTCTTCATGACCGGCCCCCCCTTACCGCTGTGCTTCTTGTCCGGCCTCACTGTACGGATATAATAGCATGCAGCCACAATAGTAGCAGAAGCAGCATAGCGTGGAAGATACAAGACAGTAGGTTGGCTATCTATGGGTAGTAGTATTAGTAGTAGTGGCAGATGCTTTACATTAATAGAGGTGGCAGTAGATGTCAACAGGCTGCAGCAGTGGCATGATGGAGAGAGCAGCCGTATGAAAATTGATAATAGTCTGGTTGCAGCAGTGGAATGTTGGAGACGGCAGCAGTAGCCACAAATACATGATGGTAGGCAGGTCACAGCAGTGGCATGATGGAGGCAGAAGCAACAACTGTGTACAGAATGTGATGGTAGGCAGGTCACAGCAGTAGTAATATCCTCACAGTAGTAATATCCTCATTGTGTCCCCTCACAGTAGTTATGCACACATTGTGCCCCCCATTACAGTAGTTATGCTCACATTGTGCCCCCTTCAAAGTAGTTATGTCCTTTTTGTGGCCCCTTCACAGTAGTTATGCCCACCTTTTTGCCCCCTCACAGTAGTTATGTCCTCCTTGTGGCCCCTCACTGTAGTTATGTCCTCCTCGTGCCCCCCTTTGGCCCCTAGTGCCCTTTTCAACTGCATAAAAAAATAAACACAAATACTCACCTGTTTCCCTGATGATTGACACGTCCGACATTCCCAGCAGCAGTAGCACGACACTCTCACGCATATCGCGCTGCTAACTGTGCAGAGGGCTGATTCCCAGGCTTTCATCACTCCTCCCATACAGCCAGCAGAGCAAAGTGTGGCCTGATGGGGAGCAATGGAGATCAGTGGAACGATGAAGCAGGGAACAGACGGCTCCCTGCTTTACCATGTAAATGAACTGCCGCCCCCCAGCCTTTGGGTCCGGGGCACGTGCCATGGTTGCCCCCCCCCCCCCCCTCTTGCTACTCCCCTGATCACACACATTTATTTATAAACATATTCCATATTGTGCTCACCCTGTATATAGGGGTAAAGTGATGCCTGGAAATGTAACCAGAAAGGGGAGAATTTATTAGTAGGGCAATATTTGAAGTCAGTTTTTCTTGAGTCTGCACTGGCATACTTTATGCCACATTTATCAAATGTCATATGTTGTATGATAAATTTGTCTCATGCTAAAACCTAACACTTTTGACTAGAAAAGCTAGTCTAGTTTTCCTACTCCACCCTTCTACTGGAGTGAGAATATAACTTTTTTGTGTCTTTTTATAAAAGTTTCACGGATAAATCTGAAGTGAAACTCATTAACATAGCTGCACATTCCCACCCATATTTCAAAACTGGGGTGAGTGGTGTAAAAATGCAAAAAGTTGCAACATTTTTGCAGAAGTGAGCCCAAAAAGTCGCAAAAGCCTAAATTTGTGACCTTTTGATCTCAGAATTCAGGAGTAAAGGCATGATAAATCAGGGTCATAGAATGACTCAAAGCTTAAAAAGTATACAAGATGTGTCACGGAATATAAACCAAGTGTAACAGTCTGCAAGATATACAGAGGTAGAGAAAATAATATGTGAATCAACCTCAGTGTGCACAGATAATAAGGATCACATCCTGCAGCCCACCATGGATACTATATTATTTAAATAAGTTCATTACATTACAAAATCACTTAGTACTCCTGGAGTATCCCTTTTATTCCTCCACAAAATAATGATAATTGAGATGACTCTGATCACTCTGTTCTGATCTATACAGCAAAGCTGTATGCCATTCTATTGCACCGACTTCAGTGTCCAATAGGAAAACATGAATATTTCACATTTTTATTTGCCAAGAAAATATTAAAAAATCACCAATTAATAATATAAATAGCATTATCACAATTATCACTGCCATAAAAACAACAGAATGATCACAAACTCAATAGATCGAAGCTAATGATAAGGTTCAAAGGCAGCGGGGAGGGTGTAAGATGACAAAAATAAATACAAAGCCTCATTCCTGCTGAGATGACACTCTACGATGAATTGAATTATTGTTCTCTCTTGCTTTTCCATTTTCTTAAAAGCAAATACATTTCATTGCTGGATTAATTAAGAAAGTGGCCAGGGATCAATATTAATCTCCTCTTCGGAGTATTGTAAGATCTATGATTTCATCTATCAGAATAGCCTCTTATTGGAATTGTTGTATGAGACAGATGCCAGTAAAGACATCAGATATGACGGCTGGCTGGAAATGAAAAAAATAGGTGGAACAACAAGCGGAAAAGATCATTACAATTGAACATGACCATTAGGCATTCGTAAGCGGCTTCAATCGTCATGCTGATACAATAACAATGTAATGAAACTGCAAATCTTTAACCACTAATATGGAAGCCAATAATTAGCCACCAAGAGAGGTGAAGTGTATTGTAAGGGCTGCACAACCATTGCCTCAATTTGAAAACATAACCCCATTATCATTCCGATATATTTATGTCTGTAATAACTACCAAGGACATAGCAGAGATAATCTACTTGACCATCTTTTATTCATTGTTACAAAAGGGTTCTAGAGCTTTGTATAAATGTTGCTGCTAAATGTTTTCCTCATGTAGCCTCAATCTCACCACTGCTCTGTAATTCAAGGGTTAACTCCAGGGAAAATCTTTCAATATGACTTGAATATTAGCTAGTTAGAAATACAACTCAGCTCTGTTTCAATCTTCTGGTCCTCAAAGTATCTGTTTATCAACTGTATATGATATTGACTTGAACATTACCATATTTTTCACCCTATAAGAAACACCTAGGTTTTAGAAGAGGAAAATAAGGGGAAAAAAAATATTTTTCCTCAGACTTCAGATCAGACCCCCAATGTTAATCAGACCTCAGATCAGACCCCCAATGTTAATCAGACCTCAGATCAGACCCCCAATGTTAATCAGACCTCAGATCAGAGCCCCAATCAGATGCCCAATGTTAATTAGAGCTCATATCAGACCCCCAATGTTAATTAGACCCCAGCTCAGAGCCCCAATCAGACCCCCAAAGTTAGTTACACCTCAGATCAGACCCCCAATGTTAATCAGACCCTAAACAGACCTCAGATCAGACCCTCAATGTTAATCAGACCGCAGCTCAGACCCCCAATCAGACCTCAGCTCAAAGCCCCAATGTTAATAAAAACCCCAATCAGACCTCAGATCAGACCCCCAATGTTAATAAGACCCCCATAATACCTTTAGATGAAACCCCCAATTCTAATAAAACCCCCAGTTAGACCTAAGATCGGACCCCCAATATTAATATGACCCCCCCAGTCAGACCTCAGATCAGATCCCCAATGTTAATCAGGCCTCAGATCAAACAAAAAATGAATAAATCACTCATCTCCCTTGTTCCGGACGCCACTGTCACTCCTGAAATCTGTGCCTTTCTGTGCAACTTTGGGTCACAGCACAGCGTGGCATGAAAAGTGCTGGATCTCAGGAACGACGGTGGCATCCAGAACAGGGGAGGTGTTAAGTTGTATTACACTTTGTTTTCCTATTACAAAGACTACTGCATTGTGGGAGTGCAAGGCATCCTGGCATACAGAATTCTTCAGGACATCAGTGACGTGCAGACAGTACTCGATGATGATGATGTAGCTGATCGCACTTTGGAGCTGGGTGAATTATGGGCTTCATTATCGGGAGAAGAGGGTGGCAGCTTGCCCGTGAGGCAGCGGCAGAGCCAGCAACCCGCTAGTGTGGCCGGAAGTCAGCAGGGTGGCAGCAGTGGGAGGTCGGGAGCCAAATGTGCCCGGGGTAGACCACCCACTTCGCAGGAGCCTACCTGCCTGGAAAGTAGTGGTGCAGGGGTTCAGGAAAGCATTGGCGATAGCAGTCAATGTGGAGTGTTGGGGGTAAAATCACCTAGTTAGCGGTGTGGCAGTTTTTGTTAAGCTGTCACAGGAGGTGAACATGGCCATTTATAGAATCTGTGGGTATAAAGTGAGGCATGGTCAGGGTGCCAATATTGGCACCACAGCCCTGCATCAACATGTGCAGCGTAACCATAAAGTGTCCGGGGATAACCGTGGCTTTGATGTGGTGGTCCAGCCTGCCGCAGCAACTGGTGCATCACACAGTGGCACGCACCTGATTTCAGGTAGTCAAGGCTTCACCACCTCAGCCGAAGGGAGCTGTCTGTCCTTCCAATCATCTGCTGGTCATGATCATTCTGCTCCTCCTTCTACTCCTTTTCAGTTATTCCGTCAGCAATCCATTACCAAAGCGATTGCCAAGAGATAACAGTATGCGTGCACTCATCCAACGGCACAGAAGCTGATTGTGCTCCTGTACAAGTTGCTGGTGCTGTAGTCCCTCCCTTTCCAAGTGGTGGACTCTGCACCTTTCAAAGAACTGATAGCTTGTGCCGAGCCGAGGTGGAGAGTCCCAAGCCATCATTTCTTTGCCAAAAAGGCAGTACCAGCCTGCACACATATGTAGAACAGTCCTTGAGCCTGTCGGTGTCTGCCAAAGTGCACGGCAGGGCCGACGTGCGGAGCTTTAACTACGGTCAGGGACAATACATGTCCTTTATGGCCCACTGGGTGAATGTGGTTCCTACACAGCCACACCAGCAACTTGGCCAGGCAACACTTTGACAAAAGAGACCGGTTTCTTCTGGGTACCTGCCTCAGCTACTATTCTGATGCTGCCACCCACCTGATGCCACACATCTGATGTCAAGTGCTCCTTCTTTCACCCACCATCTTCAGCGGGTACTAGTATTGCCACTTACCTCCCCACTCTGTCACTGGGTCGCTCTGTGGTCTCCTGATGCTGCTACCACCTCCACACTATGTCACCTTGCCACTATGTGGTCTCCTGATGCTGCTGCCACCTCCACACTATGTCACCTTGCACTTTGTGGTCTCCTGATGCTGCTGCCACCTCCACACTATGTCATCTTGCCACTCTGTGGTGTCACAATGCTGATGCCACCTCACACTATGTCACCTTGCCACTCTGTGGTCTCCTGATGCTGCAGCTACCTCATCACTATGTCACCTTGCCACTCGGTGGCCTCCTGATGCTTCTGGTGCCACCTCCACCCTGTCATTGTGCCACCATGTGGCCTCCTCTTGATGTTGCTGCTGTCACCTTCACACTCTGTCATTGTGCCACCCTGTGGCCTCTTCCTGATGCTGCTGCTGCCGCCACCTCCACACTGTCTTTGGCCACTCTGTGGTCTCCTCATGCTGCTTCCACCTCACTACTATGTCATAGGGCCACTCTGTGGACTTCTCATGCTGTTTTCACCATCCCCACTTCATGACTGGGCCATTATTTAGCCTTTCGGCCTGGCTGACATCATCATTTATTTGACCCTTCTTCTGATCTGTCATAAGGAATAAAAAATTAGATGCACAACGGATCCTGTCTATGTAACAGCTGTAAGGCCTGCATGACATGGTCCCTATTTTGCATCATAATTGGCTTATGATTTGGTAGCCAATAGGAGGAGAGGGTACAAAGCACAGAAGACACAGAAGACATGCAAATATTCCATTCACGTGTCATCTCTTTTTTGGCTCCACTCCTGTTTTATTTTGCTTCAGCAATACTGATGGATAACCAAATGCTGACTGAGTGAAGGCGGATGTACCACAGACAGGATCGTTTTTTTGGGGGTTATTGTTCTGACGGATCAGAGGAAGGGCAAAATAATCAGTGATGTCAACACAAACTTACTGCTGATACCCTATCCACTCTGTTGGGGGAGGGGCTCTACTTGTATTAGAGTTTAATAGAACAGGTTCTGTAGACATCTATGTGGAATCAGCTGACAACAGTGTATAAGGTGTGCGTTTCTTCTAGACGCTAACATCGACCTGTAAGGCTGAGTTCACACTTGTTTTGGCCCCCTAATTGCCCAAATAAGTGAAATGTGCTGTGATTCTAAGAGCGACGCCTGTCATCTGCCTGTCATACTGACTTACAGTAAAGTTTCACTACCACAGCAGACTCCCTATGCATGTTACTGCAAGGCACAGTGTTCTACACCACTATAAAGGCTCTCAGCAGCCAGGAAATAGCTGTTTTTTTTTAACTCAATTCGCCGCAAATAAATTTGGATCAAACCAATTTTTTTCAAAAAATTCGGCGAACCGGCCGAATCGAATTTTTGAGAAATTCGCTCATCTCTACTGTTGACCAATAAACAAGTTAGAATACAAAGAACAGTCCTCTTGTTTGGAAGAAAGGAATGGTTTATGCTGAATTTCAGACTGCACACTGTGTGAATGTGTATGAAGACAGAACAGTAAAACAGATGCTAATCACCAGCGATAGTGGATCTGACTATACAGAGCCGCCATCAGCCACGCGGTCCTGCGTACTAGATTGCAGCGGCTGCCATACAGTCACAAGAAGCGAGAGTGCAGCCCCCATCCAGACTGTTTCTACCTAGACTGAAGTCCACACAGAGACACCAGGCAGTCAGCAAATGTGCTCACAATGTCCACTAGCCAGGCATCATCATTCAGGATCAGGTCACAAGCAAGCCGCTCTAGCAAGTCCTCAATAAAATAAATGGCTGCTCTCGCCCTAGTAGAAGCTGAGGCTGCAAAAGTAAGGTCTTTCTTTAATTGAATCGTCACTGGAAAAAGAGAGAGCATGCCTGCAAGCATCAATGGAAAAGGAGAGAGTACGCCTGCAGGCGTCACTGGAAAAAGAGAGAGCATGCCTGCAAGTGTCACTGGAAAAACTCACTGCAGAGAAAGAAGCGGCAGCCGTAATAGCCAAACCAGAGTTCCTAGAAGCCATGGAGTTCCCCAGCAAAGTTCTTGGGCCAGACCTAGATAAACCAGATCCAGCACAGCGCATCTCAGAATACATCCATCAGCATCCCAAGACAGATGACAACTATGATCCAGCTTATACAGAGTGCCAAAGATCCTACCTTGAACAGTACCTCAAGCAGGACGATATGCGACAAATCGATGTCAGCAAAAACTACAGCCCTAGAGAACAAAAGCTACAACCTTCGCTTCGACTTAAAGCGACAACCTTCACATCAGAACGGTATTATACAGACTTTACCAAGCTAGAAACCCCTAAAAGGTATGGTGATACACCACACACTCAGCATAACAACAGCATACCGGGTAGTATTGGCACTAACCAGGCCTCCATGGACTTCGCTAAGTTCTTTGCTAAACGGGAGCTAGTTATCAAAGGACTTATAAAGTTTGCCGATCAGGCCGAAAACTAGCAAAACGCCATAAGGGACTTAGATCTTTCCTGTAGTGAGGAGTTAGATCTCTTGGTAAAGTGGCTTGGAAGCGAGTCTGCTGAACATGCCAAAAGAATCAGAGACATTAACATAAACTATCCGGGCAAAGGTCTAAAGATGGTGTGGGAAAGACTTGATGAGTGTTATGAGTCAATAGAAGCTATAGAAAATGCTTTATATAAGAGAATTGATAATTTTCCCAGAATAGTGGGTAGGGGTTACCAGAAGCTCAGGAAACTCAGTCACTTGATAACAGAGGTACAGGTAGCTCAGGCAGAAGGAGATTTGCCAGGGCTAGCATTCCTGGACACTGCCAGAGTTGTCAACCTGATTGTCCAAAAACTCCCTTATAACCTACAGGAGAAGTGGATCACGTATGTTTCCCGTTATAAACAGGTTCATAAAGTACCATTTCCCCCCTTTGTAATGTTCGTAGACTTTGTTACTCAACAGGCGAGGATTAGAAATAATCCCAGTTTTGACTTTACATTGTCATGTCCCATTACCCCTGGAGTCAAACCTCATAAAAAAAACAGTGGCATCCACAAAACTAATGTTTCCTCCACAGATTCTTCTTACAGGCAGTTTAAGTCTTCTCAAGAAGAGAACAAACTCAAAGATCTTACCAAACAATGCCCCCTGCACAAGAAACCACATCCTTTGCTAAAATGCAGAGCTTTCAGGGAGAAGTCATTAGAGGATCGCAAAGAATTCCTCAAAGAAAACACCATCTGCTTTAGGTGCTGCACTACAACATCGCATTTCACAGAATGCGGTAGCACAGAACACAACACGGCTTTACACCCTGAATCACTCTCTCAGGTATCATCCCAAGCAGAGGAGCATGACGGAAAGCAGATAGATACTGACATAGACACCCCAATAGTCACTTCTCAGTGTACAGAGATCTGTAAAGGACTCGCAGGAGGAAAGTCCTGCTCAAAAATCTGCCTTGTCAGAGTTTATCCAGTCGGCCACTAAGATAAGGCCATTAAGGTATATGCAATCTTAGATGATCAAAGCAACAGGTCGTTAGCTAAACCCACCTTCTTTGACACCTTCAACATCGTAGGGCCCAGTTCTTCCTTCTTCTGTTGCGACAGCGGGGAGGAAAGCAACTGGGTACAAGGTAGAGTCCATGGATGGTCAGACCTGCTTGTTCCTGCCAACAATACTGGAGTGTAATCACATTCCTGACAACTGTTTTGAGATACCTACACCAGAGGTAGCAGCACACCACCCCCACCTGAGGCGTATAACTCACCTAGTACCAGAACTGGACCCAGAAGCCCCGATAGTCTTACTCCTTGAAAGAGACATACTACGAGTTCATAAGGCTAGAGGACAGATTAACGGCCTTCAAAATGCTCCATACGCCCAGAGACTTGACCTAGGATGGGTTATCATAAGTGACGTCTGTCTAGGAGGAGCACACAAGCCAACCTCAGTCAACAGTATGCTCACCAACTCACTTGAAAATGGACGTCCTTCCCTATTCCAGCCGTGTCAGAATATTTTCCTGATAAAATAATTGCTACACAGCACTCCCGTGCCTTGTCCTTTTGTGGATCCCTTCTGTGAAGACCACACCTGCGATGGTGAGCAAGATCACTTAGGGTGCACAGTCTTCCACAGGACAAGAGAAAACAACAGGGTCGCAATGTCCATAGAAGACAGGCTGTTCTTGGATATCATGGATCAAGGAATAGTAAAAGACAAGTCAAAAAGCTGGGTCGCACCTTTACTGTTTAAACCCCGGAGACGACGCTTACCTAACAACAAAGAACTTTCCTATAGCCAATTTATCTCCCTCAAACACAAACTTCAGAGGACACCAGAGACGAAATAACATTTCTTTACCTTCATGGAAAGAATATTCCAGAACAACCATGCAGAAATGGCACCCGTGCTCCAAGACTCTGAGGAGTGCTGGTACTTACCCATAGTCGGCGTGTATCATCCTATAAAGCCAGGGCAGATAAGAGTAGTATTCGACTCAAGCTCCAGGTGCGAGAAGTCTCGCTAAATGAAGTCTTATTGTCTGGTCTAGACCTCAACAACAGACTTCTAGAGTTACTTCTCCGCTTCCGCAGAGATTCTGTAGCATTTATGGTCGACATACAACAGATGTTCCACTACTTCCTCGTCAAGGAAGAACATAGAAACTACTTGAGGTTCTTCTGGTACCGCAACAACGACCCCAATGAAAACATTGTAGAGTACTGAATGAAAGTGCACATCTTCGGAAACAGTCCTTCCCCTGCCGTCGCTATCTACGGTCTCAAACATTCAGCCCGAGAGGGTGAAGCAAAGTATGGGTCGGATGTCAGGTCCTTTGTGGAAAAATATTTCTACGTGTACAACTGCTTGAAATCCACACCCACAAATGAGACCGTAATCAGTCTCCTAAAAAGAGCTCAAGAAATGCTCGCTCTATCTAATCTGAGGTTGCACGAAAACGCCTCCAACAGCCGTGAGTTAATGGAGGCCTTCTCACCCCAAGATGATTCAAATGATCTAAAGGACTTGGATCTTAGCACCGACTCCCTTCCCATGCAGCGGAGCTTCAGTTTGCTCTGAGATTTAAAGGCAGATACATTCACCTTCCAAATCAGCAAGGAATAAAAAACCCTTCACATGCAGAGGAGTCCCGTCCACTATAAACAGCTTATATGACCCTTTGGGATTCGTAGCACCTGTTACCATCCATGGTAAAATGATGTTAATAGACTTCACCACAGAGACGTCTAATTGGGATGATCTGCTTTCCATGGAGAAAAAAGACCTGTGGATAGGTTGGAAGAAGTCTCTTGAAGCTTTGACCAGCCTTCATGTGGCATGACTGTACTGTTTCTGTGCCATCAACTGAAGTCAAGATGCAAAGACTGTATATCTTCTGTGATGCTTTAGTCAAGGCAATTGCAGCCATAGCATACCTAAAGACCATTGACGTCAAAGAAAGATGCCATATTGGGTTTGTTATGAGCCGAAACAAACTGGCGCCACACTACGAACACACAATACCCAGACTGGAGCTCTGCGCTGCTGTGCTTGCAGTGGAGTTGGCTGAACTTATAACATCAGGAATGAACATGAAAATCAAAGAAGTCGAGTTTTACATGGACAGCAAGGTAGTCCTAGGATATATTTGCAATGAAACCAGACGCTTTTACGTCTATGTCAGCAATTGGGTGCTACGGATCATTAGTTCCACTTGTCCTAAACAGTAGCACTATGTGCCTACACAGCATAATCCTGCGGACCATACGACTAGATCTGTCGCAGCAAGCCACCTTAAGGACACAATATGGTTTATGGGTCCTGCATTCCTGTACCATTCAACATCCTGCATCATCGGATCTGACACGTTTGAGTTGGTAGACCCAGATGCTGATGAAGAAATCCGACCTGAAGTATCTATTCTACGTACGGTGACTTCAGACCACCGACTCAAATCCCATTGTTTCTACAGGTTTTGACAGGTTCTCCATCTGGAAGTCGCTCGCTTGTGCTATAGCCTGTCTTGTTCATATAGCTCAGTCTTACAAGTAGACATTACCTGTGATCCAGAAGCCCTGCAAAGGTTGGCATCACTGCAAACACACCTTTACCGCTATTAATCTGGAAAAGTCCAAGAACACAATAATTTGCACAATACAATGTGAATGTTATGCTAAGGAAATAGACTACCGTATTTTTCGCCCTATAAGATGCACTCCCCCCCCCCCCAAAAGTGGGAGGAAAATGGCAGTGTGTCTTATGGGGCGAATGCTGCCGTTTACACTGATACACCGCCGACCGCATGCTGCACAGCGCGGTCAGAGGTGTATCAGCGAGGAGGGAGGAGGGGCTTGGGTCCGGCATCGAGTTTTGTAATGGCAGCGGGGCCCGCTGCAGTCACTGTATTCTATTGCACCCGGCCCCGCTCACTGTACTAATAGTATCTAACTGCAGGCAATGTTTAACTATAGAATATGTTCAATCCAGCAGCCTGTACTTACGTCCGTAGCAGGCAGGAGGCAGGATGATGGGCGGGCAGGCACTGGCAGCGTAACTTCCTATGTCACGTGCTTGGTCCACCCACTTTATGAATGAAGAAGGCGGCGCGGGCATGTGACAGCCTCCTGCCTACTATGGTCGTAAGTACAGGCTGCTGGATCGAACATATTCTATAGTTAAACATTGCCTGCAGTTATCGTAGATACGATTAGTACAGTGAGCGGGGCCCAGTGCAATAGAATACAATGACTGCACTGGGCCCCCGCTGCCATTAAAAAACTAGTGTAGATGCCAGCCCCCACCCCCTGTATTGGGGGTCATACACAGTGGCTGACACTGTTATGGGGGGATCTGTGGATGACAAATAGCATAAGATGCTATTTATCTGTCATCCACAGATCCCCCCCATAGCAGTGTCATGCCATCCACAGATGCCCCCATAACAGTGCCGTCCACAGACGCCCCCATAACAGTGTCAGACACAGACCCCCATAATAGTGTCAGCCACAGACCCCCATAACAGTGCCATCCACAGACCCCCATAACAGTGCCATCCACAGACCCCCATAACAGTGCCATCCACAGACCCCCATAACAGTGTCATCCACAGACGCTCATAACAGTGTCAGCCACAGACCCCCATAACAGTGCCATCCACAGACCCCCATAACAGTGTCATCCACAGATCCCCCATAACAGTGCATCATCCACAGATCCCCCATAATAGTGTCATTCACAGGCTACCATTAGTTCAAAGCCCACTTTTGGTTAAAACATTTTTTTTCTTATTTTCCTCCTCAAAAACCTAGGTGCGTCTTATGGGCCGGTGTATCTTATAGGGCCAAAAATACGGTACCTCAGCAAAGGCCAAACAGTCTCCAAGGATAGCTCTTAGAAAAAGCTTGATCCAATCAATAATCAAAATGGGTTGCTAAGAATGAATTATCCAGTAGTGGCGTCCCTTGACGCCAGGCAGGTAGTGTTCTGCCACAGTACGGGGTATTCAGAAGTGTTTAGTGTGGTTATAGCACCATCTAGCGGTGTTAAGTTGTAGTGTACTTTGTTTTCCTATTACAAAGACTACTGCATTGTGGGTGGTGCATTGCATTGTGGGAGTGCAAGGCGTCCTGGGATACAGAAGTCTCCAGTCTCCACCACTATCCTTGCAAAACCATATCTGGTGAGAGATCTACATCAGTTTCAGGGACATCGTGTTACTCAGGGAGTTATTATTACTGTTAGATAAGTATGCAATCCTATGTATAGGCAGCCACTTTACCATGTGCCTTTACTGATGACTGTTAATGTTGGACATGCAATTCTATGCTTAATACTTATACATGCTATTTGTATTCTTGTAGTTTTACCAATTAATCAATCGTATGCAATTAATCATATATGTACGACCTGTTGACCAATAAACAAGTTACACTACAAAGAACAGTCCTCTTATTTGGAAGACAGGAATGGTTTATGCTGAATGTCAGACTACACACTGAGTGAACGTGTATGAAGACAGAACAGCTGTATTCACCACTCTCCGGCCCTATTGTACTAACGAGTACTTCCATAATACTTCCAACACGCACTGACATTTTATCACCACTTTTGTGAGAAAAAAATGGGTCTAGTAGGGTGAAAAATGTCGTGATCCTCATAAGGCTAAACAAGGAGGACGTCTCTTCACATACAATATCTAACCAGATGTCTGTTCTGTGCTGATGAGGATAAAAAGGTAGAGACTAGAGATGAGAGAACTTCTTGAGATTTGAGTTATTTCCGATTTGGCAAATTTTTCTAAAAGTTTTGTTCGGACCCAAATCGATTAGTCATGAATTAAAAACTAATTTGAATTTCTTCAAATTTGTTTTGGGCCACATTCGCTCCTACTTTGCCTCAGTTTGCATTTTGAGACCACATGAAGAGGTGAGCTTTTGATATGCGGTGCTGCATGGCGACTGTTGCTGCTGTGATGCTATGCCTGTGGTCCCAGCGCCATGGTTTCTTAGTCTGACAGCAACGGTGTTATTCCGTATTTGGGTCTCGCCACCTGCAAATGATGTGTTGTAGCAGCGACGGTCAACACTCAATAGAGTTTACCTTGACGTGGTGAGTGGCTATATGCATTTTTATCAAAATGTATACTAAGTACCTCAATAAGGATTTTTACAAATTATGCTGAGATTAGCAATAGATCAATGCATGGCATGTGGGTGTGCGATCCATATTATAGTTGGAAAAAGATTCTGTTTAACTGTACATATCCCCAGGAGGAGGATAACATGGATTTCTGTGCATAATATCATATGCAATATTAAATGTAGCCATTAGAAAGTTCAACTTGTCCAGCAAAAATCCACACCAACATGGCTTTGTGAACGGAAAAATAAAACAGGGAAGGCGGGGAGTGAAAAACAAAAATAAAATAAATTCAAAATTGCAGGTTCCTCTAGGGCTTAATTATTTTCCCCTATGTGGACATCAGTTGGTAGGTACACCCAGTCATGGGACACCTAAGCTCCACCCAGTGTAGCTTAACAAAACATGATATTTATACATTTTTATTCTTCTACCCTGATCATCATTAGTATCCTCAAGGGCGGTCCTTAAAATAAAACTATGTAAGGACTGACTCTGAATTTTGCCTTTAAAACTCAGTGTGTCCGTGCCCTAAGTACAAAGTATGGTGCATGCATATGTCTTTAATTCCAGGAGTTGCTCTTGGTTTATGCATAAGACACTGATACATAATGATTATGGGTCATAGTTGCAGGATCAAAAGTTAGGAAGAGAACAGTTTATGCATCAGTCATTTCCCTCATTATAGAGCAGAAGTAGAACAGATACCATGCTGAGCCGCAGTGATAAGACCCAGAGAGAAATTGATTAAAGTGGAGCATTTACACAGATGTTGCTTCGGAATACAAGCATTTAATGAGCCCAGACTTGTTTACTCGTTTGTTTTTATAGCTAAATTCCAGAAGACCACCCTGCCTCTGAGAGCGGCATAATGTTCACATTGTACTAAGCTTCATGATCACCGGGGGCTGATACATCAATTAATTGTAATACATCTCTTTCTGTTTTTTTATTACTGTACATTACGAGAGGTTATACGGCTCCTATACATTTTACTAGAGAAGACAAAAGTAGCATAGACTATGCTGTATGGTAATTTACTTCCCGGTTTCTCTGTAAATGATGTATTCACAGATTGTACTGCATGTCCCTGGATATAATTTAGACCTATATCTATAGCACTAGTTGCCTTACAGCTTCTAAACAGTTATTTAAGTCCAATTCTTAACAGATTGAAAACAATTATTAAAGGGGTAATTCCATGAATAATGTAAAAAATAAAAATCAGACATCATATAGTAAATGGCAATCTCTTTCTAACAAAGCTAGAACCAGCCTTGTACCTCACATGGATCCAGAGATCTCCTCATTCATTGCTCTGCTAGAGTTATATCAAGCTGGCAGCTCAAGGGAGTGTCTTTTCTCCTGCAGCTCAGGAGGCGTGTCCTCTCTCTCCCTATCGCAGCTCAGAAGGCAGTTGAAGAATGAAACTGAGCATGTGCGACCTTCCCAGTGAGCGTGACAAACAAATAAGAAAAATAACAAAAGAGCAGGTGGCGCTATACAGATACATTTCATTGAATAGCTCAGGGGCTGTACTAAATTTTTAATTACATGTAATTACGAAAGTATTCAGATCCAGGTTCTGGTTTGAAAACTGTAGAATATATTTTGTGGCACAACCCCTTTAAACAAGTGTTTATGATCCTTTAGGAAAGTAAAGATTAGGGCTTCAGAAGGAGCCATACACCAAGGAGAAGTAACTGTTAGCAGAGTCAGTGAAGCTAAAGACTATAGGAGACAAACTGTTGGGAATTTTTAATAAAGACCCATTGAAAATAAATTTTAAGTAGAAATTCAATAATAAACAAAAATTACCCCTAATTATGTCCATAACCTTTAAAGGGGTTGTCCAAGTACATACCAGTATATACAATACATGACTGCTTTAAGCAATCACTGGCCTCAGCAATATACAGCATGAGACCACTGAGGTCCATGCAACATATGGGCATGTCACAGCTGCAGTTAGAAAAGTAAAGCCTGATGGAGTAGACTGAGTGGTGTACCTAGAACGGAGTGGTTTAAGTCCTACTTTACAGGCGATTAATGGTATCCGCAGGGAATAAGTAAACAAAGATAATACATTGGGAGAGAAAAATAAGTTTAATCACAGGTCCCAATAATAAAATTTGGAGACGGGACCTAACTCATTGAGGTTAATTTTGACTGCATTTTTTTTTTTTTTAGGAAGGATGTTAGACAACATATAATGCAGCAACATGGCTTTTCACTAACCCATTTGGGAACTGCTGAACTATTCTAACTAGTATAGGTCACATGGCAATTACTAAGTAGTAACTATGCCTCCTTTCCCCATAAATACATATCATTAAGTAAGTCATTATAATACCTTTCAATTTTGAGGAAATGAGTCATCATTAGTAATGTCTAAAGCAGTGGGTGGGAACAATCGGAGAGGGGAATATGATCACTGTTAGAGATGAGTGAAGTTTTCAAAAATTTGATTCAGCCGTTCCGCTGCAGTAGTTTTAGGGAGAATATAACCTGCTGTACATCACTGTACATGCATAGCTAGTCCTTTCTGGTAGCGAAACAGTTACTGTGCGTCAGAATGACAGGCAGGTCACATACAGGTCCTTCTCAAAAAATTTGCATATTGTGATAAAGTTCATTATTTTCTGTAATGTACTGATAAACATTAGACTTTCATATATTTTAGATTCGTTACACACAACTGAAGTAGTTCAAGCCTTTTCTTGTTTTAATATTGATGATTTTGGCATACAGCTCATGAAAACCCAAAATTCCTATCTCAAAAAATTAGCATATTTCATCCGACCAATAAAAGAAAAGTGTTTTTAATACAAAAAAGTCAACCTTCAAATAATTAAGTTCAGTTATGCACTCAATACTTGGTCGGGAATCCTTTTGCAGAAATGACTGCTTCAATGCGGCGTGGCATGGAGGCAATCAGCCTGTGGCACTGCTGAGGTGTTATGGAGGCCCAGGATGCTTCGATAGCGGCCTTAAGCTCATCCAGAGTGTTGGGTCTTGCGTCTCTCAACTTTCTCTTCCCAATATCAGATTCTCTATGGGGTTCAGGTCAGGAGAGTTGGCAGGCCAATTGAGCACAGTAATACCATGGTCAGTAAACCATTTACCAGTGGTTTTGGCACTGTGAGCAGGTGCCAGGTCGTGCTGAAAAATGAAATCTTCATCTCCATAAAGCTTTTCAGCAGATGGAAGCATGAAGTGCTCCAAAATCTCCTGATAGCTAGCTGCATTGACCCTGCCCTTGATAAAACACAGTGGACCAACACCAACACCAGCAGCTGACATGGCACCCCAGACCATCACTGACTGTGGGTACTTGACACTGGACTTCAGGCATTTTGGCATTTCCCTCTCCCCAGTCTTCCTCCAGACTCTGGCACCTTGATTTCCGGATGACATGCAAAATTTGCTTTCATCCGAAAGAAGTACTTTGGACCACTGAGCAACAGTCCAGTGCTGCTTCTCTGTAGCCCAGGTCAGGCGCTTCTGCCGCTGTTTCTGGTTCAAAAGTGGCTTGACCTGGGGAATGCGGCACCTGTAGCCCATTTCCTGCACACGCCTGTACACGGTGGCTCTGGATGTTTCTACTCCAGACTCAGTCCACTGGTTCCGCAGGTCCCCCAAGGTTTGGAATCGGTCCTTCTCCACAATCTTCCTCAGGGTCCGGTCACCTCTTCTCGTTGTGCAGCGTTTTCTGCCACACTTTTTCCTTCCCACAGACTTCCCACTGAGGTACCTTGATACAGCACTCTGGGAACAGCCTATTCGTTCAGAAATTTCTTTCTGTGTCTTACCCTCTTGCTTGAGGGTGTCAATGATGGCCTTCTGGACAGCAGTCAGGTCGGCAGTCCTACCCATGATTGCGGTTTTGAGTAATGAACCAGGCTGGGAGTTTTTAAAAGCCTCAGGAATCTTTTGCAGGTGTTTAGAGTTAATTAGTTGATTCAGATGATTAGGTTAATAGCTCGTTTAGAGAACCTTTTCATGATATGCAAATTTTTAGAGATAGGAATTTGGGGTTTTCATGAGCTGTATGCCAAAATCATCAATATTAAAACAAGAAAAGGCTTGAACTACTTCAGTTGTGTGTAATGAATCTAAAATATATGAAAGTCTAATGTTTATCAGTACATTACAGAAAATAATGAACTTTATCACAATATGCTAATTTTTTGAGAAGGACCTGTATATGAAGGTGCTCATCAACGTGCAGGCCACCTACATTTCTAGCTAACCCTCAACTAAACAAAAAAAAAAAGCATACAGCATTCTTCAGTAAAGTAAAAAAAAATGCTGCACGCCCCTGCGGGTGCCCCAATGTGTGCAATGGCCCAAATTTCAAGTAGTGGCCCCATGACAGTGGGGAGGGTGTCGGCAGTAAGGCTGTGTTCACATCACAGTTTATTTTTCCGTTTCCTTTGATCCATCAGAATAACAGCCCAAAAAAGTATTTGCATGTCTTCTGTGTTTTGGACCCACTCCTGCTTTCGGCCTCCAATTCATGATCAAATCCTGATGCAAAATTCTGATCGTGTGATAGAGGCCTTATGGACGCTCAAACGACAGGATTAATTTTTTTCTTATCTTTCTACTGACGAATGAGAAGAACGGAAAAATAAACAGTGATGTCAACACGGCCAAAAAGACACTAGTGCCACCGTAACAGACTGGAAGGGTGGTAACAGCATGAAAAGTCCCAATAGTGGCCCCAGAGCAGAGTGGGAGGGTGGCAACAGCATGAAGAGTCACAGTAGTGGCCCAGGAACAGAGTGGGGGGAGCAACAGCAGTGGCAATAACAGCACAAGATCAATGATGAGCAGCAGGGGCAATATTCAAATTTGCAGTATTTCGCGAATAATTGGGCGAATATTCGTCATATATTCGCAAATTCATGATCTCCCGTCATTATTTTCTTGATTGCGAAAAAACGCTACTCCTACAGTCAAAGATATTGCAGCCTTTTCATTGGCCCACAAGCAAGAAGCAGTGAGGGATCATGGGTTCAGATGAAAAAAAAATTGAATATTCGCAAATACAAATATATAGCACTATATTCTAGATATTCGCGAATTCTCGAAGGGCCAAAATTCACGTTAAAAATTCTCGATTAAAATATTCGCGATCAACACTACACAAGATGGTGGCAGATCACAGTAGGAGCAGATGGCAGTAGAGGCAGCAGGTAGGGCAGCATCAGAATAGTGGCAGCAGCACGTGGGCAGAAGTGACGGACCATTTGTCACAATGTTCCAGTGTGTCAGCACACTACTGTCAGATCATTACTGCCAGAATGATCTATTATGTTGTATCAGGCACCGGTGTCTGGAAATCCTGGTTGATCGAGGCCTGATTCACCTTTATAAAGGTTAGTCTCTTAACATTTTGTATTGAAAGATTAGTTTTTTTGGGGATAACTATGCTCCCTGTCGAACTAAACACTCGCTCTGATGCCACACTACTGGCCGGGCAGGAAAGCTTGTCCAGGGCAAACTCAGGCAGTTGTGGCCACTAGAGATGGCCTTGCGGTTCGCCCGGCGGTCGGTTCTCGTCGAACTTTGCTCGTTCGCGATTCGCCGAACATGCGAACATATGGCGATATTCGCGCCTGCCATATTCTTTTAAATTGTGAAGAACTTTGACCCATGACACATCCATCAGGTGGTACAGGACAGCCAATTTAAAAGTTTCAGCACATGGACATACCCCCTACCTTATAAATAGACCTGATCTGGCCGCCATTTTACATTCAGTCTTTTGTCAGTGTAGGGAAAGGTTGCTGTGTGGAGCAGGGACAGACTATTAGGGACAAAAACCCTATCAAATAGGTCCACAAAAGTTATTTTAAGGACTGGTAAAGGTGTGCTATCGATAGGTGTGCAGTACAGAGGGGTGTAATACACTTATAATATACTTTCTAACATAGAAAACATATTATAGTGGATTTGTATTGTGCAGCAGTGGTGAGCGGTTCTGCAGCGATACTGCAGCTACACAAAGTGACAAACGCAATTAGAAAAAATAATTATATACCAGTCACCCCCCAAAAAAACGGATAGAAGCGGGGTGTTATATACCAATATAATGCTTTCTTTATAGCGCATTTGGGTACTGCATGGATTTGTTTGCTGCGTCCCCTCTGCTACACACAGTGACAAACGGTATTGGAAAAAATAATTATAATTGGTGTGCGCATGCACGTACGTGAAAATTATATTGCCGATATTTCGCATTGAAAAAATAAATAAATGAAGATTGCAAATTCGAATAATACATCTGGTATGTCACCGTCCATGTTGTGGGACTATTTGTGCACTTCTAGTAATTATTTCTTGGCTGCAAATATGAGCTAAAGGTTTTTTAGGTGCCATTAAAATGAATGGGACCCGCCGCAAACTTGTGGTTCTTAAACATTTGTTTGCATTCGCGTGATCGCGTTCGCGAACCATCCCGGCCGGCAGATGTTTGTCCATCACTAGTGGCCACACTTCAAGTTTGGCTGCCCAGTAGTCCAGGGGATCTTGGATTTAGGGTGAACGGGTGCAGTCCAAGTATACCACCACCTGCTGGTTCAGGTTCTGATCCATGTCCTGCTGCTGGGTAGTTTCTTCAGTAGATGGGTGAGGAAAAGTGCTCATTAGAGACTCAAGTTGCTGCTGATGGAGCTTTTGCTGATCCAGCTCCCCCCCCCCCTACCTCCGGCAGTCATGACAGTTGAGCGTGAGCTCAGAGGGTTCCCCCGGATAGACCTTCATAAAGATAGTCAATGGCGCACATAGGCAACGACCAACTGAATATAAAGGATGGCTCGATAGTAGCCGAGTTTGTCATCCCTCTCAGAACGTGTAAAAAAGGCCCCCATTTTGGCCCGATAGTGAGGGTCTAACATTGTTAAGAGCCAGTAGTCATCACTCTGCTTAATGGTGATAATGCGGCTGTCACTACACAAGCAACTCAGCATGCACCTGGCCATTTGTGCAAGGGACTCTGAGGGGCTGCTACTGCTTTTTTACGAAGTAATGATGGCTTAGGACTCTCCACCTTGGGTGGGCACAAGCTATCAGTTATCTTAAATGTTCACGATATGGAAAGGGAACGACTGTAGTACCATAAACTTTTTTATGCACGTTTATCTTCTGTGCCATTGGATGAGTGCGCTCATACTATTATCTTTTTGCAATTGCCTCGGTGAACAATTGTTGGGAAACATATGATGAGGAGTAGGAGGTGGAGGAGCATCAGGAGCAATAGATGAAGGAAAGGTATGTCAGCTTCCTTCTGCTGAGGTTGAGGAGCCCTGACTGCAGGAGAAGGTGAGCGGACCACTGAGAGATGCATTGGTTGCGGCATCAGGCTGTACCACTACATTAGTGCCATGGTTTTCGCAGCCCAATTTATGGTGACGCTCCATGTACTGACACAGGGCCATAGTGCCAACATTGGCACCTTATATTTAATATTTTTTATTTTCCAAACACAAAAAAGACCAATACAACAATAATGGACCGTCCAAAAGGTCCATATTACAAAACAATTTACATTTACATTACATACATTGGCACCTTGACCGCGCTTCACCTTTTGCCCACATATCCTGCATACCATCACTCTAACACCCTGCAGTAGCGTCCTGGTTGCCATGGTTACCGATCGGAGCCCCAGAGCGATTAAACTGGGACTCCGATCGGAATCTCCGCTGCCACCAATGATCAGGCAGGGGGGGGGAGAGGGGAGGCCGCACACTGGCCACCAATGAAATTACAATAGAGGGGGGCCGACGGAGGGGCGGTGGCGGGGGAGGGGAGGCCGCACACTGGCCACCAATGATATTAATACAATAGAGGGGAGGCCGCACACTGGCCACCAATGAAATTACAATAGAGGGGGGCCGACGGAGGGGCGGTGGCGGGGGAGGGGAGGCCGCACACTGGCCACCAATGATATTAATACAATAGAGGGGGGGCCGCACACTGGCCACCAATGATATTACAATAGAGGGGAGGGGAGGCCGCACACTGGCCACCAATGATATTACAATAGAGGGGGGGAGGGGAGGCCGCACACTGGCCACCAATGATATTCAAACTGGAGCGGGTGGGGGGTCTGCCCCCTGCTGCCTGGCAGCCCCTGATCTCTTACAGGGGGCTATGATACACACAATTAACCCCTTCAGGTGCGGCACCTGAAGGGTTAATTGTGCTGATCACAGCCCCCTGTAAAAGATCGGGTGCTGCCAGGCAGCAGGGGGCAGTCATGTACACAGTTTGCATATTATATTCTAACTAGAAGCGTCCCCATCACTATGAGAACGCCTCTGTGTTAGAATATACTGTCGGATATGAGTTTCACGATGTAACCTCATATCCGACAGTATAGTCTAACATAGAGGAGTTCCCATGGTGATGGGGACGCTTCAAGTTAAAATATACCATCGGATTGGAGAAAACTCTGATCCTATGGTATATTAACTCCTGACTTTCCATTGAAAGTCAATGGGCGACGGATCCGTTTGAAATTGCACCATATTGTGTCAACGTCAAACGGATCCGTCCCCATTGACTTGCATTGTAATTCCGTTTGGCTCCACACGGCCAGGCGGACACCAAAACGACAGTTTTTTCATGTCCGTGGATCCTCCAAAAATCAAGGAAGACCCACGGACGAAAAAACGGTCACGGATCACGGACCAACGGACCCCGTTTTTGCGGACCGTAAAAAAAAACGGTCGTGTGCATGAGGCCTAAGTCTGATGGACAGTCAGCCTATGTATAACAGAACAGATTAAGTTAAATGTCACAAAAGTGGAAGAAGATGCACAGAATGATTAAACAGAGCCTGTACTTTCCCTGCACTCTCCCTACATTGTCTGAACACTCTCCCTATGATCCCCCTACACTGTCCCTATCCACGATTTTACAATTTAAGCTTTGTTAAACACTGTCCCTAGCACTTTGCACATCTGTCACTATGCTCGGTTCACTGTAAAATGGCGGTGTCACAACCAGACAGCTGAGAAGCTCTGACAGGAGCCGTCCAGAACCTCCTCCTTGAGTTTCTTTGTTTTGATTTCAGTTCCTCATCTCGTTAGCCTATCTCAGCTATCATGCAGTTGGACTGATTGCTTCCCTTTAAGTTCCTCCCCATGATGCATTAGGTTGCGGCTTATACAACTTCCTGGAGTGTGTGTGCATGCCTTTCCTAGTTCCCAGTCGTCTGCAAGATAAGTACTGTTTATGTATTTGTGATTTTCTGTTTGCTGGATCCAGGTGACCCTGGCTCCCTCTGTGTCTGTGTAGGGGGCCGGTGGTCTTGTCCCCTCACTATTGTAAGGTCTTCAGCTGTAAGATAGTCGAGGTACGTGGATATGCGCCCATCCACCTTTGGGGTGTTCGCATAGGCTGAGCAGTCAAGGAGAGTGGCAGGTCTCATGCAGGGGTCTCCCTTTTGTTCCTTAGTTGTGGATCCAGTGACTCATAGATTATATTGTATTGTCTTGTTTCCCTGTACACCATCCGTGACATTATAAGCCGCCAAAACCGTCTCAAGCATGGATCCGGTTTCACTTTTGGCTGAACGCTTCCAGGGTCTTTCATTGGAGGTAGCTGATCTCCGTAAGACTTTTTCTCAGTTTCAAGTGACCGGTTCAGCTTGCGTTCATGGAGTTTGTTCTGAGCCTAAGATCTCGCTCCCGGATACGTTCTCCGGGGGTAGTGAGAATTTTGTGCGTTTTAGAGAGGCTTGCAAACTTCATTTTCGCCTTCTTCCCCATTCCTCTGGTGATGAGGAACGGAGGGTGGGGATCATTATATCGCTGCTCAGGGGTAACGCTCAGTCCTGGGCCTTTTCGCTGCCGGAGGGGGCACGGCCCCTCCGTTCAGTGGATGAATTCTTTTTAGCCCTGGGTCAGATATATGATGATCCGGATCGTATTGCTCTGGCTGAGTCTAGATTACGTCTTTTATGCCAGGGTAAACAGTCCGCAGAGATATACTGCTCAGAATTTCGGAGATGGGCAGCTGATACTGGTTGGAATGATGCTGCACTCCGAAGTCAATTTTGCCATGGTCTTTCAGAAGGATTGAAAGATGCATTTGCCTTTCATGAGAGACCTACCTCCTTGGATTCTGCTATGTCTCAGGCCGTTCGTATTGACAGGCGTCTTAGAGAGAGAGGAGAGATCTCTCCTTCCTGTCATGCTCAGTCCCGGGACAGTGCAGCGGTCCCATTCTGGGCACAGGGGTCTCAGTCGCTGTCAGCCCCTTCTGAGCAGGAGCCAATGCAGCTGGGGTTGATTGCCTCAGACAATAGAAGATTCAGCTCGCATGGGAGGGTTTGTTTTTGTTGTGGAGGTATAAATCATTTGGCAAATGTGTGTCCCTCTAGGAGATTCAGGCAGTTTTCTGAGAGTAATAAAGAAACAAAAAGGAAAAAATCTTTTAAAAATGTTCCGTTTGTTACTATTGGCAGGGTTGAGGCGGAGATTGAAGGTTTTCCGTTTGCTTGTAGTTCCCGTTTTGTCCTGCCTGCTAGGGTGGCGCTAGAGAGCAAGAGCATTTTTTGTGAGATTTTTGTGGATAGTGGAGCAGCTGTCAATCTCATTGATAATCAATTTGCAATAACTTATGGTTTCCAGGTATGCACTTTGGGAAAGGATATTCCTGTTTTTGCTATTGATTCCGCTCCACTTTCTCAGAAATCATTAAAGGGCATAGTTCACAATATCCGTTTAATTGTGAGTGATGCTCATGTTGAGGATGTGTCATGTTTTGTCCTTAGCGGTTTGCCTACTCCTCTAGTGTTGGGGCTACCCTGGCTCACTAAACATAACCCCACCATTGATTGGCAAGCGAGGCAAATAAATGGTTGGAGTGACTTTTGCAGAGAGAATTGCCTCATGACATCAGTTTCTGAGGTTTCTACTAAGACTGTTCCACCTTTCCTCTCTGAATTTTCGGATGTCTTCTCTGAGAGTGGAGTTCAGGATTTGCCTCCGCACAGGGAGTACGATTGCCCTATTAATCTCATCCCAGGCGCCAAGCTGCCTAAATCTCGTTTATACAATCTTTCCCAACCTGAGAGGGTCGCTATGCGTGCTTATATCTCTGAGAAGAGGACACATACGACCCTCGAAGTCACCTGTTGCCGCTGGTTTTTTCTTTGTTAAGAAAAAAGATGGTTCTTTAATACCTTGTCTGGATTTCAGGGAGCTGAACAGTATCATTATTCGTGACCCTTATCCGCTTCCTCTGATTCCGGACCTGTTTAACCAGGTTGTTGGGGCTAAAGTCTTTTCCAAATTAGACCTAAGAGGGGCATACAACCTGGTCAGGGTCAGAGAAGGAGACGAATGGAAGACGGCTTTCAATACCCCTGAGGGCCATTTTGAGAATTTGGTTATGCCTTTTGGTTTGATGAATGCCCCAGCCGTTTTTCAGCATTTCGTGAACAGCATTTTTTATCATTTAATGGGAAAATTTGTATTAGTGTATTTGGATGACATTTTGATTTTTTCTCCTGATTTCAAGACTCATAAGGAACACTTACGTCAGGTCTTGCTCATCCTGCGGGAGAATAAATTATACGCGAAACTGGAAAAATGTGTGTTTGCGGTTCCAGAAATTCAATTTCTGGGGTTTCTTCTCTCCGCTTCTGGTTTTCGCATGGACCCCGAGAAGGTCCGCGCTGTGCTTGAGTGGGAGCTTCCTGAGAATCAGAAGGCGCTGATGCATTTTTTGGCCTTTGCCAATTATTACAGGAAATTTATTTTGAATTATTCCTCTGTTGTTAAACCACTCACTGATATGACCAGAAAGGGGGTAGATTTTTCTTCCTGGTCGGTAGAGGTGCGTAAGGCCTTTTCTAATATCAAGGAGAGTTTCGCTTCCGCTCCCATCCTGGTACAACCTGATATTTCTTTACCCTTCATAGTTGAGGTTGATGCTTCTGAGGTGGGTGTGGGTGCGGTCTTGTCTCAGGGTTCCTCTCCTGCCAAATGGCAACCGTGTGCCTTTTTATCGAAGAAACTCTCCTCCGCAGAGAGAAATTACGATGTGGGAGATAGGGAGTTGTTGGCCATCAAGTTAGCTTTTGAGGAATGGCGCCATTGGCTAGAGGAAGCCAGACGCCCTATTACCGTGTTTACTGACCATAAGAATCTGGCCTACTTGGAGTCAGCCAAGCGTCTAAACCCGAGACAGGCCAGATAGTCTTTGTTCTTTTCAAGGTTTAATTTTATTGTCACGTTCCGCCCTGGGGTTAAGAATGTGAAGGCAGATGCCCTGTCACATTGTTTTCCGGGAGGTGGGAATTTTGAAGACCCGGGTCCCATTTTGGCTGAAGGTGTGGTGGTCTCTGCTCTTTTTCCTGAATTGGAGGCAGAGGTGCAGGCAGCCCAGTCGGAGGCTCCTGATCTTGGTCCTCCTGGGAGGTTGTTTGTGCCTCTCACTTTAAGACACAAGATTTTTAAGGAACACCACGATACGGTCCTTGCTGAGCACCCGGGGGCAAGAGCCACACTGGATCTCATCGCTCGGAGATTCTGGTGGCCTGCGCTTCGTAAGTCGGTTGAGGGTTTTGTGGCAGCCTGCGAGACTTGCGCTCGTGCCAAAGTCCCTCATTCACGGCCATCAGGTCCTCTCCTTCCCTTACCCATTCCTTCCCGTCCTTGGACACATCTGTCCATGGACTTCATAACGGACCTGCCTCGTTCCTCGGGGAAGACTGTGATTCTGGTGGTGGTGGACCATTTTAGCAAAATGGTGCATTTCATCCCTTTTCCTGGTTTGCCCAATGCTAAGACGCTGGCGCAGGCATTTATTGACCACATTGTCAAATTGCATGGTATCCCTTCAGACATAGTCTCTGATAGGGGCACGCAGTTTGTTTCCAGATTCTGGAAGGCTTTCTGTTCTCGCTTAGGGGTTCGTTTGTCATTCTCTTCTGCTTTCCACCCGCAGTCGAATGGCCAGACGGAGTGCGTCAATCAGAATCTGGAGACATATCTGCGCTGTTTTGTGGCGGAGAATCAGGAGGATTGGTGTTCGTTTTTGTCCCTTGCTGAGTTTGCTTTAAATAACCGTCGTCAGGAGTCCTCTGATAAGTCACCATTTTTTGGTGCATATGGGTTTCATCCGCAGTTTGGGACTTTCTCGGGAGAGGGGTCTTCTGGTTTACCTGATGAGGACAGATTCTCCTCGTCTTTGTCATCTATTTGGCAAAAGATTCAGGATAATCTAAAGAGCATGAGTGAGAGATATAAGCGTGTGGCGGATAAGAGACGTGTGCCTCGTCCGGACCTGAATGTTGGTGATCTGGTGTGGTTGTCTACCAAGAATATCAAATTGAAGGTTCCCTCCTGGAAGTTGGGTCCTAGGTTTATTGGGCCTTACAAGATCCTGTCTGTCATCAATCCTGTTGCCTACCGTCTTGATCTTCCTCAGACTTGGAAGATCCATAATGTTTTTCATAAGTCCTTATTGAAACCTTATGTTCAACCTATTGTACCCTCGCCTTTGCCTCCTCCTCCGATTATGGTTGATGGAAATCTTGAATTTCAGGTCTCTAGGATTGTGGATTCTCGTCTTGTCCGCGGTTCCCTCCAGTACCTCGTTCATTGGGAGGGTTATGGTCCTGAGGAGAGGATGTGGGTCCCAATGACAGACATTAAGGCCACTCGTCTCATCAGGGCTTTCCATAGGTCCCATCCTGAGAAGGTGGGCTCTGAGTGTCCGGAGTCCACTCGTAGAGGGAGGGGTACTGTCACAACCAGACAGCTGAGAAGCTCTGACAGGAGCCGTCCAGAACCTCCTCCTTGAGTTTCTTTGTTTTGATTTCAGTTCCTCATCTCGTTAGCCTATCTCAGCTGTCATGCAGTTGGACTGATTGCTTCCCTTTAAGTTCCTCCCCATGATGCATTAGGTTGCGGCTTATACAACTTCCTGGAGTGTGTGTGCATGCCTTTCCTAGTTCCCAGTCGTCTGCAAGATAAGTACTGTTTATGTATTTGTGATTTTCTGCTTGCTGGATCCAGGTGACCCTGGCTCCCTCCGTGTCTATGTAGGGGGCCGGTGGTCTTGTCCCCTCACTATTGTAGGGTCTTCAGCTGTAAGATAGTCGAGGTACGTGGATATGCGCCCATCCACCTTTGGGGTGTTCGCATAGGCTGAGCAGTCAGGGAGAGTGGCAGGTCTCATGCAGGGGTCTCCCTTTTGTTCCTTAGTTGTGGATCCAGTGACTCATAGATTATATTGTATTGTCTTGTTTCCCTGTACACCATCCGTGACAGGCGGAGACCTGGTGGGATTAGCATTTTTATAGTGCTGTGACATCACAGGAAATGGATATCTGCTGTGCTTGCTGCACGGCATTATGGGTCATATCTCCTTCCCTGGCTTCTTATTTTCACTTTGTAACATGTGCAGCAGCCATTTTAGAAAAAATCTGATTTGCTACCACGAAGCGCAAGGAAATTCAGGTTTGTGGCAAAACTTTTACCGAAATTTGGATCAAATTAATTAATTTCACTTTGTTTATTTTTAGTGCTGAAGAACACATTCCCTTTAGAGTTAACCATGTAAGAAACTGTAGATACATTTAAGATTGTTGGGGCATTTTTCTTCACTAAAATAATACTGCATGGAAAGTTATCGGCATTTAAAGAGGTTATCCAGTATCTAAAACAGCCCCCCTCATGTGCCGGGCCCCTCTGTGGGAATATATTTACCCCCCTTGAATGATTTCGTCAGGATGCCATGAGTTCAAAGATTTGGCAATTCTTTATCCCACGTAAGTCCTTGTGTGGTTAATGTAGCCAGTTTTTTTAAGTGAACTGGACACGCATTTGTAGTCACACTGCACAACAACTATGATTTAGATGGCGTGTAGGCAAACAGTGAAGAGGTCCTGACACTGTGCAATGGTGAAAAAAGAAGGGAGCGGTGAGTGGATCTGCTATCTAATTTTTTAATTTCTGATCTGAGATCTGATGGAGGTCCAATCGGAAGCTCATAGGGGTCTGATCTGAGGCTCATGGGGGTCTGATCTGAGGTTAATGGGAGTCTGATCTGAGGGTCATAGGGGTCTGATCTGAGTCTCATGGGGGTCTGATCTGAGGCTCATGGAGATTGGGAGTCTGATTTCGGGATCTGATCTGAGATCTGATGAAGATTAGAATTCTGATTTGAGAGTGTGATGAGGACTGGGGGTCTGATCTGAGGTCCAATGAAAAATATGTTTTTCTTATTTTTCTCTAAATCCTAGGTGCATCTTACAGTCGGAAAAATATGTAATTCCTTTGTCTATAATCTGTTTATACTTTTTGATTTTAGATTTTTTATTCTGTTTTCTGTATATGCTTACCTGAGCTGCTGTTGATGATATTTATTAGATATGCATTATAGCAGCCACATGAGCCATAGACAAAATAGACCCAGATGTTTATTGACATCTGTGGGAACATTTTCTAGGCATGCTATTTGATCTGTGCTGAGGTCCTTGTGTAGGTTGAGGAATAGATAAGTTGGGACCTTCCCATGTTTTGAATGGTGGATCCTGTGTTATCTATACAGAGATGTTTTCTATACCAGAGCAACAGCTTGTTCTTTTCTAATGTGGTTTACTTGCTTAAGCCCCATTTTTGGATACATATACAGAATTGTTAAATATACAGTCAGGTCCATAAATATTGGGACATTGACACAATTCTAAATTTTTGGGCTCTATACACCAGCACAATGGATTTGAAATAAAAAGAGCAAGATGTGCTTTAACTGGAGACTGTCAGCTTTAATTTGAGGGTATTTACATCCAAATCAGGTGAACAGTTTGCATACAGTGGGATGCGAAAGTTTGGGCAACCTTGTTAATCGTCATGATTTTCCTGTATAAATCGTTGGTTGTTACGATAAAAAACTGTCAGTTAAATATATCATATAGGAGACACACACAGTGATATTTGAGAAGTGAAATGAAGTTTATTGGATTTACAGAAAGTGTGCTATAATTGTTTAAACAAAATTAGGCAGGTGCATAAATTTGGGCACTGTTGTCATTTTATTGATTCCAAAACCTTTAGAACTAATTATTGGAACTCAAATTGGCTTGGTAAGCTCAGCGACCCCTGACCTACATACACAGGTGAATCCAATTATGAGAAAGAGTATTTAAGGGGGTCAATTGTAAGTTTCCCTCCTCTTTTAATTTTCTCTGAAGAGTAGCAACAAAACAACTCTCAAATGACCTAGAGACAAAGATTGTTCACCTTCATGGTTTAGGGGAAGGATACAGAAAGCTGTCTCAGAGAGTTCAGCTGTCTGTTTCCACAGTTACTGTAGGAACATATTGAGCAAATGGAAGACCACAGGCTCAGTTCAAGTTAAGGCTCGAAGTGGCAGATCAAGAAAAATCTCGGATAGACAGAAGCGACGAATGGTGAGAACAGTCAGTGTCAATCCACAGACCAGCACCAAAGACCTACAACATCATTTTGCTGCAGATGGAGTCACTGTGCATCGTTCAACCATTCGGCGCACTTTACACAAGGAGATGCTGTATGCGAGAGTGATGCAGAGGAAGCCTTTTCTCAGCCCACAGCACAGAAAGTGCCGCTTGAGGTGGGCTAAAGCACATTTGGACAAGCCAGCTTCATTTTGGAATAATCAAGGAAGGAAACAGGCCAGCACTTCGCTCAAAATTGCACGCTGCACGGGAGAGGAGCAACGTCCAACGGATAATGGAACAACAAATCCCAGCAGCTGTTTCTTTTGCAAGTAGGTTTCTTTTATTTCATTTTGGAATAAGGTGCTGTAGACTGATGAAACTAAAATTGAGTTATTTGGCCATAACAAGGGGCATGGAGGAAAAAGAACACAGCATTCCAAGAAAAACACCTGCTACCTACAGTAAAATATGGTGGTGGTTCCATCATGCTGTGGGGCTGTGTGGCCGGTGCAGGGACTGGGAATCTTGTCAAAGCTGAGGGACGCATGGATTCCACTCAGTATCAGCAGATTCTGGAGACCAATGTCCAGGAATCCGTGACAAAGCTGAAGCTGCACCGGAGCTGGATATTTCAACAAGACAACGATCCTAAACACTGCTCAAAATCCACTAAGGCATTTATGCAGAGGAACAAGTACAACGTTCTGGAATGGCCATCTCAGTCCCCAGACCTGAATATAATTGAAAATCTGTGGTGTGACTTAAAGAGGACCTTTCACTAGAATAAAACATCTAAACTAACATTACAGACATGGAGAGCGGCGCCCAGGGATCTCCCTGCACTTACTATTATACCTGGGCGCCGCTCCATTCCGTTCGCCCGGTATAGGCTCCGGTATCTTCATAGTTAGGCTCCACCCAGGGGAACCTCCAGGCGTCTCATTCTCCAATGCTGTAGCTCTGGCCAATCACAGCGCTCAGCTCATAGCCTGAGAGGCTTTTTTTTCTCTCAGGCTATGAGCTGAGCGCTGCGATTGACCAGCGCTACAGCCTGGGAGAATGAGACGCCGGCAGGTTCCCTTGGGTGGAGCCTAACTATGAAGATACTGGAGCCCATACCGGGCGAACGGAGCGGCGCCCAGGTATAACAGTAAGTGCAGGGAGATCCCTAGGCGCCGCTCTCCATGTCTGTATAGTTAGTTTAGATGTTTTATTCTAGTGAAAGGTCCTCTTTAAAGAGAGCTGTCCGTGCTCGGAAGCCATCAAACCTGAATGAACTAAAGATGTTTTGTAAAGAGGAATGGTCCAAAATACCTTCAACTAGAATCCAGACTCTCATTGGAACCTACAGGAAGCGATTAGAGGCTGTCATTTCTGCAAAAGGAGGATCTACTAAATATTGATTTCTTTTTTGTGGTGCCCAAATTTATGCCCCTGCCTAATTTTGTTTAAACAATTATAGCACACTTTCTGTAAATTCACTTCTCAAATATCACTGTGTGTGTCTCCTATATGATATATTTGACTGACATTTTTTATCGTAACAACTAACGATTTATACAGGAAAATTATGACGATTAACAAGGTTGCCCAAACTTTTGCATCCCACTGTATGTGCCTCCCACTTGTTAAGGGACCAAAAGTAATGGGACAATTGGCTTCTCAGCTTTTCCATGGCCAGGTGTGTGTTATTCCCTCATTATCCCAATTACAATGAGAAGATAAAAGGTCCAGTGTTCATTTCAAGTGTGCTATTTGCATTTGGAATCTGTTGCTGTCAACTCTCAAGATGAGATCCAAAGAGCTGTCACTATCAGTGAAGCAAGCCATCATTAGGCTGAAAAAACAAAACAAAACGATCAGAGAGATAGCAAAAACATTAGGCGTGGCCAAAAGAACTGTTTGGAACATTCATAATAAGAAGGAACGCACTGGTGAGCTCAGCAACACCAAAATACCCGGAAGACCACATAAAACAACTGTGGTTGATGACCGAATAATTCTTTCCCTGGTGAAGAAAACACCCTTTACAACATTTGGCCAGATCAAGAACACGCTCCAGGAGGTAGGTGTATGTGTGTCAAAGTCAACAATCAAGAGAAGACTTCACCAGAGTGAATACAGAGGGTTCACCACAAGATGTAAACCATTGGTGAGCCTCAAAAACAGGAAAGCCAGATTAGAGTTTGCCAAACAACATCTAATAAAGCCTTCACAGTTCTTGAACAACATCCTATGGACAGATGAGACCAAGATCAACTTGTACCAGAGTGATGGGAAGATCATGATGCTCATGATCCTAAGTATACCACCTCATCAGTGAAGCATAGTGGTGGTAGTGTCATGGTGTGAGCATGTATGGCTGCCAATAGAACTGGCTCTCTTGTATTTATTGATGATGTGACTGCTGATAAAAGCAGCAGGATGAATTCTGAAGTGTTTCGGGCAATATTATCTGCTCATATTCAGCCAAATACTTCAGAACTCATTGGACAGCGCTTCACAGTGCAGATGGACAATGACCCAAAGCATACTGCAAAAGCGGAAGTGGAATGTTATGCAATGGCCAAGTCAATCACCTAACCTGAATCCGATTGAGCATGCATTTCACTTGCTGAAAAGAAAACTGAAAGGAAAATGCCCCAAGAACAAGCAGGAACTGAAGACAGTTGCAGTAGAGGCCTGGCAGAGCATCACCAGGGATGAAACCCAGCATCTGGTGATGTCTATGCGTTCCAGACTTGAGGCTGTAATTGACTGCAAAGGATTTGCAACCAAGTATTAAAAAGTGAAAGTTTGATTTATGATTATTATTCTGTCCCATTACTTTTGGTTCCTAAACAAGTGGGAGGCACATATGCAAACTGTTGTAATTTCTACACCGTTCACCTGATTTGGACATAAATACCCTCAAATTAAAGCTGACAGTCTGCAGTTAAGGCACATCTTGTTCATTTTATTTCAAATCCATTGTGGTGGTGTATAGAGCCAAAAATGTTAAAATTGTGTTGATGTCCCAATATTTATGGACCTGACTGTGTATTAATTTTGATAATGAGGTGTATGCATAAAAATCAATTTCCATAGTTTCAGTTTTTTCATATGCTTTTAGCTGCTCATACAAATATGTGATAAATGTATTGCATGGAGGTTACAATTATGGAATACCAAATATGCACTGTATGTGGTGCAATGAGAAGTATATTTAATCCATTCTATGGTAAAAAAAAAATGCTTTTACAAGGTTTTGAACCTTGATTAATGACTTTTTTAGGTTTTTAATTCCATAAAGATAATTTAATTATTGAACTTTATTTTTAATTCTTGAAATTTTCAAACAAATGTGTTCATAACTACTGTGGGGGAAATTGATCATAGCTATGATAATCAGGTGTGATGCCGTGACTGATTTATGATGAAGGGTACACATCCGGTAAACCGTGCCTCTGAAATTAAACCTATGCCAGCCCCTGGCAGGCATAGATTTCAGGGTTCTTCTAAACTAGAAAACTGGCATAAAAGATGATAAAAATGGCGGTGCCACGGGCCCTGACCCCTCCCAGTCCTCGCCACGCCCCATCTGTGAGAAGTGCGGAGAAACAGCACTTGTACAAAAATTTACAACCCTGCACTTTGCTGCAAAAGTGTGTATTTTAATTAGGGATGAGTGAATCGAGTTCAGATGAAACATACGAAGTTGATTCGCATAAAACTTTGTTTCAATATTGTCTGGAGCGAGCGCTCCGGAGAGTATTAGAATGTATAGTCTCCGATGAGCCGCTACGAGACTTAGCGTAATAACTTCATTAATTGATTTCTACTGTAAAAAAAGCATTTCCCGAACTCCCGGGTTCCAAGGTACCGAAGCTCATCCCTAATTTAAATGATAAATGTGGCCATGTATGTATTACTGAATACACACAAAATTTATATTCTTATCTCAAAGGAGCAAAGTTTTCACATGAATTTGTTTACAATACTTCAAAATTTGTGAGCGTATGTATAGAGCAAGATTATGAAGGATATTGTCCATGGTGTATAAGTGGGCCATATAGAACTTGGCTAAACATACGGATTGAATCTGGAATTCTTTAGCACTAACAACTATTGATTCTTACATGTAGAAAGCCAGCTCCTCCAATGGGTAGGTTATGACTGGGGAATACTGTAACGGCCACCCAGGTTGTGAGCAGGGTGTATGCCATAGGAGACATCCTTTTCCCGGCAAGAGGCTGTGCTGCAGAGTATTCCCAATATCCCATCCGCTGGATCCTTGTAGAGAGGGAGAAGTAGAGCTCTTAAAAAAGCAAGTGATTAAGCTGGAAGCAGGTACCCTTCAATAACGAGACGAGGCTACATTTGAGGGTTAAGCAGGACTGTTTTAATGACCACAGAAGCATTTCTTTTTATACACATTTTCCAACAAGGTTACCACCCACGTAGACCTACTGAGGACACAAACATAGCCAATAATTTACAGTTTTACAGTTTAAACACACCCATTCATCACTGTACATTCCTCCCCTTTGCTTGGGAGATAATTGAGCTAATTTGTGGTATCAGCTCAATTATTTCCAAGCGAACAATATACTTTTTAACACATTTCTGTAACTCCAATGATACATTTAACAAACACAATGGGCATTGCCTGTGACACAATCAACAAACACAATGGGCATTGAACACAATGAAACACAATGAACAAAATAAAAGTAATGAATCCAGGGGGTTTATACAAGGTTACAGTCTGTAGTCCAGGCAATAACACGGGTTCTGTTACAAATACCATTCAGGAACTCAAAAAGTCTCCCTATAGTTTTCCACATGCAAGGGAGGAGTTGCAGTTTGTGATAAGACTTTTCCAGGAATGTAAGGGCACTCTGAGGCCAACCTTTAAAGTGGTTCAAGGATTAAAAAGGTATGGCCACATGGCATGGTTGTGATGCGGTTAAGAATTCATGCGTTTAGGGTGCGTTTTTTTGTCTGCCTGTGGTAAAACATATTCTGCAAGCGGCTACTCAACTGTGTATTTCATGTGGTCAGCAGCGGCAGTCAGCAGGACATGTCTTATGTGCGGTCAATCGGGTGCAGTCATCACAACTTTGAAAGTGACAGGTCTATCTCAGAAACCTATTTTACCTTTGACTTCTATTGGAAAATGAGATACTGGGGTTCCTAACTGCATAATGATTGCATCATAACCATGCCGTGTGGCTGTACACTAATTCACGTAAATATCATCTCTTTCTGGTGCGATATGGAATGACCATCATCATCTCCCATTCTGTAAGGTCAAATATGGGCCTATACCATATCATCAACCATGAGAATGGATGCACTGGTGCCACTGGCAGGTTGCCATATACATTAAAGAAGTGTTGGCCATACCCACCAATCTAATATGCATGAAGATATCCACTGATGGTCAAAGAAGTCATGGACTTTGTTTCCTTAGGGATATAATGTAAGCTGGTGTTGGAGAGGTCTGAAAGCACTATATTCCTCTTTTCTCAAGAAAAAGAATATATACTTGGCCAAGTTGAGCAAGCATGTTTATAGTGGAGTCAGTAGGATTAACTGTCAGCTGAACAAGTTTGTCCGATCTTCCTCTATCTGGGAAAAAAAAAACACTTCTTGGTAGGATCAACCCTAATAAACCATGCAGGTAGCCCATTAGGATTGATCCTGCTTATTAAAATGATAACCGACTTTCATTATTTATGCAAATTAGTGCTTCAGTGCACTGAGGAGTAGGGCCCACTGTGCACCTCAGCTGCTCAGTGATGGTCCTGCCCCTTGGTGCACTGAAGTTCTCATTTGTATAAAGAATAAAATTACTTTTTTCATGAGAAGACCACAACCGATTTTCATTAGACATGTACCTTTTTAATCACTACGATCAACTCTAACAGGAAATGTGCCTGATTTAATAGAGTTAATCCTGATGACAGGTGCTCCTTAAGTGTACGTCACCTTTTGTCTCACAGAGCTCCTATGGTACTTATATATAGGATTTCTCAGTGCTTCGAGGGAGGCCCAGCAAACCGCCTACAGGAGAACTGCTAGGGTTCTCCACTAGGCTGCATACATTTGTTGTAAGGCCATAGAGCAGTAGCGGAAGACTTCATCTATGGCGAGCAACCATTGACATCATCTGGATGAGGTCCACCCAGCTATAATGTTGTTTGACTCATTGATAATATAAGGAACTGGAACATGCCTTTTAAATATGTACTTTAGACAAACAAAATGGGTCGTGAATAAAAGGCAGGAACACATCACACGCATAATAGATACATGGTAAAATAGCAGAGATAAAGTAAAATAAACAGACTAAGAGCACAAGCACCCTCAGATCCCAATTTAACAAAAGCAAATTTTAAATCAATTTCCAGCTATTTTGAGCTCATGTTAAAACGGATGAAATCCTGTCACTTCTTTTCAAAAGACCTAACCTCCACAAGAGGATTAAAAGAAAAAAATATATAATAAGGAACCCTGCTGCTTTATATAGAAAAAAAGAATGTAACAATTGGCTAAATGCCCAGAAAATAAGAGACTCAAGAAAGGTCACACAAATATTTCTCCAAAGAATACAATTTCTAAGGTTAATTGACTGTGAGGTGAACTTCAATGAAGCATTGTCCTTTAAAAAACCTTGCACGTCCTCAAGCAAATTCTTCAAAATATCCTGGGTGCCTTCACAATAAAATATTGATTGCTTCAATTGGAATGAAGCACTTAGAAAAAAAATATATTTGCCGTTCCCAAATTGAATGCATTTGAGAAGAAAGATCAGTAATAGAAGCTCATCTGTTTCTCAGTAATATTGTAACCCTTACACAGAAGGGTCCAAGGAACCATTAAGTTGTTTACATGTACTATGAAGAATGGTCATTCAACAGCACGGGAATGATGCATGCATAAATGGAAATGGTAACTCACTGTACATCAGATTTTCAGATTTTTGATTGTTTTATTTTTGTTTGCACGATTTCTATCATAAATCAAGCCTCTATAGGGCCCTTGGAGGGAAATGTCCAGTCTTGGTTGGTCCAATCCCATTCACTGCTTCCTCACCAAAATCTGTACAATAAAGACTCTCTGTGCCAAATGGCAATCTCCACAAGGAGGCAGTACCCACATAGATACCATGTCCAGAGGGACTACGAGAGTCATTTATTAAGACCGTCGTTTTAGACGCTGGTCTTAATTCCCTTTGCGCTGGCGGTGGATGTGCAGAAGTTATGTAGAGACGCCGTCCTTCCTTGCTAGCATAGATTTATATCATTTTTCTCACCTAAAACAGGTATAGAAAATGATAAATGAGATGGACCTTCCGGCCCGCCCCCACCATGCCCCCTTTTTTAAATCTGTTGTGAGCCAAGAAAAGTCATATATTCGGCCGCAAATCCCTTTTGGGACCAAATCTGTGACAGATATACACCAAAAATTGACCCTCTACATTTTTATCGAACATGGAGGAATTTGTTTAAGGGTCATAGAAAAGCCTTGTTTTATGAAATAAACATCAATGGGACATTATCAAACTGGTTTAAAGTAGAACTGGCTTAGTTGACCAAACCTACCACCATGAGATTCCACCTTTCATTTTATAAAGGAGCTGTCAAAAATGAAAGGTGGAATCTGATAGATTGCTATAGGCAACTAAGCCCTACTTTTCACACCAGTTTGATAAATGACCCACAAGTCTTCCTATCTGGGAAGCAGAAGCCAGATAGAAAGGTCCCAATTTTAAATTCCCTTTTGGGTCCGCTCTCTTCCATGTATAACACTGGAGACACATCTGGAAGACACTAAGGTAGATTAGAAGCTCTCAAGTCTCCAGGCTAGAGCAAAGAAGAACATCACACATCATGGTGATTTCAGCGTCCCACAACAGAGTAGTGGAACACTGCAAAGTGCAATGAAAAGGTTAAAATGTATTTGCTTTAACCCATTTGTGACTACCGATATGTTTTTTTTTACGGCGGTCACTAAGGGGCCTTAGGCTGGGCTGACGTTTTTTTTTACGGCGGCCCAGTCTAAGCGCTGCACGGGTCCCCCGTGCAGCGGGGAGCGGGAACCAGGCTCTCACATGAGAGCTGCGGCCCTGCTCTCACAGCCCGGACTGGAAGGAGTGACGATCTGGGCTGTTTAATACTTAACATGCCACGGGCAATGGCACCCGCCGCATGTAAAGCGGTGACAGATGGAGCGGACTCCCTCTGTTTCCCACCGGCACCCCGCAAATGCGATCGCGGGGTGCCGATGTGTTTGAAGGCTACCTGGGTTCTGATGTAGGCCCTGGTCCCGGCTGTAGTAATTTCCAGCAGTCTGCGCCTCTCTGGCGCAGCCTGCTGGTCAATGTTAAAATAGCATAGCTATTAAAATGCAATGCATTATAGGGATAATGCATTGCATTTGAAATGCAATTAAAATACTGTATGTTATAGTTCCCTTGTGGGACTATTAAGTGGTAAAAAAAAAGAAAAAACACATTTATTAAATAAAAAAAATTCCATAAAAAACGTACACTTTTTTTTCCATTGAAAATACTCTTTTCAATGAGAAAAATTGCAACAAAAAAAAAATCTCCCCCGTATATTTGGTATTGCCATGTCCATAACGACCCGGACTACATAAATATCACATAAATTATCCCCTATGGTAAACGCCGTAAGAAAAAAAAAAAATGGTAAAAAGCGCCATTTACTCCAAAATGATAACAATGAAAAAAAAAAGTCATCCCGCAAAAATCAAGCCCTCAAGCAACTCCATAGAAAGAAAAATAAAACCGTTATAGGTCTTGGGAAGGGGCAATGTAAAAAGTTTTTTTTCTTTTAAAAAAAGGAGTTTTATTGCAAAAAAGTAGTAAAACCTAAAAAAAACTATGTGTATTTGGTATCACTGTAGTCGTAATGACCCATAGAATAAAGATATAATGTTATTCATACCGAAAAATTAACGCCTTAAAATTTATAATGTAAAAAACGCAGTGGCAGTATTGCTGTTTTTCCCATCTCACTCCCAGAAAGAGTAAATAAAAGTTAATCATAAAGTTATGTGTACCCCAAAGTGGCACTATTAAAAACTGCATTTTGTCCTGCAAAAAACAAGCCCTCATAAAGCTATATAGACGGAAAAATAAAAAAAGTTATAGCTCTTGGAATGCGACGATGAAAAAAGGAAGAAAAATGCTTGGTCACTAAGGGGTTAATATGTATATTGCTTGTATTTGCACAAGGCCATATAGGCATAAGCCATATCTTCAGTCACCTCTAAATGGGTCTGGTGTCACCCTCTTTATTTTAAAGAGGGAGAAACATTCCAGAGCCAGAGAGTGTGTGTTGTTAGTCTGTGTCTAAATTGCTTTGTCACAATGCACATTTGTGTAGTGGGAGCAATGATGGGGAATGGCGATTTCACTGCCCCAGCTGTCATTGAACCCCTCAGATGCCGCGTTCATCGCTGATTGTGGCATCGAAGATAAAAAATATGGCTATCGGGTTAATCGGTGAAAAAAAAAAACACTCACCATATCCACTAGAGCGTGAAGAGATTGCCGCGGCCATCTTGTGTGGCACGTGATGACTTCATCACGCTGGCCGGCATGGGGACATCATACAGTGCATCACCATGCACAAGATTTTGCACGGGATATTCAACCAAGATGGCTGCGGCAGTCTCTTCATGCTCACATGGATTAGGTGAGTATGATTTATTTTTTATACGCCGTTTCAGGAAAAATGGATTTGTTACTACAAAGCATGAGGATATTTGGCTTTGTGACAAATCAAATTTTTCCGGAAATTTAGATCGAAGTCCACTTCAGGTACAATTCGCTCAACAATAACTATGACATATCAAATGTTTAATATAATGATGGGTAACCTTTGAATTGGAAATACGTATGTCTGCCTGAATGTACAAATTTGGGATGTCAGAAGCTAAAAATTAAATACTTAGAAATTGGATCCCAAAAGCCAACTCAGGACAGGCTCAAGGACTGGCCCACCTTTTGTTCTACTGTACATGTGTGTGCAGGGCTGGTACTGCCTTTATGGCAAAGAAATGACGGCTTGGGACTCTCCACCTCGGCTCGGCACAAGCCATCAGTTCTCTGAAAGGTGCAGAGTCCACCACTTGGAAAGGGAGGGACTGCAGCACCAGCAACTTGGACAGGAGCACATTCAGCTTCTACGGCGTTGGATGAGTGCACGCATACTGTTGTCTCTTGGCAATCGTTTCGGTGATCGATTGCTGATGGAATGCGTGACGAGGAGAAGGGGAAGCAGGAGCATCAGGACCAGCAGATGATGGGATGAACAGACAGCTCCCTTCGGCTGAGGTGGTGGAGCCTTGACTGCCATAAACCGGGTGCGTGCTAGTGGGTGATGCAGCGGTTGCTGTGGCAGGCTGGACCACCACATCGGAGCCACAATTCTCCCAGGACACTTTATGGTGACGCTGCATATATTGACGCAGGGTTGTAGTGCGAACATTGGCACCCTGCCCACGCTTTACCTTTTGCCCACAGATTCTAGATACGACCATGTTCACCTCCTCCGGCGGCTTAAAAAAAAACTGCCACACTGCCGAGTAGGTGATTTTACCCCCAACACTATGCACTGACTGACTGCTACCGCCGCTGCCTCCTTGATCCCCTGCACCGCTACTTCCCGAGCAGGTAGGCTCACGCCAAGTGGGTGGTCTACTCCAGGCATGTTTGTCTCCTGACCACCGACTGCTGACACCCTGCTGACTCCCGGCCATGCTAGCTACTTGCTGGCTCCACCGCTGGCTCATGGGAATGCTGACACCCTCTTCTACCAATGATGATGAAGCCCCTTCGTCACCCGGCTCCCAAGTGCGATAAGCTACATCATCACCATCGAGGAGTGTCTGCACGTCACTGATGTCCTCCTCAACCGTCTCTGGGTCAGGAGCCTGACCGCTCTCAACACCAGCTCCCATGCCACTCTTCTCATCACTACTTGCCAGCCTAGCGGAGGAAGCGGCGGGTGTCTCCTCCACATCTTGGCTTGGCAGTAGCTGCTGACTGTCCTCTGGTAGTTCTTTCTTGCTGAAAAGTGGAGCAGAGCCTACAGCATATAATACTTATCGCGGTGAGGGAACAGAAAGGGACAGAGGCAGGTAGAGGACGCTCCCGGGCAATGCCAACTAAGGGTTGTTTCTGACGAACCCACTGACACTTGGCTGAGGGTGTCTGATGTAAGTTGTAACGAAGTCGTTATAGACGAAAGGTAGTATTTTCCAAAATACTACAGGTATCACGAGCCACACAAGAAAGGCAGCGGGAGATTAGGGAGGTTAAGTGGCTCAAGAACTGGTGTAGGAAGGAGGGGTTTGGGTTCCTGGAGAACTGGGCTGACTTATCTGTTGGCTACATGCTCTATCGTAGGGATGGGCTGCACCTCAATGGGGCATAGGGACAGCTTTGTTGGGGGAGAAGATGACTAGAAGGTTGGAAGAGTGTTTAAACTAGGGACTGGGGGGAGAGTGATTACATTAAGGGATGGGAAGATAGAGACCAGATAGAGACCGGGGGCAAGGCAATGGGACTGGGGGAGAAATAGAAGGAGGGACTAGAACAGCTCAGAAGGAAAAGTGTAGGGTACAAAATATACATAAACCTCTTAAATGCATGTATACTAATGCCAGAAGCCTGACTAATAAAAATGGGGAACTGGAATTAGTGATGTGTGAGGAGGACTATGACATAGTGGGAATAACTGAGACATGGCTGGATGATAGCTATGACTGGACGGTTAATGTACAGGGTTACAGTCTGTTCAAAAAGGATCGCCAAAACCAGAGAGGGGTCTGCCTTTATGTAAAGTCTTGTTTAAAGCCCACACTCCGTGAAGATATAAGTGAGGGACATGAACATGTGGAGTCACTGTGGGTAGAAATACATGGAGGCAAAAACAATAATAAATTACTAATAGGAGTTTATTATAAACCACCTAATATACCAGAGTCCACAGAAAATCTGCTACTAAAAGAGTTAGACGAGGCAGCAAATCATAATGACGTGATTATTATGGGGGACTTCAGTTACCCAGATATAGACTGGGAAACTGAAACTTGTATATCTCATAAAGGAAACAGGTTCTTGGCAATACCCAAAACAATTACCTTTCCCAACTGGTTCAGGACCCGACTAGAGGGACGGCCATACTGGATTTAATATTAACCAATAGACCTCACAGAACAGATGTGCAGGTCGGGGACACGTGGGAAATAGTGACCATAAAGTAATATCTTCCAATTATCATTCAAAAGAGTGTTTCTTCAGGGAGGAAAAAAAATATACCAAACTTCAAAAAAGCTAAATTTAGCCAACTAAGAGAGGTCATAGGTAGAGTTGAGCGAACACCTGGATGTTCGGGTTCGAGAAGTTCGGCCGAACTTCCCGGAAATGTTCGGGTTCGGGATCCGAACCCGACCCGAACTTCGTCCCGAACCCCATTGAAGTCAATGGGGACCCGAACTTTTGGGCACTAAAAAGGCTGTAAAACAGCCCAGGAAAGAGCTAGAGGGCTGCAAAAGGCAGCAACATGTAGGTAAATCCCCTGCAAACAAATGTGGATAGGGAAATGAATTAAAATAAAAATAAAAAAAATAAAAATTAACCAATATCAATTGGACAGAGGTCCCATAGCAGAGAATCTGGCTTCACGTAAGCAGAGAATCAGTCTCTTCATGCCATAGCAAAGAATCTGGCTTCATGTCAGCAGAGAATCAGTCTCTTCATGCCATAGCAGAGAATCTGGCTTCATGTCAGCGCAGAATCAGTCTTCATGTCATAGCAGAGAATCAGGCTTCACGTCACCCACCACTGGAACAGGCCATTGTCACACATTTAGGCCCAGGCACCCAGGCAGAGGAGAGAGGTCCCGTAACAGAGAATATGGCCTTATGTCAGCGCAGAATCTGTCTTCATGTCATAGCAGAGAATCAGGCATCACGTCACCCACCACTGGAACAGGCCACTGTCACACATTTAGGCCCAGGCACCCAGGCAGAGGAGAGAGGTCCCGTAACAGAGAATCTGGCCTTATGTCAGCGCAGAATCTGTATTCATGTCATAGCAGAGAATCAGGCTTCACGTCACCCACCACTGGAACAGGCCACTGTCACACATTTAGGCCCCGGCACCCAGACAGAGGAGAGCGGTCCCGTAACAGAGAATCTGGCCTTATGTCAGCGCAGAATCTGTCTTCATGTCATAGCAGAGAATCAGGCATCACGTCACCCACCAATGGAACAGGCAACTGTCGCACATTTAGGCCCAGGCACCCAGGCAGAGGAGAGAGGTCCCGTAACAGAGAATCTGGCCTTATGTCAGCGCAGAATCAGTCTTCATGTCATAGCAGAGAATCAAGCTTCACGTCACCCACCACTGGAACAGGCCACTGTCACACATTTAGGCCCCGGCACCCAGACAGAGGAGAGAGGTCCTGTAACAGAGAATCTGGCCTTATGTTAGCACAGAATCTGTCTTCATGTCATAGCAGAGAATCAGGCATCACGTCACCCACCACTGGAACAGGCCACTGTCACACATTTAGGCCCAGGCACCCAGGCAGAGGAGAGAGGTCCCGTAACAGAGAATCTGGCCTTATGTCAGCACAGAATCTGTCTTCATGTCATAGCAGAGAATCAAGCTTCACGTCACCCACCACTGGAACAGGCCACTGTCACACATTTAGGCCCCGGCACCCAGACAGAGGAGAGAGGTCCTGTAACAGAGAATCTGGCCTTATGTCAGCACAGAATCTGTCTTCATGTCATAGCAGAGAATCAGGCATCACGTCACCCACCACTGGAACAGGCCACTGTCACACATTTAGGCCCAGGCACCCAGGCAGAGGAGAGAGGTCCCGTAACAGAGAATCTGGCCTTATGTCAGCACAGAATCTGTCTTAATGTCATAGCAGAGAATCAGGCTTCACGTCACCCACCACTGGAACAGGCCACTGTCACACATTTAGGCCCCGGCACCCAGACAGAGGAGAGGTTCATTCAACTTTGGGTTGCCCCACAATATAATGGTAAAATGAAATTAAAAATATTATTGAATGAGGAAGTGCCCTGGAGTAGAATAATATATTGTTAAGGGGAGGTAGTTAATATCTAATCTGCACAAGGGATGGACAGGTCCTGTGGGATCCATGCCTGGTTCATTTTTATGAACGTCAGCTTGTCCACATTGGCTGTAGACAGGCGGCTGCGTTTGTCTGTAATGACGCCCCCTGCCGTGCTGAATACACGTTCAGACAAAACGCTGGCCGCCGGGCAGGCCAGCACCTCCAAGGCATAAAAGGCTAGCTCTGGCCACGTGGACAATTTGGAGACCCAGAAGTTGAATGGGGCCGAACCATCAGTCAGTACGTGGAGGGGTGTGCACAGGTACTGTTCCACCATGTTAGTGAAATGTTGCCTCCTGCTAACACGTTCCGTATCAGGTGGTGGTGCAGTTAGCTGTGGCGTGGTGACAAAACTTTTCCACATCTCTGCCATGCTAACCCTGCCCTCAGAGGAGCTGGCCGTGACACAGCTGCGTTGGCGACCTCTTGCGCCTCCTCTGCCTTCGCCTTGGGCTTCCACTGGTTCCCCTGTGACATTTGGGAATGCCCTCAGTAGCGCGTCTACCAACGTGCGCTTGTACTCGCGCATCTTCCTATCACGCTCCAGTGTAGGAAGTAAGGTGGGCACATTGTCTTTGTACCGGGGATCCAGCAGGGTGGCAACCCAGTAGTCCGCACACGTTAAAATGTGGGCAACTCTGCTGTCGTTGCGCAGGCACTGCAGCATGTAGTCGCTCATGTGTGCCAGGCTGCCCAGAGGTAAGGACAAGCTGTCCTCTGTGGGAGGCGTATCGTCATCGTCCTGTGTTTCCCCCCAGCCACGCACCAGTGATGGGCCCGAGCTGCTTTGGGTGCCACCCCGCTGTGAACATGCTTCATCCTCATCCTCCTCCACCTCCACCTCATCCTCGTCCCCCTCGTCCTCCAGTAGTGGGCCCTGTCTGGCCACATTTGTACCTGGCCTCTGGTGTTGCAAAAAACCTCCCTCTGAGTCACTTCGAAGAGACTGGCCTGAAAGTGCTAAAAATGACCCCTCTTCCTCCTCTTCCTCCTGGGCCACCTCATCTTCCATCATCGCCCTAAGTGTTTTCTCAAGGAGACATAGAAGTGGTATTGTAACGCTGATAACGGCGTCATCGCCACTGGCCATGTTGGTGGAGTACTCGAAACAGCGCAACAGGGCACACAGGTCTCGCATGGAGGCCCAGTCATTGGTGGTGAAGTGGGTCTGATCCGCAGTGCGACTGACCCGTGCGTGCTGCAGCTGAAACTCCACTATGGCCTGCTGCTGCTCGCACAGTCTGTCCAGCATATGCAAGGTGGAGTTCCACCTGGTGGGCACGTCGCATATGAGGCGGTGAGCGGGAAGGCCGAAGTTACGCTGTAGCGCAGACAGGCGAGCAGCGGCAGGGTGTGAACGCCGGAAGCGCGAACAGACAGCCCGCACTTTATGCAGCAGCTCTGACATGTCGGGGTAGTTGCGAATGAACTTCTGCACCACCAAATTCAGAACATGTGCCAGGCAAGGGATGTGCGTCAAACTGGCTAGTCCCAGAGCTGCAACGAGATTTCGCCCATTATCGCACACCACCAGGCCGGGCTTGAGGCTCACCGGCAGCAACCACTCGTCGGTCTGTTGTTCTATACCCCGCCACAACTCCTGTGCGGTGTGGGGCCTGTCCCCCAAACATATGAGTTTCAGAATGGCCTGCTGACGTTTACCCCGGGCTGTGCTGAAGTTGGTGGTGAAGGTGTGTGGCTGACTGGATGAGCAGGTGGAAGAAGAGGAGGAGGAAGCTGAGTAGGAGGAGGAGGAGACAGGAGGCAAAGAATGTTGCCCTGCGATCCTTGGCGGCGGAAGGACATGCGCCAAACAGCTCTACGCCTGGGGCCCAGCCGCCACTACATTTACCCAGTGTGCAGTTAGGGAGATATAGCGTCCCTGGCCGTGCTTACTGGTCCACGTATCTGTGGTTAGGTGGACCTTGCCACAGATGGCGTTGCGCAGTGCACACTTGATTTTATTGGACACTTGTTTGTGCAGGGAAGGCACGGCTCTCTTAAAGAAGTAGTGGCGGCTAGGAACAACATACTGTGGGACAGCAAGCGACATGAGCTGTTTGAAGCTGTGTGTGTCCACCAGCCTAAATGACAGCATTTCATATGCCAGTAGTTTAGAAATGCTGGCATTCAGGGCCAGGGATCGAGGGTGGCTAGGTGGGAATTTACGCTTTCTCTCAAATGTTAGTGAGATGGAGAGCTGAACGCTGCCGTGTGACATGGTTGAGATGCTTGGTGACGCAGGTGGTGGTGTTGGTGGTACATCCCATGTTTGCTGGGCGGCAGGTGCCAACGTTCCTCCAGAGGCGGAGGAAGAGGCCGAGGCAGCGGCAGCAGCAGCAGAAGAGGCCGAGGCGGCAGCAGCAGCAGAAGAGGCCGAGGCGGCAGCAGCAGAAGAGGTAGCAGGGGGAGCCTGAGTGACTTCCTTGTTTTTAAGGTGTTTACTCCACTGCAGTTCATGCTTTGCATGCAGGTGCCTGGTCATGCAGGTTGTGCTAAGGTTCAGAACGTTAATGCCTCGCTTCAGGCTCTGATGGCACAGCTTGCAAACCACTCGGGTCTTGTCGTCAGCACATTGTTTGAAGAAGTGCCATGCCAGGGAACTCCTTGAAGCTGCCTTTGGGGTGCTCGGTCCCAGATGGCGGCGGTCAGTAGCAGGCGGAGTCTCTTGGCGGCGGGTGTTCTGATTTTTCCCACTGCTCCCTCTTTTGCTACGCTGTTGGCTCGGTCTCACCACTGCCTCTTCCTCCGAACTGTGAAAGTCAGTGGCACGACCTTCATTCCATGTGGGGTCTAGGACCTCATCGTCCCCTGCATCGTCTTCCACCCAGTCTTGATCCCTGACCTCCTGTTCAGTCTGCACACTGCAGAAAGACGCAGCAGTTGGCACCTGTGTTTCGTCATCATCAGAGACGTGCTGAGGTGGTATTCCCATGTCCTCATCATCAGGAAACAAAAGTGGTTGTGCGTTAGTGCATTCTATCTGCCCTTGGGAAACCCTGGCAGCAGAGTCATCAAACAGCATAAGAGACTGCTGCATAACTTGAGGCTCAGACAGTTTCCCTGATATGCATGGGGGTGATGTGACAGACTGATGGGCTTGGTTTTCATGAACCATCTGTGCGCTTTCTGCAGAAGACTGGGTGGGAGATAATGTGAACGTGCTAGATCCACTGTCGGCCACCCAATTGACTAATGCCTGTACCTGCTCAGGCCTTACCATCCTTAGAACGGCATTGGGCCCCACCAAATATCGCTGTAAATTCTGCTGGCTACTGGGACCTGAGGTAGTTGGTTCACTAGGACGTGTGGCTGTGGCAGAACGGCCACGTCCTCTCCCAGCACCAGAGGGTCCACTAACACCACCACGACCATGTCCACGTCCGCGTCCCTTATTAGATGTTTTCCTCATTGTTCCCTTTCACCACAATTTTGAGAATGGCAAATTTGGGAATGCTTTTTCAACCCAGAACAAAAAGTGTGCTTTTACGGTCACTACAAATAACTTGACCAGCTAAAACTGTGCAGATTTGGTTGAATAGAGATGTGAGACCTGTTTTTTTTTTGCGCTGTGTGACAGTTATAGGTTTAATCACAGAATGACACTTCTATCAGCACGCTAGCGTGTGTCTTAGGTTTTTCTGAATGATACTATCAATAACTTCAATGTGAGATTTTCTTTTTGGGATAGATTTCAAGTAGGCCTCAAATACCACAAACTAGTTATTTTCAGAATGGCAAATTTGGGAATGCTTTTTCAACCCAGAACAAAAAGTCTGCTTTGACGGTCACTACAAATAACTTGACCAGCTAAAACTGTGCAGATTTGGTTGAATAGAGATGTGAGACCTGTTTTTTTTGTGCGCTGTGTGACAGTTATAGGTTTAATCACAGAATGACACTTCTATCAGCACGCTAGCGTGTGTCTTAGGTTTTTCTGAATGATACTATCAATAACTTCAATGTAAGATTTTCTTTTTGGGATAGATTTCAAGTAGGCCTGAAATACCACAAACTAGTTATTTTCAGAATGGCAAATTTGGGAATGCTTTTTCAACCCAGAACAAAAAGTCTGCTTTGACGGTCACTACAAATAACTTGACCAGCTAAAACTGTGCAGATTTGGTTGAATAGAGATGTGAGACCTGTTTTTTTTTTGCGCTGTGTGACAGTTATAGGTTTAATCACAGAATGACACTTCCATCAGCACGCTAGCGTGTGTCTTAGGTTTTTCTGAATGATACTATCAATAACTTCAATGTAAGATTTTCTTTTTGGGATAGATTTCAATTAGGCCTGAAATACCACAAACTAGTTATTTTCAGAATGGCAAATTTGGGAATGCTTTTTCAACCCAGAACAAAAAGTCTGCTTTGACGGTCACTACAAATAACTTGACCAGCTAAAACTGTGCAGATTTGGTTGAATAGAAATGTCAGGTCTATTTTTTAGGCGCTGGGTGACAGGCTCAACTTGCCCCTGATGTAATATATGGCCAAAAAATAACCACACTGTTGATGGTTAAATGCACTTCGGTGACACAGGCTCAGCCTGCAGCTGATGTAGTATATGGCCAAAAAATAACCAGACTGTTGATGGTTAAATGCACTTCGGTGACACAGGCTCAGCCTGCAGCTGATGTAGGATATAGCACAAAATAACCACACTATCGATGGTTAAATACACTTGGTGATAGCTCGTGCTGGCGCACCACAAGTCACAAAATGTTTGCCGATCACCCCAGAAAAAAAGTGAGCAAGTCAATAATAGCACTTCAATGATCCACAGCTGCAGATCGATCACAGAATGAAGTCTTTTGGAGGAGTTAGTCTGCCTAATCTCGCCCTAACGTCGCAGCTGCAACCTCTCCCTATACTGATCATAGCAGAGTGACGTGCGGCGCTACGTGACTCCAGCTTAAATAGAGGCTGGGTCACATGCTGCACTGGCCAATCACAGCCATGCCAATAGTAGGCAAGGCTGTGATGGCCTCTTGGGGCAAGTAGTATGACGCTTGTTGATTGGCTGCTTTGCAGCCTTTCAAAAGGCGCCAAGAAAGCGCCGAACACCGAACCCGAACCCGGACTTTTACGAAAATGTTCGGGTTCGGGTCCGTGTCACGGACACCCCAAAATTCGGTACGAACCCGAACTATACAGTTCGGGTTCGCTCATCCCTAGTCATAGGCCTAACTAACTGGGACAAAATCCTCAAAAATATAAATACAGCCACAAAATGGGATATTTTTAAAAGCATCCTAAAATCTAATTGTGAGAGGTATATACCTTATGGGAAAAAAAAGGTTAAGAAACAAGAAAAAACCAATGTGGATAAATAGAACTAAAGAAAGCAAAAAATGACAAAACGAAAGCATTTAAATCACTAGGGTAGCGAGGAAGCACTGAAAAACTATAAGGAAAAAATAGAATATGTAAAAAACAAATAACTAGAGACCGAGAGATTAATTGCCAAAGAGAGCAAAACTAACCCTAAAATGTTTTTCAGTTATATAAATGGTAAAAAGTATAAATCTGAAGGTGTCGGCCCTTTACAGGGCAATGAGGGGAGAGTTGCAGAGAGAAAATCACTGAATGTCTAGATAAAGTAGGGTAAGTATATGTAGTATATCACTGAAGCTAGTAAATGTACCCCTTAAAACGTCACTTTTAATTTACATTTAAAAATATGACCCACAGAATAACAAACAAATAGACATATAAGATAAAAAGTGTACTATGGGACAGATGACCCAGTAGAACTCATACAAAAATAAGGCAATGGGAAAGGATTACCGCCATGCAGTTACTCACGATACTGTAGGTGGACCAGCGGTGATAATGGCAAATGACTGATGAAGTCACTGCAAGTTCTCCCGGTGATATCACATCCAAGACAGTGATCGACTGATTATTTCAGGATGCCAGTTCAAAGTTCTTCATGGAAACCAAAATAGAAGATGTGAAAAGTGAATAAATTCACATCAACTGGTAGGCAAAATTGGATAACTCTCCCTAAAAACCTACACTCTCCCTACCTACAAGCAGGACAGTGCTCCGAAACAGGTAAGGCAATCCCACTTATAAGAAACAGTTTCTTATAAGTGGGACTGCCCTACCTGTTTTGGAACACTTTTTATCTTATATGTCTATTTGTTTGTTATTCTGTGAGAATTATTTTTAAATGTTATATTAAAAGTGACGTTTTAAGGAGAGTTGCAGAGAACAATGAGGAGAAAGCAAAGCTATTAAATATTTTTTTCTCCACTGTATTCACTGAAGAAAATAAACTGTCAGATGAAATGCAGAATGTAAAATTTAATTCCCCGTTAAAAACGCCCTGCCTGACCCAGGAAGAAGTATAGCGGCATCTTAAAAAGATTAAAATAGACAAATTGCCAGGACCAGATGGCATACACCCCCGTATCCTAAGAGAATTAAGTAATGTCATAGCCAGACCCTTATTTCTGATATTTAAAGGGGTTCTTCAGTTTGTTTAAACTGATGATCTATCCTCTGGATAGATCATTAGCATGTGATCGGAGGGGGGTCTGACACCAGGGATCCCCGCCAATCAGCTGTTTGAGAAGTCAGCGGTGCTCCAGGAGTGCCACGGCCTTCTCAATGTTTACCGTAGGCCCAGTGACGTCACAACTAGTATCAATGGCCTGGGCGGGGCTAAGCTCCATTCAAGTGAACAGAGCTTAGCCGCGCCCAGGCCAGTTGATACTAGTCGTGACGTCACTGGGCCTGCGGTAAACAGCGAGAAGGCCGCGGCGCTCCTGGAGCGCCACTGCCTTCTTAAACAGCTGATCGACGGGGGTCCCGGGTGTCGGACCCCCGCTGATCAGATGCTGATGATCTATCCAGAGGATAGATCATTAGTTTAAACAAACTGCACAACCCCTTTAACCACCTCAGCTCCCCTAGCTTAAACACCCTTAATGACCAGACCACTTACACTACTTTCACGGTTTATTGCTCGGTCATACAACTTACCACCCAAATTAATTTTACCTCCTTTTCTTCTCACTAATAGAGCTTTCATTTGGTGGTATTTTATTGCTGCTGACATTTTTACTTTTTTGTTATTAATCGAAATTTACCGATTTTTTTTTTTTTAAAATGACATTTTTCACTTTCAGTTGTAATTTTTTTTTTTTTTAACTACATTTCTGTATAAAATTTTCTCTAAATGTATTTTTCTACATGTCTTTGATAAAAAAAAAATGCAATAAGTGTATATTTATTGGTTTGGGTAAAAGTTATAACGTTTACAAACTATGGTACAAAAATTTGAATTTCCGCATTTTGAAGCAGCTCTGACTTTCTGAGCACCTGTCATGTTTCCTGAGGTTCTACAATTCCCAGACAGTAGAAAAACCCAACAAATGACCCCATTTCGGAAAGTAGACACCCTAAGGTATTCGCTGATGGGCATAGTGAGTTCATAGAACTTTTTATTTTTTGTCACAAGTTAGTGGAAAATGATGAATTTTTTATTTTTTTATTTTTTCTTACAAAGTCTAATATTCCACTAACTTGACAAAAAATAAAAACTTCCATGAACTCACTATGCCCATCACGAAATACCTTGGGGTGTCTTCTTTCCAAAATGGGGTCACTTGTGGGGTAGTTATACTGCCCTGGCATTTTAGGGGCCCTAATGCGTGAGAAGTAGTTTGAAATTCAAATGTGTAAAAAATGTCCTGTGAAATCCTAAAGGTGCTCTTTATAATAATGGCCCCTTTGCCCACCTAGGCTGCAAAAAAGTGTCACACATGTGGTATCGCCGTACTCAGGAGAAGTTGGGCAATGTGTTTTGCGGTGTCTTTTTACATATACCCATGCTGGGTGAGAGAAATATCTCTCTAAAAGACAACTTTTCCCATTTTTTTATACAAAGTTGTCATTTGACAGAGATATTTATCTCACCCAGCATAGGTATATGTAAAAATACACCCTAAAACACATAGCCCTACTTCTCCTGAGTACAGCGATACCACATGTGTGACACTTTTTTGCAGCCTAGGTGGGCAAAGGGGCCCAAATTCTAAAGAGCACTTTTAGGATTTCACAGGGCATTTTTAACACATTTGGATTTCAAACTACTTCTCATGCATTAGGGCCCCTAAAATGCCAGGGCAGTATAAATACCCCACAAGTGACCCCATTTTGGAAAGAAGACACCCCAAGGTATTCCTTGAGGGGCATGGCGAGTTCCTAGAATTTTTTTTTTTTTCGGCACAAGTTAGCAGAAAATTATGATTTTATTTATTTTTTCTTACAAAGTCTCATATTCCACTAACTTGGTACAAAAAATAAAAACTTTTATGAACTCACTATGCCCATCTCAAAATACCTTGTCTTCTTTCCAAAATGGGGTCAATTGTGGGGTAGTTATACTGCCCTGGCATTTTAGGGGCCCTAATGCGTGAGAAGTAGTTTGAAATTCAAATGTGTAAAAAATGTCCTGTGAAATCTAAAATGACATAGTAGCCCCAGTTACATTTTTTTTTTTTACATGTGAAACCTTTTTGTTATTTTATTTTTTCAACACTTTATTTTTTTATTTTTTATTTTACACTTTTCATCCCCCATGGGGACATTTACTTCACTTTTTCTTTTTTTTTTTCACTCTTTATTTCTCCTGTAACTGGGGCTGACATAGTAGCCCCAGTTACAGGAGAAATACACCCCCCAGAGAGGCTGTACAGCATAATACTGTGCTGTACAGCCTCAGTGCAGGGCTGATCGAGGTCTCTGAAAGACCTCACACAGCTCCTGCACTCTCCGGTCCCGGAGGTCACATGACCACCGGGACGGAACAGGAAGCGCATAGCGCTTCCTGCTCTGTATACACAGCGCTCGGTGAGCGCTGTGGATGCAGCGATCCAGAAGGCAGGGACACCTGGGCACTGTCCCTGCCTTCTCTCTGGGTTGCCTTACTGTCACTGACAGCGGGCAACCCGATCAGCAGCTGCACGATTAGCGTGCAGCTACAGTTTCTGAACGGACGTTCTGGAACGTCCATTCAGAAATAGAGATCCACCTCCCGGACGTTTATATCCTATGGCCGGACGGGAGGTGGTTAACATCTGTCGTGGATAAACTGTTTGAAGGTTTTCTAAAAGATGGTATCTTGGAGTACCTCAATGAAAATAACGCCATGGCTTTATGAGGGATCGTTCATGTCAAACTAATTTAGTTTCTAATCAGTTTCTATGAGGAGGTAAGTTCTAGACTTGACAGCGGCTAATCAATGGATGTCGTATATATCTGGACTTCTCCAAAGAATTTGACATTGTACCACATAAAAGATAAATATATAAAATAAGAATGTTTGGACTGGGAGAAAACGTCTGTATGTGGGTAAGTAACTGGATCAGTGATAGAAAACAGAGGGTGGTTATTAACGGTAAACACTCAGATTGGGTCACTGTCACTAGTAGAGTACCTCAGGGGTCAGTATTGGGCCCTATTCTCTTCAATATATTTATTAATGATCTTGTTGAAGGCTTGCACAGTAAAATATAAATTTTTGCAGATGACACTAAACTGTGTAAAGTAATTGACACAGAAGAGGACAGTATACTGCTACAGATGGATCTGGATAGATTGGAGGCTTGGGCAGAAAAGTGACAGATGAGGTTTCACTCTGATAAATGTAAGGTTATGCACATGGGAAGGAATAATGCAAGTCACCCGTACATACTAAATGGTAAAACACTGGGTAACACTGACATGGAAAAGGACCTAGGAATTTTAATGAACAGCAAACTAAGCTGTAAAAACCAGTGTCAGGCAGCTGCTGCCAAGGCCAATAAGATAATGGGTTGCATCAAAAGGGGCATAGCTGCCCGTGATGAGAACATAGTCCTACCACTTTACAAATCACTAGTCAGACCACACATGGAGGACTGTGTACAGTTCTGGGCTCCTGTGAACAAGGCAGACATAGAAGAGCTGGAGAGGGTACAGAGGAGGGCAACTAAAGTAATAACTGTAATGGGGGGACTACAGTACCCTGAAAGATTATCAACATTAGGGTTATTCACTTTAGAAAAAAGATGACTGAGGGGAGATCTAATTACTATGTATAAATATATCAGGGGTCAGTACAGAGATCTATCCCATCATCTATTTATTCCCAGGACTGTGACGAGGGGACATCCTCTGCGTCTGGAGGAAAGAAGGTTTGTACACAAACATAGAAGAGGATTCTTTATGGTAAGAGAAGTGAGACTATGGAACTCTCTGCCTGAGGAGGTGGTGATGGTGAGTACAATAAAGGAATTCAAGAGGGGCCTGGATGTATTTCTGGAGCGTAATAATATTACAGGCTATAGCTACTAGAGAGGGGTCGTTGATCCAGGGATTTATTCTGATTGCCTGATTGGAGTCGGGAAGGAATTTTTTTCCCCTTAAGTGCGGAAAATTGGCTTCTACCTCACTGTTTTTTTTTGCCTTCCTCTGGATCAACTTGCAGGATAACAGGCCGAACTGGATGGACAAATGTATTTTTTCGGCTATATATACTATGTTACTATGAAGTTGAAGATCGAGTCAACCATTCAAGAACCGCTGGGTTGCTGGTCACGACACCACTGCTAGCTGACACTAGTAGCACCGGCCTCTCGAAGTGACCCTGCTGCCACGGCCCCTTCCTCTGCTGCGACCTTTGCCTGCGTCAGAAACATTTAGCCCTCTGCCACTCCCCTGTGCAGGGCCTGACACTTCTCTACCTAACATACTGTTAGATCAAATAGCCAAATGTTAGATCAAATATTTTTTATTTCACCACTAATACACAGCAAACGGGGCTTCAGAATATATCACTGCACCGCTAAATGGCAAATAGGCCCTACTTATTTTCTATTTTTACACAAAAGGCTTTTTAACAAATAACTGCAACAATGAAAGGCGAATATATTTGTATTTCGCCACTAATACACGGCAAACTGGGCTGTAAAATATCTCACTGCACCGCTGAACGGCAAATAGGCCCAAGTTTTTTTCTATTTTTACACAAAAGGCTTTTCAACAGATAAGTACAACCATGAACGGCAAATATATTTGCATTTCGCTAGTAATACACGGCAAACTGGGCTGTAAAATATCTCACTGCACCGCTAAACGGCAATTAGGCCCTAATTTTTTTCTATTTTTACACAAAAGGCTTTTCAACAGATAAGTACAACTATGAATGGCGAATATATTTGTATTTCCCCACTAATACATGGCAAACTGGGCTGTAAAATATCTCACTGCACCGCTGAGCGGCAAATATATTTTTGCTTTTTCCACTAATACATGCAAAAAAGGGCTTCAAACAGATAACTGCAATGCTAGACGGCAAAGATATTTTTCCTTTTTCCACTAATACACGCAAAAAAGGGCTTTAAAACAGATAACAGCACCGCTAGGAGTCAAAGATATTTTCCTTTTTCCACTAATACAAGCAAAAAAGGGCTTTAAAACAAATAACTGCACTGCTGAGTGGCAAATAGGCCCAAATTTTCTAATATTTTTATACAAAATGCTTCTCAACAGATAAAGTACAACTATAAACGGTAAATATATTTGTATTTTCTAGCAATACACGGCAAACTGGGCTGTAAAATATCTCACTGCACCATTTTACACAAAAGGCTTTTCAATAGTGATGGACGAACATCAGCCAGAACGATTCGCGAACGCGATCAAATGTTCGCAAACCGCAAGTTCATGGTGGGTCCCATTCACTTTAATGGCAGGTGAACCTGAAAATCCTTAAGGTCATTATTACAGCCATTAAATACTTACAAGAAGTGCACAAATCATCCCACAACATAGACAGTGACATACCAGAGGTGGATCAATGGCATAAATTCACACAATAAATGTGTATTTTATTCAGGGGCCATTTTTATGCGTCTTAAAGGGAAACTATCAAAAATGTGGCCTGCTGGAGCCTAGAAAATTTTTATTTTAGGCCGAGGGAGTACAGGCCCCAAAAATTTGGTATTCATCTGACTGAAAACATCAAGGGATTATGTGGCTGGAGGTATATTAGACGATCATTGGATATCAATTTTACTGCAGGCCAGCACAAAAACATGTCAAATACATATGTTTAAAAGAACAAAAAATATTAAATTGGATTAAAAACACGGCTAACGAAATCCCCCCTCTTGAAAAATAAACAAATGATAATAGTTGAAATTCGATAACACATGGTCGTCATCAACAGGTATTGAATTCCTCCAAGGTCCCAAACATTAGGCATTCACTGGACAGAAAAGACAAGTAATTATGTGGCTGGAGGTATATTAGACGGTCATTCAATATTAATTTTACTGCAGGCCAGTGAACAGGCCCCAAAAATTATTCAATCACCGTACAGAAAAGCATAATTGATAATGTGGCTGGAGGTAAATTAGGCGGTCATTAGATATCAATTTTACTGCAGGCCAGTACAAAAACTTGTCAAATACATATGTTTAAAAGAACCAAAAATATAAAATTTGGATTAAAAACATGGCTGAGGAAATCCCCCCTCTTGAAAAAAACCAAATGATAATAGTTAAAATTCAATAACACGTGGTCGCAGAGGCGGCTCTTCCATTAGGCCACTTAGGCCGCCGCCTAAGGCCTCGCGCTGGTGGGGGCCTCGCTCTGACTCCCACCCGACACCGCCGCAAGTACAAATTGTACTTGCGGCAGTGTCGGGTGGGAGCATCCTTAAGTCAAAACATTCGGGGCTTGAGCTCCAGTGCCCCGAATGCTATTCTCCACCCCCCGGTACTTGTCCACTGATCGGCCACTTCAGAGCGCTGCGCAACCCTCCGTCCTGCATCGCATAATCCCGTGAGACCCGCTGCGGGAGGTCACAGGTCTCGCAGGATTACACGCAGCAGGACGCGGTTGCGCTCTGAAGTTTCACTTTAACTACTTGCAGACCACCTGATGACTTAAAACGTCCAGCAGGTCCAGATGTATCTCTGCCATGTCCCTGGATGTTCCTGGATGTCCTTGCCAAGTACAAGGTGGGCGGCAAATTACATAATATGAGGCACTAGTGTGTGGGCAAATTTGTGAGCCAGTGTGGGGGGCAAATTACATGATCAGGGCAGTGTGGGGGGCAAATTACATGATGGGACAATGTGGCAGACAAATTACTTAATGGGGGCAGTGTGGGGGGGAAATTACATGATGGGGGCAGTGTGGCGAACACATTACTTAATGGGGGCAGTGTGGGGGGCAAATTACATGATGGGGGCAGTGTGGCGAACAAATTACTTAATGGGGGCAGTGCGGGGGGCAAATTACATGATGGGGCAGCGTGGCGAGCAAATTACTTAATGGGGGCAGCGTGGCGGGCAAATTACTTAATGGGGGCAGTGTGGCGGGCAAATTACTTAATGGTGGCAGTGTGGGGGGCAAATTACATGATGGGGCAGTGTGGGGGGCAAATTACTTAATGGGGGTAGTGTGAGGGGCAAATTACATGATAGGGGCAGTGTGGCGGGAAAATTAATGGGAGCAGTGTGGGGGGCAAATTACTTAATGGGGGCACTGTAGGAGGAAGTGTTACTAATGAGGGCATTCTAGAAGGGAATTACTATTGGTGGGACTATGAGGAGCACTATTACTATGGGAGCACTATTTCTTCAGGATAGTATTTGGGGGTATTGGGGGGCACATCAAGCAGCAGGATAACACTGTGGGGACTCCAGGTTGGGGCATGATGATAGAAATGTGAGGAAGCTAAGATGTCTGTGTGTCACACTTTGCAAAGACGAGGTACGGCTGAAAGAAGTGTCCGGACTGAATGGAGAAGATGATGACAGAGAAGATCTACATCCGAGGAGACGTCACCTGGAGGCCCTGGATGTGACAGGTATGTTATGCTGTATAGCGAGTACAGCAAAATGCGGTGTGTGGGGGGAGGGTCAATTTAGAGAACTGGGCCAGGGTTAATGCAAAGAAAGTGTTAACATGCACTGTGAATATAAGCCCAGTACTGTGTTGTCACTGTGCATATTAACCCTTTACTGTGATGTCACTGCATTTTAAAGGGGTACTCCGGGATAGGAAAATAAATCCCCTATCCAAAGGATAGGAGATAAGTGTCTGATCGGGGGGGGGGGGGGGGGGTCTGGCCGTTGGGATCCCCCACGATCTCCTGTATGGTACTCCGGATCTCCTTGTGCCCGGAGCGGTGGTCAACACTCCCCCTCCATGTATCTATGGGAGAGCCGCAGATACAGCACTTGCGTATCTCTGAGTCTTCCATAGAGATACATGGAGGGGGAGTGCTGACCACACCACTGCTCCGTGCGGTGGTTGACACAGCTTATTTCTTGAGGACTGAGCCGGGGTGCCATACGGGAGATCACGGGCATCCCAACGATCTTCGTGGGGGCCTCATGTTTGAGTTTCGCCTAAGGCCTCACAAAGTCTAGAGCCGCCTCTGCGTGGTCGTCACAGGTGTTGAATTCCTCCGAGGTCCCAAACATTAGGCATTCACCGGACAGAAAAGGCCTTTTATGCCGCTTTATTTACCTAAGACAGGGATCATTATTTGTTCTGTGTGGTGGCGGATATGTGTGGGCTGGCATGAAGAAATTCAATTAAACGTGGTCGTCACAGGTGTTGAATTCCTCTGAGATCCATGCGTCATTCATTTTTAGAAATGCGAGGTAGTCCACACTCGTGGACTCGTGAGCTAGGCGAGTGCGCTTATCGGCCAAGATCCCCCCTGCTGTGCTGAACGTCCTTTTGGACAGGACACTTGACGAGTGGCAAGCTAAGAGTTCCATGAAAAATTGTGCCAGCTCTGGCCACAGGTCAAACCTGCACACCCAGTAGTCCAGGGGTTCATCGCTTCTCAGAGCATCCACATTGGCCGTTAACCCGATGTAGTCGGACACCTGTCGGTCTAGGCGTTCCCTGAGGCTGGATCCGGAGGGCGGCTGTCGATGGGTTGGCTGGACGAATGATCTCATATCCGAAGTGACCAACTCATCTTCAAACCACCCTCTTCTTGCATGCGCTGTAGGATTGGTGCTTGCACCTATTTCTCTGTGGGTGGAAATTTTTCTGCCAGCGCCCACAACAGCAGAATGAGGCATCTCTCGCAGCAAGGCCTGAAAATGCATCCTGACAGCCCTGTGTGATGCTGGTAATATGTCCGCCATTTTGTGTTTGTACCGGGGGTCAAAGTACGTTGCCACCCAGTACTGGTCCTTTCCATTTATGCTTTTTATACGGGGGTTCCTCTTCAAACACTGGAGCATGAAGGTCCACATTTGCATTAAATCAGAAGCGGTGGAGCGGCCTGGCTCCTGCTTATCACCCAGGAGAATGTCTTCCTCGGTCTCCTCCCACCATCCACGGACAACACCAGGTATCCCAGAAAAGTTTAAAGCCTGCTCTTCTTGCTCCTTCTCCTCCCCCCAAGTACCATCCTCCTCTGACTCCGCTTCAGACTCCTGCTGACTTGTCTCAGATGGAGTAGCCCCCCTGGGAGTTCATACAGGTAGTCGTTAATGGCACGTTTCTGCTGGAGAAGCCTATCAAGCATATACAAGGTGGAGTTCCAGCGTGTCGGGCAGTCACAAATCAGACGTCTGATGGGCAAGTGGTGTCGCAGCTGAATATCAGCAAGGCAAGCCATGGCCGTGTAAGATCTTCTGAAATGACCATAGATTTTCCTCGCCTGCCGGAAGACATCCTGGACCCCGGGGTATTTGGCAACGAATCGCTGCATGACTAAGTTCAGGATGTGTGCCATGCATGGCACGTGTGCAATTTTGCCCTGTTTCAGCGCGCTCAGCAGATTGGCACCGTTGTCGCACACCACTTTACCAACTGTCAAATTGAGCAGGGTTAGCCACTTATCGGCCTGTGACCGCAGAGCTGAAAGCAGTGCAGGACCGGTGCGGTTCTTGGCTTCAAGGCACAACAGCCGCAGCACAGCATGGCAACATTTCACCTGGAACGTCGAATAGGTTCTGGGGAGCTTATGTGGTGCAGCGGAAGAGGCAGTAGCAGTGGAAAAGGAGGAGTCAGCCGAGGAGGAGACGGAGGATGGAGTAGGAGGAGTAGAAGAAGAGGCAGTCCTGCATACAATCCGTGTCGGTAAGACCAAATTCCACACGGGTGCTATGGTTTACATGCTTGACAGCCGTCGGAAGGTTCACCCAGTGGGCAGTAAAAGTTATGTACCTTCCCTGCCCTTGTTTGCTAGACCACGTGTCTGTGGTCAGATGTATCTTGACAACGACACTGTGTGCCAGAGACACATTCACTTGCTGCTGAACGTGGCCATTTAGCGCTGGGATGCATTCTGGGAGAAATATTTCCTTCCGGGGACCTTCTATTGCGGTGTGCCAATGGCCACAAATTCTAAAGGCCTCCGAGTCCACCAATTTACACACACCTAAAGAATTATTAGGAACACCTGTTCTATTTCTCATTAATGCAATTATCTAGTCAACCAATCACATGGCAGTTGCTTCAATGCATTTAGGGATGTGGTCTTGGTCAAGACAATCTCCTGAACTCCAAACTGAATGTCAGAATGGGAAAGAAAGGTGATTTAAGCAATTTTGAGCGTGGCATGGTTTTTGGTGCCAGACGGGCCGGTCTGAGTATTTCACAATCTGCTCAGTTACTGGGATTTTCACGCACAACCATTGCTAGGGTTTACAAAGAATGGCGTGAAAAGGGAAAAACATCCAGTATGCGGCAGTCCTGTGGGCAAAAATGCCTTGTGGATGCTAGAGGTCAGAGGAGAATAGGCCGACTGATTCAAGCTGATAGAAGAGCAACGATGACTGAAATAACCACTTGTTACAACCGAGGTATGCAGCAAAGCATTTGTGAAGCCACAACACGCACAACCTTGAGGCGGATGGGCTACAACAGCAGAAGACCCCACCGGGTACCACTCATCTCCACTACAAATAGGAAAAAAAGGCTACAATTTGCACAAGCTCACCAAAATTGGACTGTTGAAGACTGGAAAAATGTTGCCTGGTCTGATGAGTCTCGATTTCTGTTGAGACATTCAAATGGTAGAGTCCGAATTTGGCGTAAACAGAATGAGAACATGTATCCATCCTCTGATGGCTACTTCCAGCAGGATAATGCACCATGTCACAAAGCTCGAATGATTTCAAATTAGTTTCTTGAACATGACAATGAGTTCACTGTACTAAAATGGCCCCCACAGTGACCAGATCTCAACCCAATAGAGCATCTTTGGGATGTGGTGGAACGGGAGCTTCGTGCCCTGGATGTGCATCCCTCAAATCTCCATCAACTGCAAGATGCTATCCTATCAATATGGGCCAAAATTTCTAAAGAATGCTATGAGCACCTTGTTAAATAAATGCCACGTAGAATTAAGGCAGTTCTGAAGGCAAAAGGGGGTCCAACACCGTATTAGTATGGTGTTCCTAATAATTCTTTAGGTGAGTGTATATGGCAGTAGTTGGCAGGCTAGCAGTTCCAACAACCAGCGGTCAGACGTTGGGCAGAAGGATTATCCGGCGTCATATTTCTTTTACGCTCAAACATTTGGGCCACAGAAGCCTGCTTTGTGCCATATGAACGCCACAATGGCACGGTGGAAGGTGGAGTAGAGGACAAATGGGAGGAGAGAGGAGAAGGAGAAGAGGCAGGACGTTAAGCATCAGGAGTGTGGCTTTGTGGGTTCTGACGGCGTTGCTCCCACTGGGCTCGGTGATGGGAGGCCAGGTGCCTTCTTAAGGCGGTCGTCTCTAGGTCAGTGTTGGGCTTACCACAACTTTTGCATTGACAGCACAGGCTGCAGATGGCAACACTATTATCAGCAGCTGACAAGTTAAAAATAGCCCACACTGCGGAGCCATGTGCCGGCATCCTGGGAGCGCAAGATGTGACCGTGCATGGTGGATGGCTTGCTCCAGATACATTTGCAGTCTGCTTTTTGCCTCCTGTGCACTGCGAGTTCTGCCTGCTTCTCCTCCTTCTATTGCCTATCTGCTGCTCCTTCTCTCCCTCTGAACTCCCCTCCTCTTCCTCTCTTGTGGGCACCCATGTGACGTCCATCGACACGTCATCATTGTCACTTTCACCACCACTGACATTAGAGATCTCGGAGTAGGCAGCAACAGCGGGGACCACCCTTCTTGGGCTGACCTGGGTACTGTCGTCAGACCGCTGGGTGGTGGCCGTTGCTACCTCCTCTTCCTCATCCAATGCCAAGAATGGCTGCGCATCGTTAAGGTCTGGGAATTGATGGCAAAGTAATTCATCTGACACGAGTGGAGGGGCTATGGTGGTGGTGGTGGTGGTAGTGGTGTCTTTGGGGGTGCGTCCTTTGATGTAATCGCACGCATCTTCTCCAACTTCCCACTTAGACTCCGGCCTAGTGCACCTGCCCGACCACACCACCCCTTGGGAATGGCCTGTTTGCCTTTCATTTTCAAAATGACCCTGTGAGAAAGTCCCTATAGAAGAGCAGTATTTGTGGAAGTAGATATATAAAACCCCTTAATCCGTTTTTTTGGGGGGTATCTGCAACACCAGTTTGGGGTGCAACTACAACATCAGTTGCAATTAGTTGTTCCAATGGTGTTTGTCCCTTTGTATAGCTATGGTGTCTCAGCACGACCGCACACAAATGCTGCACAATACGAATGCACTGTATAGAAATTATATTATAGGTATATCACACCCCTTACTCGATCAGATTTTTTGGGGGGCAACTGGTATATCACACCAGTTGCAATTAGTTGTTCCAAAGGCGTTTGTCTCTCTGTATAGCTGCAGTATCTCAGCAGAACCGCACACAAATGCACTACATAGAAATTATATTCTAGGTATTTTACACCCATGCCTCAATCAGATTTTTTTGGGGGCAACTGTTATATCACACTAGTTTCAATTAGTTTTTCCAATGTTTTTTGTCCTTCTGTATAGCTACGGTATCTCAGCAGAACCGCACACAAATGCTGCACAATACAAATGCACTACATAGAAACTATATTCTAGGTATATCACACCCTGCCTCAATCAGATTTTTTTGGGGGGGGCAACTGTTATGTCACATTAGTTGCAATTATTTGTTCCAATGACGTTTGTCGCTTTGAATAGCTACGGTATCTCAGCAGAATCACATACAAATGTGGCACAATACAAATGCACTATATATAAATTATATTATAGGTATATCGCACCCCTCAATCAGTATTTTGTGGAAGCAGGTATATCGCAGCCCTGAATCAGGATTTTGTGGAAAAAGGTATATCGCAGCCCTCAAGCATTTTTTTTTTGGGCAACTGGTATATCACACGCGTTGCAATTAGTTACTCCAAAAGCGTTTGTCCCTCTGTATAGCTACGGTATCTCAGCAGATCCGCACACAAATGCTGCACTGTACAAATGCACTATATAGAACTTATATTATAGGTATATCACACCCCTGCCTCAATCAGATTTTTTTGGGGGCAACTGTTATATCACACTAGTTTCAATTAGTTTTTCCAATGTTGTTTGTCCTTCTGTATAGCTACGGTATCTCAGCAGAACTGCACACAAATGCCGCACAAATCAAATGCACTATATAGAAATAATATTCTAGGTATATCACACCCCTCAATCAGATTTTTCTGTGGTCAATTGGTATATCACACCAGTGGCAATTAGTTGTTCCAATGACGTTTGTCCCTCTATATAGCTGCAGTATCGCAGCAGAACCGCACACAACTGCTGCACAATACAAATGCACTATAATATACTTTCTATGTTAGAAAGTATATTATAAGTATATTACACCCTTCAGTTTCACACCTATCGATAGCACACCTATACCAGTCCCTAAAAGGACTTTTGTGGCCCTATTAGCTAGCGTTTGGTGTCACTAACAGCCTGTCCCTGCTCCACACAGCAACCTCTCCCTACACTGGCAAATGACTGAATGTAAAATGGCGGCCGGGTTTATTTATAGAGTAGGGGGTATGTCCATGTGCTGAAACGTCTCAATTGGCTGTCCTGATGGATGTGTCATGGGTCAAAGTTCTGCACAATGCAAAGAATATGGCGCCGGCGGACAACGCCATATGTTCACCTGTTCGACGAACAGCGAACGAGCAAAGTTCGCCGCAAAACAACTTGCGGGCGAACCGCAAGGCCATCTCTACTTTTCAACAGATAAGTACAACTATGAACGGCGAATATATTTGTATTACACCACTAATACACGGCACACTGGGCTGTAAAATATCTCACTGCACTGCTGAGCGGCAAAGATATTTTTCCTTTTCCCACTAATACAAGCCAAACAATGATTTAGAACATATTACTGCACCGCACAAGGGCAAATAAAACGTAGAAATATTTCCTTGTAATAAACCCTTTTAATGCCTGTATCAAACAGCACTTGCACCCTAATAAGAACGGTTTGCTGGAATTACAGAGCTGTATAATGGCAATTTGGATCCCCAGTCAATGCAGCAAGGTGTAATAGGATTGTTCCTATTACCAAGGCTGTAACCTCCCCGACTGAACCCTGTTCTACATAAATGCTGTGGAATGATTCCTCCCTATCCTTTCCCTACACCTTGAATAATCTTTCCCTGCACTTGTAAATATTTTTTTTCTAGAACAATGATGATTTTTCTTTCTATCACTGTCCCTAGCTCCTGCAGATGTCTCTCCCTGCAATAAGTACGCTGGTGAATGGCAGAATCTAAGATGGCTGCCGTATTTATATGGCTGTGACATCACAAGGCTGGCTTTCTGCTGATTCAATCCATGTCATTATGGGTGATCCCGCCTTCCCAGACTTCCTCTCTCCATGTCCTCACACGTGCAGCAGCCAAAATGCAATTCGTTACTACAAAGCAAGAGGAAATTTGCATTCAGTGCAAATCAAATTTTTCCTCAAATTCGTAACGAATTCCAGTTTGTCATCTTCGTTTCGCTCATCTCCAGTGGCTAGGTATCTTCCAGTGAGGCTTTGTGCCTGCCATCATCTCCCTAATGGCAACAGAATCCACCAAGTTGTATGGCAGATGTTGCACTGGCAGCAACTTGGCCAGGTGGGATTTAAAGGGATTCTGTCACCTCGTTTTAGCCTATAGAGATGCGGACATGGACGACTAGATCGCCTCTAGCATGTCCGCAATATAGCTGTCCCATAGCGCTGTGTCCTTTTATTGTTTTTAAAAAATGATTTTATAGATATGTAAATGAGCCTGGTAAGGAGCCCAAGGGGCTGTACTAACCTTCTTGGAGACCAGCCACGCCCCCTGTGAAGGAGCCCAGCACCGCCTGCGTCCTCCGAATCTCCTCCTTGCTCACAGTTAGATCACCGTAATCTCGCGATGCTCGAGCTCTCGCATGCGCAGTTTCTTCCCTGAGGCTGATGCCAGCACAGGTAAGGAACACTATGCCGGCACTGCGCATCGTGAGATTATGGTGATCTAACTGTGATCAAGGAGGAGATTCGGAGGACGCAGGCGGTGCTGGGCTCCTTCACAGGGGGCGTGGCTGGTCTCCAAGAAGGTTAGTACAGCCCCTTGGGCTCCTTACCAGGCTCATTTACCTATCTATAAAATCATTTTTTTAACACAATAAAAGGACACAGCGCTATGGGACAGGTATATTGCGGACATGCTAGCGGCGATCTAGCCGTGCATGTCCGCATCTCTATAGTCATGGTGCCTGCCGATCTTGCACACGGCGATGCTTGGTCTTCCAGCACTGTGGAGAAAAACTGCCAGATGGGAGTTGCTTGCACACTCCGCACAGAGCTAGCAGCAGCTGAGCCTGGTCTAAGACTAGAACCTTTTGAGCCTGCGCCCACAGAATCAGCAGCATCAACAGTTCCTGAGCTGAAGAAGATCCGGCCCTGGCAGTTTTTTTTAATGTTCTGGCCATAAATTGCCTTTGCTCTTTATTTCCGCTGTGGCCATCACCCTTCTCTGATATTACCTCCTCCACAGCACCCTTATCCAGTTTCCAGGTCCTATCCAACACACAATCATCATCTCACCCTCCACACTACTTATCCCAGAGTGGCATTACCACCTTTGTCTGTCTTCCACTATCTTTTATGGTGTATCCTGGGTCATCATGTGTATTTATTTCATGTCCTACATAATGTGTATTCATAGTTCCTTGCAAATGTTATGTTTAAGTGTAATGTGCCTGGTTCACCAGCAGATGGTGGAAACATTTGGCAAAGTTAGTTTCCCTAGAGAGGAACCTTCTAGTTTCAGTACAGCCCTCTCTAGAGATGGAGGAGTTTTAGTTAGTAAAGGCAGTCTAGCCTTCCCCTCCTTGGGGACAGGTTGCGCAGTGTCTAGCTTACCTCCGGTAAGGGGAAGCAGCAGGCCTCGTCCTTGCCAGACAGGCCCTGCCTGTGAGTTCTAAATGGTTGCATGTCCCCTCCTGGGCTTGCATTGCCTAAAGCCAAGCTAAGTAAGCTTGAAGCCAGGAAGAAGTTTTCCTAGGATTACAGTGAAAGACAAGACAAAGATAAGAGTCAGGCTACAAGAAGTTAAGTTGCAGCATACAGCAGAGAGCAGAAAGTAAAAGTTCCTATTTAATCCAGCCAACCTAGCAGAGCTGAGTGAGTACAGATGTAGCACAACCAATTGTGTTTGCCTTCCAGAAGTTAAAGCCTAAATCTGCTGATGACCAAGATAAAGTTTGGAAGATTGTTCCTTGTTGAAAGTTTATGCAAAGTAAAGCTGCATTGGAACTATATACAAAGTCTGGACTCAATTATTCCTTCATCATCCAAGTTAATCACCCCTTTTATCACTGCTGCGGACAACCATGTCAGGGATCCAAGGATATCCAGGTAGGAGCACCGTGACACGTGCATCCAACACCTTCAGGGACATTGTAGGCAACCCTTACACCACTCTGGCAATCCTACATCTGGATACCAACACCACTATACCTAAAGGGGACTCCATGTCCTCATTGCGGAAATGCAACTGGCGTCACGACAACTTGCTCTATCAGAGGGACATATATCGTAAAAACCTCTTAAAGGGTAAGGGATACCCCACAGGCTGGCATTTGGCCCCCCTCCCAATTTCCTGCTTTGTATTTGCCCTGAGTGCCAATGTTTTTAACGCTACCCCTACCACTTCCACCGAGGCTAAAAGTGACAATACTGTTACCACCAACACAGCTATGCATGGAGTCCCCCCTCCCCCTGAACCTCCTCCTCAGAGCAGTCCGAACGCTGACTGCTCTCACACAAGTCGTCAACAGAGAGACTAATTCGACTATCTGCCAGAGTATGTGGTGGCTTTTTTTTTTTGCCTCTTTTTAGAAGAAAGGAATATGCCCCACTAAGAGGGGATAGTGAAGACAAGAGAGGATGCAACTTAAAGGCCTCTCTAGGATAGCAAGGAAGAAGAGCAGGAGGAAAGCTGTGACTCCAGGATCCAAGGCAGGGTTAGACTCAGAGGTGACATCCACATCATACTGCTGCGACTGAGAGGAGGAAGTTATCCAATCCACAGTGTCATCCTCTTTTTCTTTAAAAATAATATTGCACCAGTGAGAACTATGCCTTACTACTAACACTACTACTGGTTGGATAGCTGGTCTTGCCAGTGCCACCTCTGCTACTACCCACTAGTGTTGATCACGAATATTAGAATTTTGAATTTTTATTGCGAATATAGGTACTTCGAAAATTCGCGAAAATTTCGAATATAGTTATATACACTGCTTAAAAAAATAAAGGGAACACAAAAATAACACATCCTAGATCTGAATTAATTAAATATTCTTCTGAAATACTTTGTTCTTTACATAGTTGAATGTGCTGACAACAAAATCACACAAAAATAAAAAAATGGAAATCAAATTTTTAACCCATGGAGGTCTGGATTTGGAGTCACACTCAAAATTAAAGTGGAAAAACACACTACAGGCTGATCCAACTTTGATGTAATGTCCTTAAAACAAGTCAAAATGAGGCTCAGTAGTGTGTGTGGCCTCCACGTGCCTGTTTGACCTCCCTACAACGCCTGTGCATGCTCCTGATGTGGTCGCGGACGGTCTCCTGAGGGATCTCCTCCCAGACCTGGACTAAAGCATCTGCCAACTCCTGGACAGTCTGTGGTGCAACGTGACGTTGGTGGATAGAGCGAGACATGATGTCCCAGATGTGCTCAATTGGATTCAGGTCTGGGGAACAGGCGGGCCAGTCCATAGCATCAATGCCTTCGTCTTGCAGGAACTGCTGACACACTCCAGCCACATGAGGTCTAGCATTGTCTTGCATTAGGAGGAACCCAGGGCCAACCGCACCAGCATATGGTCTCACAAGGGGTCTGAGGATCTCATCTCGGTACCTAATGGCAGTCAGGCTACCTCTGGTGAGCACATGGAGGGCTGTGCGGCCCTCCAAAGAAATGCCACCCCACACCATTACTGACCCAATGCCTAACCGGTCATGCTGGAGGATGTTGCAGGCAGCAGAACGTTCTCCACGGCGTCTCCAGACTTTGTCACGTCTGTCACATGTGCTCAGTGTGAACCTGCTTTCATCTGTGAAGAGCACAGGGCGCCAGTGGCGAATTTGCCAATCTTGGTGTTCTCTGGCAAATGCCAAACGTCCTGCACGGTGTTGGGCTGTAAGCACAACCCCTACCTGTGGACGTCTGGCCCTCATATCACCCTCATGGAGTCTGTTTCTGACCGTTTGAGCAGACACATGCACATTTGTGGCCTGCTGGAGGTCATTTTGCAGGGCTCTGGCAGTGCTCCTCCTGTTCCTCCTTGCACAAAGGCGGAGGTAGTGGTCCTGCTGCTGGGTTGTTGCCCTCCTACGGCCTCCTCCACGTCTCCTGATGTACTGGCCTGTCTCCTGGTAGCGCCTCCATGCTCTGGACACTACACTGACAGACACAGCAAACCTTCTTGCCACAGCTCGTATTGATGTGCCATCCTGGATAATCTGCACTACCTGAGCCACTTGTGTGGGTTGTAGACTCTGTCTCATGCTACCACTAGAGTGAAAGCACCGCCATCATTCAAAAGTGACCAAAACATAAGCCAGGAAGCATAGGAACTGAGAAGTGGTCTGTGGTTACCACCTGCAGAACCACTCCTTTATTGGGGGTGTCTTGCTAATTGCCTATAATTTTGTCACAGCCAGACAGCTGAGAAGCGCTCACAGGAGCTTCTCAGATCCTCCTCCTTGAATTTCTTTGTTTTGGTTTAGTTTCTCATCTCGTTCGTCTATCTCAGCTGTCATGCAGTTGGACTGATTGCTACCCTTTAAGTTCCTCCCCATAATGCAGTAGTGTGCGGCTGATACAACTTCCTGGAGTGTGTGTGCATGCTGTTCCCAGTTCCCAGTCCTCAGTCGTCAGTCGTCTGCAAGATAAGTGCTGTTTATGTATTTATGATTTTGTCTTTTCTGGATCCAGGTGACCCTGACTCCCTCCGTGTCAGTGTAGGGAGCCGGTGGTCGTGTCCCTTCACTATTGTAGGGTCTTCAGGTAATAGATAGCCGAGGAACGTGGATATGCGGCCATCCACCTTTGGGGTGTTCGCATGGGCTGAGCAGTGAGGGAGAGCGGCAGGTCTATTGCAGGGGTCTCCCTTTGTTCCTTAGTTGTGGATCCAGAGAGACATTGTTTATATGGTATTGTCTTGTTTCCTGTACACCATCCGTGACATTATCAGCCGCCAAAACCGTCTCAAGCATGGATCCGGTTTCACTTTTGGCCGAACGCTTTCAGGGTCTTTCTTTGGAGGTAGCTGATCTCCGTAAGACTTTTTCTCAGTTTCAAGTGACCGGTTCAGCTTGCGTTCATGGAGTTTGTGCTGAGCCTAAGATCTCGCTCCCGGATACGTTCTCCGGGGGTAGTGAGAATTTTGTGCGTTTTAGAGAGGCTTGCAAACTCCATTTTCGCCTTCTTCCCCATTCTTCTGGTGATGAAGAACGGAGGGTGGGGATCATTATATCGCTGCTCAGGGGTAACGCTCAGTCCTGGGCCTTTTCGCTGCCGGACGGGGCACGGCCCCTTCGTTCAGTGGATTAATTATTTTTAGCCCTGGGTCAGATATATGATGATCCGGATCGTATTGCTCTGGCTGAGTCTAGACTACGTCTGGTATGCCAGGGTAAACAATCCGCAGAGATATACTGTTCAGAATTTCGGAGATGGGCAGCAGATACGGGTTGGAATGATGCTGCACTCCGAAGTCAATTTTGCTATGGTCTTTCAGAGGGATTGAAAGATGCATTTGCCTTTCATGAAAGACCTACCTCCTTGGATTCTGCTATGTCTCAGGCTGTTCGTATTGACAGGCGTCTTAGAGAGAGAGGAGAGATCTCTCCTTCCTGTCATACTCAGTCCCGGGACAGTGCAGCGGTCTCATTCTATGCACAGGGGTCTCAGTCGCTGTCAGCCCCTTCTGAGCAGGAGTCCATGCAGCTGGGGTTGATTGCCTCTGACAATAGAATATTCAGCCCGCAGGGGAGGGTTTGTTTTTGTTGTGGAGGTATAAATCATCTGGCAAATGTTTGACCCTCTAGGAGATTCAGGCAGTTTTCTGGGAGTAATAAAGAGACAAAAAGGAAAAAATCTTTTAAAAATGTTCCGTCTGTTACTATTGGCAGGGTTGAGGCGGAAATTGAAGGTTTTCCGTTTGCTTGTAGTTCCCGTTTTGTCCTGCCTGCTAGGGTGGCGCTAGAGAGCAAGAGCATTTTTTGTGAGATTTTTGTGGATAGAGGAGCAGCTGTCAACCTCATTGATAATCAATTTGCAATAACTCATGGTTTCCAGGTATGCACTTTGGGAAAGGATATTCCTGTTTTTGCTATTGATTCAGCTCCACTTTCTCAGAAATAATTAAAGGGCATAGTTTACAATATCCGTTTAATTGTGAGTGATGCTCATGTTGAGGATGTGTCATGTTTTGTCCTTAGCGGTTTGCCTACTCCTCTAGTGTTGGGGCTACCCTGGCTCACTAAACATAACCCCACCATTGATTGGCAAGCGAGGCAAATAAATGGTTGGAGTAACTTTTGCAGAGAGAATTGCCTCATAACATCTGTTTCTGAGGTTTCTACTAAGACTGTACCACCTTTCCTCTCTGAATTTTTGGATGTCTTCTCTGAGAGTGGAGTTCAGGGTTTACCTCCGCACAGGGAGTATGATTGCCCTATTAATCTCATCCCAGGCGCCAAGCTGCCTAAATCTCGTTTATACAATCTCTCCCAACCTGAGAGGGTCGCTATGCGGGCTTATATCTCTGAGAGTCTGAGAAAAGGACACATACGACCCTCGAAGTCACCTGTTGCCGCTGGTTTTTTCTTTGTTAAGAAAAAAGATGGTTCTTTAAGACCTTGTCTGGATTTCAGGGAGCTGAACAGTATCACTATTTGTGATCCTTATCCGCTTCCTCTGATCCCAGACCTGTTTAACCAGGTTGTTGGGGCTAAAGTCTTTTCCAAATTAGACCTAAGAGGGGCATACAACCTGGTTAGGGTCAGAGAAGGAGACGAATGGAAGACGGCTTTCAATACCCCTGAGGGCCATTTTGAGAATTTGGTTATGCCTTTTGGTTTGATGAATGCCCCAGCCGTTTTTCAGCATTTCGTCAACAGCATTTTTTATCATTTAATGGGAAAATTTGTATTAGTGTATTTGGATGACATTTTGATTTTTTCTCCTGATTTCAAGATTTTTCTCCTGATTTCAAGGAACACTTACGTCAGGTCTTGCTCATCCTGCGGGAGAATAAATTATACGCGAAACTGGAAAAATGTGTGTTTGCGGTTCCAGAAATCCAATTTCTGGGGTTTCTTGTCTCCGCTTCTGGTTTTCGCATGGACCCCGAGAAGGTCCACGCTGTGCTTGAGTGGGAGCTTCCTGAGAATCAGAAGGCGCTTATGCGTTTTTTGGGCTTTGCCAATTATTACAGGAAATTAATTTTGAATTATTCCTCTGTTGTTAAACCACTCACTGATATGACCAGAAAGGGGGTAGATTTTTCTTCCTGGTCGGTAGAGGCGCGTAAGGCCTTTTCTAATATCAAGGAGAGTTTTGCTTCCGCTCCCATCCTAGTACAACCTGATATTTCGTTACCCTTCATAGTTGAGGTTGATGCTTCTGAGGTAGGGGTGGGTGCGGTCTTGTCTCAGGGTTCCTCTCCTGCCAAATGGCAACCGTGTGCCTTTTTCTCAAAGAAACTCTCCTCCGCAGAGAGAAATTATGATGTGGGAGATAGGGAATTGTTGGCCATCAAGTTGGCTTTTGAGGAATGGCGCCATTGGCTAGAGGGAGCCAGACACCCTATTACCGTGTTTACTGACCATAAAAATCTGGCCTACTTGGAGTCAGCCAAGCGTCTGAACCCGAGACAGGCCAGATGGTCTTTGTTCTTTTCAAGGTTTAATTTTGTTGTTACGTTCCGCCCTGGGGTTAAGAATGTGAAGGCAGATGCCCTGTCACGTTGTTTTCCGGGAGGTGGGAATTTTGAAGACCCGGGTCCCATTTTGGCTGAAGGTGTGGTGGTCTCTGCTCTTTTTCCTGAATTGGAGGCAGAGGTGCAGGCAGCCCAGTCAGAAGCTCCTGATCTTTGTCCTCCTGGGAGGTTGTTTGTGCCTCTCGCTTTGAGACACAAGATTTTTAAAGAACACCACGACACGGTCCTTGCTGGGCACCCGGGGGCAAGAGCCACACTGGATCTCATCGCTCGGAGATTCTGGTGGCCTGCGCTTCGTAAGTCGGTTGAGGGTTTTGTGGCAGCTTGCGAGACTTGCGCTCGTGCCAAGGTCCCTCATTCACGGCCATCAGGTCCTCTCCTTCCTTTGCCCATTCCTTCCCGTCCTTGGACACATCTGTCCATGGACTTCATAACGGACTTGCCTCGTTCCTCGGGGAAGTCTGTGATTCTGGTGGTGGTGGACCGTTTTAGCAAAATGGTGCATTTTATCCCTTTTCCTGGTTTGCCCAATGCTAAGACGCTGGCGCAGGCATTTATTGACCACATTGTCAAATTGCATGGGATTCCTTCAGACATAGTCTCTGATAGGGGCACGCAGTTTGTTTCCAGATATTGGAAGGCTTTCTGTTCTCGCTTGGGGGTTCGGTTGTCATTCTCTTCTGCTTTCCATCCGCAGTCGAATGGCCAGACAGAGCGCGTCAATCAGAATCTGGAGACATATCTGCGCTGTTTTGTGGCGGAGAATCAGGAAGATTGGTGTTCTTTTTTGTCCCTTGCTGAGTTTGCTTTAAATAACCGTCGTCAGGAGTCCTCTGATAAGTCACCATTTTTTGGTGCATATGGGTTCCATCCGCAGTTTGGGACTTTCTCGGGAGAGGGCTCTTCTGGTTTGCCTGATGAGGACAGATTCTCCTCGTCTTTGTCATCTATTTGGCAAAAGATTCAGGATAATCTAAAGAGCATGAGTGAGAGATATAAGCGTGTGGCGGATAAGAAACGTGTGCCTGGTCCGGACCTGAATGTTGGTGATCTGGTGTGGTTGTCTACCAAGAATATCAAATTGAAGGTTCCCTCCTGGAAGTTGGGTCCTAGGTTTATTGGGCCTTACAAGATCCTGTCTGTCATCAATCCTGTTGCCTACCGTCTTGATCTTCCTCAGACTTGGAAGATTCATAATGTTTTTCATAAGTCCTTATTGAAACCTTATGTTCAACCTATTGTACCCTCGCCTTTGCCTCCTTCTCAGATTATGGTTGATGGAAATCTTGAATTTCAGGTCTCTAGGATTGTGGATTCTCGTCTTGTCCGCGGTTCCCTCCAGTACCTCGTTCATTGGGAGGGTTATGGTCCTGAGGAGAGGATGTGGGTCCCAGTGACGGACATTAAGGCCTCTCGTCTCATCAGGGCTTTCCATAGGTCCCATCCTGAGAAGGTGGGCTCTGAGTGTCCGGAGTCCACTCCTAGAGGGAGGGGTACTGTCACAGCCAGACAGCTGAGAAGCGCTCACAGGAGCTTCTCAGATCCTCCTCCTTGAATTTCTTTGTTTTGGTTTAGTTTCTCATCTCGTTAGTCTATCTCAGCTGTCATGCAGTTGGACTGATTGCTACCCTTTAAGTTCCTCCCCATAATGCAGTAGTGTGCGGCTGATACAACTTCCTGGAGTGTGTGTGCATGCTGTTCCCAGTTCCCAGTCGTCAGTCGTCTGCAAGATAAGTGCTGTTTATGTATTTAGGATTTTGTCTTTTCTGGATCCAGGTGACCCTGACTCCCTCCGTGTCAGTGTAGGGAGCCGGTGGTCGTGTCCCTTCACTATTGTAGGGTCTTCAGGTAATAGATAGCCGAGGAACGTGGATATGCGGCCATCCACCATGGGCTGAGCAGTGAGGGAGAGCGGCAGGTCTATTGCAGGGGTCTCCCTTTGTTCCTTAGTTGTGGATCCAGAGAGACATTGTTTATATGGTATTGTCTTGTTTCCTGTACACCATCCGTGACAAATTTCCAACTGTTGTCTATCCCATTTGCACAACAGCATGTGAAATTGATTGTCACTCAGTGTTGCTTCCTAAGTGGACAGTTTGATTTCACAGAAGTGTGATTGACTTGGAGTTACATTGTGTTGTTCAAGTGTTCCCTTTATTTTTTTGAGCAGTGTATATTCGAAATTTCGAATATTCAAATTTTTTCAGTTTTTTTTAAAAATTTTTATCAGTACACATGATCCCTCACTGCTTCTAGCTTGTGGGCCAATAAGAAGGCTGCAATATACTTGACTTTAGGAGTAGTAGTGTTTGCGAATTTTGCTCTATATTCGTTTTTTTTGAATATTTGCTATATTGCTATATATTCTTGTTTTAAAATATTACGAATATTCGAAAAAACAAAGTTATAGCAATATAGACAATATTCGAAAAAAATCGAATAGAGCAATTTAGCTAATATAGTGATATAATCTTCTTTGTCTAATAGTTGTAAGTTGAAAAATTTGCAATAAAAAATTCGAATCCGAAAATTCGCATATTACACAATCATTACCTTTCCGATTTTTTGAGTAAAAAAAAAAAAATTGCGAATTTTCGACGAATTTTCTATATTTTATTATGAGTACTGTAAATTTACCTGGGTAATAATGCAGCTTTTGCAGTAAATGTCTTTGAACAACACTGTCTATTGCGGTAATACATTAACTGACAAATGTATAACAATGCAAATTTTGCAGTAAAATGTTTTTGAACTACATGGTATGATGCAGCAATGTTTAAACTAATGTGGGTGTAAGAACACAATTTTTGCAGTAAAATGTCTTTGAACTACACAATATGATACAGTAATGCATTCACTAACACAGGTATAACAATATCATTTTTGCAGTAAAATGTCTTTAAACTACATGGTATGATGCAGTTAAACAACACATTTTTTGTAATAAAAATAAAATGCCTTTATTAACATGTATAAGAATGATCCTTTTGCAGTATTCCTTTCATTGTAACTACCTGATATCTTGCAGTAATATACAATGCACTTAATATGTATAAAAATTGCATTTTTGCAGTAATGCTTTTGCTGTAACTACCCATTATCTTTTAGTATTATAACACGGGTATAGAAACAACGTTGCTGTAGTATTGCTCTTAGTGTAGCTATTCATTATCTTGCAGTAATATGCAGTAACATGCAACATGCTTAATAACAGTGCTCAAAATGGCTTTATACAACCGCTTTAATAATACAGGTATAAAAATGGCATTATTGCAGTATTGTTTTTGCTGTAACTACTCATTATCCTGCAGTACTATGCAGCGCATTCAGTAACATGGGAATAATGCACAGCAATGTTCAGCGACAAAGTGGCATTCTGACCCTGTCAAGGCATAATTTTTTAATGCTTGTTTTTCATTTTTTTATCCCATTACACCATGTGTGTTTAAACATCATCTGCCCCCTCATAAAGGAAACAGGTTCTTGGCAATAACCAAAGACAATTACCTTTCCCAACTGGTTCAGGACCCGACTAGAGGGACGGCCACACTGGACTTAGTATTAACCAATAGACCTGACAGAACAACAGTTATAAATGTTGGGGGACACCTGGGAAATAGTGACCATAAAGCAATAACCTTCCAATTGTTTCTTCAAGGAGGAACAAAAATACCAAACTTCAAAAAAAGCTAAATTTAGCCAACTAAAATAGAATATGTAAAAGACAAATAAAAGCAGCAAAACTAGAGACCGTGAGACTGCCAAAGAGAGTAAAATTAACCCTAAAATGTTCTTCAATTATATAAATGGTAAAAAGTATAAATCTGAAAGTGTTGGCCTTTTACAGGGTATTGAGGGGGGTTGCAGAGAGCGACGAGGAGAAAGCAAAGCTATTAAATATTTTTTCTCCACTGTATTCACTAAAGAAAATAAACTGTCAGATGAAATGCAGAATGTAAAAGTAAATTCCCCATTAAAAGTGCCCTGTCTGACCCAGGAAGAAGTACATCGGCATCTTAAAAAGATTAAAATAGACAAATAGCCAGAACCAGATGGCATACACCCCCGTATCCTAAGAGAATTAAGTAATGTCATAGCCAAACCCTTATTTCTTATATTTAAGGACTCTATACTGACAGGGAGTGTTCCATAGGATTGGCGCATAGGAAATGTGGTGCCAATATTCAAAAAGGGCCCAAAAACAGAGCTCGGAAACTATAGGCCGGTAAGTTTAACATCTGTTGTGGGTAAACTGTTTGAAGGTTTTCTAAGAGATGCTATCTTGCAGTACTTCAATGAAAATAAGCAAATAACGCCATATCAGCATGGCTTCATGAGGAATTGGTCATGTCAAACTAATTTAATCAGTTTCTATGATGAGGTAAGTTCCCAGACTTGACCACAGTGAATCAATGGATGACGTATATCTGGACTTCTCCAAAGCATTTGACACTGTACCGCATAAAAGGTCAGTATATAAAATGCGAATGCTTGGACTGGGGAAAAATGTCTGTATGTGGGTAAGTAACTGGCTCAGTGATAGAAAACAGAGGGTGGTTATTAGAGATGTCCTGAACTATTCGCCGGCAAACAGTTCCCGGCGAACATAGCTTGTTTGCGTTCGCCGCGGCAGGGGCGAACATATGCGATGTTCGGTCCGCCCCCTATACATCATCATTGAGCAAACTTTGACCCTGTACCTCACAGTCAGCAGACACATTCCAGCCAATCAGCATACCCTCCCTCCCAGACCCTCCCACCTCCTATCAAAAAGCAAGGACAGCATCCATCTTAGATTCATTCTGAAGCTGCAGTGTCACAAATTTGACTAAGTTGTAATCGCAATGCGCTTAATACAGGTTATATTAATCGCATTGCGAATTCAACTTAGAGCTGGGTTCCTAATGGTTGTATTGCTAGAATATAAAGAAGATTGAGAATATAGTGCTATATTCGTTATATTCGTCAATTCTAGCAATACAACAATTAGGAACTCAGATCTAAGTTGTAATCGCAATGCGATAAATGCAGGTTATATTAATCGCATTGCGAATTCAACTTACCACACTCTGCGTCAACTACGTAATTTTCCATGGGAGTTTTGCCATGGATCCCCCTCCGGCATGCCACAGTCCAGGTGTTAGTCCCCTTGAAACAACTTTTCCATCACTATTTTGGCCAGAAAGAGTTCCTGTGGGTTTTAAAATTTGCCTGTCTATTGAAGTCTATGGCGGTTCGCCGGTTCGCGAACATTTGCGTAAATTCGCGTTCACCGTTCGCGAACTGAAAATTTTATGTTTGCGACATCTCTAGTGGTTATTATTGATACACACTTAGATTGAGTCACTGTCACTAGTGGAGTACCTCAGGGATCAGTATTTGGCCCTATTCTCTTCAATATATTTATTAATGATCTTGTAGAAGGCTTGCACAGTAAAATATCAATTTTTGCAGATGACACTAAACTGTGTAAAGCAATTAATGTGGAAGAGGACAGTATACTACTACAGAGGGGCTTGGGCAGAGAAGTGGCAGATGAGGATTAACACTGACAAATGTAAGGTTATGCACATGGGAAGGAATCACACAAGTCACCAGTACTGTCATGGAAGGAAGTGAAGAGTGCAGCCCTGGACTCCACCCACACCTCTGTCCCTACCTACTTGCACGACCCGTCCTATCTGACGGCGTACAACTTGGCGGCAGTCCCTAGCTTAAATACATGCAGGGGCATAAAAAAAAAAGGAAAACCGTGAACAGAGTCAGGGAAGCAAAAGTCCAAGACCAGGAGGTCACGCAGTACACAGGGAAAAACACAAAATCAAGGTCACAAACAAAGCCGAGGTCGGAAGCCAAGAGGTCACGTCAAATACAAATAGAGGTAGCGAGGTCGAGGTCACGGTCACAAACAAAGCCGAGGTCAAAACAAGCAAGGTCTTGCAGAAAGCTGGTGAGGGTAACTAGACCAATCACAGGCAACCTGTGACCAGCAGGCTGCCTGTTTAAATAGTAGGAACAAGTGAGTCACGTGACGTGGCCAGCATCACGTGACCCAAGTCCAGCCCAAACCATCTGAGCGCCGATTACTCATGAACGGCGCTCAATTCTCACATCAGCTAGGAGGACGCCGGCGCTGAGAAGGCTTGCGTCCTCGTTCCTGCACAGAGGCGGGATGCCGGCGGCGCAGGAAGGAGGAAGCGCGTCGCCGGCTCCCCAGTTCAAGTACATACTAAATAGTGAAAACACTGGGTAACACTGACATGGAAAAGGACCTAGGAATTTTAGTGAACAGCAAACTAAGTTGTACAAACCAGTGTCAGTCAGCTGCTACCAAGGCCAGTAAGATAATGGGTTTCATCAAAAGGGGCATAGATGCTCGTGATGAGAACATAGTCCTGCCACTTTACAAATCACTAGTCAGCCTCACCAATTTATTGTGCACGACAAACATGGTAGTATAAAAATAAATAACTCCTTTATTAATACATATAATAACATAGACATAGGCGATAAAATACACAGGACAAAAATAGGGACCCAATATTCAATGGAGATATTGATAAGATAAGACTGCTATCCTCCTACAAGCATGTTCAAGCAAATACTTATACCACCCCATAAGCGACAGCTTCACAGTGATAGGGTATAACAAACACCAGCAGCATGCTATATAAAGTGCCAAGTGCATATCCAACATGTGGAGGCAAGAGGATAAAAGCAGGTTGTAGTATACTAACCAGAGAAGGTCCCAGACACCCCGACGCACATATCCCCATGTACATATCCCCTTGAGGAAGCTAACGCGAAACGTGCGTCGGGGTGTCTAGGACCTTCTCTGGTTAGTACTGTATACTACAACCTGCTTTTTTCCTCTTGCCTCCACATGTTGGATATGCACTTGGCACTTTATATAGCATGCTGCTGGTGTTTGTTATACCCTATCACTGTGAAGCTGTCGCTTATGGGGTGGTATAAGTATTTGCTTGAACATGCTTGTAGGAGGATAGCAGTCTTATCTTATCAATATCTCCATTGAATATTGGGTCCCTATTTTTGTCCTGTGTATTTTATCGCCTATGTCTATGTTATTATATGTGTAGTGTCCCACTAGGTGGGCGTGGGCACTACACAAGGGTCAATTGGTTCACGTGTTACTTCTGCTCACAAGGGACAGTAATATTATATTTAACTATGTACTTTAATGTATTTTATATGTTCTTTTGTATGCAATGATTCACCTGTGTCATGCATAGCAGGCCTATTAGGGTGTAGTTAGGCATCCTAGACACTAGAGGGAGATAGGGAGCCCCTAGTATAAATGTCCAGGCCCAGACAGGGAGGAGTTAGGTCATAGTCAGGAGTCTGTGGAGACAGAAGTGAGAAGGCACCAGCCTGAGATATGCTGAGGGCCTCCTCCTGACATGCAGCTAGATAGTCCTGGTATCTAGTTGCACTAGGAGGCTAGGAAGAGTACAGCCTGCCTGGAGACCAGTAATCCAACCAACACAGATGAGACACCCCAGTAGTAGGAGAGCACCTCCTGGGAGCATCCTGCAGTATCCCTCACAGCAAGGACAATACAACAAGTTCAGATAAGTAACCTGATGTGCAGAAGTGTTTAATATAAAGCAAGTGCCAATACTGGAGGAAGGATTATATATACCAAGGATTCAAGCCAGCAATTAGGCATCTGGGCCTTGGGATCCAGCCAGCTAGAATAGCTGAGGGGATAGAGCAGCATTGTACTGCAAATCATTAACTGTATACCCTCCAAGTATCTTGCAAGATTATACCTGCCATATTGTGAAGTAAACCTGCTGTGCACTTGTACTAGAAAGGACTGCATTATTTTCACCTACTGCAACTGTTTGTATAAAGTTGGACTGTTTCCTAAAGTAAAGCAACGTTTGGTTTACCAACTGCGTACTCTATTAATCCTCCTACAAATCGGTGTGCCACCGTTACAGGCACTGGCGTCACGATCCTTAAAGGGACCTTGCCTCAGGCACTCAAAACACCTGCAACATCCCGGGCACCTCACCCAACATCAGGCCAGGTCTCTCTATGCAGAGTGTGCCCCAGAGGAACTTGTGTCTACCTCTCATTCACTGCCGCATGCCTGCCCAGGGTCCTCCTCCAAAAAGTGAGTAACCCTCGATTGCCCATAACCGTGACCTCACTGTCGCTATACCCTGCAGGTCTGGCGTGCTGCATATGTATTGATAAAGGAGTTTTTTATTTTCATACTACCATGTTTGTCGTGCACAATTAATTGGTGAGGCTTATAGCACAGCTTAGTGCATGGCACTTTAGCTTTATAAACTATATCTTATAGGTTATAAAAAAATATCTCAAGCTCTGAACATCTCACAGAGCACTGTTCAATCCATCATCTGAAAATGAAAGGAGTATGGCACAACTGCAAATTTACCAAGACATGGCCTTCCACCTAAACTGACAGCCCAGGCAAGGAGAGCACTAATTAGAGAAGCAGCCAAGACGCCCATGGTCACTCTGGAGTAACTGCAGAGAGCAACAGCTCGGTTGGGAGAATCTTCCACAGGACAACTATTAGTCGTGAACTTCACAAATCTGGCCTTTATGAAGAGTGGCAAGAAGAGAGCCATAGAAAGCTATACAAAGTCCTGTTTGCAGTTTGTCACAAGCCATGTAGGGGACACAGCAAATGTGGAAGAAGCTGCTCTGGTCAGATGAGACCAAAGTTGAACTTTTTGGTCTAAATGCTATAGGTGGCGGAAAACTAACACAGCAAATTACCCTGAACACACCATCCCCACCATGATACATGGTGGTGACAGAATCATGCTGTGGTGAGGCTTTTCTTCAGCAAGATAAGGAAAACTGGTCAGAGTGGATAGGATGATGCTAAATACAGGGAAATCCTGGAGGAAAATCTGGTAGAGGTTGCAAAAGACTTGAGGCTGGGGGGGGGGGGGGGGGGAGAGATTCACCTCCCAGCAGGACAACAAACCTAAACATACAGCCAGAGCTACAAAAGAATGGTTTCGATTAGAGATGAATAAAGTTTTAAAAAATGCGATTCAGCTGGTTTGCCGAACTTCGAGAAGAAACTTGATTCGTGCCTAATCATATTCATCCCACTTGGTGGCCTAATCTCACTGTAAATGCTTTGAAGTTAAGCTGCAGGGAGAGTGTATCGTTGTGTGCATTATTTTCTAGTGCAGTGTGCACCAATGACTAACCCATCCCATGACTAACATAAAAAATAAAAATCAGACATCATAGAGTACATGATAATGATAACAAAGCTAGAACCAGCCCTGTACCTCACATGGACCCAGAGATCTCCCCATTCATTGTTCTGCTAGATTTATATCAAGCTGACAGTTCTAGGGGAGTGTCTTTTCTGCTGCAGCTCAGGAGGCGTGTCCATGCTCTCCCTATCACAGCTCAGGAGGCAGTTGAAGGATGAAACTGAGCATGTGCAGCCATGTGTGAGCAGGACAAATAAATAAGAAAAAAAAATAAACACAGCAAGTGGCACTATACAGATCACTGGCTATGCTAAATTTTTTATTGCATGCAATTAAAAAAGAATTCAGATCCAGGTGCTGGTTTGAAAACTATAGAATTTTTTTTATGGGACAACCCCAATCAATTCTGTAGGTATTGTGCTGTCAATATTACAGGCAGGTGTAATTTATCGCCCTCTACATTACTGTGCAGTGCACCAAGATTCATAGCTAATCCCTTCTGTCGAACAAAAAGAAAAGCATACAGCACTCTTAAGTAAAGCAAAAAAACTGGTGCATGCCCCTGCAGGAGCTGGGCTCGTTAGTGGAACAAAATAAAGAAATGGAGGCAGCACCAATAAAGTAGTGGATAAAAATGTATTTATTTTAATGCATGTTGTGGCAGTCCAAGAAGATGCTTTTTAATTCTTTCTGTTAGCTGTAGATTTACTGTACGTCAGTATTACAGGTCACTGTTACCGTCACTGGTCGTGAACTTAACCGTGCAGTGCCCCAAGATTCAAGTAGTGGCCCCATGACAGAGTGGGGAGGCTGGCAGCAGCAGTGGCAATAACAGTGACAATAGTGGCCATATGACAGAGTAGGAAGGGTGGCAGCAGTGACGGTACTGACACCATGACAGAGTGGGGAGAGTGGCAGCAGCAGTAGTGGCAGTAGCAGTAACAATAGTGGCCCCATGACAGAGTGGGGAGCGTGGCAGCAGCAGTAGTGGAAGTAGCAGTAACAATAGTGGCCCCATGACAGAGTGGGGAGAGTGGCAGCAGTGACGGTACTGACAACATGACAGAGTGGGGAGAGTGGCAGCAGTAGTAGTGGCAGTAGCAGTAACAATAGTGGCCCCATGACAGAGTGGGGAGCGTGGCAGCAGCAATAGTGGAAGTAGCAGTAACAATAGTGGCCCCATGACAGAGTGGGGAGAGTGGCAGCAGTGACGGTACTGACAACATGACAGAGTGGGGAGCGTGGCAGCAGCAGTAGTGGCAGTAGCAGTAACAATAGTGGCCCCATGACAGAGTGGGGAGGGGGGCTCTATAAACACAAGATGGTGGGAGATCACAATTGTAGTTGAATCCCACGACAGCAGTGTGATAGTAAGGCCCAGTGGCATGCATATCCCAGTGGCATGCAAAATGTAACATATATATATTAGTAGGCCCAGAAGCTTCATTGTAGGAATGGCAGTAGCAGCAGCAGGCAGGTGTCAGCATCAGAATAATGGCAGCAGCACATGGCCAGAAGTAACTGTCCATTTTACAGTATGATCATTAGTGGCAGAATGATCTATTCTGTTGCATCAGGCACCGATGTCTAGAAATCTTGGTTGATCCATGTCTGATTCATCTTTAGGAAGGTTTGTCTTCCAACATCTTAGAAGAAAAGGCGAGTTCTCTTTGGAACATGTTTAACAGCTCTTGCAGTTCAATAGAAGACTTGAGGAACCTGGGGACAACGAGATTGAAGACGTGCGCCATGCAGAGCACATGGGTCAGCCGTGTTCTTCTCGTTATCAGTAACCATGGTTCCTATGTCCAGTTGGCGAGGAGACAAGGTTTGATTTCTTTATTGATGACGCCAAGCAGTTCATCCCTGGTGTGTCTCAGTTCGCCAAGGCTGACCAGGTGCAGAACTGCATGACAACACCTAACTTTGCATAGGTGATATGATGGAGGACCACTGTGACTGTCCCTAGGACATTGCCGCAGAGATCCCACAAATACAACTTGGAGGAGCCCATACCATCACCTGGCCAAGTTGCTGGTGTGCCTGGCCTGGAACGACCCAGTGGGCTGTGAATGACATATATTGTCCTTGACCATAGTTACAACTCCATAGGTCAGAGCTGGTGTGAACTCAGACACCGAGAGGCCAAAGGACTGGCCCACCTTCTGCTCAACCTTTGTGTGCATGGCTGGTACAGCTTTTTTGAAAAAGTAATGTCGGCTTGAGGCTCTCCACCTTGGGTGGGCACAAGTCCTCAGTTCTCTGAAAATACATTGAAAGGGAGGGACCGTAGTATCAGCAACTTGGCCAGGTGAACTTTCAGCTTCAAAATTCAGCTTCTGCACCATTGGATGAGTGCATGCATAATGTCTTTTTTTAATCGTCTTAGTGATCAGTTGCTGTCAAAACAAGTGATGAGGGGGAGCATCAGGAGCAATAGTCGACATTGAAGTCGATGGGAAGGAATGACAGCTTCCTTCTCCTGATGTTGTTGAGCCCTGAATGCTGGAGAGGGAGTGCGGGCCGGTGAGTTGCTGCATCAGGCTGTAACACTAAATGAGAGGCACAGTTTTCCCACGCCACTTTACGGTGATGCTCCATGTGTTGACGCAGGACCGTCGTGGCAACATTAGCACCCTGGCTGCAGCTCACCTTCTGCCCACACATCCTACATCAGGGATCAGCAACCTCCTGCACTCCAGTTGTCTCAAACTACAACTCCCAGAATCCTCCTTTCACTTCTATGGGAGTTAGAAGAACAGCCAAATATGTGTGCATGGGAGTTATAGTTTCACAGCAGCTTGAGTGCAAGGTTGCTGATCCCTGTCCTACATACTGCCATGCTAATGTCCCCCAGCTACTTGATGAAAAATTCCCACACTGCCGAGTATGGCATTTTCCCTCCACCACTGCGTGATGCCTGCCTGCTACTGCACTTATGAACCCGTGCACTGCTAGTGTGTTCCTCATAGTTAGTCTCCTGAGTAGCAGACAATGTACTCCTCCCACATTTGGCTGCAGATCTCCCACTGGTTACACCCTTCTGTCTCATTGGCATGCTGCCACCCTCGCCCCCTGATGATGACAATGCCCCTCTTTACCCAGCTCACATGTGCGATTGGCTACATCATCATCTACATCTGTATGGTTGTCAATTATGTCACCCTCACCTGTCTCTTGCACAGTACCCTGACCACTCACAACATGTGCTCCCACCCGCAAAGGACCTCTCCTCCAAGCCTGTGCTGGCCTGTAACTGCTGACTGTCCTGCGGAGCAGAGCCGGCGGCCTAGATTACTTGGCTAGCAGAAGGAGCAGCAAAAGCAAGAGGCAGATTCAGGATAGGTGAGGGCACAGATGTAGTTCCTGGGCCATGCCAACTAAGTGTGGTGTCAGAGGAACCCACCGATTCCTGGCATGTGTGTATCTGTTGTCACTTGAGATGATGTTCAAGAGCGAGTCAACAATTCCAGTACAGCTAGATTGTTGGTCAAAACAAAACCGCTGGATGACAGTGGCATCTCCGGCCTGTTGCTTCTTCTGCTGCTATTTGTGCTGGCTAAAGCAACATTTTTGACACTGCCCATTCCTTTGGAGGGCCCAGGCAACTGTCTGTTGGTCATAGTGTACATTAACTGTATCAGTAAAGTAATGGTTTAACTATGAATGTGGGAGGAGTTGAACAAGATGCACGTGGTAATTATTAGACCGCCCGTTCATACTGAGGCACAGTAAGTCTATCTATAAAGTAACGGATTAACTATGAATGTGGTAGCAGTTGACACATACTTTCTACTTCGTGTTGGTCTATCACATATAATCCCAATAAAATTTACTTACCAGTAAATTCGTGGAAAAATGTGGTGCAGAAATGCAGGATCTTTCCTGGCACTCGGTGCATTCATTTTAACACAAGATGTAGAAGAAAGTAGAATTTAGGGTACTTTCACACTTGCGGCAGAGGATTCCGGCAGGCAGTTCCGTCACCGGAACTGCGTGCCGGATCCGGAAATCCGGGCGCAAACAGATGGCATTTGTCAGACGGATCCGTATGCGGATCCATCTGACAAATGCATTGAAATACCAGATCCGTCTCTCCGGTGTCACCTGTAAAAACGGATCCGATATTTATTTATTTTTGCATTTTTAAAGGTCTGCGCATGTGTGATCAGTTTTCCCGGAACACTTGGAAACAATGGATCCGGCATTTCGGCAAGTGTTCAGGATTTTTGGCCGGAGAGAAAACTGCAGCATGCTGCCAAAAAACATAAGAGGGACTGAACTGATGCATCCTGATGCATACTGAACGGAATGCTCTCCATTCAGAATGCATTAGGATAAAACTAATCAGTTTTTTCCCGGTATTGAGATCCTAGGACAGAACTCAATGCCGGAAAAGAAAAACGCTAGTGTGAAAGTACCCTTAGGCCTCTTTCACACGGGCGAGATTTCTGCGCGGGTGCAATGTGTGAGGTGAACGCATTGCACCCGCACTGAATCCGGACCCATTCATTTCTATGGGGCTGTGCACATGAGCGGTGATTTTCACGCATCACTTGTGCGTTGCGTGAAAATCGCAGCATTCTCTATTTTGTGCGTTTTTCACGCAACGCAGGCCCCCTAAAAGTGAATGGGGCTGTGTGAAAATCGCAATGATCCGCAAGCAAGTGTGGATGCGGTGCGATTTTCACGCATGGTTGCTAGGTGACGATCGGGATGGGGACCCGATCTTTATTATTTTCCCTTATAACATGGTTATAAGGGAAAATAAAAGCATTCTTAATACAGAATGCTTAGTAAAATAGGTCTGGAGGGGTTAAAAAAAATATATAAATTTAACTTACCTCATCCACTTGTTCGCGCAGCCCGGCTTCTCTTCTGTCTTCTTCTTTGCTGATCTGTGAGGAAAAGGACCTGTGGTGACGTCACTGCACTCATCACATGGTCCGTCACATGATCCATCACCATGGTGGACCATGTGATGAGTGCAGTGACGTCACCACAGATCCTTTACCCAGGTCCTGAAGAAAGAAGACAGAAGAGAAGCCGAACTGCGCGAACAAGTGGATTAAGGTGAGTTAAATTATTATTTATTTATTTTTTAACCCCTCCAGCCCTATTTTACTATGCATTCTGTATTAAGAATGCTATAATTTTCCCTTATAACCATGTTATAAGGGAAAATAATTACATATGCACAACCTTGAACCCAAACCTGAACTTCAGTGAAGAAGTTCGGGTCTGGGTACCACATTCAGTTTTTTATCACGCGCGTGCAAAACGCATTGCATCTGCGCGATAAAAACAGAACAACGGAACGCAATCGCAGTCAAAACTGACTGCAATTGCGTACCTACTCGCGCGGGTTTGCCGCAATGCACCCAGGACGCATCCGGAGCCAAAACGTGACGCCCGTGTGAAAGAGGCCTTAATGTTTTTCTGTTTGGCACTTTCAGACTATGGACCCAAACCTATGAACAAAATGGGTCATTTATTAAGGTCGGCATTTTAGAAGCCGGTTATAATAACCCCTATATATGGTGGTAGATCGCCGAAGTTATGAAGAGGCGCCGGCCTCTATATAAGTTCATTGTATCCTAAAGCAGGAGTAAAATGATGAAGGAGATGGGCCCCCCCAACCCAGCCCCTTCCCCACCCACATCATGCCCACTTTTTTAGACCTGGTTTGAGAGACAGAAACATGCCTAATATATCCATATTTCTGGATTGTAAATGACAAATTGCACAAATGTGTCACCAGTTGTGTCCAGCTCCAGCATAAAACAACTGCCTTTAAGACATTCTCCTAAGCATGAACTACAGCAGCTCTATTCAACTGTGACATTACACAGTTAATAAGAAATACTTTTGCATCTTTAAATTTTAAGATATTTTTATTTTAAGATAAATTTTAAGACGCGAAAAATACAGGTTTGCTTTAATGGCTCCTTCCAAAGTTCTCTATGATGTTAGGCTGCAAACATTTAATAGCTCACTTCATGTTGAGTCGTATTTTACTGATGATTTCCCCATATCTTTATAGCAGCAGTAAGTTTGGGGCTCTGGAGAGTACTGTAAATTGATTTGTCTAGGTCATATATAGTGCCTAGAATGGTACATTACTTCTGCATTTGTACTATATTACAATCCTTGGCAAAAAGCAAAGCCCCCATGAGGCGCGTTGGTGGAACAAAGCCTATAGAATTTACAAGAGGTCTCAAGATGTACATTGTAACACAAAGTCTATTATTATAAGTAATAAAATATTACCCAATATGCGTCCACACGGATCTGCACCAAGCTACATATACATTAACTATCACTGACAGAATGCAAGCAAAAGCAGGAGGGAAATGCTTTGTAGCTACTTCATCTAAAAAGTGATTAATAGGACATACGGAAATCCGTGTGGTTTTAATTTTACTATTAAGCAATGTAAAAATAAATGTAGTGTATAACACAAAGAACAGATAAACAATAAAAATGATGCACTAAAATTGGAGAAAATGTACTTTTCGAATTCAGTAAACACATATCAGTGCTGCATTGTTGGCTGTGTGCAAATGCTGTAAGACCTGATTCAGACCACAATCCTTTCCACTTGTGTATTATGTGGATTTCCCTAACCTAGCACATGTATTTATTAAAGTAAATTTTGCAAGTCTCATGTCATTTTTTTTTTTTTGCACAGACCATTAACCAGTGCAGAAAAACATGGTGTAACGTTAGGTAGGGAATAGTTCAGACCTGACCTCCAACAACACACTGTCATACCTACTTGGTTGATCCAACTTAAATGGTGCCCACCAACTGGGCGACAGTCCCTAACCTTACTAATTGCGCAGTACCTACTTAGGTGAGACAAAAGGTGAAGTCAAAAAGGCCAAGTCAAAACCAGAGGATACAGTAACATATCAAACAGGGGCAAAACTAGAAGGCAACATCAGAATCAGCAGTCAGAGGTGAAGTCACTAACAGGTGGAAGGTCAGAATTCCAGTGATCCACTTATCACACCTATAAGAACTATTACCATCTTAAAATCTGCACCATATTAGATATCCATCGCTGCATTAGGTGGAACAACAAAGCTTACAACAAAGCTGTCATCACATTGTGTTTCTTCAGGGAGGCACAAAAATACTGCACTTCCAAAAAGCATAATTTGACCAGCTAAGAGAGGACAGTGGCCACACTAACTAGGACAATGTCCTCCCAAATTTTTTTTTTGCCATAAAATAGTTTTTTTTTTTAAAAGCATCCTAAACTCTAATTGTGAGAGGTACATATCATATGGGAATAAAAAGGTAAGGAACAAGAAAAAAAAACAATGTGGATAGATAGAAATGTAAAGAGAGCAATGAAGGACAAACAGAAAGCATTTAAATCGTGAGGAAGCATTGAAAAACTGGGAAAAAATTGAGTATATAAAAGACAAATAAAAACAGCTAAACTAGAGACAGGGAGACTTATTGCCAAAGAGAGTAAAACTAACCCTAACATTTTTTCAATTATATAAATGGTAAAAAGTTTCAGTGGTGGCTGTGCTTGTACACTATAGGAAAGATTCCAACCTCTCTGGTGGCCGAGACCGTAGGAGCTCACGTAGCTTGGAATCTTTTCTATAGTGTGCAAGCACGGCCACCACTGATTTCAGGGCGGTCGTAACCATGGAAACGAGCAGTGTATAATGTAATGGAGAAATTAATCCAGCCGCCAAAGCAAGCAATATGGATACATTAGTAAGTGGCTTGTATTAACTTCCTCTATGTAATAAATGCTATTTACTGAAGTGACACATCCCCTAAGGACTCTATATTGACAGAAAGCATTCTACAGGATTGGTGCTTAGCAAATGTGGTGCCAATATACAAAAAGGGGTCAAAAACAGAGCCCGGAAACTATAGGCCGGTAAGTTTAACATCTTTCGTGGGTAAACTGAAGATTTTCTAAGAAATGCTATCTTGGAGTACCTCAATGAAAATAAGTGTATAACACAGTATCAGCATGGCTTCATGAGGGATCGGTCTTGTCAAATAAATTTAATTAGTTTGTATGAGGAGGTAAGTTCTAGACTGGACCGGAGTGAGTCAATTGATGTCATATATTTTGACGTCTCCAAAGCATTTGACACTGTACCGCAAAAAAGGTTAGTATATAAAATGAGAATGCTTGGACTGGGAGAACATGTCTGTATGTGGGTAAGTAACTGGCTCAGTGATAAAAAACAGATGGTAGTAATTAACGGTACACACTCAGATTGGGTCACTGTCACTAGTGGAGTATCTCAGGGGTCAGTAGTTGCAGATGACACTAAACTGCGTAAAGTAATTAACACTGAAGAGAACAGTATACTGTACATACAGTCAGGTCCATAAATATTGGGACATCGACACAATTCTAAATATGTTTTCTCTATACACCACCACAATGTAATTGAAATGAAACAAACAAGATGTGCTGTAATTGCAGACTGTCAGCTTTAATTTGAGGGTATTTATATCCAAATCAGGTGAACGGTGTAGGAATTACAACAGTTTGCATATGTGCCTCCCACTTGTTATGAAACCAAAAGTAATGGGACAGAATAATAATAATAATAAATCAAACTTTCACTTTTTAATACTTGGTTGCAAATCCTTTGCAGTCAATTACAGCCTGAAGTCTGGAACGCATAGACATCACCAGACGCTGGGTTTCATCCCTGGTGATGCTCTGCCCGGCCTCTACTGCAACTGTCTTCAGTTCCTGCTTGTTCTTGGGGCATTTTCCCTTCAGTTTTGTCTTCAGCAAGTGAAATGCATGCTCAATCGGATTCAGGTAAGGTGATTGACTTGGCCATTGCATAACATTCCACTTCTTTCCCTTAAAAAACTCTTTGGTTGCTTTTGCAGTATGCTTTGGGTCATTGTCCATCTTCACTATGAAGCGCCGTCCAATGAGTTCTGAATGAATATGAGCAGATAATATTGCCCAAAACACATCAGGATTCATCCTGCTGCTTTTGTCAGCAGTCACATCATCAATAAATACAAGAGAACAGTTCCATTGGAAGCCAAACATGCCTATGCCATGACACTACCACCACCATGCTTCACTGATGAGGTGGTATGCTCAGGATCATGAGCAGTTACTTTCCTTCTCCATACTCTTCTCTTCCCATCACTCTGGTACAAGTTGATCTTGGTCTCATCTGTCCATAGGATGTTGTTCTAGAACTGTTAAGGCTTTTTTAGATGTTGTTTGGCAAACTCTAATCTGGCTTCCTGTTTTTAAGGCTCACCAATGGTTTACATCTTGTGGTGAACCCTCTGTATTCACTCTGGTGAAGTCTTCTCTTAAATTGTTGACTTTGACACACATACACCTACCTCCTGGAGATTGTTCTTGATCTGGCCAACTGTTGTGAAGGGTGTTTTCTTCACCAGGGAAAGAATTCTTCGGTCATCCACCACAGTTGTTTTCCGTGGTCTTCTGGGTCTTTTGGTGTTGTTGAGCTCCTTCTTTTTAAGAATATTCCAAACAGTTGTTTTGGCCACGCCTAATGTTTTTGCTATCTCTCTGATGGGTTTGTTTTATTTTTTCAGCCTAATGATGGCTTGCTTCACTGATAGTGACAACTCTTTGGTTCTCATCTTGAGAGTTGACAGCAACAGATTCCAAATGCAAATAGCACACTTGAAATGAACTCTGGACCTTTTATCTGCTCATTGTAATTGGGATAATGAGGGAATAACACACACCTGGCCATGAAACTGCTGAGAAGCCAATTGTCACATTACTTTTGGTCCCTTAACAAGTGGGAGGCACATATGCAAACTGTTGTAATTCCTACACTGTTAAACTGATTTGGATGTAAATACCCTCAAATTAAAGCTGACGGTCTGCAGTTGAAGCACATCTTGTTTGTTTCATTTCAAATCCATTGTAGTGGTGTATAGAGCCAAAAATGTTAGAATTGTGTTGATGTCCCAATATTTATGGACCTGACTGTATATATACAGTACAGACCAAAAGTTTGGACACACCTTCTCATTCAAAGAGTTTTCTTTATTTTCATGACTATGAAAATTGTAGATTCACACTGAAGGCATCAAAACTATGAATTAACAGATGTGAAATTATATACATAACAAACAAGTGTGAAACAACTAAAAATATGTAATATTCTAGGTTCTTCAAAGTAGCGACCTTTTGCTTTGATTATTGCTTTGCACACTCTTGGCATTCTCTTGATGAGCTTCAAGAGGTAGTCCCCTGAAATGGTTTTCACTTCATAGGTGTGCCCTGTCAGGTTTAATAAGTGGGATTTCTTGCCTTATAAATGGGGTTGGGACCATCAGTTGCGTTGAGGAGAAGTCAGGTGGATACACAGCTGATAGTCCTACTGAATAGACTTTTAGAATTTGTATTATGGCAAGAAAAAAGCAGCTAAGTAAAGAAAAACGAGTGGCCATCATTACTTTAAGAAATGAAGGTCAGTCAGTCAGCCGAAAAATTGGGAAAACTTTGAAAGTAAGGGCTATTTGACCATGAAGGAGAGTGATGGGGTGCTGCGCCAGATGACCTGGCCTCCACAGTCACCGGACCTGAACCCAATCGAGATGGTTTGGGGTGAGCTGGACCGCAGAGTGAAGGCAAAAGGGCCAACAAGTGCTAAGCACCTCTGGGAACTCCTTCAAGACTGTTGGAAGACCATTTCAGGGGAATACCTCTTGAAGCTCATCAAGAGAATGCCAAGAGTGTGCAAAGCAGTAATCAAAGCAAAAGTTGGCTACTTTGAAGAACCTAGAATATGACAGATTTTCAGTTGTTTCACACTTGTTTGTTATGTATATAATTCCACATGTGTTAATTCATAGTTTTGATGCCTTCAGTGTGAATCTACAATTTTCATAGTCATGAAAATAAAGAAAACTCTTTGAATGAGAAGGTGTGTCTAAACTTTTGGTCTGTACTGTATATATATATATATATATATATATATATATATAGATATTCACATATATACTACAGGACAGTATACAACTACAGATGGATCTGGATAGATTGGAGGCTTGGGCAGGGAAGTGGAAGATGAAGTTTAACACTGACAATTGTAAGGTTATGCACATGGGAAAGAATAATGCAAGTCACCCGTACATACTAAATGGTAAAACATTGGGTAACACTGACATGGAAAAGGACTTAGGTTTGGCAGCAAACTAAACTGTAGTCAGTGTCAGGCAGCTTCTGTCAAGGCTTATAAGATTATGGGTTACATCAAAAGGGTCATTGATGCACGTGATGAGAACATGGTCCTGCCACTTTACAAATCACTAGTTAGACCACACATATAGTACTGTGTACATATCTGGGCTCCTGTGAACAAGGCAGACATAGCTAAGCTGGAGAGGGTTCAAAGGAGCCGCTGACGAAGGTCGAGTTTGGACCTAAACATTTGGTATATATAATATGACAAGTAGTCAGTCACTTATTAATTTTTTTATATGAAATCACACAATAAACTACTCTAAAATGCAAAGACCGATCTGAGTGCCGCAAATCTACAGTATGTTACTTATCATTGACTGCCGAGTCCTTGCTGGCACCAGTATTAATTAGTGTGCGGTACTCCACCAACTAAGCATAATGCTCTGCTTCAGTATGTCACAGTACATGTTGGAATTCATGGTCCTCTCAATGAACTGTAGCTCCCTGCAAACGACAGCACTCATGCAGCCCTAAACCATGACACTCCCACCACCATGCTTGACTGTAGGCAAGACACACTTGTCTTTGTACTCCTCACCTGGTTTCCGCCACACGCTTGACACCATCTGAACCAAATAAGTTTATCTTTGTCTCATCAAACCATACGACATGGTTCCAGTAATCCATGTCCTGCTTGTCTTCAGCAGACTGTTTGTGAGCTTTCTTGTCTATCATCTGTAGAAGAGGTTTTCTTCTGGGACAACAGCCATGCAGACCAATTTGATGCAATGTGCTGCATATGGTCTGAGCACTAACAGGCTGACACTCCACCCCATTAACCTATGCAGCAATGCTGGCAGTACTCATACAACCTCTGGATATGGTGCTGAGCACGTGCACTCAACTTCTTTGGTTGACCATGGCGAGGCCCATTCTGAGTGGAGCCTGTATTGTTAAACCACTTTATGGTCTTGGCCACCATGTTGCAGCTAAGCTTCAGGGTGTTGGCAATCTTCTTATAGCCTAGGCCTGTGATGGCTAACAATAGAAATTAATGAGAGTTGTAGTTTTACCGCAGCTGCAGTGCCAGAGGTTAACCATCACTGGTCTAGGCCATATTTATGTAGAGCAACACTTCTTATTTTCAGATTATCAGAGAGTTCATTGCCATGAGGTGCCATATTGAACTTCCAGTGACCAGTATGAGAGAGTGCGAGAATTATAACACCAAATTTAACACACCTGCTCCCCATACACACCTGAGACCTTGTAAAACTAACGAGTTACAAGACATCGGGGAGGAAAAATAGCTAATTGGGCACAGTTTGGCCATTTTCACTTAGGGATGTACTCACTTTTGTTGACAGAAGTTTAGACATTAATGGCTGTGTGTTGAGTTATTTTGAGGGCACACCAAATTTACACTGTTATACAAGCTGTACACTGACTACTTTCCATTGTATCAAAGCGTCATATCTTCAGTGTTGTCCCATGAAATGATATAATAAAATATTTACAAAAATGTGAGGGGTGTACTCACTTTTGTGAGATACTACAAGCTAAGCAAGTTTTAGGCAAAAAAATAAAACCAAAAAATTATATATATATATATATATATATATATTTACTAATTTACCTAGTTCTGTTTTGGCCCTTTGTTGACATATAGTTGCAGAGCTGTGGGGGCATGTAACAACAATCTCAGAGGTTTTCCTCATGTATATTTGTTGGTATCAGCAAAGACTGTCTTTCCTCTGCCTTCTGTGATACTCATGTTGTATGTGTGCAACTACAAAACACACAGGATCTTCCCCCTACCTGTTCTTGTGCAATGCTCTGTAGACACTTCCTCAGAGCCAGCAGAAGAGTACAGAGGAGAGAACTCCTTCAGTCTTTGTCAGCTCTGTGTTTGCAAGGTGAGAATAGAGGGAGGATCCTGTGCACAACATTTATCTCTTCAGTGCCTGAAGAAGAGGAAATATGCAGCAGCTCAGTAACTAAGGCAGAGCCTCCAACCCTGAGTCTGTGCTGCAGATGGTAGAAGAGGTTAAACTTTAAAGAATCCAGTGGGAGGGGAGACACAGGGCAGACAGCTCAGCCAACAGATTGGCAGTGCAGGAAGGTGTGGCAAGCAGATCGGGCAGTGCAGGAGGGCGTGGCTTATCTCTTCAACCAGCGCAGCCTTCACAGTAAGGTTCTGTGCACAGAGGCAGACCTGCTCCATCCATCAGGCTTGTGCATGGAACATCATCAGAGTGGAAAAAAAGCTGACAGCACAAGTCATGTGACAAGAGCTAACTAGGAGAACAGATGAAGTAAGTGAATTTAAAACCCCTTACATTTGCTTAGTGAGAAACATACAAAGGTTCCTACGAGGGTGTGCTAGTGTGTGGACTGGGGGAGCAGCGGAAGGGACCAGTGAATGTGAGTAGGTTGTGATTGGATAGGGGGAGAGGTCAGTTAGAAAGGTTAGATTCCACCCCCTTTCTTGACACCCTAGATAGGTGCTTTCAAGTGCCACAGGTGGCTGCGGCGGTCTTTATGATACAGTAATACACCTTCCAGGCTGACCTGTACACCATGTAATAACAATAAAGAACTAAGAAGGGTGCAGGCAGCTTGAACACCTTGCAGGGCATCAGCCTACCAGGAAGTTTCCCAACAGAGTCTAGGGTCAGTCCGCTAGTGAGTGCGCCATACCCCGTCTGACACAGTCCAATCGGTGCTGACAGTACCAGACTGCGCAGGAGCACATCCTTTTAACCACGGGAATGGTAACAATGTTTTTATTTCCTTTTTCTATGAGAAATAAGAGAGAAACGGCACACTGCAACATTGCAAAAAAAGATGGTCAAGAATTGGGATTTCATGACGCATACAAACAGACATGGATAGACTCCATCTTATCACTGTTACATTGTCACTCACCTCCAGTCCTTTAGCATTAACAAAGATCACTTATAATGTCATCCAATATTTCACCTTCCACAAGGATTCTAAAATCTCAGCGTTCCTTCTAGCTGCATTAGCAACAGATGAAAGACTCCAGAGCAGTAAGCCTCTTACACATCATTAACCTTTCCAGCTTTCAGGTTTTAGTTTACTTTTGCTTTTTTTTTTTTACCTGTGTTTATCAATTTCATCTTGTAGTCTTTTTTTTTTTCCCCTTTCTTAGTTTCTGTGCAGCATGCAAATGGCCGTCGAGGGAAATTATCTTAGTGATTTGTCCAACTGTGCTGCTATGGCAACAAAGACATGGCTTTATGGCCGCACTCGTAAACTGTTTATTTGCAAGCCTCAGGGAATATTGTATTATAAAGCTGGCAAATGCCTTCTTAGCACCGCTAATTTCTCCTTCCATTTGCCTGACTGTTTATCTCCAGAGTTTCCATACTGCAATTTGGAGACCTGTATTTGATTACTTTAGGGGCTTTAGTCTTAATTTTTTCTCTCCCCAGTGTGGCAATACAATATCCGTACAGTCCGGACTCAACAAACAAAATTTCACATCAGCAAATTTGCTTTTTATTACTTTATTCCATAATTGATGTTTTATGCTTATACTTTATCTTTTAATAAAAGGAACTTAACGGGATTTTCCGTGACTTGGATATTAAAGGGGTATTCCAGTTGTGACAAATGGATAGGGGATAACTTTTAGATTGTTGGGGGTTCTATGACTGAATATCCCACCAATTACGAGAAAACGGACCCCATTCTTCTCTGGGGGCACCCGGAAATGAATGGACTTTATATATCTCTATGGGTGTTCCGGAAATAGCCGAACGTTGTAAATCGCTGAAATGAATAATGAGCAACCGTGAGCGTGCCCCACCTGCTGCTATGTTCATTTTCGGGAGTCTGCGGGGTTCAGGGTAGGATACCCTCACCAATCTAATAGTTATCACCTATGCTGTGGATAGGGAGTAACTTGCCACAACCAAAATATCCTTTTATTGGCCTATCTTTAGGGAAAATCATCAATATTAGATGGCTAGTGGTCCAACACTCGGCAGACACTCTCACTGATCAACTGTTTTAAACAGTCACAGTGGAAGAAATGATATAGTGAGTGAAAAGCTCCATCCACTGTGTAGTTCCCTGAAAGTAGTGTGTAATGGTGCAGAACCCCAAGCAACCAGACAGAGGTTAAACAATAGGGGATTAATTAATGTTAAATAAACGGCAGTACAGTCCAAACCAGTAAGCATATACAGGTAACTGAGGGCTCTTTCACACCTGCATTCTTTTCTTCCGGCATAGAGTTCCGTCGTCGGGGCTCTATGCCGGAAGAATCCTGATCAGTTTTATCCTAATGCATTCTGAATGGAGAGAAATCCGTTCAGGATGCATCAGGATGTCTTCAGTTTCGGACTGGAACATTTTTTGGCCGGAGAAAATACCGCAGCATGCTGCGCTTTTTGCTCCGGCCAAAAATCCTGAACACTTGCCGCAAGGCCGGATCCGGAATTAATGCCCATTGAAAGGCATTGATCCGGATCCGGCCTTAAGCTAAACGTCGTTTCGGCGCATTTCCGGATCCGACGTTTAGCTTTTTCTGAATGGTTACCATGGCTGTCAAGACGCTAAAGTCCTGGCAGCCATGGTAAAGTGTAGTGGGGAGCGGGGGAGCAGTATACTTACCGTCCGTGCGGCTTCAGAGTGACGTCAGGGCGCCCCACGCGCATGGATGACGTGATCACATGGACACGTCATCCATGCGCATGGGGCGCTCTGACGTCATTCTGGAGCGCCCCAAGAGCCGCACGGACTGTAAGTATACTGCTCCCCCGCTCCCCACTACTACTATGGCAACCAGGACTTTAATAGACTGATCCGTCTTCAAATGCTTTCAGTTCACTTGCGTTTTTCCAGATCCGGCGTGTAATTCCGGCAAATGGAGTACACGCCGGATCCGGACAACGCAAGTGTGAAAGAGCCCTAACCCGAATAATAACCTGTGCAGGGAAACACCAAGGGGACAGCCAGTGACCAGACCAAAGTTCATATGCGCAGTATTAGTCCGTGTAACGTGGTACCTAAAGATGAGACGTCAGGATTTCCAGGGTCCGATCCAAGGTCATACACGTGACAAACTGTTCAGCAAAGATGAGGTATCCAGAGGCAGAGGTCATGCATGCACCGTTTATTTAAGTCACTGCTTGCTGTAAGTGAATAGACAGCGTTTTTTCTTAAAGATGGCCGCCTAAGCTGACTGAAATTAATTGCTGCGTCATCTTTGTACATTGTTGGCGGGAAAAATTGGCGCCTTCTGCTAAAAAGTGCGGAAAAGACTGTATGTCCGCGCCACCGCCTTATCAGCCGATTTGCATGTCTGCTAAAATGGACTCCGCCTCCCCTATGCTGGAGTACCTGGGGGGCGGCCTCCCGGAGCAATGGGAGGTTTTGTCTACAATTATAGGTGCCGCCCTGTCGCTCTCCAGAGAAGGATCGAGCATGTTGGCGAGTGAGGACTGCTCTAATTTTATGGCCGCACCTGTTGGATTAAAAATGGAATCTTCTAATATGGAGCAAGAGGACGCTCCACCGGCCTACTCTCCGGGACCGGAGGGACACACCTGCCTGCCGCCAGGAGCACAGTCTGAGCCCTATTTCGGCTCGTGGAAGGATTTTGCCCGGCCCTCTATGCAATGGTCGGCACTGATGGCCGCTATCAAGAAGACCACACGCACCAAGATATATTTTGAGGAATTGGCAAAGAATGTCTACGAGCGCCACACCGACACCCAACCCCGCCTGGAAAGGAGAATGGGGGTGGTGGTGGCCTTTGACAAGAACCGAGGCTTCGGTTTTATTAAAGACTATACGACCGGCAGAGATTTATATGTAAACCGAAGATCCGTCAAACGGAATTACCTCCCTGAACATTTGCATAACCTCTGCGAGGGAGAGGAGGTAGAGTTCACCCCTGCCGAGGGCCTGCGAGGCCCCTACGCTACTGCCATGACCCGTCCCAGACAGAAATCCGAAGATTGGGAGGAGTCCGAGGAATTTGCCAGTCCGGAACGTGAACCGGAGCGCCCAGCAGAACCGGCGCACAATATGTTTCAAGAGCGGGGCTCTTTCATTGGCCCAAACGCGTTCTGGCAGCCTCCTGTCGTAGAGAAATGGGTGAGCCCGTATCCCTCACCAGAACTGCCCCGCCGGGAAAAGACTATCAAGGAATTAGAGAACCTGGAGCGGTTTCATGCTGCGCTGGATAATATCTGCAAAGGAAAAAGGGCAGACGCAGCACCGGAACCTGCTGCGGCCGTGCCCGACAGTCCGGAATCCTTACCTGATTCTGCAGTGGCGACGGAGGATTTCTGCAGCGACGCAGCGTCCGAGAGCCTGGAGGACCAGATCGTGCGACTTGAGCTCCAACTGAGAGGCCTGCACCAGCTTGCCACCTCCAGGATACCGTCTCCGCCACTTGAAAGAAAAAGTGCAACTAAGGACTCAGACGTCTCTGAGTCAGAGGTAAGGGTGCCTATCCCTACCAGCCGGTTATCCATTGTGACCGCCGCTGCTGTTGCAGTGCCAAGAAGACTTACCTATGCTAGACACCATTGCGTGCAATCGGTGACACCTGAACCCCCAGAGCCTCCTGCTGCGGTTGTACCTAGACCAGCGGGGCCTCCAACTGTAACCATGCCTGGGCCCATGCAGCCACCGACCATAATCACCCCTAGGCCTATGGGGCCTATACCAATAAGGGGACCATTCATGCTTCCGCTGCCGCCCAATACTATTTTGTGGACCTATCCTTATGTGGACCCTCGTGTCCGGCCCAGTTTGCAAGCAGAACCGGGATGTGCCACTGATGTACAAAGTGGAACTGATACACACCTGTGAGTAGGCCTGCCAGGCCATTATGCTGATTGCTTTTGTCAAGGGACCCTATTAAAGAGGATTTAACCCTTCCAGGCCAGGAGTCCTTTGTTTTGGCCCTATGTTGCTGCTGCCAGTTACCCACGGCTCAGTGGTGGTGGTAGGCCACTGAAATTACCAATCGCTCCAAGGCCATGCTGTTTACAGGACCCCTGCCTGCTTCAAAGAACTTAAAGCCAAGTTGTGCCTGTTATTTTATTTGCACTTAACCCTTTTAACCCCCTTTTCAGGTTGATTAAGGGACAATACAGCACTATTTTATATGCCATTTAAAATATGTGGACTTTTATGTGCTGTGACTTTTATACACTGCGTGCAGAATTATTAGGCAAATGAGTATTTTGACCACATCATCCTCTTTATGCATGTTGTCTTACTCCAAGCTGTATAGGCTCGAAAGCCTACTACCAATTAAGCATATTAGGTGATGTGAATCTCTGTAAGGAGAAGGGGTGTGGTCTAATGACATCAACACCCTATATTAGGTGTGCATAATTATTAGGCAACTTCCTTTCCTTTGGCAAAATGGGTCAAAAGAAGGACTTGACAGGCTCAGAAAAGTCAAAAATAGTGAGATATCTTGCAGAGGGATGCAGCACTCTTAAAATTGCAAAGCTTCTGAAGCGTGATCATCAAACAATCAAGCGTTTCATTCAAAATAGTCAACAGGGTCGCAAGAAGCGTGTGGAAAAACCAAGGCGCAAAATAACTGCCCATGAACTTAGAAAAGTCAAGCGTGCAGCTGCCAAGATGCCACTTGCCACCAGTTTGGCCATATTTCAGAGCTGCAACATCACTGGAGTGCCCAAAAGCACAAGGTGTGCAATACTCAGAGACATGGCCAAGGTAAGAAAGGCTGAAAGACGACCACCACTGAACAAGACACACAAGCTGAAACGTCAAGACTGGGCCAAGAAATAGCTCAAGACTAATTTTTCTAAGGTTTTATGGACTGATAAAATGAAAGTGAGTCTTGATGGGTCAGATGGATGGGCCCGTGGCTGGATTGGTAAAGGGCAGAGAGCTCCAGTCCGACTCAGACGCCAGCAAGGTGGAGGTGGAGTACTGGTTTGGGCTGGTTTCATCAAAGATGAGCTTGTGGGGCCTTTTCGGGTTGATAATGGAGTCAAGCTCAACTCCCAGTCCTACTGCCAGTTTCTGGAAGACACCTTCTTCAAGCAGTGGTACAGGAAGAAGTCTGCATCCTTCAAGAAAAACATGATTTTCATGCAGGACAATGCTCCATCACACGCGTCCAAGTACTCCACAGCGTGGCTGGCAAGAAAGGGTATAAAAGAAGAAAATCTAATGACATGGCCTCCTTGTTCACCTGATCTGAACCCCATTGAGAACCTGTGGTCCATCATCAAATGTGAGATTTACAAGGAGGGAAAACAGTACACCTCTCTGAACAGTGTCTGGGAGGCTGTGGTTGCTGCTGCACGCAATGTTGATGGTGAACAGATCAAAACACTGACAGAATCCATGGATGGCAGGCTTTTGAGTGTCCTTGCAAAGAAAGGTGGCTATATTGGTCACTGATTTGTTTTTGTTTTGTTTTTGAATGTCAGAAATGTATATTTGTGAATGTTGAGATGTTATATTGGTTTCACTGGTAAAAATAAATAATTGAAATGGGTATATATTTGTTTTTTGTTAAGTTGCCTAATAATTATGCACAGTAATAGTCACCTGCACACACAGATATCCCCCTAAAATAGCTAAAACTAAAAACAAACTAAAAACTACTTCCAAAAATATTCAGCTTTGATATTAATGAGTTTTTTGGGTTCATTGAGAACATGGTTGTTGTTCAATAATAAAATTAATCCTCAAAAATACAACTTGCCTAATAATTCTGCACTCCCTGTATGCAACTCATAACTTCAAGGAAATGTGCCCAGAGATGACTCTAATTTATGTGGGCCTCTGAGATACTATTTTATGGGACTATTATATTTTATTATGGACTATCCTGGTATCACTGATACGCTGCACCAGGTCAGCGCCCCTGTTCCCTTATACTATCCTGAGAGAAGAGAACGACGCCCTTTTTCACCGGACTTGTTCCTTAGCCAGCGGAGCTGCCTGATATATATGTATGTGCATTTGCAAATGTAGATGTGTGTTCCTGCTTTGCATTATTTTTGTCTTTCAGGTGCAGTTTCCAGCTGGGCAGGGCCCCTTATGTTGCGCCGAGGACGGGCAACGTCATAGCAACGGGGCATGTATGGTCCCACTAGGTAAATGTGGGCACTACACAAGGGTCAATTGGGCCACGTGGTACTCTTACTCCTGTGGGACAGTGGCAGTGTATTTCACAGTACATTTTAATGCATTTTTAAGGTGTATTTAATGTGTATTTTCCCTGTGATATGTGCAGCAGGCCTATTATGGTGTAGTTTAGCATCCTGGACACTAGAGGGATCTAGGGAACCCCTGGTATATATATTTAGACCCAGACAGGGAGGAGTCAGTCTGTAGTCAGGAGTCTCACAAAAGTGAGAGGGCACCAGCCAGAGACAAGCTGAGGGCCTCCTCCTGACATACAGCTAGACAGCCCAGGCTTCTAGTTGCCACCAGGAGGCTAGTGAAGGATTATAGCCTGCCTGGAGTTCCTGAGCCTCTGTTAGCTTAGAAGATTCACCCCAAGAGAAGAGTTTGCCTCCTGGGAGAAACCTGCAGTTCCCTAACCAGAGCAGAGCAGAGCCAGCGTTCCAGCTAGTCAAGTAAGCTGAAGGGCAGAAGGATCATTAAACTAAAGCAAGGGATATACTGTATACCTGAGGAGGATTGCTACCAAGGATAAAAGCCAGCATTAGGGCATACGGGCATTGGGATACAGACAGCCAGGATATCTGAGGAATAGTGCAGCCTGGTCTGTGAGTGTTGATTTTACCCTCTGAGTATCTTGCAAAGAACATTACCTGCCATTGGTGTAAAGCCTGCTATTGATTACTGCTGCAGAGTGGAACTGAATGCCAAATTGTATAAAGTTGAACTGTTTCCAGTAAAGAAAAGTTTGGTTCACCACAACACTGTGTTCCTCACTTATTACAACTATAAATCGGTGTTCCACCGTTACAGGCACTGGCGTCACGAACCTTAAAGGGACCTTGCCCTAGGCACATTAAACATCTGCAACATCCAGGGCACCTCATCCACCATCAGGCCTGGTCCCTAAATACAGAGAGTGCCCCAGAGGACCCCTGTGCCAGCCTCTCCATCACGGCTGTACGCCTGCCCAGGGTCTCCCTACAAACTGTGAGTAACCCATAGCAACCCTCGTTTGCCTAAGTAACCGTGACCTCACATCGCTATACCCTGCAGGTCTGCGTACTGCATAAGATGCGCATACGTTCAGGCGTGTATCCTTTTTTGAACCTCTTCTCGAGCATGCACACGGACGCTTGAGCAGCACAGCATGAATACACGATTGCGTCAGCATGCACGCCGGAAAAGAACCCGCATGTGATACCGGAGACAGGACCGGCCCCCGAGACCCTGGCGGTCTTCCCTTCCAATGACCATGCGGACGCACTACCATGTCTGCCCGCAAAGGAGTCGGAACCGAAGATTCCCCAGGCACATAAAGGAGGGCCTTATTCACATTGTGGTACTGTAGCTGGCCAGCCAATAACCTTAATACATTTACTATGTTTGTGTGTTAAAGACAAAACCAGAGTTATTCACAGTAATTTCATGTTTTGATGTTATGTAACTGTTATATATATATTGTGTTCACAGAAGCAGAAAAGATAATAATAATATAAGGTAAGCTCAATGACACAGCAGAAACAACAGAAAGCATAGAGTTAAACTGTTGTTGCTGGGCAGGAGTCTAGACCAATCACAGCCAGCCTCACACAGCAAGAGCTTTGACCAACCACAGCCAGCCTCACACACAGCCTGAACAGACATTCACTCCACTAAGAGCTGTGTTTTATGGAAGCAGAGAGGCCAAAATAGGTATTTAAAACAGTTATATAATGTTCCTACTGATAATATAGTGATTAGAACTGTATATGTGTGTTTACTTACAGTTACACCAATTGCAAACTACAAAGTTCCCAATCCAAATTAAAATTCCATATTGCAATCCAAATTGCAAACAACCATACCAGATCATACTCAACCAATCTGCAAATAGTTACTGCTAACAGCATGCTGCAAATTGCGACCAAATTCAGCTAGTAGAACTACAAACCGGATTCCAAAAAAGTTGGGACACTAAACAAATTGTGAATAAAAACTGAATGCAATGATGTGGAGATGGCAAATGTCAATATTTTATTTGTAATAGAACGTAGATGACAGATCAAACGTTTAATGCGAGTAAATGTATCATTTTAAAGGAAAAATACATTGAAAATTTCACGGTGTCAACAAATCCCAAAAAAGTTGGGACAAGTAGCAATAAGAGGCTGGAAAAAGTAAATTTGAGCATAACGAAGAGCTGGAAGACCAAATAACACTAATTAGGTCAATTGCAACATGATTGGGTATAAAAAGAGCTTCTCAGAGTGGCAGTGTCTCTCAGAAGCCAAGATGGGTAGAGGATCACCAATTCCCACAATGTTGCGCAGAAAGATAGTGGAGCAATATCAGAAAGGTGTTACCCAGCGAAAAATTGCAAAGACTTTGCATCTATCATCATCAACTGTGCATAACATCATCCGAAGATTCAGAGAATCTGGAACAATCTCTGTGCGTAAGGGTCAAGGCCGTAAAACCATACTGGATGCCCGTGATCTCCGGGCCCTTAAACGACACTGCACCACAAACAGGAATGCTACTGTAAAGGAAATCACAGAATGGGCTCAGGAATACTTCCAGAAACCATTGTCAGTGAACACAATTCACCGTGCCATCCGCCGCTGCCAGCTGAAACTCTACAGTGCAAAGAAGAAGCCATTTCTAAGCAAAATTCACAAGCTCAGGCGTTTTCACTGGGCCAGGGATCATTTAAAATGGAGTGTGGCAAAATGGAAGACTGTTCTGTGGTCAGACGAGTCACGATTCAAAGTTCTTTTTGGAAATCTGGGACGCCATGTCATCTGGACCAAAGAGGACAAGGACAACCCAAGTTGTTATCAACGCTCAGTTCAGAAGCCTGCATCTCTGATGGTATGGGGTTGCATGAGTGCGTGTGGCATGGGCAGCTTGCATGTCTGGAAAGGCACCATCAATGCAGAAAAATATATTCAGGTTCTAGAAGAACATATGCTCCCATCCAGACGTCATCTCTTTCAGGGAAGACCCTGCATTTTTCAACAAGATAATGCCAGACCACATTCTGCATCAATCACAACATCATGGCTGCGTAGGAGAAGGATCCGGGTACTGAAATGGCCAGTCTGCAGTCCAGATCTTTCACCTATAGAGAACATTTGGCGCATCATAAAGAGGAAGGTGCAACAAAGAAGGCCCAAGACAATTGAACAGTTAGAGGCCTGTATTAGACAAGAATGGGAGAGCATTCCTATTTCTAAACTTGAGAAACTGGTCTCCTCGGTCCCCAGACGTCTGTTGAGTGTTGTAAGAAGAAGGGGAGATGCCACACAGTGGTGAAAATGGCCTTGTCCCAACTTTTTGGGGATTTGTTGACACCATGAAATTCTGATTCAACATATTTTTCCCTTAAAATGGTACATTTTCTCAGTTTAAACTTTTGTTCCGTGATTTATGTTCTATTCTGAATAATATATTAGAAGTTGGCACCTCCACATCATTGCATTCAGTTTTTATTCACGATTCAACTTTTTTGGAATCCGGTTTGTATTAGTTAGACCTCAGATATACCTCTCGGAGAGATCATAAAGTGCTGAAATATCTTAAAGTGAGAGTATAGATACTCAAGAGAGAAATATATCCACCATTGTATGTTGAATGACAAGATTGAACAGTTGAACCACCATCTTATGCATGTCGCCATTTGGTGATATCTTTTCAACACGTGCTATGTACATGGACTACCTACTGCGGAGGCAGCATTGTTATATATGAAGAAAAGATGATGTTAATAAAGAAGTTGTTTCAAGCATTTGGTGTGCTCTTTATACCTACTGTTTCCATAGAACGGCGTTAGAGGAATTACAGAGTAATAGACAGTCTGGTTAGACTAAAAAGTCAGAAATATCAAAATTCTTCTAATGCCACAGTGCAAAAGGCACTTCATAGTGCTGCACCTGCCACAGGTACAATTTTTCATGTAGTGGGACTCCTACACTTATAAAGCCTATGCACTAAGCGAAAGGGCTGCCAAAAATTACAAGGAACAGGCACTCCAATACACCCTTTGTTACACATAAAGGAGGGCATCATACACAGCCTTAAAAATTATGATTGATGGCATGCTGGTGACCCTCAAAAACATTTGGAGCAGGGACCTGCTGATCTGACTATCTAAAACATTATGGGCGAGGGCCTGCTGCAGCTTTGGTGACTCTAGAGAACCTGGGGCCAATCGCAAGTCCCCGGGACGGCGACTATCCATTCGGATGTCTTCCCTATCAACTTTCGATGTTATTTTCAGCGCAAACCATGCTGACCACGGGTAGCAGGGGAATCATGGTTGGATTCTAGAGAGGGAGTCTGAGAAACTGCTACTGTATGTCTACCACATCCAAGCAAGGCAGCATGCGTGCAAATTTCCTACTAGGTATAATTAGGTGAGGGCCCGCAGGTGAGCTGACCCTGTAAAAGATTTTAGATGCAGGCCTGCTGGTGAGCTGACCCTGTAAAAGATTTTAGGTGCAGGCCTGCTGGTGAGCTGACCCTGTAAAAGGTTGTAGGTGAGGCCCTGCAGGTGAGCTGACCCTCTAAAAATATATATGCGAGGGCCTGCTGGTGAGCTGACCCTGTAAAACATTATATGCAAGGGCGTGCTGGTGAGCTGACCCTGTAAAAGATTTGAGGTGCGGGCCTGTTGGTGAGCTGACCCTGTAAAAGATTTTAGGTGCGGGCCTGCTGGTGAGCTGACCCTGTAAATGGTTGTAGGTTAGGGCCTGCAGGTGAGCTGACTCTCTAAAAAATTATATGAGAGGGCCTTCAGGTGAGCTGACCCTGTAAAACATTATATGCGAGGGCCTGCTGGTGAGCTGACCCTGTAAAACATTATATGCGAGGGCCTGCTGGTGAGCTGACCCTGTAAAACATTATATGCGAGGGCCTGCTGGTTAGCTGACCCTGTAAAACATTATATGCGAGGGCCTGCTGGTTAGCTGACCCTGTAAAACATTATATGCGAGGGCCTGCTGGTGGGCTGACCCTCTAACCCATTCGTCATATTCGTTATCTTCGCTAATTCTACCAAGCCAACCATAGTAAACCAGGTCTAAGTTGAAATCGCAATGCGATTACTTCAAGTTATATTAATCGAATTGCGATTTCAACTTAGCACTGCTATATTCCATATTCGTTAACTTCGTTAATTCTAGCAAGCTGACCCATTAGAAACACAGCTCTAAGTTGAAATCGCAATGCGATTAATATAACATGAAGTAATCGCATTGCGATTTCAACTTAGCACTGCTATATTCCATATTCGTTAACTTCGTTAATTCTAGGCTAGAGTTAACGAAGTTAACGAATATGGAATATCTCAGTGCTAAGTTGAAATCGCAATTCGATTAATATAACTTGAAGTAATCGCATTACGATTTCAACTTGGACCTGGTTTACTATGGTTGGCTTGGTAGAATTAGCGAAGATAACAAATATGACGAATGTATTCGTCATATTCCTCAAAACGAAGATAACGAAGTATTCTCCATCTTCGTTTTAGCTCCATATTCGTCACCTTCGCTAATTCTAGCAATCAAATAGGAAAGTTGACTAGAGACAGCTAAGTTTTTAATTCGCTATGCGATAATATTACTTAGCTTTTTTTTTTTATAAATAAAACAATTATAATACTTGATAATTATTTTAATTATTCTATTTATTTTAAAAAAAGCAAAGTAATATAATCGCATAGCGAATTAAACACAGCTGTCTCTATAGTCAACTTTCCTATTTGATTGCTAGAATTAGCGAAGTTGACGAATATGGAGCTAAAACGAAGATGGAGAATACTTCGTTATCTTCGTTTTGAGGAATATGACGAATACATTCGTCATATTCGTCATCTTCGCTAATTCTACCAAGCCAACCATAGTAAACCAGGTCTAAGTTGAAATCGCAATGCGATTACTTCAAATTATATTAATCGACATTGCGATTTTAACTTAATTCTCACATCAGACAGTACATTCTAGTATGGAGGCGTTCCCATGGTGATGGGGACGCTTCATGAGCACGGAAGTCGGCAGAAGCGGCAATGGGCACTGACTGGAGCAGCCAGGAAGCCAGGAATCCTCAGGACAGGTAAGAACTACTTTTGGGAAGTGGGAAAGAAAAAAATATAACAATAAAAAAAGAAAAAAACTAATATTCGAAATAGTGAGTTTATAGTGCTATATTCAAAATATTCCTGAATTAGCGAAGTGCCGCAAAAAAAAATTGCTATTCGAATATTCGCGCTCAACACTATCAGTGTTACCCAGTGTTTTACCATTTAGTATGTACGGTGACTTGCATTATTCCTTCCCATGTGCATAACCTTATATTGTCAGTGTAAAACCTCATCTGTCACTTATCTGCCCAAGCCTCCAATCTATCCAGATCCATATATAGCAGTCAGGGCCGGTGTTCTGCCAGATTTCTATACCTTGCCAGAACGCTATACCGGAAGTGACGCGGCCGCACCGGAAGTGACGCGGCCGCACAGGAATCAGATGGAGGAGGGTGTGAGCGGCGCTGCGCAATGGCATATCCACTGAATTAGCAAAAAAATCATTGCAGCGCCGCGGGAGAAGGACTTCATGCGCATGCGCGAAACCATACACCACGTGTGCGCACTTAGGAGTAGGTAGATTTTCCAGCGCAAAATGTTCCATCAGATCTCCCTACCCCTGAGTGCGCACGAGCACACAAATCATAAGGAGCAGTTCATCTTTACTGCAGAGCTGAGTGCAGAATATCAAGGTCACCACATAGCAGAGCTGAGTGCGGCATATTACCCCAATATCCAGCACTCAGCTCTACGCCCATACTCAGCACTGCTATGTGGTGACCTCGATATTCTGCACTCAGCTCTGCGGTAAGGATGAACCGCTCCTTATGATTTGCGCGCACTCAGGGGTAGGGAGATCTGATGGAACATTTTGCGCTGGAAAATCTAGTCCAGATATACAACATCCATTGATTCGCCACGGTCCAGTCTAGAACTTACCTCCTCATAGAAACTGATAAAAGTAGTTTGACATGACCGATCCCTCATGAAGCCATGCTGATATTGTTTTATACGCTTACTTACATTGAGGCACTCTAATATAACATCTCTTAGATAACCTTCAAACAATTCACCCACGACAGATGTTAAACTTACCGGCCTATAGTTTTCGGGCTCCGTTTTTGACCCCTTTTTAAATATTAGCACCACATTTGCTATGCCCCAATCCTGTGGAACACTTCGTGTCATTATAGAGTCCTTAAATATTAGAAATAAGGGTCTGTCTATGACATTAAAGGAGATGGGGTGTATGCCATTTTCCTCAGTGACGACAGTGGAGAAAAAAATGAATACATTTGCTTTCTGCTCATCACTTTCTACAGCTCCTTCTTCATTACTCTGTAATAACTTTCAGGTTTAAACTTTATACTATTTATATAATTGAAAAATATTTTAGGGTTAGTTTTCATCTATTTGGCAATAAGTCTCTCTGTCTCTAGCTTGGCTGTTTTTATTTGTCTTTTACATATTTTTTTTCTTATAATTTTTCAATGCTTCCTCACTACCTTCCTGTTCTAGTGATTTAAATGCTTTTTTTGTCATTTATTGCTCCCTTTACATTTATATTCATGTTCCTTACCCTTTTATTCTCATAAGGTGTGTACTTCTCACAATTAGAGTTTAGGATGTCTATATCTGAGTTGTTGAAGTCCCCCATAATAATGATCTCATTATTCTCCGCCTCATCTATTTCCCTCAGTAGTAGATTTTCTAGGGACTCTGTTATATTAGGTGACTTATAATAAACTTCTATCAGTATTTTATTATTGTTTTTGCCTACACTTTTTTCTACCCACAGTGACTCCACATGTTCACGTCCCTCACTTATATCTTCCCCAATTAAGAGATTTTTGTATATTTTTTACCTTACACCTTTTCTTATGAACTGTTTCCTCCTTCGATTCCTCCCTCACTTTCATTACCTCGCCTCAGGTCTCTATATAATGTAATTGCCATCCCCCAGTCCCTAGTTTAAACATTCCTTCAACCTTCTAGCTATCTTCTGCCCCAAAACCGCTGCACCTTCCTCATTGTGGTGCAGCCCACCCCTATGATAGAGCCCATCCCTACAATAGGTAAGGCAGTTCTGCTCAGCTTCATGCCACCGTGGAGTAAGGGGGATGCAGCTAACCAGAAGAAGTAAATGGGAGCCCACTTTCCAAAGAATCCATTGGCATTGCAAGGGCTTCCTCCATGGTATGTGTGGTTTTGCTCCTCTCTTCTACTGATGAGTGGCAGGGGTCATATTCTAATTCGCGATATTTCGCGAATATTTCATAGAATATTCATAGAATATTCAGAATTTGAATATTCGTTATATTCTACGATTTTTTTTACTCAAAAAATCGGGCAAGGTAATGATCGTGTAATATGCGAATTTTCGTATTCGAATTTTCGAATTTTTATTGCGAATTTTTCTACTTTTAGACAAAGAATATTATAGCACTATATTAGCTCAATTGCTCTATATTAGTTTTTTTTTTCCGAATACTCGCTATATTGCTATAACTTAGTTTTTTTCGAATATTCACTTTATTGCTAAAACAAGAATATATAGCAATATAGCGAATATTCGAAAAAAAAGGAAATAGAGAAAAATTTGCAAACAACACTACTCCTAAAGTCAAGTATATTTCAGTCTTCTTATTGGCCCACAAGCTAGAAGCAGGGAGGGATCATGTGTACTGATTAAAAAAAAAAAAATCGAATATATAAAAAAAAAATATATAATAATTTATATTCAAAATTACGAATATATATCACTATATTCGAAATATTCCCGAATTTTTGCGAAGTACCTATATTCGCGATAAAAATTCGAAATTCGAATATTCGTGATCAACACTATTCTCTTCTTCTACTCAGCACTGATGACATAGATCTACATTGAATGTGTATAGATTTTCAAAGGACTGTGGGGATTCACTCTGGTAGTTAGGACTAGCGGATGCAGTATAAAGGCAAAGTACAAAGTTCTTGAATTAAATAGCGGTGGAAAGTCCATAAACAATAAAAGTCACCTTTTCTCCTGGGTGTTAATTCACACACTGTTAGCAGTTCAGCCTCATCAAGTCCATAGGTGGCCTGTTTGCCTTTAGAGGGGCCTGAGTCCTCTAGCCCGGCTCAAACCTCAAATCCCAGCACAGCCCTCAGTTCACAGCACACAGACTCCTGAGCTCCACTGTCAGAGGGAGGTTAAAATCCACACATCTGGCAGTGCTGGCTGTTTTTTATGCCTGGCAAAACCTGGCCTGGAACATGGGGAGTAGTCACCCACCCAGCCCGTTGACTACTCCAAGTAAGAGCCGTCTCGGATCAGCTATGACAGCCATGCTAAATCTCAAGGTGTCAATTAGCAATAGCTGCTGCTGACACATAAAATACCGGCTCTTACTTCACTGAGGCCAGGAACCTCGGTGACACATACCTTCCATGCACGATTAATCCAGGTACCTTCTTACATACCCCCCTTTGTTCAACCCTGAGGGGGTGATCACCTGCCATACAGTATACCCGGGACAGGACATCCGCATTTCCCTGCAACCAACCTACCCTGTGTTCCATGGAGAACTTAAAGTTCTGTAAGGACAGGAACCACCTGGTGACTCAGGCATTTCTCTCTTTGGCCTGGCTCATTCACTTGAGAGGGGAGTGGTCAGTCACCAGGCGGAACTTTCTCCTCAACAAATAATAGAGGAGAGACTCGAGTGCCCACTTGATAGCAAGGCACTCTTGCTACATTACGCTATACCTGGTTTCGGCTGGGGTGAGCTTGTGGTTTAAAAAGACAACGGGATGCTCCTCCCCATTGACTTCCTGAGAGAGTACAGCACCGAGGCCTACTTCGGAGGCATCTATCTGTACCATGAACTCCCTATTGAAGTCGGGCGTCACCAAAACCGGTGACCCGCACAGTGCCAACTTCAAAGTGGAAAAAGCCATTTCCGCTTGCTCATCCCAGTGAACCATCACAGAATTTCGTTCCTTCAAGAGCTCTGTCAAGGGCTTGGCTATAGTGGCAAAGTGGGGAACAAACATAATGTAATAGCCTATCATTTCTAGGAATTACTTTACTTGTTTAGTGGTGACAGGTCGGGGCCAATTTCTTATCGCCTCTATTTTGTTTACTTGGGGTTTGATCACTCCGCGCCCAATGACATATCCCAGGTATTTTGTCTCCTCTAATCCTATCTCGCATTCTTTTGGGTTAGCGGTTAGTCCAGCTTTTTAAAAGGAGTCTACTACAGCCTGCACTTTGGGCAGGTGACTTTCCCAGTCGGAACTGTGGATGACAATATTGTCCAGGTAAGCCGAAGCATACCAACGATGCGGTCGCAGCACAATGTCCATTAGCCTTTGGAAAGTGGCGGGGGCACCATGCAGACCAAAGGGTAACACCTGACACTGGTACAGCCCCTCCGGTATGATGAAGGCCATTTTCTCTTTGGCAGCCTCCGTTAAGCGTTCCGGCCAGTACCCTTTGGTGAGGTCCAAAACAGAAATATACTGGGCTTGTCCTAACCTCTCAATCAGCTAATCTACCCGGGGCATGGGATACGTGTCAAACTTAGATACCTCGTTTAATTTTCCGGTATCAGTATTATAGGGCTGGCCCACTCACTTCTAGACTCCTCGATGACGTCTAGTTGCAGCATTAGTTGTACTTCCTCAAAAATGGCCTGTCGCCGAGCCTCGGATACCCGGTATGGCTTCAACCGGATTTTGGCCTGAGGCTCATGACAATGTCATGCTGAATTATGGAAGTGCGTCCAGGGAGATCTGATAACAGATCTGATAACTCAGGAGGCTGACGAACTCCCTAGCCTCCTGAGTCTGTTTAGAGGAGAGGCTGTCAGCAATCTTCACTGTGGCAACCGTTTCCTTTACATCAGACTTAGGGGCCGGAACCTCTCCCCCTAGAATAGCCACGGGATATTGTTAGTACTGGTCTCCCTATCCTTCCACGGTTTGAGAAAATTCACACCGCCCTGGCTGGTGTACCTTGTAGTTTACTTCTCCAACCTTTTTGAGTACCTCGTAGGGTCCCTGCCACCTAGCCAGTAATTTACTGTCCGCTGTTGGTACCCGAACCAAAACCCTATCTCCCGGGTTAAAGATCCGAGCCTGCCGATTATACACCCAACTTTAAGCTCGCTGAGCTGCTTCCATATGTTCCTTTACCAGCGGCAACACGGTTTCCATACGTTCCTGCATCTGGGTGACGTATTCAACAACACTTTTATATGGTGTTGGTTGTTGCTCCCACACCTCTTTGGCTATGTCCAACAGACCACGTGGATGTCTGCCATATAGTAGTTTGAAGGGCGAGAACCCAGAAGAGGCCTGGGGCACTTCTCTCACTGCGAACATAAGATAGGGCAGAAGGGGGTCCGAGTCCTTTCCATCCTTAGCTACTACTCATTTGATTAAACCTTTCTACTAGGCCGTCAGTTTGCGGGTGATAAACAGATGTCCGTATCTGTTTGATATTCAGAAACTTACAGAGCTCCCACATAACCTTGGACATAAAAGGGGTCCCCTGGTCAGTCAGAACCTTTTTGGGTATTCCCATTTGGGAAAACATCTCCATTAACTCTTTTGCTATGAGTTTGGCCAATGTATGTTGCAGTGGCACTGCCGGTACCGAGTGGAGTAGTCCAGGACAACCAAGATGTGTTAGTGCCCCCTAGCGGACTTTGGTACTGGGTCTACAAGAGCCATAGCGATTCTCTCAAATGGTACCTCGATAATCAGGAGGGGCACTAAGGGACTGCGGAACAGGTGCGGGGGACTAGTGGTTTGGCAGGTTAGGCAAGACTTACAAAAGTCATCCACCTCTCTAAAGACACTGGGCCAGTAAAACCATTGTAGTATCCGGTCCTGTGTCTTCTGCAGTCCTGGATGACCCCTGAGAACATGTTTGTGGGCTAACACGAGTTTTCGATAGGCCCCGGGCACCACCAACCGTTCAACAGGTTCACCCCGCAGCTGGTTTACCAGGTATAGCATATTCTGGTGGACCACAAAACGGGGAAACATCGACTCGACCCCAGGTTGTTGGGGTACACCATAAAGTGTTACCACATTCTTCCAGGCCCGGGATAGTTTTGGGTCTTGGCATTGGGCTGTACCAAAATTCTCCCCGGAGACGTTGAGGTCTGTCAACCCAGGACCTGGTGGAAACTCCTCCACATCTTCCACCATTACCCTACACAGGGTTTTCTCCCCCTCTTCCACCGAAGTGGCGGTCACCCCTACTGCTGGCCCTTTGGCCTCGGGTACCAAGGGTTCTGGCCATCCCCCTGAACAAGGCCAATCTCCTTGGCTTATTCCTGTCTCAGGGGTATCCTTAACTCTCACAACCGACCATAGGGCAGGGAAACCTGGAAAGTCTCTCCCTATTATGAGTTCATAGTAGAGATTTGTGGCGACTGCCACTTCGTGTGTCCACCTGCCGACCACTGTGGTTAAAGATACAAGCGTGGTGGGGTAGTCTTTCAAGTCTCCATGAATGCACATCACCCCAACTTTCCGGCCAGTATACTCAGCGGACCGCACCAGGGTAGCCTTTACCAGGGTCAAAAAGCTCCCTGAGTCCAGCAGCGCCTCTGCTTGAGTGTCTCCCACTTCCACCTGGCAAAAGTGGTCTAGAGCCTCCAGAATACCTGTGGCGCACAGTTTCCTAGCATACAGCGATTGTCGGTAACCACAATTAGTGTGCATGGGCTCAACTCGATGAAGACACTCAGCCGTAGTGTGGCCAGGTTCCTGACAGCGCCAGCAGATTAACTGGGTCCGGCCCATAGGGGGAACCTCCTGGGGAGGGGGGTTATTGGCTCATACCGGTGGGTCTGGGGTGGGGAGTTCTGGAGTTTGCCTGTCCTCCTCCCAAAAGAACCCCCCTTGAGATTCTTGGTGGCCTCATAGCATTCCACCAGGTCCACCATTTCCAGGGCATTTCCAGAAGATACCTGGCCGATCCAGTGCTGGAGAAGGGGTGGCAGCACCCTCCAGAATATGTCAGCCAATAGTCTATCCAGCATAGCCGTGGGACTCAGGCTGTAGCCACTTTTGCAAAAGGTGGAGTAAGTCATAATACTGGGGTCTCACAGGCTCATCTGGCTTAAACCCCCACTGATGTATCCGCTGGGCCCGGACCAACACATTCACCCCCAGTCTTGCCAAAATCTGACCCTTTACCTTCAGGTAGTCGGCCTCTTGATCGTCCGGCAAGTCGAAATACACCCGCTGGGACTCTGATGCCAGGAAAGGAGCGACGACCTCAGCCCACTGGTCTCGGGGCAGCTTTTCCCTGGTGGCCACTTTCTCATACATCGCCAGGTAGGTTTCGATGTCATCTGCGGGTGTCATCTTAGGGATCGCTGCACGGACTGCTTTCTAGGCATCGTGGACGCTTGGGGTTGCTCCTGCTGTCTGCAAAGCCATCACGTGTTGTAGCAGCAACTGGTTAGTCTCTTGCTGCTGCTTATTTGGCTCCCGTTGGTGCAGGTTGGTCTTTCGCTGCTGCAAATTAGCCTCCATGAGGGCCTTCACAACAGCCTCCATTTTGTCATGGGGCACGGGTTAAAATACAGGTGGTTTTATGTATGACATACAACTGTGCCCAAAAATGCAAACCCAAAAATATATTGGCATTCATGCCAGCCTCACGCCACCAATTGTGGGGAATTGCTCTGGTAGTTAGGACTAGTGGATGCAGTATAGAGGCAAAGTACACAGTTCTTGAATCAAACAGTGGTGTTTATTCACACATTGGTGTATAACAAAATAGATAAGGTGTATCACAAAACGCAGGTGGCTTGGTGTTTGTGACACATACCTTCCATCCACGATGATTCCAGGTACCTTCTTACAGGACCTACTACACCACATTAATTAGTCCAACCTTGAGCTAGGAAGTGATCATTCATAGACACGAGCCTCTTGTGGCTACTGTAAAATCTAGTCCTGATCATATTACAAAAAAAAATAAAAAATCCCTCATGATGAACCCTAATGTTTATCGGATTTTCCGAGATATTTTTACTGATGATGTATACTCTTGTTGGTCATCAATATCTGATCAATGGTGGTCGGACACATGGGTCCCCTACCAATCAGCTGTTTAAGAAGACACCCTCTTTGCAGCTCACCAAGCACAGCACCATACATTGAACAGCGGCTGTGCTTGGTATCGCACCTCAGCCCCATTCACTTCATTCTGCCTAGGCCATGTGACCAATGAATGTGACATCACATGGCCTAGGAAAAGCTGCAAGAAGGCCACAACGCTACTGCGAGTGCTGATGCCTTCTCAAACAGCTGATCTGTAAAGGGTCCCGAGTGTCAGACCCCCACGATCAGTACATTTTTTTTTTATTTGATGGTTTTGATTTTTCCGGGATTTAACCTTTTGCTGATGGAACTAAGCTGACACAAGAGTGTCTGGTTTCCTTCTGAGCACCGTGTGAACTGAGGGGGTGTGGCAGGATCTGACGTGAGTGAGTAACACATCGGTTTTATTTTTCTTTGACGTGATTTCATCACAATACATTTTATCTACTGATATGCTGTAAAGGTGAACTGTGAAAAGTAATACTAAATGGACATCAAAATTGATGACCAACTTCTATCCAAAGCCCCATTGGTTCATTTATTAAATGGTTCCATCTAGGCAAAAACTTGCATAAATCCAATTGCTTGATATCATGCATGACCATTTGACCTGAGAGGAGAAATTGCTAACGATTAAATATTTCACACCTTCATAACCGAATGCTCCGTCTGATGCATACATTTTATTTAATGAAATTTCTCAGACTAGCTGAAAGCATGGCACTGCATATATTGGGCCTTGAAGTAATAAGGCAGGGAAGCAGGTGGCCGAGTCACAGTTACAGAACAAACTGAACTATTTCTGCCGGAAGAAATTACAGATAAAAATAATTTTGACAGCAACGGAGAAATCAAAAGGTTGAGAAGCACAAATAGATCATCACAGTTTCTTCCCCTCATGAAGAAGAATTTTATGTAATATTGCAGGTAAAGGATACTTCAGGAAAAAAGTAAGTAATATGTCCACAATTTAGGAAATGTCCAGGTTTCCATAAAGTTCAGGTCAATGAGGATCCAGTAGCTGAGACTAGAATCTGAAAAATAATCTTTTCTGCCTTTTTTATTGCTTGCTAGTGGTAGAACCACACCAATCTCAAGAGTGAACCTAAAAAGGGAGGTAACCTTACTTACCTACAGTATTAGTGTTCTCCATTTCTCCGTTTTCCTTTTTCTTTTTTTCTTCTTTTTTTTTTTGGTGCTGTGCTCAGTAGACTGTAACCTAGACACCCACAGTATTCCTGGTTTTCAAGAATAGAGTTTTCCTGGACCTCAGTCAGCAAAAGAAGTCTGGCATCAGCATGGTTCCAGGTAGATCCATTACAGGAGGAGCATTGTGGCACTGAAAGTAGCATAGTGACACTGGCATAGGATGGAGGTAGGAATTGGGTGGCGTGTGTAGGCAGAGGAACCTGCTACTAGTGCTATGATACTTGCAGGCCCCAACCAGCGCCCACAACACATGCCATAGACTGGAGAGACTCCTGTGAAACAGTTGGCATCAGAGTCAGTGGCAAAAAAGGTATTCTCTCTGAAACAATTGCTGAAAGACACCTAGAGTGTGGAAAGAAAGGACTTTATAAGACAGAAGGATACCCTTTGTCAGGACCTCCAAAGCATGTGGATCATGAGATATGGGGATGCTCCCTCTTAGAAAATACTACTACTAACCAGGCTTGGTACAAAATTTTTTGTTTGTAACCTGCAAATGTTCCAAGTATGCATGGGAGTGAGGGTGGGTTTGGAAGAGATAGCTGCGGCCGATTTAACTTGTTCGGCGAACTATACAAAGTCTGTGTTCAGCCTTACAATCACTAAGGTCCTCTATCAGTCTAATTTTCAGGTTTGGTGAAGTCCAAGCTGTCAATTTCCAGGTTTGGTGGAGGACCCAGCTGCCATATTCTTAGGATTGTTGGAGGATTAAAAATAAGTAAAAAAAGGCAAGGTTCTGGTCTCTCATGAATGATGGAAACATCTACTACTCATCTCCACACCATTCTGCTTTTTTTTATATTTATATCTTTTCTTTATACAACCCTGTTAGAAATATTTGTAAGGCATTGTGAAACCTTTAAGATTTGAAATATGGAGTTGATCAATTTATGGGTCAAGCAAAAATGTTAAGATATCACAAAAGAACTTGAATTATGCATGTGTCACAGTAAGTACAGGAAAGGAAAGACAACCAAAGGGAACCACAACAAAACAACAACAGACTAGACCCCAAACCTAGGGAGTAAAGAGGTCACCTCCTAGCATTCCCTGATACTCATCCTAAGCTGCTAACAACATATGCAAATCTCAATGGTAGAAATGCACATGCACAGGAACCTGAGACTGCTGCAACACTGCACCAAACCCTCAGCTTAGGGAACAGGGAAAGAGGCAACCGGCTCCTTCCAAACTGAAGGAGCCAGTGTCTCCCTGAGGCCTAGTCAGGACAGACACACCAAAAAACGGGAAAGGACTTAGCTTGAGATATAACTGGAACAGGAGAACCACCACACAAGCAAAGCACTCCACAGAAGAGCTATCAGCCGCAAGGACGCAAGTGAGAGGCGGAACACATAAAGAGCCAAATGACTGATAATGAGCAGCATCTGCGAAGGGGTGGAAACCTGTCAGCAACAATAAAAACAAGAGAGATCTGTCAGATAGACTCCTGAGTCTTCCGTCTATTTGAACTTCTAAGATCTCTCCCAGGGCCGGCGGTGACAGTACCCCCCTTCTACGGGTGACCTCCGGGCACCCAAGACCAACTTTATCAGGGTGGGCTCTGTGAAAGGCCCTCAGAAGCCGACTGCCATTCACATCAGTCGCCGGGACCAACATGAGAGTCAACAACTCTGGAACTCCAGATTCCTGTCAACCAAGACAGGTGGGGGTGGCAAGGAAGATGGTACAGCAGGTTCCACATAACTCTTTAACAAAGATTTATGGAATACATTATGGATCTTCCAAGCTTGCAGAAGTTCAAGGCGAAAAGAAACCGGATAAATAATGAGATCTTGTATGGATCAATAAATCTTGGACCTAACTTCCAGGATGGCACCTTAAACTTAATGTTCTTAGTGGACAACCACACCAAATCACCCACATTCAGGTCTGGACCAGACACACGTTTCTTGTCAGCCATACGTTTATACCTATCACCCATCTTTTTTAAATTGATTTGAATTTTCCGCCAGATAGATGATAAGGAAGAAGCAAATCTCTCCTCATCAGGTATACCAGAGAACGTACCAAACTGAGGGTGAAACCCATATACACCAAAAAATGGTGACTTATCAGTGGACTCCTGACGACAGTTATTCAAAGCAAATTCAGCTAAAGACAAAAATGAGGACCACTCCTCCTGATTCTCAGCAACAAAACACCTCAAATATGTCTCCAGATTCTGGTTGGTGCGTTCAGTTTGCCCGTTCGACTGAGGGTGAAAAGCCGAAGAGTAGGACAAACAAATCCACAGGCGAGTACAGAAAGGCTTCCAAAATCTGGACACAAATTGAGTCCCTCTATCAGACACCATATCAGAGGGAATGCCATGTAATTTCACAATGTTATCAACAAATGTCCAACCCAGAATTTTGGCATTGGGTAAACCAGAAAATGGAATGAAGTGTGCCATCTTACTGAAGCGGTCGACCACCACCAAAATCACCGTCATCCCCAAAGGGAAAATCGGTGATAAAGTCCATGGACAAGTGCTCACAAGCTGCCACATAGTCCTCAACACTCTTACGTAAACCAGGCCACCAGAATCTCTGAGAAATAAGATCAACAGTGGATCTGCTCCCAGGGTTTCCAGCAAGGACAGTATCATGATGTTCCTAAAACACCTTAAATAACCCAATGTAGGATAGGCTGTCTTTCTTGACAGAATTTCGAATAGCTCAGTAGTCTCATAATTGCTATGTCGTGAACTGAGTGTACCTTGTGAGATATAATAATACGTAACCTTTATTAATCTCTTTACAATAAGTGAGACAGTGTTACTAAAATTCTTGCACACGCACTTTGGTGCGTATGGCTCTTTGCCAGAAGAGGGGTATTTATACAGTCTTTTGCCCTAGTGAGGGCTTGGCGGTTTGTGGTGGGGGTTGCTCCCAGGCGAGATCTGCAGATGATGCTCATTAATGACTATACAGCTAAGCCTACTTATCTCTGACCCTAACTCTAGTCTTGAGTGGGGAGATAGGCTAACTGGCTGTAGTCGGAGCACTTGCCCTGAAAAAAGCGACCCCCAGCCGCTGGAACCTCGGGCTTGACCTAATTATCCCTTCTTCTAATAACTTACTGCAAGTTCTATCCGACGCGTTTCGCCATAATACAATGGCTCATCAGGGAGCGATCTGTGCAGTGGCAGAGCTTCTTCACATATAATGGCAATGGCAGCTTGCTAGAGGATTCTGTCTCCTTTTATAGTTCTAGCCTCGCCCACTTAGGTGACGCTCACCAATCCCTGGGAGGCAGAGGGCCAACAGACAGCACTAAACCGTCCTGGCCCGCCCCGCCTACTGGGAGTGACACACATCAAGGGGCGGACTTGTTTCTATAGGGATCTTACGACGCGTCCCCGGCAGATTGCCTTGCCGCTCACTTCCTGTTTATGTCAGCGCTGTCAGAGCACTGACAGCGCCGGTGACGATCAACCTCTTCTAGCGATTCAAACCAGTTTATGATAGTGTTCTTTGTGATCTATATATGGTTAAGATTAACATGCATGGATGTACTAATCGAGAGGGGCCCAGATAACAACATTAGGACATCAGTCTTTCGAAAAACAACTGCAACTAACAGCTTACTTCGTTGGGAGAGTGCACACCCTTACTCCCTATGTAAAGGCATACCAAAAGGCCTATACCTTAGGCTACATCGCAATTGTTATAGTATGAACAAATTCAAACTGCAAGCAAATGATTTAAGAACAAGATTTAGGGCCTGATGGTATCCTCAGGCCTGCGTTTGAATCAGCTTGCAGAGCGAAAAGACAGTCGCTCCTGGTCAGGGTTGGGACAAGGTCCACCACCAACAGAGGCTGAGCTGCCCAAGTGCCCCCCCCCCCCCTTCCTTGCCTGCGCCCAGGGCCGGTGCAAGGTTTTTTACCAACACAAGCGAACCTACATTTTGGCGCCCCCGACCCCCCCGACCCCTTCAGCTCACCTGGGGGAAGGGGGGTGCGCCAAAATGTAGGTTCGTCCCATAAGACGCACCTAGGTTTTAGAGGAGGATAATAGGAAACAATATTTTTCATTCCACCTCAGGTCAGACCAGCCATCAGACCCCAGCTCACAGGCACAGCCCCAATGCCTCAGATCAGACCCCCATGTCAGCCATCAGCCCTCCATGTCATATTTCTCCCCGTCCATGGCACAGACAGACTACAGACATTGTCTCCGGCCCATCATGTAAACCCCATCCTCACCCATGTCACATTTCTCCCCCTCCATTTGATTGCTCTGACACCTAAAGAAATTTTTTTTTTTTTTAAAACCTGTTTCTCCAGACGATCTTATGCTAAAAGTCATGGTAATAGAATCTCAAAGGTCTATAGAAGCAGGTACACTATTTTTACAAACCTTTGAGACTCTATTAACACTACTATCAACATCAGGTCATTTAGAGAAACGGCATGTTTTTTTAATTTTTTTTTTTTTTAGGTGTTAAAACATAACTTTCATTTGATTGCTGTAACACCTAAAGAAAAAATCTTTTTAAAAACCTGCTGTGTCTCTAGATGACCCTATGTTGATAGTAGTGTTAATAGAGCCTCAAAGGTCTGTAAAAATAGGGTAACTGCTTCTATAGACCTTTCAGACTCTATTACCACTGCTATCGACATAAGGTCATCTTGACAAACAGCAGGTTTTTAATTTGTTTTCCTTTAGGTGTTCAAGCAATCAAATAAGTTATGTTTTAACACCTAAAGGGAAAAAAGAATTTAAAAAACTTGCTCTTTCTCTAGGTGACCTTATATTTATAGTAGTGTTAATAGTCTCAAGGGTCTATAAAAGCAGTTACCCTATTTTTACAGACCTTTGAGACTCTATTAACACTACTATCAGCATAAGGTCACCTAGAGAAACAGCAGGCTTTAAAAAATTTAGGTGTTAGGGTAGATTGCAATCAAATGAACGTTATGTGTTATGATTAGGGTCAGAAGCAGACAAGCAGGGTTTCTTTAGCCTCTTGGCTATTAGTTTTTACATTCATAAAGCTCCACATTGAGCTTCCAGCAGCAGACAGATGCCAGGGCACTTCTGTGGTCACCTCACCTGGGCACATGGTCTTTGCTCAGCAGAGTCCTGCCATACATGCTGGGTAGATGCTAGAATGGATTTGTTAGAAGGAGGTCTGTGACGTCACTGGTCACATGCTCCTTCATGGTCACATGATCCACTGTGAGAACGCCTGCCTCCTGCTGTGTTCAGCTCCAGAGAGAAGGGGGTGTGAAAGGATGGACCAATGGCAGGGAAGCTAGCTGATACTGGCCAATCAGCAGCCTCCTGCTCCTATCTACAAGCGCAGCTTAGAGTGAACACTGGCTGGGGAGGGGAGGGCGCCCGGCAGCAAGTAAGTGATAAAAAAAGAAAAAAGAGGTTTGTTTTTCCGCCCACCCCAGGCTGCGCCCTGAGGCTGGAGCCTCCTCAGCCTCTGTGTCGGCCCGGCCCTGCTCCTGGTCCCCAAAAAAGTAGAGGCAGAACAGTCATCTAATAGACAGATCCGAGTTATTGGTACGCACGACAACGCACATGCGCAAATCAGGCAAACACTCACTAAATATTGGGACATTTTATGTTTGGATCCAGACCTGAATGAGGTGAATGGAACCTATCCACAGATTACCTTTAGAAAAGGACGGAGCCTAAGGGACAGGCTAGTTAACAGCCATTTCCAACCACAACAACCAATGGGGAACTGGCTGTCGAGAAGACCACTGGGTATGTTTAAATGTGGCAAATGCGCGGCCTGTAGCCAAGTCAATCCCACAAAAAAATTAAGGAGCTCACACACGGGAGTCGAGTACGACATCCAGGACTTTATAAACTGTGTGACAGTGGGAGTACCGGTAGTTTACTTGGCACAGTGCACCTGCCCTCTAGATTATGTGGGTAAGACTAAGAGGGAGTTTAGACACCGCATGAGAGACCATTACAACGACATTGCCGAGAAAAAGGATACCTCAGTGGCGAGGCACATAAACCAAATACATAGAGGGGATGCATCATGCCTCAAATTTGTAGGCATCCAACACATCCCCCAACCAAGAAGAGGGGGGGATTGGGATAACAAAATCTTTAAGGCAGAATCCAAGTGGATTTTCAAATTAAAAACGGTTACGCCAAACCGCCTGAATGAATATATTTCATTCAAGCCATTCCTTCAGTGATAGAGCCAAGCAATAGTGGAGAGGTCAATGACTCTGACCCGTAATCCCATTCATACCTCTGGGAGGGATTAAGTTTCGTTTGGGGTGCTCCCTTTCTAGAAAAATCTCCACAAATGGCCTCAATGACAATACTGTACTATCCCCTGCCCCTTCAATGTAATGGTACTGTCAGTTCCATATCACCGTATGTAGACCAGGACACACATACAGTATATGTAACAGCAATAACTAGCATAAATGCTTAACAGTAATGCTGCTTATATATATTTGATCCCATAGACTGATTTGGATGTGTATACTAAGGGGTAATCAAATTAGACAAAGACAGGGCAAACTCTTTATAAAATTAATAGGGCTAAATTAGTCAGAATTAACCTTAACCTATGATCATTAAGTATGATCAGGTAGCATTTATGCATGTTATTATTACCCATATTTAGATTGCAAAGAACACTATCATAAACTGGTTTGAATCGCTAGAAGAGGTTGATCGTCACCGGCGCTATCAGTGCTCTGACAGCGCTGACATAAACAGGAAGTGAGCAGCAAGGCAATCTGCCGGGGACGCGTCGTAAGATCCCCATAGAAACAAGTTCGCCCCTTGATGTGCGTCACTCCCAGTAGGCGGGGCGGGCCAGGACGGTTTAGTGCTGTCTGTTGGCCCTCTGCCTCCCAGGGATTGGTGAGCGTCACCTAAGTGGGCGAGGCTAGAACTATAAAAGGAGACAGAATCCTCTAGCAAGCTGCCATTGCCATTATATGTGAAGAAGCTCTGCCACTGCACAGATCGCTCCCTGATGAGCCATCGTATTATGGCGAAACGCGTCGGATAGAACTTGCAGTAAGTTATTAGAAGAAGGGATAATTAGGTCAGCCCCGAGGTTCCAGCGGCTGGGGGTCGCCCTTTTCCGGGGCAAGTGCTCTGACTACAGCCAGTTAGCCTATCTCCCCACTCAAGACTAGAGTTAGGGTCAGAGATAAGTAGGCTTAGCTGAATAGTCATTAATGAGCATCATCTGCAGATCTCGCCTAGAAGCAACCCCCACCACAAACCGCCAAGCCCTCACTAGGGCAAAAGACTGTATAAATACCCCTCTTCTGGCAAAGAGCCATACGCCCCAAAGTGCGCGTGCAAGAATTTTAGTAAAACTGTCTCACTTATTTTAAAGATATTAATAAAGGTTACGTATTATTATATCTCACAAGGTACACTCAGTTCACGACATAACAATCCTTAAACATCTTGTGACGAAGCTCAGAAGGAACAAACAACCTCCCTGGGGGACAGGAATCAGGGGCCTCTCCCTGAACTTCCAACACCTCCGCCTCCAGTTTAGGATAGAGGGCGGATACAACCACCCCATCAGCCAAAATCGGACCAGGATCCTCAGTATCACCCTCCCCCATGGAAGCTTCATGACAAGGCATCCGCCTTGACATTCTTGACCCCAGGGCGAAAAGTGACAATGAAATTAAATCTGGTAAAAAACAAAGACTATCTGGCCTGCCTTGGGTTCAAACGTTTAGCCGACTACAGGAAGGCCAGATGATCGGTAAATACAGTAATGGGATGAATCGCTTCTTCTAACCAATGACACCATTCCTCAAAGGCCAATTTAATGGCCAGCAACTCTCTATTACCAACATCATAATTTCAGCAACGTTGGGGTTGGAGCCACTAGGTGGTGGTGGAAACCCTGATGGAATTAGAGCCCGCAATCCTTAGTGTCGTGGCACCTGTGCCATCCCAGGGTATGACTTGCTCCCGGCCTCCACAACGTTCACCCAGTGTGCCGTCAGGGAAATGTAGCGTCCTTGGCCGAAAGCACTTGTCCATGTGTCAGTGGTTAATTGCACCTTCCCAGTAACTGCGTTGGTGAGGACACGGATGATGTTACGGGACACATGCTGGTGTAAGGCGGGCACGGCACACTGTGAAAAATAGTGGCGGCTGGGGACTGCGTAACAAGGGACGGCCGCCGACATCAGGCTGCGGAAAGCCTCAGTGTCAACAAGCCTAAATGGCAACATTTCCAGGGCCAGTAATTTGGAAAGTTGTGCATTTAGTGCTATGGCCTGTGGGTGGGTGGCTGGGTATTTGCGCTTGCTGGGACATTTGTACGCTGCGCTGGGACACGGAAGTGGATGTGGTCGCTGATGGTGTTTGCAAAGGTCCAGGTGCAGGGCGGGAGGCATCCAGACCTGTGCCTTTGACAGGGGCTTGGCCAGCATGTAACACAGGAAGAGGAGGCAGTAGTGTGACCCTCAGACACAGATTGTGGACCCAGGTGTTCGGCCCACCTATTACGGTGCTTTGATGCCATGTGGCGGATCATGCTGGTGGTGGTGAGGTTGCTAGTGTTCATGCCCCTGCTCATTTTTGTATGGCACAGGTTGCAAATTACAATTATTTTGTCGCCCGCACTTTCCTCAAAAAAGCGCCAGACTTTGGAACACCTACCCCTTGGCAAGGGAGATCTTCGCAAGGGTGTGCTCCAGGAAACAGTTGCGGGCCTGTTTGGTGTGGCCCACCTTCTCCCTTTTACCACCCCACTGCATCTTCCAGCCTGTTGCTAGACATATTTGGTATTGTTGCATCCGTATTGACTGGATCTATAAAAATATCACATGATCTACCCCATCAAGTAAACGGTATAATATATATTTTTTTAATTATACCAGTTTTATTTGTGACTTCACCTCCCAAAAAATGAGATAAAAAGCAACCAGAAAGCCAAATGTACCCCAAAATGGTGCCAATAAAACCTATTGCTTGTTCCGCACAAAATAAGCCCCCATGCAGCTCATTCAACAAAAACTTAAAAAAAGTTATCGCTCTTAACATCCCTGACAGAAAATTCCATGTTAGAAAATCCAGATGCCGCTCCCTCCCTTCTGAGCCCTGGCGTATCCCCAAATAACAGTTTCCGACCACAGTTGGAGTGTTTCTGTATTCAGGAGAAAGTGGGTAGCAAATTGTGGGGGGATATTCTCCTGTTATCTTTTGTGAAAAATAAAGTTTGGGCCTAAAGCACCATTTTCTTGTAAAATAAAAAAAAAAAAAAATTTTTAATTTTCACACCAAAGTATTAAACATTTTATGAAACACCTGTTGAGTGAAGTGCTCGCTACATCCCTTAAAAATTCCTTGGGTGGTGTAGTTTACAAAATGTGGTCACTTTTTGGGCGATTTGACTGTGGGGGAATCCAAAGACCTTTCCAGCAAAATCTGCCCTCCAAAAAACATATGGCGCTCCTTGCCTTCTGTGCCCTGTTGTGTGCCCAAACAGCGGTATACGACCACATATAGGGGTGTTTCTGCAAACTACAGAATCAGGGTAATAAATATTGAGATTTGCTTTGTTGCTAACCCTTGCCGTGTTCCAGGAAAAAAAATTATTAAAATGGAAAATCTGCAAAAAAAAGTGGAATATCTAAAGGGTTAACATTTCTAAAACCAGTTTTGAATAGTTTGAGGGGTTTCGTTTCTAAAATAGGGTCATTTATGGGTTGGTTCTATTATGCAAGCCCCACAAAGTGACTTCAGAACTGAACTAGTCCTTAAAAAAGTTAACTTTGGAAATTTTCCAAAAAATTGTTTCTAAAATTCTAAACCTTCTAACGTCCTAAAAGTATAAAATTACATTACAAAGATAATGCCAACATAAAGTAAACATATAGGGAATGCTAATTAATGAATATTTTATGAGGCATCACTATCTGTCTTAGGGCTCTTTCACACTTGCGTTCTTGTCTTCCGGCATAGAGTTCCGTCGTCGGGGCTCTATGCCGGAAGAATCCTGATCAGGATTATCCTAATGCATTCTGAATGGAGAGAAATCCGTTCAGGATGCATCAGGATGTCTTCAGTTCCGGAACGGAACGTTTTTTGGCCGGAGAAAATACCGCAGCATGCTGCGCTTTTTGCTCCGGCCAAAAATCCGGAACACTTGCCGCAAGGCCGGATCCGGAATTAATGCCCATTGAAAGGCATTGATCCGGATCCGGCCTTAAGCTAAACGTCGTTTCGGCGCATTGCCGGAGCCGACATTTAGCTTTTTCAGAGTGGTTACCATGGCTGCCGGGACGCTAAAGTCCTGGCAGCCATGGTAAAGTGTAGTGGGGAGCGGGGGAGCAGTGTACTTACCGTCCGTGCGGCTCCCCGGGCGCTCCAGAGTGACGTCAGGGCGCCCCAAGCGCATGGATCATGTGATCACATGGATCACGTCATCCATGCGCATGGGGCGCTCTGACGTCATTCTGGAGCGCCCCGGGAGCCGCACGGACTGTAAGTATACCGCTCCCCCGCTCCCCGCTCCTACTATGGCAGTCAGGACTTTAATAGCGTCCTGGGTGCCATAGTAACACTGAAAGCATTTGGAAGACGGTTCCGTCTTCAAATGCTTTCAGTACACTTGCGTTTTTCCGGATCCGGCGTGTAATTCCGGCAAGTGGAGTACACGCCGGATCCAGACAACGCAAGTGTGAAAGAGGCCTTAGGGTACTTTCACACTAGCGTTTTTCTTTTCCGGCGCTGAGTTCCGTCCTAGGGGCTCAAATCCGGAAAAGAACTGATCAGTTTTATCCCCATGCATTCTGAATGGAGAGTCCGTCCTTCAGGATGCATCAGGATGTCTTCAGTTCAGTCTTTTTGACTGATCAGGCTTTTCAGAAAAACGTAGCATGCTGTATTTTTACCTCCTGCCAAAAATCCTGAACACTTTGACTGAACGCCGGATCCGGTCTTTTTCCCATTGACTTGCATTAACGCCGGATCTGGCGCTGTGTGTTCAGTCAAACCGGATCCGGCTTTTGCATGTTAAACCCGAAAAATGTGAAAAAAAAGTTAAATCCATAAATGGCGGATCCGTTTTTTCCAATGCATTTTTTCAATGTGATCAAAATCCTGATCAGGATTCAAATGTAATCCGTTTTCACACGTTTTTCCGGATTCGGCGGGCAGTTCCGGTGTCGGAATTGAACGCCGGATTAAAACAACGCTAGTGTGAAAGTAGCCTTAAAAGCAGAGATTGAAATTTTGAAAACAGTGAATTTTTTCAAATTTTTGTTAACTTTTGGATTTTTTTATAAATAAAGGTAAAACATATTGACTCAAATTTACCATTAACATGAAGTACAACGTGTCATGAGAAAACAACCTCTGAATGGCTTGGATAAGTAAAAGTGTTCCAAAGTTATTACCACATAAAGTGACATGTGAGATTTGCAAAATTAGGCCTGGTCAGGAAGGAGGTAAATGGCCCGGTCTGGAAGTGGTTAAAGACATCGGCATGATAAAAACTGAAAAAAACATAGTTCAAACTTACAATGTTGGTATTTTACTTAGTATTTACATGTCAATGAATAGTGACCAGGATCGGCAGCTTTAGATTGCATTCCTGGGCTCTCTTCCATTCATTATGGGTTACCATTATGATTTGGCTGTGCGTGTCACACTGCTCTGCAATGTAACAATCAGGAAGCACAGACTTCTTTGCGTCAAGACTGGGAATTTCATGTGGCCCTGGAAAAAACCTAAAAGTAGCCCTAATCTTGTAGGTGGATCTAAATTGACAGAAGGTGGGGGAACACAAGAAGATGGGGCCAATATAGGTTGGTAGTAATACCACAGTGCAGCACAAAGTACCTCCACAGAAGCATAGGAGGTGAGATGTGGTCCACTGCAGTTGCTCTAATAATGGCCCCTATAGTAACTACAGTAGTATATACCTGGCAACTGGCAGTGAGGAGGACTTGGGTGGCCATATGGGCATCGACCTACTGGAAAAATTCCCTGTAGGGTCTACGGCCAGTCCATCCCTGCATCAAGGAATTATGGGATTTGTTATAGAAAGTGGCCTGGGCTGGTCAACATGCAAATGACAGTAATGGACAATTGTTTGGATGATATCAGGAAGGTTATGGGAAAGAGCAGTGGAAATAATAAGGTATAATAATCTGTGAAACGTGGACTATCACACACACAAAACAACATGTTTATGATGTAACTGAAAATGTGATTGTAAAGAATGTGAAGTAGTGGGTACTCTTACTTTCTGGCATACTTTATTTTTATAAATAACTATATTTACAGTAGCTATTTTTCTATACTCTATTCAATTTGCAGAACATTGGACGGAATATGTAAAAACATGCTACACATATATAAAAAATATAATAGAAATAAATTATAAATTGGGGGTGGAGCTAGCGCCTAAAGTGAATGGCCGCTTAAAGCTGCAGCTCCGTCTGTGAACTCGCCCTTATAGCCTGGTAATACTGCCTGACAGATCCATAATTGTGAAGATAGGAGGCTCTAAATCAGGAGATACCTCAGGGCATCAAAAAACAACGATTAACAGTGGCAATATGGAGAAATTCATCAAGAAAGCTGCTTCAACTTACATCGCTAGGGAGACCAAGATGGCGCCCACCTCGCCGCGCGCTGCCAGCCACAAACCGGCGGGGACATCTGACAATGCACAAGGAGGTGAGGATGAATCTGATACCCTCCCTATCTCCCGCCTGTACCTTAAAGAAACTCTTGTTTCCTCCCTGGCCTCAGCCCTAGAGCCACTGAGCACTGATCTTTTGGCCATCAAACAAGATGTCCGGCACATAGTAAGAAGGGTGGAATCATTAGAGGACTCTCAAACTGTAATGATACAACACCAAGCAGCGGTAACACAAAGTTTACATGCGATCCAATCTAACATAAATACACTTTACAATGCTATTGAAGATCAAGAAAACCGTAGGAAACGCAATAATTTGCGTCTCAGGGGTATACCAGAATCGGGCATAAGTGAAAAAAAGTGACTTGTTAAAAATACCTTTAATAAATGATCAAGTGGGTATAGGTATAAATATACCAACTGTGAAAAAGCTACGTTGGCCGAGAGGACTCAGTAAGGGAGTAGCAATCCCTTGGAAAAAAAAAAAAAAAAAAAAAACATAAAGACACCGTCAGCACAGGGGTTATAAAAATAGGTAAACAGAGAAAAAAGGAATAAATACTTATAGCCCGAAGATGCGGGGCTAAAAATAGGCACTAGCTACCCCTAGAGTCCCTAGAGGTCTGCTGTGCCCAGGGCGACCCCCTAAAGGTGGAGGTTCCCTGTCCCCGTACCTAGTGCTAACAGGTCCCTGGAATTCCCTAGTTACAAAAAGTTCCAGGAAAAAATAACTTTAAATACAATGACGAAAAAATGGTGCTCTATATGGATGTATGTCACCATTATTCTCTGGTGAGCAAAATCCGCTGGTCACTAAATTGTTCCCAACAGAAAGGTGGTCACCAATAAACCCCGACGCGTTTCGCCCAAAGCTAATTAGGCTCATCAGGGGGTACAATGAAGTATGGTACTTAGCTTTTGCAACCGGATGTTTAAGACCATGATACTTTATTCCGCTGCCGGTCCCCAAGAGGAGGAAAGTGACCCTCTTTCCGCTCAAAGGTGCAGGCGGTAGAGATGAGGATTCATCCAGGCAGAGGTCGAGCTATAAGGGTCCAAAGCCAGAATCTGTTGCCCTGGGAGACATCCCTAATACAGTAGTCCACATTTACTTATCTCTCCTGGGCCCAGACTCGGCCCATGAAGTGTCATTGGAAAGGGCTCACAGGGCTCTGAAGCCCAAACCAGCACCTACAGCCCCTCCAAGGGATGTTATTTGTACATTTCTGAATTTCCCTGTGAAAAAAGCTGTACTTAATAAAGCCAGAGACGCTAAATCTGTAAAGTGGGATGGCCACGACATCCTTATCTTTCAAGACCTGACTAAGTCGACTTAGAAGGAAAGAAGTGCATTAAAACCCCTGACAGATTGGCTCAGAGCAAAGAATATATCATATACAGTCAGGTCCATAAATATTTAGACATCAACAAAATTTTAAAATTTTTGGCTCTATACACCACCACAATGGATTTGAAATAAAACGAACAAGATGTGCTTTAACTGCAGACTGTCAGCTTTTTTTTGAGGTTATGTACATCCTAATCAGGTGAACGGTGTAGGAATTACAACACTTTGCCTATGTGCCCCCCACTTGTTAAGGGACCAAAAGTAATGGGACATCATAATAATAATCAAAATTCAAACTTTCACTTTTTAATACTTGGTTGCAAATCCTTTGCAGTCAATTACAGCCTGAAGTCTGGAACGCATAGACATCACCAGATGCTGGGCTTCATCCCCGGTGATGCTCTGCTAGGCCTCTACTGCAACTGTCTTCAGTTCCTGCTTGTTCTTGGGGCATTTTCCCTTCAGTTTTGTCTTCAGTAAGTGAAATGCATGCTCAATCGAATTCAGGTCAGGTGATTGACTTGGCCATTGCATAACATTCCACTTCTTTCCCTTAAAAAACTCTTTGGTTGCTTTTGCAGTATGCTTTGGGTTATTTTCCATCTCCACTGTGAAGCGCCGTCCAATGAGTTCTGAAGCATTTGGCTAAATATGAGCAGATAATATTGCCCGAAACACTTCAGAATTCATCCTGCTGCTTTTGTCAGCAGTCACATCATCAATAAATACAAGAGAACCAGTTCCATTGGCATCCATACGTGCCCATGCCATGACACTACCACCACCATGCTGCACTGATGAGGTGCTATGCTTAGGATCATGAGCAGTTCCTTTCCCTCTCCATACTCTTCTCTTCCCATCACTCTGGTACAAGTTGATCTTGGTCTCATCTGTCAATAGGATGTTGTTCCAGAACTGTCAAGGCTTTTTTAGATGTTGTTTGGCAAACTCTAATCTGGCCTTCCTGTTTTAGAGGCTCACCAATGGTTTACATCTTGTGGTGAACCCTCTGTATTCACTCTGGTGAAGTCTTCTCTTGATTGTTGACTTTGACACATATACACCTACCTCCTGGAGAGTGTTCTTGATCTGGCCAACTGTTTTGAAGGGTGTTTTTTTCACCAGGGAAAGAATTCTTCAGTCATCCGCCACAGTTGTTTTAGGGGTTTTCCGGGTCTTTTGGTGTTGCTGAGCTCACCGATGCGTTCCTTCTTTCTAAGAATGTTCCAAACAGTTGTTTTGGCCACGCCTAATGTTTTTGCTGCGTCTCTGATGGGTTTGTTTTGTTTTTTTCAGCCTAATGTTGGCTTGCTATACTGATAGTGACAGCTCTTTGGATCTCATCTTGAGAGTTGACAGCAACAGATTCTAAATGCAAATAGCACACTTGAAATGAACTCTGGGCCTTTTATCTGCTCATTGTAATTGGGATAATGAAGGAATAACACACACCTTGCCATGGAACAGCTGAGAAGCCAATTGTCCCATTACTTTTGGTTCCTTAACAAGTGGGAGGCACATATGCAAACTGTTGTAATACCTACACCGTTCACCTGATTTGGATGTAAATACCTTCAAAATAAAGCGGACAGTCAGCAGTTAAAGCACATCTTGTTCGTTTCATTTTAAATCCATTGTGGTGGTGTATAGAGCCAAAAAAAATTGAATTGTTTCAATGGCCCAATATTTATGGACCTAACTGTACGTGGTCATTCCCATTCAGTCTCTCTTTTATGTTTGAAGGTCGTAGAATGTCCATTACCTCGTTTTTTGATCTAAATGAAGTTTACGACCACTTGAAGATTAACCCACTAGATATTCAAAACTGAGATCCCATAGAAGATTTGACAACATTACCGGATCTGCCACCGAAAGAACTTTGGGATAAAAAACATACTCCAAAGCCTCAAAGGAACAGGAGAGGAAATTCAAGGTCAACCCCCAGAAGACTACCACTGGAAGAGTGATATGAACTTGCCTTAGTGTTCCTTTAAATGAGCCTCTAAGACAGCTAAGCCAATTTATCCATGATTGCTTGGCACTCCCCCCACCTGATAAATCTTCCTATTCTCGTTCTAACAATATCCTCCCGATCTTTCACCGGATCCTCAACTTATAAAAGGGCGATGATACATGTTATATCTACCCCCCCCCCCTTACTCTCCTACTTAACTACTTTTTCTCCTTTTATCAAACTAACCCACTCTTCTATTTTTGTTGTTTACTGTTTAAGTAGAAGCTTCTCTTAGCATAAGAATACAGGTTACATGCTGGTGAGTTCCCCAATAACCACCAAGATCCTTCTCTGGGTGACCAAACAGAATTCTCACACACTGGTATACAGGGAGTGCAGAATTATTAGGCAAGTTGTATTTTTGAGGATTAATTTTATTATTGAACAACAACCATGTTCTCAATGAACGCAAAAAACTCATTAATATCAAAGCTGAATATTTTTGGAAGTAGTTTTTAGTTTGTTTTTAGTTTTAGCTATTTTAGGGGGATATCTGTGTATGCAGGTGACTATTACTGTGCATAATTATTAGGCAAATTAACAAAAAACAAATATATACCCATTTCAATTATTTATTTTTACCAGTGAAACCAATATAACATCTCAACATTCACAAATATACATTTCTGACATTCAAAAACAAATCAGTGACCAATATAGCCACCTTTCTTTGCAAGGACACTCAAAAGCCTGCCATCCATGGATTCTGTCAGTGTTTTGATCTGTTCACCATCAACATTGCGTGCAGCAGCAACCACAGCCTCCCAGACACTGTTCAGAGAGGTGTACTGTTTTCCCTCCTTGTAAATCTCACATTTGATGATGGACCACAGGTTCTCAATGGGGTTCAGATCCGGTGAAAAAGGAGGCCATGTCATTAGATTTTCTTCTTTTATACCCTTTCTTGCCAGCCACGCTGTGGAGTACTTGGACGCGTGTGATGGAGCATTGTCCTGCATGAAAATCATGTTTTTCTTGAAGGATGCAGACTTCTTCCTGTACCACTGCTTGAATAAGGTGTCTTCCAGAAACTGGCAGTAGGACTGGGAGTTGAGCTTGACTCCATCCTCAACCCGAAAAGGCCCCACAAGCTCATCTTTGATGATACCAGCCCAAACCAGTACTCCACCTCCACCTTGCTGGCGTCTGAGTCGGACTGGAGCTCTCTGCCCTTTACCAATCCAGCCACGGGCCCATCCATCTGGCCCATCAAGACTCACTCTCATTTCATCAGTCCATAAAACCTTAGAAAAATCAGTCTTCAGATATTTCTTGGCCCAGTCTTGACGTTTCAGCTTGTGTGTCTTGTTCAGTGGTGTCGTCTTTCAGCCTTTCTTACCTTGGCCATGTCTCTGAGTATTGCACACCTCATGCTTTTGGGCACTCCAGTGATGTTGCAGCTCTGAAATATGGCCAAACTGGTGGCAAGTGGCATCTTGGCAGCTGCACGCTTGACTTTTCTCAGTTCATGGGCAGTTATTTTGCGCCTTGGTTTTTCCACACGCTTCTTGCAAACCTGTTGACTATTTTGAATGAAAGGCTTGATTGTTCGATGATCACGCTTCAGAAGTTTTGCAATTTTAAGAGTGCTGCATCCCTCTGCAAGATATCTCACTATTTTTGCCTTTTCTGAGCCTGTCAAGTCCTTCTTTTGACCCATTTTGCCAAAGGAAAGGAAGTTGCCTAATAATTATGCACACCTGATATAGGGTGTTGATGTCATTAGACCACACCCCTTCTCATTACAGAGATGCACATCACCTAATATGCTTAATTGGTAGTAGGCTTTCGAGCCTATACAGCTTGGAGTAAGACAACATGCATAAAGAGGATGATGTGGTCAAAATACTCATTTGCCTAATAATTCTGCACTCCCTGTATATAGAATTCCTAGCTGGATAAAGAGCCTTGCCCTCCCCCAAATTTAAGTGAGATGGCTGATTTGCTAATAGCATCATTCAATGTCAAGGGCTTTAACGCCCCTTCTAAGAGATGCCAAATTCTTTCCTACATGAAAAGGAATAACTGCTCAGTTCTTTTATTACAAGAAACTCACTTCAAATTCAATCATTATCCTAATCTCTCTCACTCCAATTTCCCTCAGTGGTTTCACTGCGGCTCTAACTCCTCTGCCTCTAGAGGTGTCAGTGTGGGCTTTGGGAAGGGGATACCATTTCAATATTGCTTCTAATATTATTAAAGGGTTCCATAGCCAATCAAATGTACACAATTATAAATATATATGCCCCTAATACCAACCAAAAGGCTCGATTTGAAGCCCTCTTCCCAATTATTGATGCATTCAAAGAAGGAGTGGTCATGATGGGAGAGGATTTTAACTTAACATTAGAACCTCTAATGGATTCCTCATCTCAAAAATCTGCCCTATCATATATAGCCCTTAGTTCTATCCATAAAATAATTCAAAATTCACATTTGATGGATGTTTGGAAAACCCTTAACTAGAGATGTCGCGAACATAAAATTTTCCGTTCGCGAACGGCGAACGCAAATTTACGCAAATGTTCGCGAACTGGCGAACTGGGCAAACCGCCATAGACTTCAATAGGCAGGCGAATTTTAAAACCCACAGGGACTCTTTCTGACCACAATAGTGATGGAAAAGTTGTTTCAAGGGGACTAACACCTGGACTGTGGCATGCCGGAGGGGGATCCATGGCAAAATTCCCATGGAAAATTACGTAGTTGACGCAGAGTCGGGTTTTAATCCAGAAAGGGCATAAATCACCTAACATTACTAAATTGTTTGGAATAACGTGCTTTAAAACATCCAGTGTGTGTATACGATCAGGTATGATGTTGTATCGATCAGGTAGTGTAAGGGTTACGCCCACTTCACAGTGACAGACCAAACTCTGACAGACCAAACTCCCCGTTTAACGCACCGCAAACAACTGCAGAGAGTTGTCAATAGTTCTCAATGACATAAATTTTATTCCTCTATGCGTCAATCTTGGTGTAATGATGACTGTGCTCGTGCGCACGTTTGGGAGATTGCAGGCGATGGCGGTTTTTCAAAGCCTATGGTCGTGCGGAGGTAGTTCAGTGACAGTTAAGTGACCCAGAAAACAATGATTCTGCAGTGTGGGCCCATTGTTGGCCTAGTAGGCTTTAATGATCACCTTAGATGATCACAAAGAAAATTAATGTTTTTTCTATGCAAAATTACCCAGCCGATCGCTTTTGGTCTGTTCACAATGAAGCAACGACCTTATCATCTGGGGTGTGCCAACATTGCCAACACACTCATAGAGGTGATCGCTTCATTGTGATACGCAAGCCCCTTCACCACAACAAGGTAACGATCACGAAGGGGAATTGACACATGTATGTGCCTTTTTTTTTGTTTTGATTTTGCAGCCACAGTGTAGCACCAGAGGCCAGAAAAATTAGGCATGTACACATGCCTAAAAAATTAGGCATTGTTGCAGCATTGTTGATGTTTTCCAGGCAGAAAGTGTACTAAAACATTGCGGCTTAAACCCTAGTTGGTGGCGGAGAAGTCACGCAAGTCATCCAGCATGCAGAGAATAAATACAGCAACGTGGGGACCATTTTTAGCCGAAGGCATCTCATCAGGCCTTTTTTAGTCAAATGCATCCCCCACTGTCAGTCCCTTCGGGATCCATGCCTAACTCATATTAATAAAGGTGAGGTAATCTAGACTTTTTTGACCTAGGCGACTTCTCTTCTTAGTGACAATACCTCCTGCTGCGCTGAAGGTCCTTTCTGACAGGACACTTGAAGCAGGGCAGGCCAGAAGTTCTATCGCAAATTGGGATAGCTCAGGCCACAGGTCAAGCCTGCACACCCAGTAGTCAAGGGGTTCATCGCTCCTCAGAGTATCGATATCTGCAGTTAAGGCGAGGTAGTCTGCTACCTGTCAGTCGAGTCGTTCTCTGAGGGTGGACCCCGAAGGGCTGTGGCGATGCGTAGGACTTAAAAAGCTCTGCATGTCCTCCATCAACAACACGTCTGTAAAGCGTCCTGTCCTTGCCGGCGTGGTCGTGGTAGGAGGAAGATTACTTTTACCTCTTCCCCTGTCAGATTCCCGTTGTGCTGTGACATCACCCTTATACGCTGTGTAAAGCATACTTTTTAACTTGTTTATGAACTGCTGCATCCTTTCTAACTTCCGGTAATTCGGTAACATTTCAGCCACTTTCTGCTTATACCGGGGGTCTAGTAGCGTGGCCACCCAGTACAGGTCGTTCTCCTTCAGCCTTTTTATACGAGCGTCCCTCAACAATGACAGCATGAAAGACCCCATTTGCACAAGGTTGGATGCCGAGCTACTCATGTCCCGTTCCTCGTCCTCACTGATCTCATTGAAGGTCTGTTCTTCCCCCCAGCCAAGTACAACACCACGGGTCCCAGATAGGTGACAACGAGCACCCTGGGATGCCTGCTGTGGTTGGTCTTCCTCCTCCTCAAAGCCACATTCCTCCTCTGACTCCTCTTCCAGCGTTGCCGCAGGTCTAGCAAGCGATGATGATAAGAAGCTGTTTCTGGTGGTGATGGTGACCACAACTCTTCCTCTTCCTCTTCACGCTCATCTACGGACTGATCCAGCTTTATTCACAGGGCACGCCCCAGGAAGAAAACAAATGGGATGAGGTCGCTGATGGTGCCTTCGGTGCGACTGACTAGGTTTGTCACCTCCTCAAAAGGACGCATGAGCCTACAGGCATTGCGCATGAGCGTCCAGTAACGTGGCAAAAAAATACCCAGCTCCGCAGAGGCTGTCCTAGCACCCCGGTCATACAAATACTCGTTGATGGCTTTTTCTTGTTGGAGCAGGCGGTCGAACATTAGGAGTGTTAAATTCCAACGTGTCGGGCTGTCGCAAATCAAGCACCTCACTGGCATGTTGTTTCGCCGCTGAATATCGGAAAAGTGTGCCATGGCCTTGTAGGAACGCCTGAAATGGCCACACATCTTTCTGGCCTGCTTGAGGATGTCCTGTAAGCATGGGTACTTATACACAAAGCGTTGTACGATCAGATTCAACACATGTGTCAACTTGCCCAAATTCAATGCCGCCAACAGATTGCTTCCGTTGTCACACACCACTTTGCCGATCTCCAGTTGGTGCGGGGTCAGCCACTGATCCACCTGTGCGTTCAGGGCAGACAGGAGTGCTGGTCCAGTGTGACTCTCTGCTTTCAGGCAAGTCAACCCAAAGAGGCGTGACACTGTCGTATCCGGGATGTGGAATAGCCCCTGGGGAGCTGGGGGGGTGCAGTTGATGTGGAGCAAGAAGCAGCAGCAGAAGAGGACTCAGCCGAGGAGGTTAGCGAAGAGGATGGAGTAGGAGGAGTAGAGGAGGTGGCAGCAGGCCTGCCTGCAAGTCGTGGCGGTGTCACCAACTCCGCTGCAGAGCCACGCATTCCATGCTTGCCAGCCGTCAGCAGGTTTACCCAATGCGCAGTGTACGTGATATAACTGCCCTGACCGTGCTTTGCAGACCAGGTATCAGTGGTCAGATGGACCCTTGCCCCAACACTGTGTGCCAGACATGCCATGACTTCCTTTTCCACAATAGAGTACAGGTTGGGGATTGCCTTTTGTGAAAAAAAATTCGGCCAGGTACCTTCCACTGCGGTGTCCCAATAGCTACAAATTTTTTGAAGGCCTCAGACTCCACCAGCTTGTATGGTAAAAGCTGGCAGGCTAAGAGTTCCAACAAGCCAGCTGTCAGATGCCGGGCAAGGGGGTGAATCTGTGACATTGGCTTCTTACGCTCAAACATTTCCTTGACAGACACCTGACTGTGGGCAGATGAGCAGGAACTGCTGAAGGTGAGAGGCGGAGTGGCGGGTGGTTGAGAGGGGGCAAGGAGGACAGCAGTGGTTGACGTGGCTGAAGATGCTGGACCAGGAGGAGGATGGTGGCTTTGAGTTTGTGTGCTGCTTGTACTCATGTGTTGATCCCATAGGCGTTTGTGATGTGAGATCATGTGCCTTCGCAAAGCATTTGTACCTAGGTGGGTGTTGGACTTCCCACGACTCAGTTTCTTTTGGCACAGGTTGCAAATGGAATCGCTGTTATCAGAGGCAGACACACAAAAAAAAACGCCACAATGCTGAGCTTTGCAATGACGGCATTCTGGTTGTGGCAACAGCATGCGTTGATTGGCGTGCTGTCTGGCTGACCCCGGGTGCCGATGCATGCTGTCTAACTGTGCCACTAGCTCCTTGCGACGACCTCCCCCTGCTTCCAACTCGTCTCCTCCTCCTCTCTGTCTCCCCATCTGAACTTTCCCCCTGTTCTTCTTCTCTTCGAACGGTCACCCACGTGACATCCACGGACACATTGTCATCATCAACCGCTTCACTTGTATCTGACAACTCAGCAAAGGGAGCAGCAGCGGCTACAACATCATCATCATCACACCGTACGTCCATGTGTGTAATGCTGCCTGACTGAGATATATCCCTGTTATCTACATCCTCTGGCAATAATGGTTGCACATCACTTATTTCTTTCAACTGATATGTAAATAACTCCTCTGACAGATCAAGTGAAGCGGCTGTGGTGCTAGTGTTGGTGGTGGCGACGGGCGGGCGAGTGGTAACTTGAGAGGGGCCCGAAGCTGAGCTGGAGGAGGATGGTGCGTCAAGGTTCCGAGCGGAAGCTGTAGAAGATTGGGTGTCCTGTGTTAGCCAGTCAACTATGTCCTCAGAATTTTTCAAGTTCAGGGTACGTGACCTCTGAACACTGGGCATTATTCTAGGGCCAAAGGAAATCACTGGCAGGCAACTGGGGCCAAAGGAAATCACTGGCAGGCAACTGCTATTATATTACAGAGGAAAAATGTTATGAATTTTTTAACAGCAAGGTGCTGTGCCACGCTACATGAGTGGTGGGCAGTGGGCACAGTACAGTCTGTGGGCCTGACACTCCCTGGCAGGCAACTGCAATTATATTACAGAGGAAAAATGTAATGACTTATTTATCTGCAAGGTACTGTGCCACCCTATATGAGTAGTGGAGAGTGGGCACAGTACAATCTGTGGGCCTGACACTCACTGGCAGGCAATTGCAATTATATTGCAGAGGAAAAATTAAATGACTTTTTATCTGCTGTGCCACCTTATATGAGTGGTGGGCAGTGGGCACAGTACAGTCTGTGGGTCTGACACTTACTGCCAGGCAACTGCTATTATATTACAGAGGAAAAATTCTTGAATTTTTTAACAGCAAGATGCTGTGCCACCCTATATTAGTGGTGGACAGTAGGCACAGTACAGTCTGTGGGCCTGACACTCACTGGCAGGTAACTGCAATTATATTACAGAGGATAAGTTTTATGACCTTTTTATCTGCAAGGTACTGTGCCACCCTATATGAGTGGTGGGCAGTGGGCACAGTACAGTCTGTGGGCCTGACATTAACTGGCAGGCAACTGTAATTATATTACAGAGGAAAAAATAAATGAATTTTTTAACAGCAAGATGCTGTGCCACCCTATATGAGTGGTGGATAGTGGGCACAGTACAGTCTGTGGGCCTGACCCTTACTGGCAGGCAACTACAATTATATTACAGAGGAAAAATTAAATGACTTTTTTATCTGCAAGGTGCTGTGCCACCCTATATGAGTGGTGGGCAGTGGGCACAGTACAGTCTGTGGGCCTGACACTCACTGGCAGGCAACTGCAATTAAATTACTGAGGAAAAATGTAATTGATTTTTTAACAGCAAGGTGTTGTGCCACCCTATATGAGTGGTGGATAGTGGGCACAGTACAGTCTGTGGGCCTGACCCTTACTGGCAGGCAATTGCAATTATATTGCAGATGAAAAATTAAATGACTTTTTTATCTGCAAGGTGCTGTGCCACCCGATATGAGTAGTGGATAGTGGGCACAGTACAGTCTGTGGGCCTGACACTCACTGGCAGGCAACTGCAATTATATTACTGAGGAAAATTTTTATGAATTTTTTAACAGCAATTTGCTGTGCCACCCTATATGAGTGGTGGGCAGTGGGCACAGTACAGTCTGTAGGCCTGACACTCACTGGCAGGTAACTGCAATTAAATTACAGAGGACAAATTAAATGACTTTTTTATCTGCAAGGTACTGTGCCACCCTATATGAGTGGTGTGCACACAGTACAGTCTGTTGCCCTGTGGCCTCTTACACACGAGCAGGCAACTGCAATATATATATAGAAAAAATTAAATAAACGCAGACTGATGTACCAGCCCTAATAATTGCTTTTTGGGGTGCTGTCAGGACGCTGTCCTTATAGCAGATGAGTCTTTGAGGACTGGAGTGGACACAGAACACTGGCGTAGCTAATGATTTCCCTATTAATTCAGCAGCAGCAGCACTCTCCCTGCTTTAACTAACACTGCAGCTTCAGAATGAATCTAAGAGGGCTGCCGTCCTTGCTTTTTTAGAGGACGTGGAAGGGTCTGGTAGGGAGGGTATGCGGATTGGCTGGAATGTGTCTGCTGACTGTGAGGTACAGGGTCAAAGTTTGCTCAATGATGACGTATAGGGGCGGACCGAACATCGCATTAATTCGCCCGCCGCGGGGAACAAGCGATGTTTCGCCGGGAACTGTTCGCCAGCGAATAGTTCGGGACATCTCTACCCTTAACCCATCTGTAAAGGATTACACCTTTTTTTCAAATGCTCATGGCTCGTACCAAAGATTAGACCACATTTTAATTTCCAAAAAATCATCTCTGCCTCTGCTCCAAAGCAAAAATAGACTCAATCCAAATAGCCAATCACTTTCCTATAATGATTTCTATTTCTACACCACAACTGCTCCCTAGATCTTGTAACTGGAGACTCAATGAACAGTTGATCTCTTCACCAGACGGTATAAGATCTGTGCAAAAAACTCCTGGAGGAATTCTTTCTATTGAACTCCCATCCAGATACTTCTCCCCATGTGATTTGGGATACCCATAAGGCATATACAGGGAGTGCAGAATTATTAGGCAAGTTGTATTTTTGAGGATTAATTTTATTATTGAACAACAACCATGTTCTCAATGAACCCAAAAAACTCATTAATATCAAAGCTGAATATTTTTGGAAGTATTTTTTAGTTTGTTTTTAGTTTTAGCTATTTTAGGGAGATATCTGTGTGTGCAGGTGACTATTACTGTGCATAATTATTAGGCAACTTAACAAAAAACAAATATATACCCATTTCAATTATTTATTTTTACCAGTGAAACCAATATAACATCTCAACATTCACAAATATACATTTCTGACATTCAAAAACAAAACAAAAACAAATCAGTGACCAATATAGCCACCTTTCTTTGCAAGGACACTCAAAAGCCTGCCATCCATGGATTCTGTCAGTGTTTTGATCTGTTCACCATCAACATTGCGTGCAGCAGCAACCACAGCCTCCCAGACACTGTTCAGAGAGGTGTACTGTTTTCCCTCCTTGTAAATCTCACATTTGATGATGGACCACAGGTTCTCAATGGGGTTCAGATCAGGTGAACAAGGAGGCCATGTCATTAGATTGTCTTCTTTTATACCCTTTCTTGCCAGCCACGCTGTGGAGTACTTGGACGCGTGTGATGGAGCATTGTCCTGCATGAAATCATGTTTTTCTTGAAGGATGCAGACTTTTTCCTGTACCACTGCTTGAAGAAGGTGTCTTCCAGAAACTGGCAGTAGGACTGGGAGTTGAGCTTGACTCCATCCTCAACCCGAAAAGGCCCCACAAGCTCATCTTTGATGATACCAGCCCAAACCAGTACTCCACATTGCTGGCGTCTGAGTCGGACTGGAGCTCTCTGCCCTTTACCAATCCAGCTATGGGCCCATCCATCTGGCCCATCAAGACTCACTCTCATTTCATCAGTCCATAAAACCTTAGAAAAATCAGTCTTGAGATATTTCTTGGCCCAGTCTTGACGTTTCAGCTTGTGTGTCTTGTTCAGTGGTGGTCGTCTTTCAGCCTTTCTTACCTTGGCCATGTCTCTGAGTACTGCACACCTTGTGCTTTTGGGCACTCCAGTGATGTTGCAGCTCTGAAATATGGCCAAACTGGTGGCAAGTGGCATCTTGGCAGCTGCACGCTTGACTTTTCTAAGTTCATGGGCAGTTATTTTGCGCCTTGGTTTTTCCACACTCTTCTTGCGACCCTGTTGACTATTTTTAATGAAACGCTTGATTGTTCGATGATCACGCTGCAGAAGCTTTGCAATTTTAAGAGTGCTGCATCCCTCTGCAAGATATCTCACTATTTTTGACTTTTCTGAGCCTGTCAAGTCCTTCTTTTGACCCATTTTGCCAAAGGAAAGGAAGTTGCCTAATAATTATGCACACCTAATATAGGGTGTTGATGTCATTAGACCACACCCCTTCTCATTACAGAGATGCACATCACCTAATATGCTTAATTGGTAGTAGGCTTTCGAGCCTATACAGCTTGGAGTAAGACAACATGCATAAAGAGGATGATGTGGTCAAAATACTCATTTGCCTAATAATTCTGCACGCAGTGTATGCGGGGCAGATTTATTAGTTTAGGCTCTCAACTAGAGTTGAGCGAACCCGAACTGTAAAGTTCGGGTTCGTACTACACTTTAGGATTTTCGGCACCCGGACCCGAACATTTACGTAAAAGTTCGAGTTCGTGTTCGGTGTTCGGCGATTTTTATGGCACTTTTTGAAAGGCTGCAAAGCCTGCCTTCCAATCAACAAGCGTCATACTACTTCCCCCAAAAGGCCATCACAGCCATGCCTACTATTGGCATGGCTGTGATTGGCCAACTGCAGCATGTGACCCAGCCTCTATTTAAGCTGGAGTCACGTAGCGCCGCCCTTCACTCTGCTCGGATTAGTGTAGGGAGAGGCTGCAGCTGCTGTGAGGGAGAGATCAGGGAGAAATCTTATCAATAACTGGTTTATGTACTCAGCGATCTACAGAAAAAGTGTTTTGTGGGTGCAGTGCACAATTTATTTAAGCCTGCCCTGAGCCAACTACCGCTGAAAATGAACTTTTTTTTCTTCAGTTATTCAATATCAATACATGATCGGCAGCCATTTTATGAAACGATAGTGCACCAGCATAGGCTATCTGCAAGTCCAGAAATACAGCTTTGGCATACTGGGGTGAAAAAACCCTCTAATATACTGCACATCTGGGATTAGACAAGCATAAGTGACTGTCACATTTAGGACAGAAATACAGCTTTTTGGTTAGGGTGAAAAAAGCCTCTAATATACTGCACATCTGGGATTACACATGCATAACTCACTGTCACATTTAGGACAGAAATACAGCTTTTTGGTTAGGGTGAAAAAAGCCTCTAATATACTGCACATCTGGGATTACACGTGCATAAATCACTGTCACATTTAGGACAGAAATACAGCTTTTTGGTTAGGGTGAAAAAAGCATCTAATATACTGCACATCTGGGATTACATGTGTATAAATCACTGTCACATTTAGGACAGAAATACAGCTTTTTGGTTAGGGTGAAAAAACCCTCTAATATACTGCACATCTGGGATTACACGTGCATAAGTGACTGTCACATTTAGGCCATAAATACGGCTTTGGCATACTGGGGTGAAAAAAGCCTCTCATATACTGCACATCTGGGATTACACGTGCATAAGTGACTGTCACATTTAGGACAGAAATACAGCTTTTTGGTTAGGTTGAAAAAACCCTCTAATATACTGCACATCTGGGATTACACGTGCATAAGTCACTGTCACATTTAGGACAGAAATACAGATTTTTGGTTAGGGTGAAAAAAGCCTCTAATATACTGCACATCTGGGATTACACGTGCATAACTCACTGTCACATTTAGGACAGAAATACAGCTTTTTGGTTAGGGTGAAAAAAGCGTCTAATATACTGCACATCTGGGATTACATGTGCATAAGTCACTGTCACATTTAGGACACAAATACAGCTTTTTGGTTAGGGTGAAAAAACCCTCTAATATACTGCACATCTGGGATTACACATGCATAAGTCACTGTCACATTTAGAACAGAAATACAGCTTTTTGGTTAGGGTGAAAAAAAAACTCTAATATACTGCACATCTGGAATAACACGTGCATAAGTCACTGTCACATTTAGGACAGAAATATAGCTTTTTGGTTAGGATAAAAAAAAACTCTAATATACTGCACATCTGGGATTACACGTGCATAAATCACTGTTACATTTAGGACACAAATACATATTTTTGGTTAGGGTGAAAAAACCCTCTAATATACTGCACATCTGGGATTAGACAAGCATAAGTGACTGTCACATTTAGGACAGAAATACAGCTTTTTGGTTAGGGTGAAAAAACCCTCTAATATACTGCACATCTGGGATTACACGTGCATAAATCACTGTCACATTTAGGACAGAAATACAGCTTTTTGGTTAGGGTGAAAAACCCTCTAATATACTACACATCTGGGATTACAGGTGCATAAGTCACTGTCACATCTAGGACAGAAATACGGCTTTGGCATACTGGGGTGAAAAAAGCCTCTCATATACTGCACATCTGGGATTAGACGTGCATAAGTGACTGTCACATTTAGGCCAGAAATACGGCTTTTTGGTTACTGGGGTGAAAAAAGCCTCTAATATACTGCACATCTGGGATTACACATGCATAACTCACTGTCACATTTAGGACAGAAATACAGCTTTTTGGTTAGGGTGAAAAAAGCCTCTAATATACTGCACATCTGGGATTACACGTGCATAAATCACTGTCACATTTAGGACAGAAATACAGCTTTTTGGTTAGGGTGAAAAAAGCATCTAATATACTGCACATCTGGGATTACATGTGTATAAGTCACTGTCACATTTAGGACAGAAATACAGCTTTTTGGTTAGGGTGAAAAAACCCTCTAATATACTGCACATCTGGGATTACACGTGCATAAGTGACTGTCACATTTAGGCCATAAATACGGCTTTGGCATACTGGGGTGAAAAAAGCCTCTCATATACTGCACATCTGGGATTACACGTGCATAAGTGACTGTCACATTTAGGACAGAAATACAGCTTTTTGGTTAGGTTGAAAAAACCCTCTAATATACTGCACATCTGGGATTACACGTGCATAAGTCACTGTCACATTTAGGACAGAAATACAGATTTTTGGTTAGGGTGAAAAAAGCCTCTAAAATACTGCACATCTGGGATTACACGTGCATAACTCACTGTCACATTTAGGACAGAAATACAGCTTTTTGGTTAGGGTGAAAAAAGCGTCTAATATACTGCACATCTGGGATTACATGTGCATAAGTCACTGTCACATTTAGGACAGAAATACAGCTTTTTGGTTAGGGTGAAAAAACCCTCTAATATACTGCACATCTGGGATTACACATGCATAAGTCACTGTCACATTTAGAACAGAAATACAGCTTTTTGGTTAGGGTGAAAAAAAAACTCTAATATACTGCACATCTGGAATAACACGTGCATAAGTCACTGTCACATTTAGGACAGAAATATAGCTTTTTGGTTAGGATAAAAAAAAAATCTAATATACTGCACATCTGGGATTACACGTGCATAAATCACTGTTACATTTAGGACACAAATACATATTTTTGGTTATGGTGAAAAAACCCTCTAATATACTGCACATCTGGGATTAGACAAGCATAAGTGACTGTCACATTTAGGACAGAAATACAGCTTTTTGGTTAGGGTGAAAAAACCCTCTAATATACTGCACATCTGGGATTACACGTGCATAAGTCACTGTCACATTTAGGACAGAAATACAGCTTTTTGGTTAGGGTGAAAAACCCTCTAATATACTACACATCTCGGATTACAGGTGCATAAGTCACTGTCACATCTAGGACAGAAATACGGCTTTGGCATACTGGGGTGAAAAAAGCCTCTCATATACTGCACATCTGGGATTAGACGTGCATAAGTGACTGTCACATTTAGGCCAGAAATACGGCTTTTTGGTTACTGGGGTGAAAAAAGCTTCTAATATACTGCACATGTGGGATTAGACAAGCATCAGTGACTGTCACATTTTGGCCAGAAATACGGCTTTTTGGTTACTGGGGTGAAAAAACCCTCTGATATACTGCACATCTGGGATAAGACGTGCATAAGGGAGTGTCACATTTAGGCCACAAATACCGCAGTCATATAGAATAAAAAAATAAAAATAGTGTGCAATACCCTACATCAGGGTTTATATTGGCGGTTAATTATTTTTAACATACTTAACCACTTTTTACTTTGCTTTGTGAACGCTAACTATGAGGCAAACATCTAATAAGGGACGCCGTCATGGTCGTGGTGGTGGTGTTGGTGGAGCCTCTGGTGCAGGGAGAGGACGTGACCGTTCTGCCACAGCTACACAACCTACTGAACCTACTACCTTTAGGTCCCAGTAGCCGCCAGAATCTACAGCGATATTTGGTCGGGCCTAATGCCGTTCTAAGGATGGTAAGGCCTAAGCAAGTACAGGTGCTAGTCAATTGGGTGGCCAACAGTGGATCCAGCACGTTCACATTATCTCCCACCCAGTCTTCTGCAGAAAGCGCACAGGTGGCGCCTGAAACCCATGCCCATCAGGCTGTCACATCACCCCCGTGCATATCGGGGAACCTGTCTGAGCCTCAAGTCATGCAGCAGTCTCTTATGCTGTTTGAAGACTCTGCTGGCAGGGATTCCCAAGGGTATCCACCTAGGCCTTCCCCAGGAGTGGAAGACATAGAATGCACTGACGCACAACCACTTATGTTTCCTGATGAGGACCTGATGGGAATACCACCTCAGCACGTCTCTGATGATGACGAAACACAGGTGCCAACTGCTGTGTCATTCTGCAGTGTGCAGACCGAAAAGGAGGTCAGGGAGGAAGACTGGGTAGAAGACGATGCAGGAAACGATGAGGTCCTAGTCCCCACATGGAATGAAGGTCGTGCCTAGAGATGTCCCGAACTATTCGCCGGCGAACATCGCTTGTTTGCGTTCGCTGCGGCGGGCGAACATATGCGATGTTCGGTCCGCCCCCTATACATCATCATTGAGCAAACTTTGACCCTGTACCTCACAGTCAGCAGACACATTCCAGCCAATCAGCAGCATACCCTCCCTCCCAGACCCTCCCACCTCCAATCAAAAAGCAAGTATAGCATCCATCTTAGATTCATTCTGAAGCTGCAGTGTTAGTGAGAGCAGGGACAGTGCAGCTGCTGCTGATTTAATAGGGAAATCGTTAGCTAGGCCACTCCAGTCCTCAAAGACTCATCTGATCTGCTGTAAGGACAGCGTCCTGACAGCACTCCAAAAAGTCCTTTTTAGGGCTAGTACATCAGTCTGCCTTTTTTTTTTCTTCTCTGTAATATAATTGCAGTTGCCTGCCAGTGTGTGTCAGGCCCACAGAGTGTACTGTGCCCACTGCCAGTGCCCACCACTCATATCTGGAGGCACAGTAGCTTGCAGTTGAAACAGTAAAACAATTTTTTCTCTGTAAAATAATAATTGCAGTTGCCTGCCAGTGTGTGTCAGGCCCACAGAGTGTACTGTGCCCACTGCCCACCACTCATATCGGGTGGCACAGTACCTTGCACGCATAGTACCACTAATCTAAAAAAAATGACAGGCAGAGGCAGGCCACCCCTCAGGGGCCGTCATGGTTGTGGTGCTGTGATTTCCTTTGGCCCTAGAATAATGCCCAGTGTTCAGAGGCCACAAACCCTGAACTCGAAAAGTTTTGAGGACATAGTTGACTGGCTAACACAGGACACCCAATCTTCTACAGCTTCCGCTCAGAACCTTGACGCACCATCCTCCTCCAGCTCAGCTTCGGGCACCTCTCAAGTTACCACCCGCCCGCCTGCCGCCACCACCAACACTAGCACCACAGCCGCTTCATTTGATCTGTCAGAGGAGTTATTTACACATCAGTTGGAATAAATGATGGATGCGCACCCATTATTGCCAGAGGATGTAGATAAAAGGGATATGTCTCAGTCAGGCAGCATTACACACATGGACGTATGGTGTGATGATGATGATGTTGTACCCGCTGCTGCTTCCTTTGCTGAGTTGTCAGATACAAGTGAAACGGTTGATGATGATGATGTGTCCATGGATGTCACATGGGTGCCCGCTGGAAGAGAAGAAGAACAGGGGGAAAGTTCAGATGGGAGACAGAGAGGAGGAGGAGACGAGTTGGAAGCAGGGGGAGGTCGTCGCAAGGAGCTAGTGGCACAGTCAGACAGCATGTATCGGCCCCCGGGTTCCCAGACAGCACGCCAATCAACGCATGCTGTTGCCACAACCAGAATGCCGTCATTGCAAAGCTCAGCAGTGTGGCATTTTTTTTTTGTGTGTCTGCCTCTGATAACAGCGATGCCATTTGCAACCTGTGCCAAAAGAAACTGAGTCGTGGGAAGTCCAACACCCACCTAGGTACAACTGCTTTGCGAAGGCACATGATCTCACATCACAAACGCCTATGGGATCAACACATGATAAGCACAAGCAGCACACAAACTCAAAGCCACCATCCTCCTCCTGGTCCAGCAACTTCAGCCACATCAACCACTGCTGTCCTCCTTGCCCCCTCTTAACCACACGCCACTCTGCCTCTCACTTTCAGCAGTTCCTGCTCATCTGCCCACAGTCAGGTGTCTGTCAAGGAAATGTTTGAGCGTAAGAAGCCAATGTTACAGAGTCACCCCCTTGCCCGGCGTCTGACAGCTGGCTTGTCGGAACTCTTAGCCCGCCAGCTTTTACCATACAAGCTGGTGGAGTCTGAGGCCTTCATAAAATTTGTAGCTATTGGGACATCGCAGTGGAAGGTACCCGGCCGAATTTTTTTTTCACAAAAGGCATTCACCAACCTGTACTCTATTGTGGAAAAGGAAGTCATGGCATGTCTGGCACACAGTGTTGGGGCAAGGGTTCATCTGACCACTGACACCTAGTCTGCAAAGCACGGTCAGGGCAGGTATATCACGTACACTGCGCATTGGGTAAACCTGCTGACGGCTGCCAAGCATGGAATGCGTGGCTCTGCAGAGGCGTTGGTGACACCGCCACGACTTGCAGGCAGGCCTGCTGCCACCTCCTCTACTCCTCCTACTCCATCCTCTTCACTAACCTCCTCGGCTGAGTCCTCTTCTGCTGTTGTGCCTTTGCTCCACATCAACTGCACCCCCAGGGGCTATTCCACATCCCAGATACGACAGTGTCACGCCGTCTTGGGGTTGACTTGCCTGAAAGCAGAGAGCCACACTGGACCAGCACTCCTGTCCGCCCTGAACGCACAGGTGGATCAGTGGCTGTCCCCGCACCAAATGGAGATCGGCAAAGTGGTGTGTGACAACGGAAGCAATTTGTTGGCGGCATTGAATTTGGGCAAGTTGACACATGTGCCGTGCATGGCACTTGTGTTGAATCTGATCGTACAACGCTTTGTGCATAAGTACCCAGGTTTACAGGACGTCCTCAAGCAGGCCAGGAAGGTGTGTGGCCAGTTCAGCCGTTCCTACAAGGCCATGGCGCACTTTTCCGATATTCAGCGGCGAAACAACATGCCAGTGAGGCGCTTGATTTGCGACAGCCCGACACGTTGGAATTCAACACTCCTAATGTTCGACCGCCTGCTCCAACAAGAAAAAGCCGTCAACGAGTATTTGTATGACCGGGGTGCTAGGACAGCTTCTGCGGAGCTGGGTATTTTTTTGCGACATTACTGGACGCTCATGCGCAATGCCTGTAGGCTCATGCGTCCTTTTGAGGAGGTGACAAACCTAGTCTGTCGCACCGAAGGCACCATCAGCGACATCATCCCATTTGTTTTCTTCCTGGAGCGTGCCCTGCGAAGAGTGCTGGATCAGGCCGTAGATGAGCGTGAAGAGGAAGAGTTGTGGTCACCATCACCACCAGAAACAGCCTTATCAGCATCGCTTGCTGGACCTGCGGTAACGCTGGAAGAGGAGTCTGAGGAAGAGGAGTCAGAGGAGGAATGTGGCTTTGAGGAGGAGGAAGACCAACCACAGCAGGCATCCCAGGGTGCTCGTTGTCGCCTATCTGGTACCCGTGGTTTTGTACATCAGTGAGGACGAGGAACGGGACATGAGTAGCTCGGCATCCAACCTTGTGCAAATGGGGTCTTTTATGCTGTCATGCCTGTTGAGGGACGCTCGTATAAAAAGGCTGAAGGAGAACGACCTGTACTGGGTGGCCATGCTACTAGACCCCCGGTATAAGCAGAAAGTGGCTGAAATGTTACCGAATTACCGGAAGTCGGAAAGGATGCAGCAGTTCCAAAACAAGTTAAAAAGTATGCTTTACACAGCGTATAAGGGTGATGTCACAGCACAACGGGAATCTAACAGGGGAAGAGGTGAAAGTAATCCTCCTCCTACCACGACGACGCCGGCAAGGACAGGACGCTTTACAGACGTGTTGTTGATGGATGACATGCAGAGCTTTATAAGTCCTACGCATCGCCACAGCCCTTCGGGGTCTACCCTCAGAGAACGACTCGACCGACAGGTAGCAGACTACCTCGCCTTAACTGCAGATATCGACACTCTGAGGAGCGATGAACCCCTTGACTACTGGGTGTGCAGGCTTGACCTGTGGCCTGAGCTATCCCAATTTGCGATAGAACTTCTGGCCTGCCCCGCTTCAAGTGTCCTGTCAGAAAGGACCTTCAGCGCAGCAGGAGGTATTGTCACTGAGAAGAGAAGTCGCCTAGGTCAAAAAACTCTAGATTACTTCACCTTTATTAAGATGAATGAGGCATGGATCCCGAAGGGACTGACAGAGGGGGATGCATTTGACTAAAAAAGACCTGATGAGATGCCTTGGGCTAAAAATGGTCCACACGCTGCTGTATTTAATCTCTGCATGCCGGATGACTTGCGTGACTTCTCTGCCACCAACTAGGGTTCAAGCCGCAATGTTTTAGTGCACTTTCTGCCTGGAAAACATAAATTTTTCGGGCCGTTACTACAGCAGCGGCTGCAACAATGCCTAATTTTTCAGGCATGTGTACATGCCTAATTTTTCTGGCCTCTGGTGCTGCACTGTGGCTGCAAAAACAAAACAAAAAAAAGGCACATACATGTGTCAATCCCCTTCGTGATCGTTACCTTGTTGTTGTGAAGGGGCTTGCGTATCACAATGAAGCGATCACCTCTGTAAGTGTGTTGGCAATGGCAATGTTGGCACACCCCAGATGATAAGGTCGTTGCTTCATTGTGAACCGACCAAATGCGATCGGCTGGATAATTTTGCATAGAAAAAACATTAATTTTCTTTGTGATCATCTAAGGTGATCATTAAAGCCTACTAGGCCAACAATGGGCCCACACTGCAGAATCATTGTTTTCTGGGTCACTTAACTGGCACTGAACTACCTCAGCATGACCATAGGCTTTGAAAAACCGCCATCGCCTGCAATCTCCCAAACGTGCGCACGAACACAGTCATCACTACACCAAGATTGACGCATAGAGGAATAAAATTTATGTCATGAGTGTGTCAACTATTGACAACTCTTTGTGGTTGTCTAAACTCTATTCGATACACGTCCCCTGATAGGGGACATAACAGGGATTAAACTGATAGGAATAGTACTACTTAACATACCACTCTTATAGGTTGGCACAGTACATTGCACGGCGCACGCACAGTGCCCCAAATTGGAAGTGAGAGGACCAACCAAGCATCTTTTTCCATCTCCCGGTTCCTAAAATCTATTCCATACACCAGCCCCTGATAGGGGACGTAACAGGGATTAAACTGGTAAGAACAGATTTTATTAATTTTAAAAAAAGAGGACAGCCTCTGCGGAGCTTGGTATTTTTTGGCCGCGTTACTGAACGCTCATGCACAATGGCTGTAGGCTCATGCGTCCTTTTGCGGAGGTGACAAACCTGGTCAGTCAAACCCAAGGCAACATCATCGACCTCATCCCATATGCGTTTTTTCTGGAGTGTGCCCTGCGAAGAGTGCTGGATCAGGCCGTAGATGAGCATGAAGAGGAAGAGTTGTGGTCACCATCACCACCAGAAGCAGCCTTGTCTTCGTTGATTGCTGGACCTGCGGCAACGCAGAGAGAGGAGTCCGAAGAAGAGGAGTCAGAGGAGGAAGGTGGCTTTAACCACCTCAGCCCCCAGTGCTTAAACACCCTGAAAGACCAGGCCACTTTTTACACTTCTGACCTACACTACTTTCACCGTTTATTGCTCGGTCATGCAACTTACCACCCAAATGAATTTTACCTCCTTTTCTTCTCACTAATAGAGCTTTCATTTGGTGGTATTTCATTGCTGCTGACATTTTTACTTTTTTTGTTATTAATCGAAATTTAACGATTTTTTTGCAAAAAAATGACATTTTTCACTTTCAGTTGTAAAATTTTGCAAAAAAAACGACATCCATATAGAAATTTTGCTCTAAATTTATAGTTCTACATGTCTTTGATAAAAAAAAAATGTTTGGGTAAAAAAAAAATGGTTTGGGTAAAAGTTATAGCGTTTACAAACTATGGTACAAAAATGTGAATTTCCGCTTTTTGAAGCAGCTCTGACTTTCTGAGCACCTGTCATGTTTCCTGAGGTTCTACAATGCCCAGACAGTACAAACACCCCACAAATGACCCCATTTCTGAAAGTACACACCCTAAGGTATTCGCTGATGGGCATAGTGAGTTCATAGAACTTTTTATTTTTTGTCACAAGTTAGCGGAAAATGATGATTTTTTTTTTTTTTTTTTTTTTTTCTTACAAAGTCTCATATTCCACTAACTTGTGACAAAAAATAAAAAGTTCTATGAACTCACTATGCCCATCAGCGAATACCTTGGGGTCTCTTCTTTCCAAAATGGGGTCACTTGTGGGGTAGTTATACTGCCCTGGCATTCTAGGGGCCCAAATGTGTGGTAAAGAGTTTGAAATCAAATTCAGTAAAAAATGACGAGTGAAATCCGAAAGGTGCTCTTTGGAATATGGGCCCCTTTGCCCACCTAGGCTGCAAAAAAGTGTCACACATCTGGTATCCCCGTACTCAGGAGAAGTTGAGGAATGTGTTTTGGGGTGTCTTTTTACATATACCCATGCTGGGTGAGATAAATATCTTGGTCAAATGACAACTTTGTATAAAAAAATGGGAAAAGTTGTCTTTTGCCAAGATATTTCTCTCACCCAGCATGGGTATATATAAAATGACACCCCAAAACACATTCCCCACCTTCTCCTGAGTACGGAGATACCAGATGTGTGACACTTTTTTGCAGCCTAGGTGGGCAAAGGGGCCCATATTCCAAAGAGCACCTTTCGGATTTCACTCATCATTTTTTACAGAATTTGATTTCTAACTCCTTACCACACATTTGGGCCCCTAGAATGCCAGGGCAGTATAACTACCCCACAAGTGACCCCATTTTGGAAAGAAGACACCCCAAGCTATTCCGTGAGGGGCATGGCGAGTTCCTAGAATTTTTTATTTTTTGTCACAAGTTAGTGGAAAATGATGATTTTTTTTTTTTTTTTTTTTTCATACAAAGTCTCATATTCCACTAACTTGTGACAAAAAATAAAAACTTCCATGAACTCACTATGCCCATCAGCGAATACCTTGGGGTCTCTTCTTTCCAAAATGGGGTCACTTGTGGGGTAGTTATACTGCCCTGGCATTCTAGGGGCCCAAATGTGTGGTAAAGAGTTTGAAATCAAATTCAGTAAAAAATGACGAGTGAAATCCGAAAGGTGCTCTTTGGAATATGGGCCCCTTTGCCCACCTAGGCTGCAAAAAAGTGTCACACATCTGGTATCCCCGTACTCAGGAGAAGTTGAGGAATGTGTTTTGGGGTGTCTTTTTACATATACCCATGCTGGGTGAGATAAATATCTTGGTCAAATGACAACTTTGTATAAAAAAATGGGAAAAGTTGTCTTTTGCCAAGATATTTCTCTCACCCAGCATGGGTATATATAAAATGACACCCCAAAACACATTCCCCACCTTCTCCTGAGTACGGAGATACCAGATGTGTGACACTTTTTTGCAGCCTAGGTGGGCAAAGGGGCCCATATTCCAAAGAGCACCTTTCGGATTTCACTCATCATTTTTTACAGAATTTGATTTCTAACTCCTTACCACACATTTGGGCCCCTAGAATGCCAGGGCAGTATAACTACCCCACAAGTGACCCCATTTTGGAAAGAAGACACCCCAAGCTATTCCGTGAGGGGCATGGCGAGTTCCTAGAATTTTTTATTTTTTGTCACAAGTTAGTGGAAAATGATGATTTTTTTTTTTTTTTTTTTTTTCATACAAAGTCTCATATTCCACTAACTTGTGACAAAAAATAAAAACTTCCATGAACTCACTATGCCCATCAGCGAATACCTTGGGGTCTCTTCTTTCCAAAATGGGGTCACTTGTGGGGTAGTTATACTGCCCTGGCATTCTAGGGGCCCAAATGTGTGGTAAGGAGTTTGAAATCAAATTCTGTAAAAAATGACGAGTGAAATCCGAAAGGTGCTCTTTGGAATATGGGCCCCTTTGCCCACCTAGGCTGCAAAAAAGTGTCACACATGTGGTATTGCCGTACTCAGGAGAAGTTGAGGAATGTGTTTTGGGGTGTCTTTTTACATATACCCATGCTGGGTGAGATAAATATCTTGGTCAAATGACAACTTTGTATAAAAAAATGGGAAAAGTTGTCTTTTGCCAAGATATTTCTCTCACCCAGCATGGGTATATATAAAATGACACCCCAAAACACATTCCCCACCTTCTCCTGAGTACGGAGATACCAGATGTGTGACACTTTTTTGCAGCCTAGGTGGGCAAAGGGGCCCATATTCCAAAGAGCACCTTTTGGATTTCACAGGTCATTTTTTACTGAATTTGATTTCAAACTCCTTACCACACATTTGGGCCCCTAGAATGCCAGGGCAGTATAACTACCCCACAAGTGACCCCATTTTGGAAAGAAGAGACCCCAAGGTATTCGCTGATGGGCATAGTGAGTTCATGGAAATTTTTTTTTTTTGTCACAAGTTAGTGGAATAGGAGACTTTGTATGAAAAAAAAAAAAAAAAAAAAAAATCATCATTTTCCACTAACTTGTGACAAAAAATAAAAAATTCTAGGAACTTGCCATGCCCCTCACGGAATACCTTGGGGTGTCTTCTTTCCAAAATGGGGTCACTTGTGGGGCAGTTATACTGCCCTGGCATTTTCCAGGGGCCCTAATGTCTGGTAAGTAGGTAAATGACCTGTGAAATCTGAAAGGTGCTCTTTGGAATGTGGGCCCCTTTGCCCAGCTAGGCTGCAAAAAAGTGTCACACATCTGGTATCTCCGTACTCAGAAGAAGGTAAGGAATGTGTTTTGGGGTGTCATTTTACATATACCCATGCTGGGTGAGAGAAATATCTTGGCAAAAGACAACTTTTCCCATTTTTTTTATACAAAGTTGGCATTTGACCAAGATATTTATCTCACCCAGCATGGGTATATGTAAAATGACACCCCAAAACATATTCCCCAACTTCTGCTGAATACGGAGATACCACATGTGTGACACTTTTTTGCAGCCTAGGTGGGCAAAGGGGCCCAAATTCCTTTTAGGAGGGCATTTTTAGACATTTGGATACCAGACTTCTTCTCACGCTTTGGGGCCCCTAAAATGCCAGGGCAGTATAAATACCCCACATGTGACCCCATTTTGGAAAGAAGACACCCCAAGGTATTCAATGAGGGGCATGGCGAGTTCATTGAAAAAAAAAAATTTTGGCACAAGTTAGCGGAAATTGATTTTTTGGATTTTGTTCTCACAAAGTCTCCCTTTCCGCTAACTTGGGACAAAAATTTCAATCTTTCATGGACTCAATATGCCCCTCAGCAAATACCTTGGGGTGTCTTCTTTCCAAAATGGTGTTATTTGTGGGGTGTTTGTACTGCCCTGGCATTTGAGGGTCTCCGCAATCATTACATGTATGCCCAGCATTAGGAGTTTCTGCTATTCTCCTTATATTGAGCATACGGGTAATGAGATTTTTTTTTTCCGTTCAGCCTCTGGGCTGAAAGAAAAAAATGAACGGCACAGATTTCTTCATTCGCATCGATCAATGTGGATGAAAAAATCTCTGCCAAAAAAAGAAAAAGGAGGGGAAAGGCGTCTGCCAGGACATAGGAGCTCCGCCCAACATCCATACCCACTTCAGCTCGTATGCCCTGGCAAACCAGATTTCTCCATTCACATCAATCGATGTGGATGAATAAATCATTGCCGGGATTTTTTTTTTTATATATACAAAGTGTTTGCCAAAGTATATGAACACCGCCACCTCCTCAGCTCATATGCCTCGGCAAACATATCTTTTACTGCAGAGGAGAAATCTCGTCTTGCAGCGCCGCATACACCGACTTGCGTGTAATCTGACAGCAGCACAATGCTTCTGTCCGAATGCACATCAGTGCTGCAGCTGGTCGATCGGTTGGTCCACCTGGAAGGTAAAAAAAACAAAACAAAAAAGAAAAAACCAGGCCGCAAAGCAATAACTTTATTAACTTTAGAACAGAACATATTAACTTTTTTAAACTTTTTTAACTTTTTTACTTACCGGTAATTTTTTTTTTGTTTAGTTTTTTTTACCTTTATAGAACAAACCTCTCCTTCCCCATGGGACAATGTGCAAAGCGCAAATCGCCCAAAGATGTGGCGAAGTACGTTATGCACTTTATCCCAGGTGAAAGGAGAGGTTTGCAGCAGCTGAGAGTAAAAGGGCCCTAATAGCCCTGTGTGCCTGTCCTGTGAGATGCAATCCCTATGCTAGGTGTACCTGTGTGTGGTACTTCCGGAAACACTCTCCATAGCATAGGGCAGGGTGGTCAGCACAGTCAGGACAGAAATAGCGGGTGTCACGCCTTATTCCACTCCTGCTACAGACACGACATCTTTTTCGGGGTGACGGTTGGGTTGAGGTACCAGGAACGACACTGGGGAAATGTCGCTCGTGTAGACGGCTAACTACACTGGGGGATGGGGCCACGGAACCTCCTGGGTAAAGGAGGTTCTCGATGATCTCTTCCTGGAATTTGAGGAAAGATCGTGTTCTCCCAGCCTTACTGTAGAGAACAAAACTATTGTACAGCGCCAATTGAATTAAATATACAGACACCTTCTTATACCAGCGTCTGGTTCTGCGGGAAACTAAATACGGAGACAACATCTGGTCATTGAAGTCCATCCCTCCCATGAGCGCATTATAGTCGTGGACACAGAGGGGCTTTTCAATGACACGGGTTGCTCGCTCAATTTGGATTGTCGTGTCTGCGTGAATGGAGGAGAGCATGTAAACGTCACGCTTGTCTCTCCATTTCACCGCGAGCAGTTCTTCGTTACACAAGGCAGCCCTCTGCCCCCTTGCAAGACGGGTGGTTACAAGCCGTTGGGGGAAGCCCACGCGACTAGTTCGCGCGGTGCCACAGGCGCAAATCCGTTCTAGAAACAAATGCCTAAAGAGGGCCACACTTGTGTAAAAATTGTCCACATAAAGATGGTACCCCTTGCCGAATAAGGGTGACACCAAGTCCCAGACTGTCTTCCCACTGCTCCCCAGGTAGTCAGGGCAACCGACCGGCTCCAGGGTCTGATCTTTTCCCTCATAGACACGAAATTTGTGGGTATAGCCTGTGGCCCTTTCACAGAGCTTATACAATTTGACCCCATACCGGGCACGCTTGCTTGGGATGTACTGTTTGAAGCCAAGGCGCCCAGTAAAATGTATTAGGGACTCGTCTACGCAGATGTTTTGCTCGGGGGTATACAAATCTGCAAATTTCTGGTTGAAATGGTCTATGAGGGGCCGAATTTTGTGGAGCCGGTCAAAAGCTGGGTGGCCTCTGGGACGGGAGGTGGTGTTGTCGCTAAAATGCAGGAAACGGAGGATGGCCTCAAATCGTGCCCTGGACATAGCAGCAGAGAACATGGGCATGTGATGAATCGGGTGCGTTGACCAATATGACCGCAATTCATGCTTTTTTGTCAGGCCCATGTTGAGGAGAAGGCCCAAAAAAATTTTAATTTCGGAAACTTGGACTGGTTTCCACCGGAAAGGCTGGGCATAAAAGCTTCCCGGGTTGGCGGATATAAATTGTGTGGCATACTGGTTGGTCTCTGCCACGACTAAGTCCAAGAGCTCCGCAGTCAAGAACAGCTCAAAAAATCCCAGGGCCGAACCGATTTGAGCCGTCTCAACCCGAACTCCAGACTGGGCGGTGAAAGGGGGAACTACAGGTGCGGCTGAAGTTGGTGACTGCCAATCAGGGTTTGCCAGCACCTCAGGGATTCTAGGGGCTCTACGGGCCTGTCTTTGCGGTGGCTGCGACGGGGTAACTAGTGCACGTGCCACCGTACCAGCTTCAACTGCCCTTCTGGTGCTCGCCACGTCACCATGTTGTACGGCAGTGCTGGTACTAGGTCCAGGGAGGGCTGCGCTGCTGGTGTATGCCTCACCACGTGATCCGGCAGCGACAGCCCCACTCTGCTGCTCTTGAAGCGGATCCTGCATAACCTGTGGTCTAGCGACATGGGGCCGGGTACGCCTGGTGCTGCCAGGGACCTCCACCTCCTCGTCCGAACTTTGGGTCAGAGAGCCACTGCTTTCCACAGGTTCATATTCTGACCCGCTAGATTCATCAGATGAGGGTTCCCACTCCTCATCCGACTGGGTCAGAATCCTGTAGGCCTCTTCAGAAGAATACCCCCTGTTTGACATTTTGGACTACTAAATTTAGGGGTATTCCCTGAGACTACCCAAGAAAAAAAGCAAACCTGTCTTACAAAGGGGAGGCTAGCGAAGTACCGGAGGCCGCTGCGGTTGATAAAAAATATCAAAACTGATTTTTTTATCGCCGCAGTGCGTGTAAAATGAATGTGCAGTGATCAAAAAATATATATTTTTTGTCACTGCGGTGGGGCGGGCGTGGGTGAACGCACGTGTGGGCGACCGATCAGGCCTGATCGGGCAAACACTGCGTTTTGGGTGGAGGGCGAACTAAAGTGACACTAATACTATTATAGATCTGACCGTGATCAGTTTTGATCACTTACAGATACTATAAAAGTACAAATGCTGATTAGCGATACGCTATTCAGCGAATAAAAGTGACTGCGGTGCGGTGGGGTGGGCGCTAACTGACGCTAACTACCTAACCAAGGGGCCTAAACTATCCCTAAAACCTAACAGCCAATACTAGTGAAAAAAAAAAAGTGACAGTTTACACTGATCACTTTTTTTCCTTTCACTGGTGATTGACAGGGGCGATCAAAGGGGTGATCAAAGGGTTAATTGGGGTGCAGGGGGGTGATCTGGGGCTAAGGTGTAGTGTTGGTGCTACTCACTGTGAAGTCTGCTCCTGTGCTGGATCCAACCGACGAAAAGGACCAGCACAGGAGCAGACAAGCCATATAACAGATCATATTTACTAATATGATCTGTTATATGGCTTGTGATTGGATTTTTTAAAAATCGCCAGCCTGCCAGCCAATGATCGTTGCTGGCAGGCTGGTGACTAACTTGTTCTTTAACTTTTGCCGGCCCGCGATGCGCATGCGCGGGCCGGCTTGGAGCGAAATCTCGCGTCTCGCGAGATGACGCGTATATGCGTGACTGTGCGCAGCGCTGCCACCTCCGGAACGCGAATCTGCGTTAGGCGGTCCGGAGGTGGTTAAGGAGGTGGAAGACCAACCACAGCAGGCATCCCAGGGGGCTTGTTGTCACCTTTCGGGGACCCTTGGTGTTGTACGTGGCTGGGTGGAGGAAGAGACCTTCAATGACGTCAGTGAGGACAAGGAACGGGACATGGCTTGCTTGGTATCCAACCTTGTGCAAATGGGGAGTTTGCGGTTGTGCAAATGGACTGTTTGCGGTTGTTTGCGGTGCGTTAAACGGGGAGTTAGGTCTGTCAGAGTTTGGTCTGTCACTGTGAAGCGGGCGTAACCCTTACACTACCTGATCGACACATCATACCTGATGTTTTAAAGCACGTTATTCTAAACAATTTCGGAATGTTAGGTGATTTATGCCCTTTATGGATTAAAACCCGACTCTGCGTCAACTACGTAATTTTCCATGGGAGTTTTGCCATGGATCCCCCTCCGGCATGCCACAGTCCAGGTGTTAGTCCCCTTGAAACAAGTTTTCCATCACTATTGTGGCCAGAAATAGTCCCTGTGGGTTTTAAAATACGCCTGCCTATTGAAGTCTATGGCGGTTCTCCCGTTCGCGAACATTTGCGGAAATTCGTGTTCGCCGACATCTCTAGTCGTGCCACTGACTTTCAGAGTTCGGAGGAAGAGGCAGTGGTGAGACCGAGCCAACAGCGTAGCAAAAGCGGGAGCAGTGTGGAAAAGCAGAGCAGCCGTCGCCAAAACAGTTTGTCTGTTCTGGCCACCGTCAACAGGGACCGAGCACACCAAAGGCAGCTTCAAGGAGTTCCCTGGCATGGCACTTCTTCACACAATGTGCTGACGACAAGACCAGAGTGGTTTGCACGCTGTGCCATCAGAGCCTGAAGCGAGGCATTAACGTTCTGAACCTTAGCACAACCTGCATGACCAGGCATCTACATGTGAGACACGGGCTGCAGTTGCAATGAGCAGGACACTGGGTCAGTGGGCATGCTATACAGTGGGTCAGTATATATATGTATAAGTTCGTGACGCCAGTTGCAGCTTGCGCAGGTACTGTAGCAGGGCCCTTTAAGATGTAATAACTCACGTACTAGGTAAGGAATGCCAGAGGGTAATAATGTCTCTGTATTGCAGATTTGGTAGTGTCAACGGTGTCTCCTACCTTGGTACGGCTGGACTCCTGTATCCTGGCTCACATGCAACAAAATGAGTGTTGTAAATAGGAGTAATGGAGGAATGATGGAATTCCACACAGATAATAGGGTCCAACTTGTCTTTACTTGATGTTATAAGTGGCAGCTTTAGATCCATACAATTATACAGCAATAGCCTAGGGTCCCAGCAGGTGTTGGCAACATGTGGCAGGAATCATATATATATATTCTGCATCTGAACATACGCCTAAAGATCTGGCAGGTATCTGTCTTCTGCTCTGTCTTGGGTTCTGCTTAGTATGGGCCTGACTAGCTATGGAGGTACTTATCTTCTCCTTGTTCTGGAATCTGTACTTACAGGACTGCTCGCAGAAAATGGTGGTTTCGTCCTGGAGATCTAGAATTTCTGCAATTGCTGCTTTCTTTTGGTCCTCCAGCTGAGGTAAGAAACTGAGACTGGGAAGGTTGCTTTAGGCCTCAGGTTAGGCCCGAATCCTTGGTTGGGATCCCTGTTTCTGGGAGCTCCTATTCACACAGCCTACCCCAACAGGGGGTGGCTGGTACACTGCCTAGAACCTTCTGTCCTCCCTCTGAAGTAAGAGTGGGCACATTCCACTCCTCCTCAGATGGGGGAAGCTAGCCTGGAATGGTATATTCCAGTCTAGGTATACTAACTTTTCCTACAGGCTATCTGCTACATACTGCTGCCACCTGCTGGTGTACATGGAAATTACAGCAAATATATAAAATACAGATATAGACATGGTAATGCACAGTGAGATTACATCAGATATTTAACACATTCACATCTTAACATAATGAAGCTGGGTGACAGAGTTTCGTGACATACTCTGGGATTTTACATACCCGCTTACTTTAAGTGAAGCCGTCCTCGGCGCAAGATAGGCGGTAAAGGAAAAAGCTCTGGGTACTCAATTAATACAACGTGCTGCATGAATTTACATATAAGACATTACAAAGACAAACATTTAACGGTTTCCTCGAGGTTCCTGCCCGCTAGCATAAGGTGTCCAACACACAGTTTCCTTATCTTGGTATAACCAGTGAACCTATAACTGCACAAAGCATGCATCGCTGACTGACTTTGTATGTTCTGGATCCTTCAAACATCAAAGAAAGCATGGGGGTGTCTTTACTCCGTAATCCCACCATTGTGTAATGCAAAGCCCGCAAATAGAAGGGTGGCGTTATCCTGTTGTCCCTTCGCTGCATCATAGCCTGAAGAAATTTAGCTTATAGCACGATCACTATGATGTCTATGAGGAAGCTAAGTTGTGGCTCTAAGGCTTGAGGTACCATACATTAAGCAAAAAGGCTCAGAAGGGGAGGTATGCGTCGTCTCCGTGTCTTCTGGCAATGTCACAGGAGGAGGGTCTTTAATCCCGTGCGCTCCTGGAAATGAGACACCTCCGAATGGGAACAATCCGGAACATTTAACAAGCGGGAAGGAGCAGCCTAGGGCTTCTAACGATTCCCGAAGCAGCAGGGGTACCTGTGAAACAACTAGACCTGTCAGGACTTACCATTTGGTCCTACCCTGGGTACCTATGGGTATACTTCACCGGGTGTAGGCCATTGGTGTACAACGTCCGTATAATGACAGTCCGTATAAGGGGGAGAGAACAAGAGCTGTGAAAAGTTACACTTTTAGGTAAGTTGCTACAATATTTGTTAAGTGCAATGGTAAGTGCAATCATTTGGACTAGTGCATAAAATCACATTGTGGCACCTGGAAGGATAATACACACAATGGGCAGGATATCTTGAACATTACATAACATTTGTAATCTGGTTACAATGACATAAGTGATAAAGTGCAAGCTTTTATGTTGCAATAACACATTTTATAAAATAGTGCAAATTTTTATAAGTGCAAGGGATAGGCACAACAATAACTTGAGTCCGTATTCCTGGAAGTGCTTAAAGTTGCAGAGTCCTCTGGAATCTGATAAAAGTTCCTTTGCAATCCACAGGGCAAAAGTCATTTGTAATCCAAAGGGTTAAAAGTTAATATAATGATAGCAGCAGGCTATCTGGTAACCTGAGAAAGGGGATAAAACGTCCAACTTGGAGTTGAGGGGGTTAAAGTGCTGATGGGGGGATTCCTAACTGACATGACCATCTGGATGAGGACAACAATGGCAACCTGGAACAAAACGGTTAAAACAGCACACAACAATGCCAAACAGGTCCTCACCCGTCAGGTTATCAGTCCATGGCGTGGCTCCCAGAAGAATGTCATTTGTTGTTTATTCTTCTGCAGTGGGGACACCTTACAGGTAGGTGTCTATCTCCTCATCACTACTGGAGCTGCTGAACCTCATGAGAGGAACATCTTGCCTCTGCTGGTGGCTAAGAGTGGTGTTGACGGTAGTACGCCAGCGACCTCTACCGGTGACTGTGGGTATAGGCTGTACAGCCAACCTGGAGAATGTGGCTGTGGCTTGCTGCAGACCGGGATCCACAGCCGGTGCAGGAAGGGGAAGAATTTCTGGCTTCAGTGGCTCAGGGAGTGCTGGAACAGCTGTCTGGGGCTGCTTCCATAGGAGCACATAGGGGGGTATAAAACATGGCTGCACCTTAGGGTTGAAGGTTAGGATGGAATTATTTATCTGTCCTACCCTCAGGGTTGGTGGAGGTGATAAATCTGGAATTAAAGGTGCAGGGGCTGGTTCCGCTTTTTCTTTGAAGACCAGCCGGCCATCTGGGGTCTCCTGCAGGCATCTTGTTCTAGCTGCAGAGCCTGGATCTTCCTGCCAGGTCTCTAGGGTGATGGCAGGGGAGAGAGGTTTCTGGAGCAGGGTTACTCCAGCCGCAAACAGTCCTTGGACGAACCGCATAGGGGTGTATTCCACCTGGTACCCAATGTATCAATTGTGCCTCTCCTGAGGCAAGTAGTGACGCTTTACGGACCTGCGGCCCACAAACACGTCTGTGCCTGAATGATTATTCTGGAGAAAACCCACACCTCTTTCAACAGAGAACCATAGGATGGTTCCTGTGCGTCTGGTCAGGACGGGATCTCCGGACTGAGGGTGGTCAAGTACTTCTTTCACCCATTCCTCTACGGCCGACTTGTACTCCCAAGCCGTCTGGGCGAATGCGGTGATCTCATGCGGCACCTCGGGTTTGAGGCTGCTGAGCTGGCTGTACCTGAGACCTCTTACCGAAGTATTGCGGAGAAGGAACATCCCTTACAAACGGCTGTTTCCTTTTGGTCTTTCTCTCTCACATGATGGGAAAAGATTTATCCTTCGAAACCATGCGGAACTACCAGATCTCCTAACACAACTCAACATCTCAGATATAGACATCCCAGATTGGTCCCCGATTCAAGACCTCACAGGTCTACCTATGATCCCCCCACCTACTCCCTGGGAAACCGCAGGATCCGAAAGAAGAAACAAAAATCGGAAGAGACAAGGGAAGATGACCCCCAGGAGAATCTAGATGGACCTGACCTGAATCCCAGTGGAACTGGTTGATATACTTTAATTAGGATACACTACTATAGAGACATTAATGTTCTTGTTAGGATAATGTCATATTGATAGTGTTCCTTCACATGAGGGACGGGGTGGGGGAGGCTCCGATATTGTGAGGTTTTACTCCATTAATCCTCATTTCCTCCATAGTTTTCATTTCAGCTCGGGCCTCTTAGCCTCCTTTTTTTGGAGACATGGTAGCCTTGAGCTCCGGGTCCCTCCCCCCCCCCCCCCCCCCCCCCCTCCACCTCACTGCTGCCTTAGGCAGACCCTAATGTTTATAGACTATTAGTTCTTTCTCTCTATACTGATTTACAGGACATTTATTATATTGATATAAGATGATACTGTCTGAATGCTGCGGGATAGCCCTGAACGGGGACAATGGGATGCCATTTTCGCCTCTTATTGATCCAACCCGGTATCTCTGCTCTCCTAATAACAGGAGTCCTTTGAGACCTGGTGGCTCCCCCACAGCGTTACTTTATAAGATCCATTCCCCTCTGATCGAGGGTCTTGGATATTCTGGGCAGTACTCATATATGTTGTTTAATATTGTTCATCACTCACACATTAGTCCTTTATTTCAGCCATGACCCTCTTGGCTGCCAGTTTATGTGGCTTTTGATATTGTTCTATGTTCTTATTAGCACTGATTTCTCTAATTTGCAACGTTTATCTTAACATTCTATTCATGGTTCTTTACCATCCTCCCCCCCACCCATTCTCTCCCTTCCCCACCCCCACCTCCTTAACCCCTAAGGGCGCTGGGCATAATCAACATTACACACTTCAGTCCACACCTTCTTCAAAGGTTCTGATTATTTTTTCTCTCATATGGCCAACATAAAATTTACCTCTTACAATGTCATAGGTTTTAACGCGGTAGTCAAGCGCAGTCAGATCCTGCACGCTTTGAAAAAAACCCATACAGATGTTATTTTCCTTCAGGAAACTCACTTCCGTGAAGAAAAGACACCGGCTTTGCGAGGGCACTTCTTTGATAAATGGTACCATTCTCACACCCCTACTAAGAATTCGAAAGGTGTAGCCATCGCATTTTCGAAGCGTGTATCTTTTGACTTAGTCCTCCAACAAAAAGATAAGGACGGTAGATTCTTGATACTAGTTGGGAAACTAGATGGTATACCAGTCACGTTAGCTAATCTCTACGCTCCAAACATAAAACAAGCTCCTTGGTTACGTGACGTCCTCACACTGTTAAACGGTATATCACAGGGTTTGTTAGTAGTTGGAGGAGACCTCAACCTAGCACTAGACTCCATGCTGGACACGTCCACAGGCAAGTCTGCTCTGTCTTACAGGGAAATTAATCATATAAAACATTCCCTCCAGCTCCTCTCCCTAAGAGATGTATGGCGTTTCGATCACCCCACATATCGCGATTACACCTATATTCAACTCCACATAACTCCGATCACAGAATAGACTACTTTTTTCTACAACAATCCTCACTCCCCAAACTCAGCTCTATATCCATTGGCCCCAGTGTTCATTCTGATCATTCCCCTCTAGAAATGTCTCTGCTTATTAAAAATGTAACTCAGGCTAAACCTCCATGGAGGCTTAATGAAACACTATTATCCATCCCCTTATACATAACAAGATTAAAGCACGTCTAGAATTATATTTTCAACAAAACCGAGACAGAGGCACTTCAATTCCCTATGTCTGGGAAGCACACAAGGCCACCGTTCGAGGAGAATTTATATCAGCAGGCACGTTCCACAAAAAGCAAAGAGACCATAAAATACTGTCATTACTGATGCCCGTCTTCAACTCAAGGATGCATTGAATAAGTCTTCCGCAAAAATATATATGTCAACTAAGCACGCATTTTACGCACATGGAGACAAAACCTCAAAACTAATGATGTCCCTCATCAAACGGAAAAAACCTCATACCAACATCACTGAGATCAAACAGGAAATACCACATCAGCCTCATCAGATATAGAGGCTGAATTCATACGATTCTACTCTTCCTTATACCAACTCCCCTCAGAGGCTGGAGTGCATGGTCAGAGTTTGCATCATTCGGCCATTTCGGAATTCCTTTCACGGTTAGACCTCCCTAAACTAAATCCCAAGTTCCACGCATCCCTACTCAAGCATTTCTCGATGGACGAGGTCCACTCTGCACTTAAGAGATGTCCTAAGAATAAGGCCCCGTGCCCTGATGGCCTACCTTGTTCCTATTATGACTCATTCTCCTCAGTTCTCCTCGCCCAGCTGACGGACACGCTAAATTCCTACCTCTCAGGATCTGATATACCTCAACAAGCTTTAGAGGCTTACATCACTCTCATTCACAAAGAGGGCAAAGATCCTGCCAATTGTGGTAGTTACAGCCCCATCTCGCTTCTAAACACTGACCTAAAATTATACGCCAACCTATTAGCAAACAGACTCAAACCTATTTTACCTGACTTGATCTCTCCTGAACAGGTTGGATTCGTGTCCGGAAGAGAGGGGAAGGACAATACTATGAGGATCCTTTCACTAATCCAAATTGTGTCCCATAGTAAGCAACCACTGGTCCTACTTGGGACTGATGCAGGGAAGGCTTTCGATATGGTGGACTGGCTATACATGAAACAAGTACTGCTACACTTTGGATTCCCCCAGGCCTTTATTGATGTGATCTTTGTCATGTACTCTAGACCCACGGCCAAACTACGCATTAACCAATCTCTTTCAGCCCCTTTCCATATAAAGAATGGAACCTGTCAGGGCTGCCCACTTTCACCAATCCTGTTAATTTTATCATTAGAACCTCTCCTGACAGCCATTAGAGCACACCCAGACATTAAGGGATTCGATGATGGCACCCGGACACACAACACGGCGGCATACGCTGATGATATTTTACTAATTTTGACCAACCCATCCTCCGCTTTCCCCGCCCTTCAAGCGTTATTTCAGGAATATGGACGAATCTATAATTTTAAAATTAACACTACCAAATCGGAGGCCTTAGGTTTTAACCTGCATAGCAGGGAGACCGAACTACTCCAAACACTTTATCCATACCACTGGCCTAAAAATCACATCACATACCTCGGACTGAAGATCAGCTCCACATGGAAAGACCTGTATATACTAAATTACGCCCCCATCTTATCAAAATTTAAATTAACCTTAGACTCATGGGCCCTGCCATTTTTATCATGGATGGGGCGCAAGAATCTTATAAAATCTATTCTCCTCCCTAAACTACTATATCTGTTCCAAACCCTCCCCATTTCACTACCCGTCCAATTTTTCACAAACATTAGGAGACTGATCAGCAACTATCTCTGGCGAGGTAATAGACCCATATTGAGCCACAACCTGTTAGTTCAACACAAATCAAGAGGGGGAATGTCTCTACCCGACTGGAGACATTATTATGACGCTGTACATCTATCCAGAATAGTTCAGTGGTTACGTGAAGGAGACAAAAAACTTGGTTTTACATTGGAGACATACCTAGCCAAATTCCCGTTAAGATCCCTCCTATGGCAAAATGAAAACGAAACATACAAACCTCCTAGCCAACTCTCCTCGAACGTCATCACTTAACAAATATAAAAAAAATATCAGCCCCATTCTCTCTCCTCTGATGACAATAGCTGACACTCTAGACCTACATCTTCCAAAATTCAAGGGAATAAAACTCAACCTTCAAGAATTACAAAAAATATGCCTTATTAACTTCCTCAATATCGACCCTGCGGAAGACCCATTAGAAAACACTTCCCTTCAATACCTACAAAGAATGCACATAACTAAACTTATAGCTCCTTACCTACGTCACGCTGGTGTCCCAAGAGCTCTCACCACCTTTGAAGAATTGATCTCCCTTAAAAGACCACCGCCACACCTCCTCTCAAAAGTTTATACCATACTGCAAACTATAAGATCCCCTTCAGATAGAAACTATATCTCAGACTGGGGTAAGGATCTGGCAACCACATGGACCCCTCAGGAAATCAAACAGATTTACATGAAATCTCACGGCATCTCACGTTGTACCCGACTGCAAGAAAACTCTTTTAAGCTTGTCTCTAAATGGTACCGTTCCCCAGTCAGGCTTAAACAAATGGGATGCCTTGATTTAGACACATATTGGAAATGCAACTCGGCACAAGGCACATACTTACATATGTGGTGGTCATGTCCTGTATTAATCCACTTCTGGTCTGAGGTACTGAACCTGTCCAAACAAATTTGCTCTCTGACCTCAGATCCCACCTTAGTCTCTATCCTCCTCAACATTAGACTGGAAGGTATCCCCCCCGAGAAAAGGATCCTTTTCCAACACCTCATTGCCGCTGCTAAATCCCTAATCCCACAACAGTGGAACCAACCGAAAGCCCCTAACATAGCTCAATGGCTGCAAAAAGTTAACTTCATCTTCCTGATGGAAGAATTATCAGCGTGGGAATTACGCTCTCACTCTAAATTTCAAAAGATCTGTCAGGACTGGATTGAGTTTCGGTCTACCTCTCAAGTACTACAACAGCTTACTTCACTGTCACAAACCACTTCGGACTGATTTTAAGATACTGAATCCGAACCCCGCCCCCCCTCCTTATCCCTACTCCCCTCTCCCCCCTTTTTTTTTCTCTATCTATCCCCCCTCCCCCCACCCCAGATACAATTTTCATAACACTACCACTATGGTAATATACTCTTCATTTATTGTTACGTGCAGGATACCTATGTATTAGATTGATGCACATCTATCTGTACAACACGACTATCCAACTTAAACTCGGATGTTGAAACACCATAGTGCTGGATAAACGAGCACCTGTTTGCTCACCGTGCTATTCTAGCTTGCACTTTGTTGTTGAAACATCATAGTGTATGAGTGAGATACATCTATACATTCCTTGAGCTTGTCCAACTTATACTCAAATGTTGAAACATCGCGTTGTCTGAGAGATATGTATTTCTATGTACACTGAGTTTGTCCATCTTTTGACATTGTATCTTGTAACTCAATTTGTTTTTTTTATACCCGTACTTGCTACGGAAGTTACTATAAAATCAATAAAAAGAAAATTTAAAAAAAGAAGTGGTCAGAAAGAGGATTTTTGCAACAGCAGAGGCCAGGTACAAATTTGGCCAGCCAGGGCCCACTACTGAAGGATGAGGAGGAGGAGGATGAGGAGGAGGATGGGGATGAAGCATGTTCACAGCGGGGTGGCATCCAACGCAGCTCGGGCCCATCACTGGTGCGTGGCTGGGGGGATATGGAGGACGCAGACGATACGCCTCCCACAGAGGACAGCTTGTCCTTACCTCTGGGCAGCCTGGCACACATGAGCGACTACATGCTGCAGTGCCTGCGCAACGACTGCAGAGTTGCCCACATCTTAACGTGTGCTGACTACTGGGTGGCCACCCTGCTGGATCCCTGTTACAAAGACAATGTGCCGTCCCTAATTCCCTCACTGGAGCGTGATCGGAAGATGCGCGACTACAGGCGAACGCTGGTAGACGCGCTCCTGAGAGCATTCCCGACTGAAGCCGGTGGACAAGTGGAAGCACAAGGCAAAGGCAGGGGAGGAGGAAGAGGTCGCCAACGCAGCTGTGTCAGCGCCAGCACCTCAGAAGGCAGGGTTATCATGGCTCACATGTGGAAAAGCTTTGTCACCTCGCCGCAACAACCGGCCCCAACTGCTGATATGGAGCGTGTTGAACAACATAGTGGAACAGTACCTGTGCACACGCCTACACGTACTGACTGATGGTTCTGCCCCATTCAAATTGTCCACATGGCCAGAGCTTGCCCTGTATGCCTTGGAGGTGCTGGCCTGCCCTGCAGCCAGTGTACTCTCTGAATGTGTATTTAGAATGGCAGGAGGCGTCATTACAGACAGACACAGCCGCCTGTCCACAGCCAACGTGGACAAGCTCACGTTCATTACAATGAACCAGGCTTGGATCCCACAAGACTTGTCTGTACCTTGTGCAGAATAGACATTTATACCACCATTAAACATACATTCTTGTACTCAAGTCAAGTGCAATGATTCTTTGTTTTTTATTTTTTTATTTGTCCCAATATTTTGGGGGCTATCTACCCCAATAAAAAAAACAAAAAACATTGTTGGCTACCTCCTCCTCCTCCATTGCTGCCTCCACCTACAACACCACATTCACCGCATCCTCAACCTCCGACTCCATATCCACCTCCTTCTCTGAGTTGCAGGTTAATAATTTGTAATTTTTAGTTATTTTATTTCATTTTAAGTTATTTCCCTATCCACATTTGTTTGCAGAGCAGTTGCCATGCTCTTAAGCACATTTTACTGCCTTTTACATCCCTCTAGCCTTTTCAAGGACTATTTTAGAGCCATTTTAATTAAAAAAAAAGTCCCAATTTTAGTGCCCTAAATTGAAAAGATTCTTATTTTCAATTGTCGGGTGATATTTTACCATTTTTTGCGTATACAAACCCCTGCTGTGCCTGGGTGACAGGGGCCTAAATCTCTCAAAATCCTCTGTTGTATTGCTGGGTGACATGAACCCCCTTTTGCCGTGAATAAACCCCTGCTGTGCCTGGGTGACAGGGGCCTAAATCTCTCAAAATCCTCTGTTCTATTGCTGGGTGACATGAACCCCCTTTTGCCTTGAATGAACCCCTGCAGTGCCTGGGTGACTGGGGCCTAAATCTTTCAAAATCCTCTGTTCTATTGCTGGGTGACATGAACCCCCTTTTGCCATGAATGAACCCCTGCTCTGCATTGCTGACAGGGAACAAAATTTAGTGAAAACATCTGTTACTGATCGGAAGATGCGCGACTACAAGCGCACGCTGATGATGGCCTTCCCATCTGACACCGGGGACACAGTGGAAGCACAAGGCAAAGGCAGAGGAGGAGGAAGAGGTCGCCAACGCAGCTGGGGCACCACCAGCACCTGAGAAGGCAGGGTTAGCATGGCCAAAATGTGGAAAAGCTTTGTCAGCCTTGGAGGTGCTGACCTGCCCTGCAGCCAGTGTATAGTGTGAACGTGTGTTTAGTACGGCAGAGAGCATTATCACAGGCCGCAGCTAATGTGGACAAGCTTACGTTTATTAAAATGTACCAGGCATGGATCCCACAGGACTTGTCCGTACCTTGTGCAGAATAGACATTTATACCAGCCTCAACCATCCATTCTTGTACTCAAGTGCACTTATTCTTAGTTTTATTTTGTTATATGTCCCAATATTTTGGGGGATACCCCAATTTAAAAATCAAAAATAACACAAATCAGTGTTGGCTACCAATTCCTCCTTCACCGCCGCTTCCACCTACACCGCCACGTCAACCTACACCGCCACATCCACCCATCCACCACCTCATCACCCTTCTAGTCCTAGATCCAGATTGTTATTTTTAATTTTTCTGTATTTTATGTTATTTTAAGTCATTTCCCTATCCATATTTATTTGCAGAACAGTTGTCATGCTCTTAAGCACATTTTGATGCCTTTTGCAGCCCTCTAGCCCTTTCCAGGACTATTTTAGAGCCATTTTTGTGCCCAAAAGTTCGGGTCCCCGAACCCGAACTTTTTTTTCAAGTTCGGCCGAACCTGCCGAACCCGAACATCCAGGTGTCCGCTGAACTCTACTCTTAACTCAAAAAATAAAATAAAAAATAGAGCCCATATGGATGCACTATTATCTGAGATACAAAAAGTTGGAGTCTCTCCATAAAAAAATCCCTTTTAGAATCTCACTTCTCCCGGCTTGGTGAACTGCGACCAGATTTAAAAAATCACCTTAACCACCTCCGGACCGCCTAACGCAGATTCGCGTTCCGGAGGTGGCAGCGCTGCGCACAGTCACGCATATACGCGTCATCTCGCGAGACGCGAGATTTCGCTACAAGCCGGCCCGCGCATGCGCATCGCGGGCCGGCAAAAGTTAAAGAACAAGTTAGTCACCAGCCTGCCAGCAACGATCATTGGCTGGCAGGCTGGCGATTTTTAAAAAATCCAATCACAAGCCATATAACAGATCATATTAGTAAATATGATCTGTTATATGGCTTCTCTGCTCCTGTGCTGGTCCTTTTCGTCGGTTGGATCCAGCACAGGAGCAGACTGAACTGTGAGTAGCACCAACACTACACCTTAGCCCCAGATCACCCCCCTGCACCCCAATTAACCCTTTGATCACCCCTTTGATCGCCCCTGTCAATCACCAGTGAAAGGAAAAAAAGTGATCAGTGTAAACTGTCACTTTTTTTTTTTCACTAGTATTGGCTGTTAGGTTTTAGGGATAGTTTAGGCCCCTTGGTTAGGTAGTTAGCGTCAGTTAGCGCCCACCCCACCGCACCGCAGTCACTTTTATTCGCTGAATAGCGTATCGCTAATCAGCATTTGTACTTTTATAGTATCTGTAAGTGATCAAAACTGATCACGGTCAGATCTATAATAGTATTAGTGTCACCTTAGATCGCCCTCCACCCAAAACGCAGTGTTTGCCCGATCAGGCCTGATCGGTCGCCCACACGTGCGTTCACCCACGCCCGCCCCACCGCAGTGACAAAAAATATATATTTTTTGATCACTGCACATTCATTTTACACGCACTGCGGCGATAAAAAAATCAGTTTTGATATTTTTTATCAACCGCAGCGGCCTCCGGTACTTCGCTAGCCTCCCCTTTGTAAGACAGGTTTGCTTTTTTTCTTGGGTAGTCTCAGGGAATACCCCTAAATTTAGTAGTCCAAAATGTCAAACAGGGGGTATTCTTCTGAAGAGGCCTACAGGATTCTGACCCAGTCGGATGAGGAGTGGGAACCCTCATCTGATGAATCTAGCGGGTCAGAATATGAACCTGTGGAAAGCAGTGGCTCTCTGACCCAAAGTTCGGACGAGGAGGTGGAGGTCCCTGGCAGCACCAGGCGTACCCGGCCCCATGTCGCTAGACCACAGGTTATGCAGGATCCGCTTCAAGAGCAGCAGAGTGGGGCTGTCGCTGCCGGATCACGTGGTGAGGCATACACCAGCAGCGCAGCCCTCCCTGGACCTAGTACCAGCACTGCCGTACAACATGGTGACGTGGCGAGCACCAGAAGGGCAGTTGAAGCTGGTACGGTGGCACGTGCACTAGTTACCCCGTCGCAGCCACCGCAAAGACAGGCCCGTAGAGCCCCTAGAATCCCTGAGGTGCTGGCAAACCCTGATTGGCAGTCACCAACTTCAGCCGCACCTGTAGTTCCCCCTTTCACCGCCCAGTCTGGAGTTCGGGTTGAGACGGCTCAAATCGGTTCGGCCCTGGGATTTTTTGAGCTGTTCTTGACTGCGGAGCTCTTGGACTTAGTCGTGGCAGAGACCAACCAGTATGCCACACAATTTATATCCGCCAACCCGGGAAGCTTTTATGCCCAGCCTTTCCGGTGGAAACCAGTCCAAGTTTCCGAAATTAAAATTTTTTTGGGCCTTCTCCTCAACATGGGCCTGACAAAAAAGCATGAATTGCGGTCATATTGGTCAACGCACCCGATTCATCACATGCCCATGTTCTCTGCTGCTATGTCCAGGGCACGATTTGAGGCCATCCTCCGTTTCCTGCATTTTAGCGACAACACCACCTCCCGTCCCAGAGGCCACCCAGCTTTTGACCGGCTCCACAAAATTCGGCCCCTCATAGACCATTTCAACCAGAAATTTGCAGATTTGTATACCCCCGAGCAAAACATCTGCGTAGACGAGTCCCTAATACATTTTACCGGGCGCCTTGGCTTCAAACAGTACATCCCAAGCAAGCGTGCCCGGTATGGGGTCAAATTGTATAAGCTCTGTGAAAGGGCCACAGGCTATACCCACAAATTTCGTGTCTATGAGGGAAAAGATCAGACCCTGGAGCCGGTCGGTTGCCCTGACTACCTGGGGAGCAGTGGGAAGACAGTCTGGGACTTGGTGTCACCCTTATTCGGCAAGGGGTACCATCTTTATGTGGACAATTTTTACACAAGTGTGGCCCTCTTTAGGCATTTGTTTCTAGAACGGATTTGCGCCTGTGGCACCGCGCGAACTAGTCGCGTGGGCTTCCCCCAACGGCTTGTAACCACCCGTCTTGCAAGGGGGCAGAGGGCTGCCTTGTGTAACGAAGAACTGCTCGCGGTGAAATGGAGAGACAAGCGTGACGTTTACATGCTCTCCTCCATTCACGCAGACACGACAATCCAAATTGAGCGAGCAACCCGTGTCATTGAAAAGCCCCTCTGTGTCCACGACTATAATGCGCTCATGGGAGGGGTGGACTTCAATGACCAGATGTTGTCTCCGTATTTAGTTTCCCGCAGAACCAGACGCTGGTATAAGAAGGTGTCTGTATATTTAATTCAATTGGCGCTGTACAATAGTTTTGTTCTCTACAGTAAGGCTGGGAGAACACGATCTTTCCTCAAATTCCAGGAAGAGATCATCGAGAACCTCCTTTACCCAGGAGGTTCCGTGGCCCCATCCCCCAGTGTAGTTAGCCGTCTACACGAGCGACATTTCCCCAGTGTCGTTCCTGGTACCTCAACCCAACCGTCACCCCGAAAAAGATGTCGTGTCTGTAGCAGGAGTGGAATAAGGCGTGACACCCGCTATTTCTGTCCTGACTGTGCTGACCACCCTGCCCTATGCTATGGAGAGTGTTTCCGGAAGTACCACACACAGGTACACCTAGCATAGGGATTGCATCTCACAGGACAGGCACACAGGGCTATTAGGGCCCTTTTACTCTCAGCTGCTGCAAACCTCTCCTTTCACCTGGGATAAAGTGCATAACGTACTTCGCCACATCTTTGGGCGATTTGCGCTTTGCACATTGTCCCATGGGGAAGGAGAGGTTTGTTCTATAAAGGTAAAAAAAACTAAACAAAAAAAAAATTACCGGTAAGTAAAAAAGTTAAAAAAGTTTAAAAAAGTTAATATGTTCTGTTCTAAAGTTAATAAAGTTATTGCTTTGCGGCCTGGTTTTTTCTTTTTTGTTTTGTTTTTTTTACCTTCCAGGTGGACCAACCGATCGACCAGCTGCAGCACTGATGTGCATTCGGACAGAAGCATTGTGCTGCTGTCAGATTACACGCAAGTCGGTGTATGCGGCGCTGCAAGACGAGATTTCTCCTCTGCAGTAAAAGATATGTTTGCCGAGGCATATGAGCTGAGGAGGTGGCGGTGTTCATATACTTTGGCAAACACTTTGTATATATAAAAAAAAAAATCCCGGCAATGATTTATTCATCCACATCGATTGATGTGAATGGAGAAATCTGGTTTGCCAGGGCATACGAGCTGAAGTGGGTATGGATGTTGGGCGGAGCTCCTATGTCCTGGCAGACGCCTTTCCCCTCCTTTTTCTTTTTTTGGCAGAGATTTTTTCATCCACATTGATCGATGCGAATGAAGAAATCTGTGCCGTTCATTTTTTTCTTTCAGCCCAGAGGCTGAACGGAAAAAAAAAATCTCATTACCCGTATGCTCAATATAAGGAGAATAGCAGAAACTCCTAATGCTGGGCATACATGTAATGATTGCGGAGACCCTCAAATGCCAGGGCAGTACAAACACCCCACAAATAACACCATTTTGGAAAGAAGACACCCCAAGGTATTTGCTGAGGGGCATATTGAGTCCATGAAAGATTGAAATTTTTGTCCCAAGTTAGCGGAAAGGGAGACTTTGTGAGAACAAAATCCAAAAAATCAATTTCCGCTAACTTGTGCCAAAATTTTTTTTTTTCAATGAACTCGCCATGCCCCTCATTGAATACCTTGGGGTGTCTTCTTTCCAAAATGGGGTCACATGTGGGGTATTTATACTGCCCTGGCATTTTAGGGGCCCCAAAGCGTGAGAAGAAGTCTGGTATCCAAATGTCTAAAAATGCCCTCCTAAAAGGAATTTGGGCCCCTTTGCCCACCTAGGCTGCAAAAAAGTGTCACACATGTGGTATCTCCGTATTCAGCAGAAGTTGGGGAATATGTTTTGGGGTGTCATTTTACATATACCCATGCTGGGTGAGATAAATATCTTGGTCAAATGCCAACTTTGTATAAAAAAAATGGGAAAAGTTGTCTTTTGCCAAGATATTTCTCTCACCCAGCATGGGTATATGTAAAATGACACCCCAAAACACATTCCTTACCTTCTCCTGAGTACGGAGATACCAGATGTGTGACACTTTTTTGCAGCCTAGCTGGGCAAAGGGGCCCACATTCCAAAGAGCACCTTTCAGATTTCACAGGTCATTTACCTACTTACCAGACATTAGGGCCCCTGGAAAATGCCAGGGCAGTATAACTGCCCCACAAGTGACCCCATTTTGGAAAGAAGACACCCCAAGGTATTCCGTGAGGGGCATGGCAAGTTCCTAGAATTTTTTATTTTTTGTCACAAGTTAGTGGAAAATGATGATTTTTTTTTTTTTCATACAAAGTCTCCTATTCCACTAACTTGTGACAAAAAAAAAAAATTTCCATGAACTCACTATGCCCATCAGCGAATACCTTGGGGTCTCTTCTTTCCAAAATGGGGTCACTTGTGGGGTAGTTATACTGCCCTGGCATTCTAGGGGCCCAAATGTGTGGTAAGGAGTTTGAAATCAAATTCAGTAAAAAATGACCTGTGAAATCCAAAAGGTGCTCTTTGGAATATGGGCCCCTTTGCCCACCTAGGCTGCAAAAAAGTGTCACACATCTGGTATCTCCGTACTCAGGAGAAGGTGGGGAATGTGTTTTGGGGTGTCATTTTATATATACCCATGCTGGGTGAGAGAAATATCTTGGCAAAAGACAACTTTTCCCATTTTTTTATACAAAGTTGTCATTTGACCAAGATATTTATCTCACCCAGCATGGGTATATGTAAAAAGACACCCCAAAACACATTCCTCAACTTCTCCTGAGTACGGCAATACCACATGTGTGACACTTTTTTGCAGCCTAGGTGGGCAAAGGGGCCCATATTCCAAAGAGCACCTTTCGGATTTCACTCGTCATTTTTTACTGAATTTGATTTCAAACTCCTTACCACACATTTGGGCCCCTAGAATGCCAGGGCAGTATAACTACCCCACAAGTGACCCCATTTTGGAAAGAAGAGACCCCAAGGTATTCGCTGATGGGCATAGTGAGTTCATGGAAGTTTTTATTTTTTGTCACAAGTTAGTGGAATATGAGACTTTGTATGAAAAAAAAAAAAAAAAAAAAATCATCATTTTCCACTAACTTGTGACAAAAAATAAAAAATTCTAGGAACTCGCCATGCCCCTCACGGAATAGCTTGGGGTGTCTTCCTTCCAAAATGGGGTCACTTGTGGGGTAGTTATACTGCCCTGGCATTCTAGGGGCCCAAATGTGTGGTAAGGAGTTTGAAATCAAATTCTGTTAAAAATGACGAGTGAAATCCGAAAGGTGCTCTTTGGAATATGGGCCCCTTTGCCCACCTAGGCTGCAAAAAAGTGTCACACATCTGGTATCTCCGTACTCAGGAGAAGGTGGGGAATGTGTTTTGGGGTGTCATTTTACATATACCCATGCTGGGTGAGAGAAATATCTTGGCAAAAGACAACTTTTCCCATTTTTTTATACAAAGTTGTCATTTGACCAAGATATTTATCTCACCCAGCATGGGTATATGTAAAAAGACACCCCAAAACACATTCCTCAACTTCTCCTGAGTACGGGGATACCAGATGTGTGACACTTTTTTGCAGCCTAGGTGGGCAAAGGGGCCCATATTCCAAAGAGCACCTTTCGGATTTCACTCGTCATTTTTTACAGAATTTGATTTCAAACTCCTTACCACACATTTGGGCCCCTAGAATGCCAGGGCAGTATAACTACCCCACAAGTGACCCCATTTTGGAAAGAAGAGACCCCAAGGTATTCGCTGATGGGCATAGTGAGTTCATGGAAGTTTTTATTTTTTGTCACAAGTTAGTGGAATATGAGACTTTGTATGAAAAAAAAAAAAAAAAAAAATTCATCATTTTCCACTAACTTGTGACAAAAAATAAAAAATTCTAGGAACTCGCCATGCCCCTCACGGAATAGCTTGGGGTGTCTTCTTTCCAAAATGGGGTCACTTGTGGGGTAGTTATACTGCCCTGGCATTCTAGGGGCCCAAATGTGTGGTAAGGAGTTAGAAATCAAATTCTGTAAAAAATGATGAGTGAAATCCGAAAGGTGCTCTTTGGAATATGGGCCCCTTTGCCCACCTAGGCTGCAAAAAAGTGTCACACATCTGGTATCTCCGTACTCAGGAGAAGGTGGGGAATGTGTTTTGGGGTGTCATTTTATATATACCCATGCTGGGTGAGAGAAATATCTTGGCAAAAGACAACTTTTCCCATTTTTTTATACAAAGTTGTCATTTGACCAAGATATTTATCTCACCCAGCATGGGTATATGTAAAAAGACACCCCAAAACACATTCCTCAACTTCTCCTGAGTACGGGGATACCAGATGTGTGACACTTTTTTGCAGCCTAGGTGGGCAAAGGGGCCCATATTCCAAAGAGCACCTTTCGGATTTCACTCGTCATTTTTTACTGAATTTGATTTCAAACTCTTTACCACACATTTGGGCCCCTAGAATGCCAGGGCAGTATAACTACCCCACAAGTGACCCCATTTTGGAAAGAAGAGACCCCAAGGTATTCGCTGATGGGCATAGTGAGTTCATAGAACTTTTTATTTTTTGTCACAAGTTAGTGGAATATGAGACTTTGTAAGAGAAAAAAATAAAAAAAAAATCATCATTTTCCGCTAACTTGTGACAAAAAATAAAAAGTTCTATGAACTCACTATGCCCATCAGCGAATACCTTAGGGTGTGTACTTTCAGAAATGGGGTCATTTGTGGGGTGTTTGTACTGTCTGGGCATTGTAGAACCTCAGGAAACATGACAGGTGCTCAGAAAGTCAGAGCTGCTTCAAAAAGCGGAAATTCACATTTTTGTACCATAGTTTGTAAACGCTATAACTTTTACCCAAACCATTTTTTTTTTACCCAAACATTTTTTTTTTATCAAAGACATGTAGAACTATAAATTTAGAGCAAAATTTCTATATGGATGTAGTTTTTTTTGCAAAATTTTACAACTGAAAGTGAAAAATGTCATTTTTTTGCAAAAAAAATCGTTAAATTTCGATTAATAACAAAAAAAGTAAAAATGTCAGCAGCAATGAAATACCACCAAATGAAAGCTCTATTAGTGAGAAGAAAAGGAGGTAAAATTCATTTGGGTGGTAAGTTGCATGACCGAGCAATAAACGGTGAAAGTAGTGTAGGTCAGAAGTGTAAAAAGTGGCCTGGTCTTTCAGGGTGTTTAAGCACTGGGGGCTGAGGTGGTTAATACAACAACTGCAAAGTATTTCCTACATTCCCAATATAAATATTTCGCTCACAGAGACAAAGCCTCCAAATTCATGATGAACAGGATCAAACAGAGGAAGGCACACAATTTTGTTTGCAGGATCGCCAAGCCAGGAGAAGACTCGGCCTTAACAACGAATGACATAGCTCTCCAATTCCAAAAGTTTTATCAATCCCTCTACAATATTTCAGAACATGAAAAAGAGGGTGAGGTCCCGTCTAATCTAGACTCCATAAAAATGTTCCTCCAATCTATCTCACTCCCCAAATTAGATGAGTCTCAAAGGGAGGCCCTGAGCTCTATTTTCTCACCTGAAGAACTATTATTAGCCATAAAACAGCTCCCCAAGGGTAAGGCTATAGGCCCAGACGGCCTTCCAGCATTATACTACCGTGTTTCCCCAAAAATAAGACAGTGTCTTATATTAATTTTTGCTCCAAAAGATGCGCTAGGTCTTATTTTCAGGGATGTCTTATTTTTCCATGACACAGGGGGATCAGAGGGGGGAATCAAAATGACACAGGAGCATTAGAGGGAGGGATTACCATTTTAGTACTCCTTTCTTATCCCCCTGTGTCATTTTACGCGACCCCCTCTCCCATGTGCCAGCGGACAGTGGATTATTTAGTCTCTCCCCCCTCCCACCTTCACCAGACATCCCACAACCACTTTATCAGACATTTCCCCCCCCCCCCTAACTCAGTCACCCCTGTGTCTGTGCCGGCCAGATTCCACACAATGTGCCCGACTCCTGCCCTGCACAACTCACTCACTGTCTAAATGTGAGTCAGCCAGACTCCGTCAGGGCAGAGCGAGCAGCAGGCGGCAGCTTGTCCTGGCGGTGGCGCGGGCTCTCTGATTTAAAGAGACCTCGCACCGCCTGAACAGCTCTGGCTGCGCTGCGGCCAATCAGTGAGCTGCGCGGCGGCACCCGCCACTACAATCCAAAGGAGTCAGACGCCTTACAGTAACTTCTGGGACCTTATATTCCGGGGGGCCTTATTATCGGGGAGGCCTTATTTTCGGGGGGATGCCTTATATTTCAGCAAGAGGCAAAACTGGAAGTAGGTCTTATTTTCGGGGGATGTCTTATTCGGGGAAACACGGTATCACACTTTTAGTAAATCCCTGCTGCCACACCTAATCAACATTTGCAACCTGTCCTTGCAAGGTAATCCTTTGTCCCTTGACATGACGAAAGCACACATAACCATCATTCCCAAGGAAAGAAAGGACCTAGCCCAATGCGCCAATTATCATCCCATTTCCTTATTGAATTTGGACCTAAAAGTCCTGGCCATAATTATGGCAAATCGCCTTTCCCCCTTTCTACCAATATTGATTCATAGAGACCAGACAGTTTTATTATGGGAAGTGAAGGGCAGAGACAACTGACAGAATTTCAAACGCCTTATTTCACGCAAAAAAAATTCACATCCCCTAGTACTTCTCAGCACCGATGCTGAGAAGGCGTTCGGTAGGGTCAGATGGGATTTCATGAATCTTACCCTTGAGAAATTTGGCCTTCCTGACGCTTTCACAAAAGCGATCTTCTCTATGTATCTCAACGCCTCAGCATTGGTGATTGTGAATCATACACTCACCTTCCTTCCCTATCAGGAACGGAACTAGGCAGGGATGTCCACTCTCCCCCCTAGTTTTCGTTATGATCATGGAACCATTACTCCAAGTTATCCGGCAAGAAAAAAAGATAGTAGGTATCAAACTAGGTAATCAGGAACATTCGCCGACGACCTTATGGTAATAACGACAAACCCGGAAACCTCTCTACCGCTTATCTATGACCTGTAGGGGAGATTTGGCCCTATATCCAACTTCAAAATTTGTATGAAAAAGTGAAATGTCCTGTGCACTGGTCTTAGCACATCAACAAGATTAGGCCTCGCTAAACATTCCCCTTTCAATTGGGATGCTCCCTATCTATCATACTTAGGGATCAAGATTTCCTCGGACACACACAAACTTTTTCACCTTAATTATATTCCACTGCTACAATCTATGCAAGAACAATTGTCAAACCTACACTCCCTTACGCTATCATGGTTTGGACGCAAAAATATGGTCACATCATTAGTACTTCAAAGACTGAACTATCTTCAGCAAAATCTACCTCTCCCTGTCCCCAAATCTTATTATATAACTCTAACTAAGCATATAAAAACTTTTATATGGGATAAAAAGAAACCCTGTTTGGCCATAAATTTCCCTCAGAGACCTAGGACATTTGGAGGTATGGGTCTACTTGACCCATCACTATACAATAAAGCTATCCTTCTGACAAGAGTTTTAGATTGGTTTAGACAAACGCCTCATAGATCTTGGGTTGGGATGGAAGCATCACTCTCACAATCAACTTTCAGAGGTCTACTGGCTCAAACCCAAAACAATCTCATCAATACACAAAACCTCAGCCCAACAGTTAAAGCTACTCTTGAGGCATGGAGATGGTTCCAAAACTCGGCCTATGGAATCCCACTGCCCTCCCCTCTTATAAAGATTAGAGACTTAATTGATTTAGCCCCAATTGAGTGAAAACAAAGCCTCACGGCGTCAATTCGGAGCTCTGAGGTTTCAGTCCTCTCTTTGTTCAATGAGAGTGGAGGAGTATTGGGAGGCGAAACTTTCTTCTCTGTGTTTCCCGGTTCTAGAGCTTATCCCTTCCTTACCTCATTTCTCCACTCATACATTTCCAAACATGTCCCATATCATTTACTAATCAGACCACTCACATGGTTCGAAAGCTTGGTGAGCAGTCACACTCCCCCAGCTAAATTGATCTCACAACTTTACAAAAGACTCAGCTGTCCAATTATGATGTCAAAACCAGCTTTTATTGGGCTATGGGAAAGGGAGTTGAAGGTTTCCTTCTCCTCTGGTGACCAATTTCAACTATACCTAGAGCCTCATATTTCTTCGCGATGCGTGAGGATACAGAAAGATGGGTATAAAGTTCTTACGAGATGGTACAAGACACCAGACATCACCTGTAGGTATGATGGGAGGGGATCGGATATCTGCTGGCGGTGTGGAGGGGAAAGAGGCACTTTTTATCATATATGGTGATTTACAAATGGTAACATAGTAGCATAGTAACATAGTACATAAGGCCGAAAAAAGACAATTGTCCATCCAGTTCGGCCTGTCATCCTGCTAGTTGATCCAGAGAAAGGCAAAAAAAAAAACTGTGAGGTAGAAGCCAATTTTCCCCACTTTAGGGGAATAAAAAATTCCTTCCCAACTCCAATCAGGCAATCAGAATAACTCCCTGGATCAACGACCCCTCTCTAGTAGCTATAGCCTGTAATATTATTACACTCCAGAAATACATCCAGGCCCCTCTTGAATTCCTTTATTGTACTCACCATCACCACCTCCTCAGGCAGAGAGTTCCATAGTCTCACTACTCTTACCTAGTGTTGATCACGAATATTCGAATTGCGAATTTTAATCGCGAATATCGGCACTTCGAGAATTTGCGAATATTTAGAATATCGCAAAATATATTTGGAATTGCAAATATTAGATTTTTTTTTAAAATACCAGTTCATGCGAATTTTTATATTTTATATTCTAGGCAAATTTTATGCGAATTTTCGCAATCAAGAAAATTATGCCTGGAGATCATGAATTCGCGAATTCTCGAATATATGGCGAATATTCGCCCAAATATTCGCGAAATATCGCAAATTCGAATATTGCCCCTGCTGCTCATCACTACTCTTACCGTAAAGAATCCTCTTCTATGTTTGTGTACAAACCTTCTTTCCTCCAGACGCAGAGGATGTCCCCTCGTCACAGTTCTGGGGATAAATAGATGATGGGATAGATCTCTGTACTGACCCCTGATATATTTATACATAGTAATTAGATCTCCCCTCAGTCGTCTTTTCTAAAGTGAATAACCATTTTTTTAAATAATCTTTCAGGGTACTGTAGTTGCCCCATTCCAGTTATTACTTTAGTTGCCCTCCTCTGTACCCTCTCCAGCTCTGCTATGTCTGCCTTGTTTACAGGAGCCCAGAACTGTACACAGTACTCCATGTGTGGTCTGACTAGCGATTTGTAAAGTGGTAGGACTATGTTCTTATCACGGGCATCTATGCCCCTTTTGAATCAACCCATTATCTTATTGGCCTTGGCAGCAGCTGCCTGACACTAGTTTTTGCAGCTTAGTTTGCTCTTTATTAAAATTCCTAGATCCTTTTCCATGACAGTGTTACCGAGTGTTTTACTATTTAGTATGTACGGGTGATTTGCATTATTCCTTCCCATGTGCATAACTTTACATTTGTCAGTGTTAAACCTCATCTGCCACTTATCTGCCCAAGCTTCCAATCTATCCAGATCCCTCTGTAGTAGTATACTGTCCTCCTCAGTGTTAATTACTTTACACAGTTTAGTGTCATCTGCGAAAATTGATAATTTACTATACAAGCCTTCTACAAGATCATTAAAAAATATATTGAAGAAAAAAGGGCCCAATACTGACTCTGAGGTACCCCACTAATGACAGTGACCCAATCAGATTGTGTACCGTTAATAACCACCCTCTGTTTCCTATCACTCAGCCAGTTACTTACCCACATACAGACGTTTTCTCCCAGTCCGAGCATTCTCATTTTATATACTAACCTTTTATGTGGTACAGTGTCAAATGCTTTGAAGAAGTCCAGATATACGACATCCATTGATTCACCGCTGTCAAGTCTAGAACTTACCTCCTCATAGAACCTGATTAAATTTGTTTGGCATGACCGATCCCTCATGAAGCCATGCTTATATGGCGTTATTTGCTTATTTCCGTTGAGATGCTCTAAGATAGCATCTCTTAGAAAACCTTCATACAGTTTACCCACAACATATGTTAAACTTACCGGCCTATAGTTTCCAGACTCTGTTTTTGGACCCTTTTTGAATATTGGCACCACATATGCCATGCGCCAATCCTGTGGGACATTCCCTGTCAGTATAGAGTCCGAAAATATCAGAAATAAGGGTCTGGCTATGACATTACCTAATTCCCTTAGAATACGGGGGTGTATGCCATCCGGTCCTGGCGATTTGTCTATTTTAATCTTTTTAAGTCGCTGATGTACTTCTTCCTGGGTCAGACAGGACACTTTTAATGGGGAATTTATTTTTACATTCTGTCATACATGTCATCTGACAGTTTATTTTCCTGAGTGAATACATTGGAGAAAAAAATATTTTACAGCTTTGCTTTCTCCTCGTCCCTCTCTGTGACTCCCCCCTGTGACCGGTACGTCATGTGTTGTTCCGATCACTGCCGCCGGGCGGGCTGTGATCGGAACAAGGTGCCTGCTCAAATCATTGAGCAGGCACCTCGGCTAAATGCGTGAGGGGGTCCCGTGACCCCCCCATGTCTGCGATCGCAACAAACCGCAGGTCAATTCAGACCTGCGGTTTGCTGCGCTTTCTGCAGTTTCTGATTCCCGCGGTCCCTGACCGCGGGGATCAGAAACTTTAATATGCCGAAAATAGATTTTTCACCCTCCCTGCACCCCTGAATGATTTTATGCCGGCGGGTGGTGCAGGGGGGGGGGGGGCGGTTGCAGGCGGTGCAGGCGGTGCGGCAGGTGAGATCGCGATCCCCCGCCCGCCTGCTCTTGAATATTCATTGGTGTCCAGTGGTTATACCAGAGTGTCAGCACATTGCTGACACTCTGGTATAAACGGCTGACATCTGTGCTGTGATGTCAGCCGTTTAACCCTTTCCATACCGCGGTCCGTACGGACCGCTGTATGGAAAAGGTTAACAGTCAGGGAGCTCCCTCCCTCTCCCATCGGGGGGCTGCTGTGTCAGCCCCCAGACAGGATGGGGTGACAGAGGAGGGGAGCCCCCTCCTTACCCTTCCCCGTCTGCTCAGTTGTGGCAGACGGGGAAGGTTCCCATGGCAACAGGACGTCTTCTCAGGCCTCCTGCTGTCCATGGTGTTGAACAGATCTCTGCTAAAGGCATAGATCTGTTCAGACAAAGTGTAAGTAAAATACAGTACAATACACTATATCAGGGGTAGGCAACCTCCGGCACTCCAGCTGTTGTGAAACTACAACTCCCAGCATGCATACTTGTTCTGCTCTTCTAAGAACTCTCATAGATATGAATGAAGCATGCTGGGAATTGTAGTTTCACAACAGCTGGAGTGCCGAAGGTTGCTGATCCCTGCACTATATAGTGTACTGTACTGTATTATACAGACATCAGACCCACTAGATCTTCAAGAACCAAGTGGGTCTGGGTTAAAAAAAAAAAAAAATAATGTGAAAAAAGTAAAGATAAAAAAACACATTTATCACTGAATAAAAATAGAAAAAATAAAATACACTACACATATTAGGTATCGCCGCGTCCATAACGACCTGATCTATAAAACGGTCATGTTACTTTCCCTGCACGGTGAACGCCATAAAAATAAAAATAAAAAAACTATGAGGAAATTGAAATTTTGCCCACCTTACTTCCCAAAAAAGGTAATAAAAGTGATCAAAAAAGTCACATGTACGCCAAAATAGTACCAATCAAACCGTCATATCATCCCGCAAAAATCATACCCTACCCAAGATAATCGCCCAAAAACTGAAAAAACTATGGCTCTTAGACTATGGAAACACTAAAACATGATTTATTTTGTTTCAAAAATGAAATCATTGTGTAAAACTTACATAAATAAAAAAAGCATACATATTAGGTATCTCCGCGTCCGTATCGACCGGCTCTATAAAAATATCACATGACCTAAGGTGACCACCGTAAAAAAATATAAATAAAAACGGTGTAAAAAAAGCCATTTTTTGTCATCTTACATCACAAAAAGTGTAATAGCAAGCGATCAAAAAGTCATATGCACCCCAAAATAGTGCCAATCAAGCCGTCATCTCATCCCACAAAAAAATGAGACCCTATCTAAGATAATCGCCCAAAAACTGAAAAAACTATGGCTCTCAAACTATGGAGACACTAAAACATGATTTTTTTAGGGGTGCATCAGGGGGGCTTCAAATGGGACATGGTGTCAAAAAAACCAGTCCAGCAAAATCTGCCTTCCAAAAACCGTATGGCATTCCATTTCTTCTGCGCCCTGCCGTGTGCCCGTACAGCAGTTTACGACCACATATGGGATGTTTCTGTAAACTACAGATTTAGAGCCATAAATATTGAGTTTTTTTTGGCTGTTAACCCTTGCTTTGTAACTGTAAAAAAAATATTAAAATGGAAAATCTGCCAAAAAAGTGAAATTTTGAAATTGTATCTCTATTTTTCATTAAATCTTGTGCGACACCTAAAGGGTTAACAAAGTTTTTAAAATCAGTTTTGAATACCTTGAGGGGTGTAGTTTCTTAGATGGGGTCACTTTTATGGAGTTTCTACTCTAGGGGTGCATCAGGGGGGCTTCAAATGGGACATGGTGTAAATAAACCAGTCCAGCAAAATCTGCCTTCCAAAAACCATACGGCGCACCTTTCCCTCTACGCCCTACTGTGTGCCAGTACAGTAGTTTACGGACACATATGGGGTGTTTTTGCAAGCTACAGAATCGAGGCAATAAATATAGAATTTTGTTTGGCTGTTAACCCTTGCTTTGTTACTGGAAAAAAATTATTAAAATGGAAAATTTGCCCAAAAATCTAAATTCTGAAATTTTATCACCATTTGCCATTAACTCTTGTGGATACACCTAAAGGGTTAACGACATTTGTAAAATCAGTTTTGAATACCTTGAGGGGTGTAGTTTTTAGAATGGGGTCATTTTTGGGTGGTTTCTATTATGCAAGCCTCACAAAGTGACTTCGGACCTGAACTGGTCCCTAAAAAGTGGGTTTTTGAAAATGTCGGAAAAATTTTCTTCTAAATTTGCTTCTAAACTTCTAAGCCTTGTAACATCCCCCAAAAATAAAATATCATTCCCAAATTGATCCAAACATGAAGTATACATATGGGGAATGTAAAGTAATAACTATTTTTGTAGGTATTACTATGTATTATAGAAGTAGAGAAATTGAAACTAAATTTTTTGGTAAATTTGGTATTTTTTTATAAATAAAAATGAATTTTTTTACTTCATTTTACCAGTGTCATGAAGTACAATATGTGACAAAAACACTATCTCAGAATGACCTGGATAAGTCAAAGTGTTTTAAAGTTAACACCACTTAAAGTGACACTGGTCAGATTTGCAAAAAATGGCCTGGTCCTTAAGGTGAAATAAGGCTGTGTCCTTAAGGGGTTAAAGGGCCGACACCTTCAGATGTATACCTTTTAACATTTATATAATTGAAGAACATTTTAGGATTAGTTTTACTCTCTTTGGCAATTAATCTCTCGGTCTCTAGTTTGGCCGCTTTTAATTGTTTTTTACATGTTCTATTTTTTCCCTTATAGTTTTTCAGTGCTTCCATGCTACCCTCCTGTTTTAGTGATTTATATGCTTTCTTTTTGTCATTTATTGCTTTATTTACAGTTTTATTTATCCACATTGGTTTCTTTTTGTTTCTTAACCTTTTAAAAAAAATGGCCTGTACCTCTCACAATGAGATTTTAGGATGCTTTTAAAGATATCCTATTTTGTGGCTGTATTTTTATTTTTGAGGACTTTGTCCCAGTTAGTTAGGCCTATGGCCTCTCTTAGTTTTTTTGAAGTTTGGTATTTTTGTTCCTCCCTGTAGAAACGCTCTTTTGATTGATAATTGGAAGGTTATTACTTTATGGTCACTATTTCCCAGGTGTCCCCCAACTTGCACGTCTGTTGTTCTGTCAGGCCTATTGGTTAATACTGAGTCCAGTATGGCCGTCCCTCTAGTCGGGTCCTGAACCAGTTGGGAGAGGTAATTGTCTTTGGTTATTGCCAAGAACCTGTTTCCTTTATGAGATGTACAAGTTTCAGTTTCCCAGTCTATATCTGGGTAGTTGAAGTCACCCATAATAACCACCTCATTATGATTTGCCGCCTTGTCTATCTCGTTTAGTAGCAGATTTTCTGTGGACTCTGGTATATTAGGTGGTTTATAGTAAACTCCTATTAGTAATTTATTATTGTTTTTAGCTGCATGTATCTCTACCCACAGTGACTCCACATGTTCATGTCCCTCACTTATATCTTCCCGGAGTGTGGGCTTTAGACAAGACTTTACATAAAGGCAAACCCCTCTCCCTCTCCAGTTTTGACGATCCTTTCTAAACAGACTGTAACCTTGTACATTAACTGCCCAGTCATAGCTATCATCCAGCCATGTCTCAGTTATTCCCACATTGTCATAGTCCTCCTCACACATCACTAATTCCAGCATCCCAGTTTTATTAGTCAGGCTTCTGGCATTAGTATACATACATTTGAGAGGTTTATGTATATTTTTTACCCTACACCTTTCCTTCTGACCTGTTCTAGTCCCTCCTTCCATTCCTCCCCCAGTCCCACTATCTTCCCCTCCTATAATGTAATTTCCCTCCCCCAGTCCCTAGTTTAAACACTCCTCCAACCTTCTAGCCATCTTTCTCCCCAACACAGCTGCCCCTTCCCCATTGAGGTGCAGCCCATCCCTACGATAGAGCCTGTAGCCAATAGAGAGGTCGGCCCAGTTCTCCAGGTACCCAAACCCCTCCTTCCTACACCAGTTCTTGAGCCACTTGTTAATCTCCCTAATCTCACTCTGCCTTACTTGTGTGGCCCGTGGTACAGGTAATATTTCGGAAAATACTACCTTTGAGGTCCTTGCCCTAAGCTTTTGACCTAAATCCTTGAAATCCTTTTTAAGGACTCTCCACCTACCTCTAACTTTGTCATTGGTTCTGATATGGACCATGACCGCTGGATCTTCTCCAGCCCCTCCCAGTAATCTGTCAACCCGATCCGCGATGTGTCGAACTATAGCGCCAGGAAGACAGCACACTGTTCGGCGGTCACAGTCTTTGCGACAGATTGCCCTATCTGTTCCCCTAATAATGGAGTCTCCCACTACCAGCCAGTGGCATACCTACCATATAGGTAGGCCACGCAGCTGCTATGGGGCCTGTGAGGAAGGGGGGCCCGCAGTGGAGGAGAGTCCCCGCCCCCATATATCTTCCTAAACTGTCTCCCGTCTGCTAGCCCCGCCTGCTAGCTCTGCCTCCCACCTGCTAGCCCCGCCTCCCGTCTGATTCCTCTGGATTGCAACAACCCCACCAGTAATAAAGTAAGTGACAGCTTGTAGGTGAGGACAGTGCAGAGGTGTATGTGTGGAGGGGGGGTCACTTTCCCAGGCTATTCCTCTGCACATATGCCATTCAGAACAGGAGGAAAGCTGGTTGTCACTATATTATGTAATGTGACTCAGCTTTCCTGATGTCCTGCATGGCACAAGTGCGGAGGCAGGAGAAGATATGAGGATAGGTGGGAGTTGTGTTACTCAGCTTTCTCATGTCTCTCCACATGTGCCATGCAGGACAGCAGAAAAGCTGGGTGCTATTACATCATGTAAGGTCACTCAGATTTCCTGTTATCCTGCAAGGCATAAATGCAGATAATAAGAACAAGAAAAGGCAGGGGGGAGGGGTTCACTCAGCTTTCCCAGAGACTCATGTCTCTGCACATGTGTCATGCAGGATAGCAAGTAATGTCACTGTCTCCCAGCTGTCCTGCATGACACAGAGGATGGGGGAAGGGGGGCACTCACTTCCTCAAACTTTTCTCATGTCTGGACAGCAGGAAAGTTGGGTGGTATTACATAATGTAATTCCCCAGATTCTTGTCAACATATGCTGAACACCGCCAGAACCTACCAGATCCCATTCACTATAATGGGTCTGTTGGGTTCCAGCGTGAGTACTGCCATTTTGTAGAACAAAATACTGCTGCACGAGGTGGGGCAGGGGAGAAGTTAGGGAGAAGAGCCAGGGCGTATAGTGGGAGGGACTAAGAACGGGTATGGGGGCCCAATTTAAATTCTTGCTATGGGGCCCAATGATCTCTATGTACGCCCCTGCTACCAGCATCTGTCTGGCCTGCCCTGCTCTCCTGGTTCCCTGCTTACCGGAGCTGACATTCCCCTGACTGGCAGAGGAAGTGTCCGGCTGCGGCAGTGCTGTCCCTGGACTGACATCCCCCTCATCTGCCAAACGTGCAGATCAGGGCTAGCCTCCCTGGCACTCTTCCCTCGACCCCGCTTTCTAACTGTTACCCAGCTAGCTACCTCACTTTCCTCAGCCTCCTCTCTGTCACCCTCCCCCTCATCTACCCCAAAGAGTGCTTGCTCGGTGAGAAGCAAACTCTTTTGCAAATTGTCACTGCCTCTCAGTGTTGCAACTTGCCCGTTTAGAGACTCGATTTGCGATTCCAAACTGGTAATTTTCTCACATCTTGAACAAAGATATACACCCTCGAACGGCTGTTCCAGGACTGCATACATCATGCAAGATCTGCACTGGACTGCGCTGTCAATTGTACAACTCATACTAAATGGAGATTACAACAGTAAAAAGGTAAAACAGTAAATATGATTTAGAATTAGATCCTGTCTGCTGTAGTTGAAGGACTACCTAGAATTAAGCCAAAAACACACAAGGAAATTCTATCCAACCTTAGTTTCCTGCTCCTTGTCTTAAACTCGTTTTCTTTAACTCCACTTAATAAGAAGCCCACTTAGTACAGCAAGCCTCAGGAAGAGATTTTTGACAGAAGCAATGTGATATGTAAAACATCTGTGCCTATCTCACCCCAATTAGCTCTTTTAAGCCTGCCTTCCCCTGACACGGCAGGCAGGGCTCCATTTTTATTAATGAAGCTTATGATGGCGGCCCGCCTTTTGGTGCCCCGATGTTGGCTTTCGTCCGACCTCCCTCCCATCGACCATTGGATTAATAAAGTGGATACTTTGTACCGATTTGAAGAAATAGCTGCCTGGGAAAACCGGACTCACACAAAGTTTAGAGAAAGATGGAGGAAATGGGAGGATTATAGAAAATGTAAAAGATGAAGAGATTTAGTTTTGATTACTCAGACCGGAAAACTATCTTATTGGTGTAAAACAGCTGTAACATCTACTTTCTTTTCTTTGTTTTCGTACAGATTGTATTTATATGTACTGTACGGTATGTTTAACTGTATGTACTCTTTGATTTTTCAATAAAAAAAATGAATAAATAAATAAATGATAAATAATATAATCAAATCTTGATAGGAACACAATTCCCATCAATTATTGCCCATCAATAGTACTATACATGGTAATCCATTTTTCTATATGATGTGATGTGTACCCTTGCATTTTAAATAGTGACCATGAAATGAAATAAAGTCAATAATGCAAATCCTGTATGATTAAAGTGTAGCAAATTACAATTTGTTTTGTATCCACCACTAGAAGTTTACTGTCACATACATTGTAGCTACTTATGTCAAAATGTTAATATACGGTAATCGATCAGCAGAGATATATGGTTGCAATTGTAGGTCATGCAATGCGCATTATCCCCTCCTGGGGCATGGATATGTCTGCTCTACTTGTGACCCACGTGGTAATGGTAGCAGTTAGTAATGAGTGAAGTCACAAAGCGCATTTCTTTGTAAGTAGTTTGTGAAATGACAGTGAGTGGCGATTGCTCCGATCCCCATTATTGTACCTCTCAGATGCTGCTTTTATGGCTGATCGTAATAAAATGGCTGACAGTAATAAAATCATACCTCATCCATTTGATCGCGAAGAGCTGGCTGCCGCCATCTTGATTGTAGATCCAGCGCTAAATCTTGCGCGGCCTGTGATGACATCATCATGTTGGCCGGCGTGGTGATGCTATACGTCACAGCGCACAGGATTTTGCACGAGATCTTCAATCAAGATGGGGCGGGCAGCTCTTCGTGCTGAAACGGATAAGGTAATTTTTTTTTTTTACCGCCATTCAGTGAGAATGGATTCGTTACCACAAAGCATGAGGAAATTCGTCTTTGCAACTAATCAAATTTTCCCTGAAATTCAAATCGAGTTCCACTTCATCAGGTTCGATTTATTCAACACTAGTAGCAGTGGAAGCGCTGTTTCCCCTGTCGTCCTCGGCAGCACATGAAGGGTTAACTGAGTCCTATTCTTGCCCCAGGACCGCCCACCTAGATAAAAACAAGATAATTAATTAATTAGCAGTCCTATAGGTCCCTATAAAGCACTCCCTCTTTCAAACCTCCAATGTGTTTTTTTCATGTCCTGATTCTGGACAGGTTTTTTCATAGCCCACCTCATCTGGAGCCCTCATGCCTGGGGGGTGTCCCAGGCTTAGGCTCAGAGTCCAGCTAGCCATGGGGGTGCCTTGGCGCTGCTCTGTGGAGTCTGTCCTCTCCTGTGCCGGGTTCGGGTGTGCAGCGATGCCTGCAATATGCCGCACCAGAGCTTCTCTCTCTGGGTGGCAATGGCGGTGCCTGCAAATCCCAGTGGAACGCATCGTGGAACGCAGCGTCGGCTGCTGAATGTGACGTCATCAGAGGGCGCCCGCCCCCCGGGAATCCGGCGGCAAATTCAAATTTTATCCTGTATTTAAGGTGGTATAGTCCATGCTCTCACTGCCCTTGTGCCTTGGCAGTCGAGCTCTGTTATTTCTAAGGTACCCCTTATCCAGGCTCTGGTTTTTGTCTGATTACAATCCAGTTTGTCCTGATTGTATATTTTATGGTATATATTTAATCTGTTCCTCTTCCAGATGTCCAGCCATTCCAGTAAAGGAGGAAAAAGAGCCAGGAAGCACAGGCACAGGCTGTGCCAATCCTGCGACCAGCCTCTCCCTGATGACCACCAGGACGATTATTGTGGGAGCTGTGGATTAGAGGCGTTTTCCCATTCCCCGGAATCCTCACCTAGGCATGTGAAGAGACATAAGAAGCAGCCCTTATGTATCACGTGTATCAAACCGCTTCCTAAGGGTTATACGTCAAACATTTGTGCAGCTTGTACTCAGTCGGAGCTTGTCTCTGAAGATAATACAAAAAAATTAATCTCCTTACTTGAATCCTTTCTGTCTCAATCTAAGAGACAGAAGACGCATAAGAGGAAACGGGCTGATCCTAGCCCTTCTACGTCTCCCGAGAGGTCTTCTCGCTCGGAAGGGGAGGTGTCCTCTGGTTCTAGTTTAGATCTAGAACCAGCCACAGAAGAGAACTTCTTGTTCAGGAAGGAGGATATTAACCGTCTCATCAAGGATGTGAAACATATAATTGAATCCAAGACGGAGACGCGTACCGACCAAGATGAGGGGAGCCTGTTTTACTTTCCTAAAAAGAAAGCACGGGTCTTTCCCAGTCATCCGGTGCTTGAATCCATCATCCAGAAGGAATGGAAACATCCATTAAGGAAGATGGATTCAGGAAGAAGAGCTAGGGCTATGTACAGAATAGACCCTGCCGAATGTGAGAAATGGGGGGCACCGTCCAAGGTCGATCCTGCAGTGGCCAGACTAGCAAAGAGGTCCTTTTTTCCGTCGGACGACTCTACGTTGTTAAAGGATCCCATGGATAAGAAGGCAGATAATCTCCTAAAACGGCTTCATTCTTATATAGCCTCCCTGAAGAAGGCGTCCATGGCCGCAGTACCTGTAGCCCGTGCCCTGAGGGTATGGTTGAGTCAACTAGGAAGGGATATTGAGGATGGCGTTGAGAGAGAAGATTTGCTTCAGCAACTTCCTTCTTTGAAGATCGCGGCGGAATTCCTATGTGACTTCCCCGTGGATACCCTGAAAGGTTTAGCCAAAAATATGTCTCTCTCCAACTCTATCAGGAGGTCAATCTGGTTGAAATTGTGGTCGGGTGATGTCCCCTCCAAGAACAACCTTGTTTCTCTTCCTTTTGAACCAGGGCGTCTGTTCGGCTCTCAACTGGACACTTTATTGGAAACCAATAAGGAAGATAAAGCACTGGAATTTCCTCTTTCCAGGCGCAAATTCCAACCCAGAAGCTTTCGGCCTTTCAGAAGGCAGCGCTTTCAAAGATCCGATTTTCGCGGGCGTTCGGACAGGAGAGGATCTGACCGAAGATTTTTTGCCAGAACATCGGATAAGGGTAGGAAGAGACCAGAGGATAAACCCACCAAAGAGGACTTCTGACGCCAGAAGCAAAGGGGTAGGAGGTCGGCTTACTCAATTCTACGCAACATGGCAGGGAATTTCCTCAGACACCTGGGCCTTGAGGATCGTAAGAGAAGGATACTCACTGGAGTTTATCCGCCGTCCAAGAGACCGTTTTCTCTTAAATCAAAGAGAAGACCCTCGGGTCATAGACCTCGTAAGGGAATTCATTCAAAAGGGTGCTCTGGAACCTGTACCAAGACATCAAGAAGGAACAGGAGTATATTCCAGAGTGTTTCCAGTCCCCAAGCCAGAAGGAAAGTGGCGCCTAATCATAGACCTCCGCTACGTGAATCAATTTATCACAAAGGTTCATTTCAAGATGGAAAACATAAGGTCTATCACGTCTCTGCTTCAAGAAGGTCACTTCTTGGCATCCATCGACTTGAGAGACGCTTATCTACAAGTCCCAATAGAGAATGCGTCCAGACGCTTTCTGAGAATTGCAATTACCATGGGAGGAAAAGTAAAACACCTCCAATTCAAAGCCCTCCCCTTCGGCCTCTTATCAGCACCCAGAATTTTTACGAAATTAGCCGTAATCGCTGTTGCAAGTCTACGCCTACAAGCCTTACAGGTGTTTCCGTACCTGGACGACTGGCTTGTAGTGGCACCCACCAGGGACTTACTGAATTCCCATCTCCTGAAAGTCATCGAGTTGCTTCAGTCTCTGGGCTTCTTGATCAATTGAGACAAATCCGACATCCAGCCAGCAACATCCAAAACGTTTCTAGGCTTCAGGATAGACACTTGCACCATGACCCTGTATCTCCCGACCTCCAGGATAAGCTCCGTGTCATCAGCAATAAAGATCTTAATTGCGGGCCAAAGACCTACAGTCCACAGGGTTATGAAGACCCTGGGTCATATGACATCAGTAATAGATGCAGTTCCATGGGCTCAGGCCCACATACGGGAATTACAGCAGGACTTGCTTCAAGTCTGGAAGTACAACTACAATCTCTCAGCCCGTGTCAGGTTGAGACCTTCCACAATCACGGAGCTGAAATGGTGGTTAAGAGGAAGGAATTTATCCAGGGGAAAATCCTTCCAGCTAACACCTACGGTGACTGTTACGACGGATGCCTCTTCCCGGGGCTGGGGAGCCCATCTCGGAAGCAGTTGGGTTCAAGGTTCTTGGTCCTGCACAGAACGACAGCTGTCCTCGAACTTCAGAGAGTTGAAGGCAATCAAGCTGGCATTAGAGCACTTTCGGGCAGATTTGGAGAACCAATCAGTCCTAATTCAGACGGACAATCTCCCTGCAGTTTTTTACATAAACAAGCAGGGAGGCACCCGGAGCCTTCTACTCCTTGCATTATGCAGGAAGATCTTTGCATGGGCAGAGAGGCACTTACAGAATCTAAGGGCGGTACACATCAAAGGCTCGTTGAATACTCAGGCGGATCTTCTCAGTCGGAGGAAGATCAGACAAACCGAGTGGGAGCTGAACCAGCAATACTTCATGCAGATTACAGCCAGATGGGGTACTCCGTCTGTAGATCTGATGGCCTCCAGGGAAAACAGCAAACTTCCCAAGTTCTGTTCTCTGAACGGATTCCAGAATCCAGCAGCAGTAGACGCCTTTTCTATAACTTGGAAGGACCAGTATGTTTATATCTTTCCTCCGGTGCCCCTCATATTAAGAGTCCTGCAGAAGATCCTATTAGAGAAACCTCAAGCGATATTGATTGCTCCTTTTTGGCCACGCAGGCCATGGTTCCCACTTCTACTCCAGTTATCCAGAGGAGTCTACTGGAAGCTTCCATCTTATCCCGACCTACTAGTTCAGAACGGCCTATTTCATCAACATCTGAACAAACTTCATCTCACAGCTTGGAGACTGAGAGGTCCAGACTAGAAGGAAAAGGACTATCTGTCCCTGTCATCAATACTCTACTCTCCTCCCGGAAAACTTCTACAAATATCAAGTATGAAAAGATTTGGAGAAAATTTTCATTCTGGATGTCAGAGAATGAATGTTCAGATATTACAGTCCCTGTTATCCTCCAGTTCCTGCAAGAGGGATTCCAGAAGGGTCTTACTCCGAACACTTTGAAAGTGCACATGACAGCTATTAATGCCATGACAGAGAGCAGATTCGGACATCATCCCTTAATTAATCGTTTCTTCAAGGCCATTAAGAAGCTTAGACCGGTGGTGAGACACCCTATGCCGGTTTGGGATCTATCATTAGTCCTCAGAAGATTGACTGAGACCCCCTTTGAGCCCTTAGTAGACGCAGAACTTAATTGGCTCTCCTGTAAAGTTCTTTTTCTTATTGCCATCACTTCGGCTAAGAGACTCGGGGAATTACAAGCACTATCGGTTAAGACGCCGTATTTAAGAATCCTGCCGAATGGAGTTTTGCTGCGCACTCTACCTTCCTTTGTGCCAAAAGTTCCTTCTTCTGCTAACGTCAACCGAGAAGCATTTCTACCAGTATTTTTCCCAGATCCCTCAGATGAAGAACAAGCTCGCTGGCACACCTTGGATGTCAAGAGGGCAGTTGAGATCTACCTTCGAAGGACGGAGAATTTTAGACTAGATGAAAATCTGTTTTTGTTACACTCCGGTCCTAATAAAGGTCACAAGGCATCTAAGAGTTCCCTGGCAAGATGGATCAAGTCTGTCATCTTGGAGGCATACACCATAGAGGGCATCTCTCCTCCTTCTCCGATTAGAGCCCACTCAACTAGGGCTACGGCAACATCTTGGGCTGAACAAGCGCATGTCTCCCTAGAAGAGATCTGTAGAGCAGCATCATGGTCTACGCCATCTACCTTCATGAAGCACTACCGGCTGGACATAGAAAATAAGAGCTCAGCCTTTGGCACTGCGGTGTTGAGTGCAGCAGTTCAGTAATTCCCTCCCTTTAGTATCTATGCATATCCCTTCATGTGCTGCCGAGGACGACAGGGGAAAGTGAAAATTATTACCTGGAATTTTGCTTTCCATGAGTCCGAAGGCAGCACATACATACCCTCCCTAATAAATCCTTTTGTTTTGCATATTGCCTGAATCTATTTTTTATACACATTGGAGGTTTGAAAGAGGGAGTGCTTTATAGGGACCTATAGGACTGCTAATTAATTAATTATCTTGTTTTTATCTAGGTGGGCGGTCCTGGGGCAAGAATAGGACCCAGTTAACCCTTCATGTGCTGCCTTCGGACTCATGGAAAGCAAAATTCCAGGTAATAATTTTCACTATTCTGACCCCACCAGTGTACGGTATTTGGTCAATGTGTTAAAGTAGCGGGGGTTGCACAGTGCTGACGGTCACTGAGCTGTAACATCGACCATGAGAGGTGGCTTCTTCATCTGTGTCCGTTTTACTTAATCGCCGGGCTCTGTAGCCCCAGTATTGTGGCAGACTGTGGCTGTTAAAGACAGGGTCACCAGTGGTAGTGATCTCCCTGTTACTCCGGTATTGCATCTAATATGCCAGATGCGTTTTGGAGTCAACAGGACTCCCTCCTCAGTGGCTGTCATTGAAAAAATGAGTTTGGTTCAATTTATAGCTTTTAGGTGTATAATAAACTATGGAGTGGATTGCCAGAAATTATATCTTGAAAATCAGAAATGGATTGCCAGTATACATACAGTACAGACCAAAAGTTTGGACACACCTTCTCATTCAAAGAGTTCTTTATTTTCATGACTATGAAAATTGTAGATTCACACTGAAGGCATCAAAACTATGAATTAACACATGTGGAATTATATACATAACAAACAAGTGTGAAACAACTTAAAATATGTCATATTCTAGGTTCTTCAAAGTAGCCACCTTCTGCTTTGATTACTGCTTTGCACACTCTTGGCATTCTCTTGATGAGCTTCAAGAGGTAGTCCCCTGAAATGGTTTTCACTTCACAGGTGTTCCCTGTCAGGTTTAATAAGTGGGATTTCTTGCCTTATAAATGGGGTTGGGACCATCAGTTGCGTTGATACACAGCTGATAGTCCTACTGAATAGACTGTTAGAATTTGTATTATGGCAAGAAAAAAGCAGCTAAGTAAAGAAAAACAAGTGGCCATCATTACTTTAAGAAATGAAGGTCAGTCAGTCAGCCGAAAAATTGGGAAAACTTTGAAAGTAAGGGCTATTTGACCATGAAGGAAAGTGATGGGGTGCTGCGCCAGATGACCTGGCCTCCACAGTCACCGGACCTGAACCCAATCGAGATGGTATGGGGTGAGCTGGACCGCAGAGTGAAGGCAAAAGGGCCAACAAGTGCTAAGCATCTCTGCGAACTCCTTCAAGACTGTTGGAAGACCATTTCAGGGGACTACCTCTTGAAGCTCATCAAGAGAATGCCAAGAGTGTGCAAATCAGTAATCAAAGCAAAAGGTGGCTACTTTGAAGAACCTAGAATATGACATATTTTCAGTTGTTTCACACTTGTTTGTTATGTATATAATTCCACATGTGTTAATTCATAGTTTTGATGCCTTCATAGTCATGAAAATAAAGAAAACTCTTTGAATGAGAAGGTGTATCCAAACTTTTGGTCTGTACTGTAGATCCCTACTATATATACCGTACATGGCATAAGTCCCTACTACACATGAGTAATCACTGCTATGTATATGTGTATCACTAAAATACAAAGAATATAATTTGTCAGTCATCAACTACATTCAAACCTTAAAATATTTTTAATGCGTTTTATTGCGTTTTTTATTTTTTTTATTTCATAAAAGTCAAAGAAGCAATAAAAGAAGCAAAAAAATACCAAAAAAACCCACAATAGAAATGCAATCTATTAATATTGGAAAGGTTTTCTCATAGTTAAGGATGTCAAAGAAGGTATTGCCATTACCACACTGGACATGGCGTTCTCTGTGCATTTTGTAAAAACAGCACCGATGCCTTAGGCACTAGTTGATACCTCTTGAATTGCCAATGGTCCATTACCCCCCTTGGCATCCATGATACATGTCTGTAAGCCCTCCAGCCACTTTTACTTAGTGTTTGCCATTTTTTAGATTGGTTCCTCCTGGCATTGTTCAGTAGTGTCCCCACCAGGTGTCCATCATATTGGGGTACATCACGTGGTGCACTTGTAGTGTCCCACTAGGTAAGGGTGGGAACTACACAAGGGCTAATATGACCATTGTAATGTATATGATGTTTTATGTGCATTTTCCTGTTTATCTGTATCAGACCTGTTAGGGTGTAGTTCCTCCTCCTAGACAGTAGAGGGAGCTAGGGAACCCCTAATATATATAGGTAGGCCCAGGCAGGAAAAGAGTAGTGTAGTCCAGGAGGCTAGTGAGTGCAGTTTAGCCTGTTTGAGGTTCTTGAGCCAGAGTTAGCTCAGAAGTTGTTACCAGGGGAAGAGTTACCTCCTGAGAAACCTGCAGTTCCTACCAAGTGCAGTACAGAGCAGAGCAGAAGCGTTTCCAGCCAGACAAGAGAGCTGAAGGGCAGAGGAATCTACCTAATGCAAGGAGACATATACCTGAGGAAGTTTCTTTACCAAGGATAAAGCCACCAATAGGGCATACGGGCCTTGGGATCCAGACAGACAGGAGTTCTGAGGAATAGTGCACAGGATTTCTGAGGAAAAGGTGCAGCCTGATCTGTGAGTGTATTTAACCCTATGAGTATCTTGCAAGAACATTGTGCCTGCCATTATTGTGAAAGCCTGCTTGTGATTGACTGCTACTGTGACCTATGGAACTAAACCTAAGACTGTAAATAAGTTAACTGTTCAGTAAAAAGAAGTTCTGGTTCACCACAACAACGTGTTCCTCAATTATTCCTATCATCAATCGGTGTGCCACCGTTACAGGCACTGGCGTCACGAACTTAAAGGGACCTTGCCACAGGCACATTAAACCTGCAACACCCAGGGCACCTCACCTACCACCAGCCTGGTTCCTATACACTGAGAGTTCCCCAGAGGACTTCTGTGCCAGCCTCTCCATCACTGCTGTACGCCTGCCCAGGTGTCACGAGGGTGTCAAGAACCACGCCTGACTCCGTTATACCCGGGGTCAGGAAGTCGCAGCGGGTGGCTGCGCGCTCTATGTGTAAAGATGGTGCTGTTTCTTAATGGTAGCTTTCTGGGTTTGCCTTGCAACCCTTTTTGGCTCACTCAGGGATCCGTAGCTCCTTCTCCTCAGCTGTTTCTTGTCCAGCACTCCCAACCTCCTTATATTCCCCTCTCCCACTTCTCTGGTTGCCAGATATAGAGCTTCCTGCCTGGACTTCTATACTGACCCACTGGAGCTGTGTAGCTGTGTTCCCTGGTTGTTGTTCCAGAATGTTACCCTCCGGATCCCTGTTGGACTTTTGTTGTCTGCTGTTGTGGTCCACCTGGGATTATATGTTTTGTCTGTGTTGTCTGTCCTCTCCTTGGTGTTTTCCTTTTAGTGTCAGTGGTGCGGACTAGTGTTCCCACCGCCCCGTTCACTACGTAGGGCTCATCTTAGGGAAAGCCAGGGTTTAGGCACGTGATCGGCGTATGGGTGAGGAACCCGTCTAGGGACGTCAGGGCAGTCAGGTGCCAGCCTGAAGGTGAGTCAGGGGTCACCACCTTTCCCTCTCCCTTGGACAGGGCCTTCCCTTTTCCCTCCCCTTGCATCACGTATGTGATCGGCACGCCGGTCATTACATTATATCTGGCCCTTATTTTGTGTAGGTAGAAAGAAAAAAATAAATAAATAAATAAAATAAAAAAAAATTACTTTTTCTTTCTGCCTATCTAGAATCCAGCATGGATCCTATTACTGCTTTGACAAGACAACTTCAAGGCCTGTCTATGGAGGTGGCAGGATTGAAGGCGTCGGTCCTCCAGCAACAGCAGCAATTGCAGCAGACCGCAAGCCCAGCGGTTGCTATGGGTAACCAGGTTGCTGCGGAACCCAAGGTTGTTCTTCCTGACAGATTTTCTGGGGGAAGGGACAAATTTGTGACGTTCCGTGAAGCCTGTAAGCTATATTTTAAGCTGCGCCCGCACTCCTCTGGTAATGAGGAACAGCGGGTGGGGATTGTTACTTCCCTGCCTCAGGGGGACCCGCAATCCTGGGCGTTCTCTTTACCCACTGATTCCCAGGCTCTCCGGTCAGTGGATGAATTTTTTGGGGCCTTGGGTCTCATATATGATGACCCTGACCGAGTAGCCCTGGCTGAGTCGAAATTACGGAGACTCCTACAGGGAGAGCGGCCAGCAGGGGAGTATTGCTCAGAGTTTCGTAGGTGGGCTACGGATACCCAGTGGAACGACCCGGCTCTCAGGAGTCAGTTCTGCTCTGGGTTATCCAAAAGGGTTAAGAATGTGCTTGCGCTGTATGAGACCCCTTTTCCCTTGATGCTGTTATGTCCCTTTCTATCAGAATAGATAGACGTCTTAGGGACAGATTGAAAAATCCTGAGCAATTGGTAACCCCTCTGAAGCAGCAGTTAGTCTGTACAGACCTAGAAGAGCCTATGCAGCTAGGAGGAACTACTCGTCAGGTCCATCCTCCTGAGGCTCGCCGTAGGCAGGGGGTTTGTTTTTTCTGTGGGGGGAGGGGTCATTTCATTAATGTCTGTCCTTCCTTTCTAAAAAACAAAAGACCACCAAAACTACTAACCCCAGGCTGTGTGGAGAATGTCAGCCGGGGGGTATACGTTTCCTCCATTCGTACATCTCAATTTGTGTTGCCAGCAGCTGTTGTTTTTGGTGTTAAGAAGGAGACTATTTCTTTCTTTCTAGACAGTGGAGCAGGGGTAAATTTGATAGATGCCCATTTTGCCCGCACTATGGGTTTGTCTCTCTGTCCGCTACAGAGACCTATTCCCATATTCGCTATTGATTCTGCTCCCCTGTCTCAGAGAAACCTCACTCACATTGTCTATAACTTACACCTTCGGGTAGGGGACCACCATAACGAGTGTCTTTCATGTTATGTTCTGGAGGGGCTTCCCACTCCTGTGGTATTGGGTCTTCCCTGGTTGGTAGTGCACAATCCAGTGGTGGATTGGCAGGCCAGGGAGATATTGGAGTGGAGTGAGCATTGCAGAGAAAATTGCTTAAATAGCAATTGCTTAGTCGCTTCCATAGCTACTCTACCTACATTTGTTTCGGACTTTGAGGACGTTTTTTCTGAAAAGGGTTGCCAGAAGTTACCACCTCACCGTCCTTATGATTGCCCGGTTAACCTGATTCCCGTGCAAAATTACCCAAGACCAGGTTATATAATCTTTCGGGTCCCGAGAGACAGGCCATGAAAGATTATATCTCCGAGAGCTTGGCTAAGGGACACATCAGACCCTCTTCTTCACCCGTGGCTGCAGGGTTTTTCTTCGTTAAAAAGAAAGATGGGGGCCTGCGTCCTTGCCTAGATTTCCGCGAACTAAACCGGATAACCATCCGAGACCCATACCCTCTTCCCCTCATTCCTGACCTGTTCAATCAGATTGCGGGTGCTAGGTGGTTCTCCAAACTTGATCTTAGGGGGGCCTACAATCTGATTCGTATCAAGGAAGGGGATGAGTGGAAGACAGCTTTTAACACCCCTGAGGGGCATTATGAAAATCTAGTCATGCCTTTCGGTCTGACCAATGCTCCTGCTGTCTTCCAACATTTCGTTAATGACATTTTTAGTCATCTTATCGGCAGGTTTGTGGTGATATACCTAGATGATATTTTAATTTATTTGTCTGATCTGAAAACACATGAGGTGCATGTCAGACAGGTACTGCAGGTCCTACAGACGAATAAATTATATGCGAAAATTGAAAAGTGTGTCTTCGCCGTTCAGGAAATACAGTTCCTAGGTTATTTATTATCTGCTTCAGGTTTCCGTATGGATCCGGGGAAGGTCCAGGCAATTTTAGATTGGGATCTTCCTGAGAACCTCAAAGCACTGCAACGGTTCTTGGGCTTCGCAAATTTCTATAGAAAGTTCATTAAAAATTATTCGGTGATTGTCAAACCCCTTACTGACATGACTAGGTAGGGGGCTGATTTTTCTAAATGGCCTGACGGCGCTAAAATTGCTTTTTCCTCTCTAAAAGAGAGGTTTACCTCGGCACCTGTACTAATCCAACCTGATGTCTCCCAGCCTTTTATTGTTGAGGTAGATGCGTCAGAGGTGGAAGTGGGGGCTGTGCTGTCTCAGGGTCCGTCTCCTGGCAAATGGCGTCCTTGTGCTTTCTTTTCTAAAAAACTATCTGCAGCGGAGAAGAACTATGATATTTGCAATAGGGAACTGTTGGCTATTAAGCTGGCGTTTGAGGAATGGCGTCACTTTTTAGAGGGGGCAGTCCACCCCGTCACGGTGATTACAGACAACAAAAACCTTCTGTACCTCGAATCACCTAAGCGTCTCACCCCTAGACAAGCTAGGTGGTCGCTATTTTTTACCAGGTTTAACTTTTTTATTACCTATCGTCCTGGGGCAAAAAATACTAAGGCAGATGCATTATCTCGTAGTTTCCCTGGAGGGGGGATTTTGAGTGATCCGGTACCCATTCTATAAAGAGGAGTGGTTGTCTCTGCTGTACACTCTGTTCTGGAGGGGAAGGTGTTAGAGGCCCAGGGGGACGCCCCGGTCTCTTGCCCCTCAGAGAAATTGTTTGTACCGTTAAACCTGCGTCTCGAATTATTAAAGGAACATCATAATTCGTCACTTGCTGGGCACCCGGGTAGTAAAGCAACCTTGGAGCTATTGTCTCGTCGTTTTTGGTGTCCAAGGTTGCGTCAGGATGTAATGGATTTTGTGTCTACTTGTTCTACTTGTGCACGCACGAAAGTCTCTCATACACGTCCTGCAGGGTCTTTATTGCCACTTGTCATTCCCAATAGGCCATGGACACATCTGTCAATGGATTTTATCACTGACTTACCTTTGTCTGCAGGTAAAACAGTTATCTTGGTAGTAGTAGACAGGTTTAGTAAAATGGTACACTTCATTGCGTTACCCGCACTACCTAATGCTAAGACTCTTGCTCAGGTATTCATCAGTGAAATCGTGAAGCTTCACGGGGTCCCTTCCGATGTTGTTTCGTATCGGGGAACCCAGTTTATTTCTAAGTTTTGGAAAGCTTTTTGTTCCCGTTTGGGGGTACACTTGTCCTTCTCCTCGGCTTTCCATCCTTAGTCGAATTGTGGGTTTGGTGGACCAAGAAAGTCCAAGAAAAACGGACAGAGTAACAGGCGCAAATCCACAACCATCGGTTGTGGATTTGCGCCTGTTACTCTGTCCGTTTTTCTTGGACTTTCTTGGTCCACCAAACCCACAGTTCCTATACTCACCCATTCGGAGGTTCGGCACCGACCAAAGGGTGTTTGGACAAAGCCGGCGGCACCAACCTACCCTCAAGATCACTCAGCTCTCATTGTAGTTGCACCCAATTGGTGCAACTCTAACAGGTGAGCATATTACCTCCCGTCTAAAAGGGGAAATAATTCTTTACATATTCACCCTATGAGCGCCTTCTCTTTCCTTTTTGTCTTCATCCTTAGTCGAATGGACAGACTGAGCGTACCAACCAAAACCTTGAGACATATCTAAGGTGTTTTGTGTCTGAGAACCAGGAGGTGTGGTCATCATATTTACCGTTAGCCGAGTTTGCCATAAATAATCGCCGTCAGGAATCCACTGGTAAGTCACCATTTCTTGGTGCATATGGTTTTCATCCCCAATTCTGTACTTTCAAAGAGGGGGGGTCTTCTGGGGTTCCTGAAGAGGAACGGTTTTCGTCATCTCTTTCATCTATATGGCAGAAGGTGCAAGCTAACTTGAAAAATATGGGAGGTAAATATAAATGCACGGTCGCCAGGTCCGGACCTAGGAGTGAATGATTATGTGTGGTTGTCTACTAGGAATATTAAATTAAAGGTTACCTCTTGGAAACTGGGTCCTAGGTTCATTGGCCCTTACAAAATAGTAGCCATCATTAACCCCGTGGCTTTTCGCCTGGAGCTACCTGAGACTTTTAAAATCCATAACGTCTTCCATAAGTCGTTACTCAAGAAGTATGTTCCACCTCTAGAACCGTCACCGCTGCCACCCCCTCCTGTTGTTGTGGATGGTAATCTAGAGTTTCAAATATCCAAAATTGTTGATTCTCGTCGGGTCCGCCGCTCTCTTCAATATCTGGTGCATTGGAGGGGTTACGGTCCCGAGGAAAGAATGTGGGTTCCAGCGTCAGAGGTAAACGCTGACAGGTTAGTTCAAACTTTTCATGCCTCTCATCCTGAGAGACCTAGTCCTGAGTGTCCGGAGGCCCCTCATAGAGAAGGGGGTACTGTCACGAGGGTGTCAAGAGCCACGCCTGACTCCGTTATACCCGGGGTCAGGAAGTCGCAGCGGGTGGCTGCGCGCTCTATGTGTAAAGATGGTGCTGTTTCTTAATGGTAGCTTTCTGGGTTTGCCTTGCAACCCTTTTTGGCTCACTCAGGAATCCGTAGCTCCTTCTTTCAGCTGTTTCTTGTCCAGCACTCCCAACCTCCTTATATTCCCCTCTCCCACTTCTCTGGTTGCCAGATATAGTGCTTCCTGCCTGGACTTCTATACTGACCCACTGGAGCTGTGTAGCTGTGTTCTCTGGTTGTTGGTCCAGAACGTTACCCTCCGGATCCCTGTTGGACTTTTGTTGTCTGCTGTTGTCGTCCACCTGGGATTATATGTTTTGTCTGTGTTGTCTGTCCTCTCCTTGGTGTTTTCCTTTTAGTGTCAGTGGTGCGGACTAGTGTTCCCACCGCCCCGTTCACTACGTAGGGCTCATCTTAGGGAAAGCCAGGATTTAGGCACGTGATCGGCGTACGGGTGAGGAATCCATCTAGGGACGTCAGGGCAGTCAGGTGCCAGCCTCAAGGTGAGTCAGGGGTCACCACCTTTCCCTCTCCCTTGGACAGGGCCTTCTCTTTTCCCTCCCCTTGCGTCACGTATGTGATCGGCACGCCGGTCATGACACCAGGGTTTCCCTACAAACTGTGAGTAACCAAGAGCAACCCTCGTTTGCCTAGTAACCGTGACCTCACAATCGCAATACCCTGCAGAGCTGCGTACTGCACACTGGTCACCCCCAACCAATGTTCTCACTTCCAGGTACTACAGTATTAGGCTACTTTCACACTGGCGTTTTGGTTTCCGTTTGTGAGATCCGTTCAGGGCTCTCACAAGCGGTCCAAAACGGATCAGTTTTGCCCTAATGCATTCTGAATGGAAAAGAATCCGCTCAGAATGCATCAGTTTGCCTCCGATCAGTCTCCATTCTGCTCTGGAGGCGGACACGAAAGTGCTGCTTGCAGAGTTTTGGTATCCGCCTGCCTATGAGGAGGCAAACGGATCCGTCCTGACACACAATGTAAGTCAATGGGGACGGATCCGTTTTCACTGACACAATATGGCACAATAGAAAACGGATCCGTCCCCCATTGACTTTCAATGGAGATCATGACGGAGCCGTCTTGGCTATGTTACAGATAATACAAACAGATCCATTCTGAACGGATGCAGACGGTTGTATAATCTGGACGGAAGCGTTTGCGCAGATCCATGATGGATCCGCACCAAACGTGAGTGTGAAAGTAGCCTTAGTCCTTCTTCCTCTCTTTCTTTTCTCTAAAGGACTATCGAACTGCGCTTCCAGTAATTTCATATTCAGCAAAGAGCAAACAATGTATCAGTCTGGGCAGTTCTCAATTATAGAACATGTCGTATCAACAGACGCAATTTGGCTTTGGTAAGAAGCGTGATCCTCGAGGATAAAGATTGAAATATCTTCCAATTGATTTAACTAAAAGTAAATACTGGAATACGGCCAAAGTCATTACAGATGGGCCGATGGCGGTGCCGTCACTAAGGTTGACTTGGTGATTCCATTAAAATCCCTATCTTCTGTTTTAATATATCAGTCAAAGCGAAATACAACTGCTCGCAGTATTATACAAGGTTTAAGACGGAATGAGAAAAAAATAATATACAGCAGATATCGTGTCTGCTTATATTGCTGTATAGATGCAGAAGCTCGCGGACAGTAATCATATTATGTGAGCAGAAATATTCAATTCTCTGACTGAATTTAGCTTTTCTTATCTGCCCACAATACTAGCTACTGCAGAACTGATTGGGTAGGAACTAGAGCACCAGTCATCCGGTTCTTGCGTATATATGAAGTCAATGCCAAAGTAACAGTAAAGACTGACACACAAGATAGTAAGATGGTGCAAATCCTTATACCAATGCAAATATATAGGTTATTCATTCTCTGTGTAAAGCTGGGTGTCTGTAATGGATGACAGTAAGGGTGTAGTTGTAGGGCAGGCTGAGGTAGCAGATGCACTCAGATCCTGGGTGAATAACTTTTTATGGCTTGTCCAGGCATAACTTTGTGACTTTATGTAGTAGCTTACCTTGTAATAAGTCCCAAGTTATAGCCTGAGCTGCACTCACAATTCTGATGAGAAGGGGCTAGGCTATTTATTTATTTCGTTTTTTTTCCTTCATCAGGTTACTTACTATAAGGCCTCATGCACACGACCGTTGTGTGCACCCGTGGCCGTTGTTCAGTTTTCCGTGATTTTCTGCGGACCCCTTGACTTTCAATGGGTCCGTTAATAACTCAGAAATTGCACCGTTTGTCATCCGCCTCCGTGATCCGTGTATCCTGTCCGTCAAAAAATATGACCTGTCCTATTTTTTGGACAGACAACGGTTCACGGACCCATTCAAGTCAATGGGTCCGTGAAAAAACACGGATGCACACAAGATTGGCATCCGTGTCCGTAGGCTACTTTCATACAGACGGATCCGAAGATCCGTCTGCATAAAAGCTTTTTCAGAGCCTATAAATCCGACAGTATATTCTAACACAGAGGCGTTCCCATAGTGATGGGGACGCTTCAAGTTAGAATATACTACGAAGTGTGTACAGGACTGCCCCCTGCTGCCTGACAGCACTCGATCTCTTACAGGGGGCTGTTATTCGCACAATTAACCCCTCAGGTGCTGCACCTGAAGGGGTTAATTGTGCGTATCATAGCCCCCTGTAAGAGATCAGGGGCTGCCAGGCAGCAGGGGGCAGACCCCCCTCCCTCCCCAGTTTTAATTTCATTGGTGGCCAGTGCGGGTTCCCCCCCCCCCCCGGCCCCCCCTCGCTCCCTCTATTGTAATATCATTGGTGGCCAGTGTGCGGCCTCCCCTCCCTCCCTTTATTGTATTATCATTGGTGGCCAGTGTGCGGCCTCCCCTCTCTCCCCCCCCCCCCCGATCATTGGTGACAGCGGAGAGTTCCGATCGGAGTCCCAGTTTAATCGCTCTGGGGCTCCGATCGGTAACCATGGCAACCAGGATGCTACTGCAGGCCTGGTTGCCATGGTTACTTAGCAATATTACAATATTAGAAGCATCATACTTACCTGCTGCGATGTCTGTGACCGGCTGGGAGCTCCTCCTACTGGTAAGTGACAGATCATTAAGCAATGCGCCGCACAGACCTGACACTTACCAGTAGGAGGAGCTCCCGGCCGGTCACAGACAGCGCAGCAGGTAAGTATGATGCTTCTAATATTGTAATATTGCTAAGTAACCATGGCAACCAGGCCTGCTGTAGCATCCTGGTTGCCATGGTTACCGATCGGAGCCCCAGAGCAATTAAACTGGGACTCCGATCGGAACTCTCCGCTGCCACCAATGATCGGGGGGGGGGGGGGGAGAGGGGAGGCCGCACACTGGCCACCAATGATATTACAATAGAGGGTGGGGGGGCGGGGGAGGCCGCACACTGGCCACCAATGATATTTAAACTGGGGAGGGAGGGGGGTCTGCCCCCTGCTGCCTGGCAGCCCCTGATCTCTTACAGGGGGCTAAGTTACGCACAATTAACCCCTTCAGGTGCGGCACCTGAGGGGTTAATTGTGCGGATCACAGCCCCCTGTAAAAGATCGGGTGCTGCCAGGCAGCAGGGGGCAGTCATGTACACAGTTCGTAGTATATTCTAACTTGAAGCGTCCCCATCACTATGGGAACGCCTCTGTGTTATAATATACTGTCGGATCTGAGTTTCACGATGTAACTCAAATCCGATGGTATATTCTAACATAGAGGCGTTCCCATGGTGATGGGAACGCTTCAAGTTAAAATATACCATCGGATTGGAGAAAACTCTGATCCTATGGTATATTAACTCCTGACGGATCCGTTTGCAATTGCACCATATTGTGTCAACGTCAAACGGATCCGTCCACATTGACTTGCATTGTAAGTCAGGACAGATCCGTTTGGCTCCGCACGGCCAGGCGGACACCAAAACGACTTTTTTTTCATGTCCGTGGATCCTCCAAAAATCAAGGCCCACGGACGAAAAAACGGTCACGGATCACGGAAAAACGGAACCCGTCTTTACAGACCGCAAAAAAAAGCGGACGGTCGTGTGCATGAGGCCTAAGGCTGCAAATAACTACAGCATGCTGTGAAAATGAATATGGATTGCCGGAAGGTTCAGCTTTGAAGCCAGCAGAATAGTGAGCGCAGCTCTGGAGTATCATACCTGTTGTAATTCAGGATCAGCAGGGTTGAGCGAACCCGAACTGCAAATTTCGGGTTCGTACTGAACTTTGCGAGTTCGGGTACCCAGAACCGACCCCGGACTTTTTCACTGAAGTTCGGGTTCGGTGTTCAGGTGATTTTATTATTTTCCGTGATAACATGGTTATAATGGAAAATAATAGCATTCTTAGGACAGAATGCTAAATAAAATGGCTATTGAGGGGCTAAAAATAATTTAAAAAAACTCACCTCATCCACTTGATCGCGCAGCCGGTATCCTTTTCTATCTTCATTCAGCAGGACCTGCGATGACATCACCATGCTCATTACGTGGTGAGCGCGGTGACGTCATCGCAGGTCCTTTTGCAGGTCCTGCAGAAAGAAGATAGAAGAAGATACCGGCTGCGCGATCAAGTGGATGAGGTGAGTTTTATTTTTTATTTTTAACCCCTCAATGGCCATTTTATTTAGCATTCTGTCTTAAGAATCCTATTATTTTTCATTATAACCATGTTATCACGGAAAATAATAAAGTGAAATTCGGGTCCCCAATGACTTTAGAGAGGTCCAGGGTCAAGTTCGGGTCCCGAACCTGAACTTTGATTTGAAGTTCGGCCGAACCCGGAGAACCAGAACTTCCACAGGTTCGCTCATCCATAAGGATCAGTACACAATGTACTCAGTGACTCAATTTTACTTCTGTATACAAACAGAAAAATTATAGTAATAAAGAAGAGATCTATCATCTCCCTGTGCAGGTTTTCTGGTGTAAAAATACATCACTTTTAAATGCCACTTGCGGCAAATTTGGTTGCAAGTGGTGTTTTTTTTGCCACCCTCGCTACTTTCCTAAAAAGGGGCATGGCAAGAACAGGATGAGTGGGCTCAGCGTGTCTATCTATATTTGTGCCAGTTTTCTGGTGCAAATGAAGACAGAAATATATGGCAGCTCTGAGATGCTGTAGATTTCATTTGCATGGACTGACTGCTGGAAGCGTTTTTGATAAATCTCCCCCTTATTTACATAATATCTTAGATTTTTTTAGTGTCTTTTTGTGCTGTTTTTCAGTAACTTTATAAAAGAGTCCAAAGGTAAATTCTACCACTTGCTTACATACTATGGGATAGATTTATCACGGTCCGGAGGTGTTTGCAGGGCTGTGATAACCAGGCGTGCTGCGTGTGCTACGCCTGAATTTTAATTTGGGGCAGGATCTGGCAGTCTGTGTGCCTGAACTGAAATCGGGCTGGCGTAGATTACATTGTTCTTCGAAGCCAGAAAACTTTCGTAGAAGATGATAAATGTCACCTGCCCAACCCCCTCCCCACACCCCCAGTTTCAGGAAAGTGGTAAGACTGGCAGAGAAACATCACTTGCACAAAAAGTTTTCCGCAAGTGCTATTGAAAAAGTCGGAAATGTGCAGTTTGTGTCTTTTTAATGACGCAAAAGTGACATATTTACATGATAAATGCGTCCCTATGTGATTCAGTGCCTCACCATTTCACTATATCTGCTTGCTTTCAATGAATGAGAACACTCGCTCAAACTCAGAGTCAGTAAACCTGTAAATAGCTAATCCTGCTCACAACTGAGAAGTGGAGACAATTTTTGCTACTGTAGTCTAGACCAGTGTTTCCCAACCGGCGTGCCTCCAGCTGTTGCAAAACTACAACTCCCAGCATGCCCGGACAGCCTTTGGCTGTGCGGGCATGCTGGGAGTTGTAGTTTTGCAACAGCTGGAGGCACACTGGTTGGGAAGCACTGGTCTAGACAACGTTCTGTGAGCTGAACACACCACCATGTCATCGGCAGCATACATTTGTCTGATAGTCTGCTGCAGTTTAGTACTCTGGAGCTTATGTTCTCATTTCTAAGCATAGGCTTTTTTTCTTCTTTAATAGTGTTGGGCGAGCATGCTCATCGAGTCAGTGTATTTAAATCTAATTTAGCCTCTATTTCTGAAAAGTTTCTCGCGGGATTCAAACTCACAACCTTCTACATTGCAGCCAAGAATGTCAACCACTACACTATAGAGCTGCATGGCCAGATTGGCAGCAACTATGCAATTTCAAAATCACAACCAATTCATTATAGGCCTGTTAGAGTATACACTCACACATAATTTCTTCTTATTTAATAGTTCCTTCTATCACCAGCTCAGGGGGACAGAAATGGGGAGCCCCTGTGCCCCGACATATGCTAATCTCCTCCTGGGCTGGTGGGAAGATAAGTTTGTCTTCCCGGACCATGAGGTATGGTGGAATAACAATATCGTGTTTTGGACCAGATATATCGACAATATATTCTTGATATGGAACGGCAGTAGAGATGACTTTTGCAAATTTATTAACATCCTTAACCATAATGATGTGGGGCTTGGGTTCACCTATGACCTACAGCCAGTGTCCATCACATTCTTCGATGTGGAAGTTAAAAAGCAAGGTGGGAATCTTACCACCACGGTTTTCAGAAAACCCACAGCCACGAACAACATCCTCCATTGGACCAGCCATCACCCTCCAGCTGTCAAAAGAGGGATCCCTAAAGGTCAGTACCTGCACATGCGCAGGAACTGCTCTAACAAAGAGTCATTCCACCACGAATCCAAAAAGCTGCAGAATAGGCTCCTACAAAGAGGATATCCCCAACCCATTTTGAGAGATGCTTTTAAAGTAGCTGCACAAAGAAATAGAAACGATCTACTGGTACCTAGACAAAAAGAGCCAAATGACAACCTTATTCGGATCATTTCGACTTACGATGCCGCAAATAAAGACGTAAGAGCTATACTTAAGACCTACTGGCCCATCCTTACGATGGATACTGATCTCTACAAGGCTATATCTCCATATCCACTTATTACATACCATAGAGGGAGAAGCCTTAAGGATAGATTAGTACATAGCCACTATACCGGTCCTTCAAAAGAAGGCACCTGGCTTGATAGAAAACCGATGGGTGTTTTTAAGTGCGGTACCTGTAAGGCATGTAACTATATCCGTACCACCAAGACGGTGACCTGTTCAGCAAATAACCATACTCATACAGTGAGAGATTTTATCAATTGTAAAACCAAGGGTGTAATATATATAGGACAATGTACTTGTCCTAAGGATTACATTGGTAAAACTTTCAGAGAGATGAGACGGCGCGTGTGCGAGCACGTAAACGATATAGCCAAGCACAAGGACACACCCATCGCCAACCATATTAATGAGCATCATAATGGCGATCTGAAATCCATTGCTTTCTCTGCATTTGAGACTGTTCCTCTACCTTTGAGGAAAGGCGACTGGGACCGAAAAATCTTGCAAAAAGAAACAGAATGGATATACCGCTTTCGGTCCCAGTCGCCAATTGGTCTCAATGAGAGATTAACTTACACCTGTTTTTTATGACCTGTTCCCTCTCCCTATTTTTCAATCCTGCCTCAACCTCTAGTATTAATATGAGTCCAAAGCTGTACCGACTGGCACGTGAAGCACCGTATTTTGTGTGATGGCATATACCAGTCATCATTTATCCTTTTTGGGACTTGATCCGGTTATCCACTATAATGTGGTGGGCCCGCTCCTCTCCCACCACCAATGTTTATATATAACAGTACTTATCACCTTCTTGTTTATCTATTTTCACAAAAATACAAAAAATATATTCGCCTGTTACCTGTTATAAAGTAAACTTAGGTGCGCCTCAGCAATAAGTTTATTTCTCTATGTTTATATACATGAATCGTCTCACATCTTTATATGTAATACATGCGCTTTAAATCTTGAATATTTACCTCTGATCGTATCTACATAGCGACATGTGCGCTCCAAAGTCCGTATATGACGTAACCATGCGTCCCCACCGGAAGTGACGTTTCTATGCGTTCCAAATCCCGAATGTGACGTCTTCTTGATCGTCACATGACCGGAAATGACGCCGGGCAGGTATCTAAGGCGCCAGTCTTTAAATAAGAAGCGCACCTAAACGAATATCAACCGCTTTAGCTCCCTCACCAGGCGGCGTACGCTCGGTCCAAGTTCCCATCAGTAAGTAACCACATGTTTAAGATGGATGTATTTAACTGTGAGAAATATACTGTGGGTGACATTTATTTTATACTCTGACCTTCAGGTATATATCACTCTGATGTGGAAACGTGTATCTGGACTATAATCATATGGGCGCTAAGTATCCTCTTTTTCTTTGATTATTATCCACTATCTATGTTACACATCTTCATTACTACCCCCTGATGAGCCTCTGTTGCAGTAGAAACGCGTCGGGGTCTGTGTGTTTCTATATATATATATTTTGTATCCTCTATAGCCATCGTCAGAGACTAATTTATTAGTCTAACCTATAATATGGGATATAGGGCTGTTCTAGGGGTACAATAGGTTTAGGTACGAGGACAGGACACCCCCACCATTAGGAGGTGTCCCTGGGCTGAGTAAGCCATAGGGTCGTAACTAGGGACAAATTTCTTGATCCTTTTTACATCAATGACCCAGATACCTGTACTAGCATTGCCTATATATCTCCCCCTGTAATCCGGCCCTAGATAGGAAAAATCTCTTAGTTTTTTTTTGTGGAGTTAACTAGCACGGTATTAGTCTGTGTAAGTGATTTTCACTAGGGCTATTTTTGCCTATTACCCATTTATGAAATTAAAGGTATTTTTAACAGAGCACGTCTAATTAAGATGCTGCATGGTCAGTTACTTAAAAAAAAATATATATATATATATATGAGACTTTTGCTGTATAGGAATACAGTAAGTATTGCTATACAGCAGAAGTCTCTTTATTTTTTTTATTTTATTTTTTTAAGTAGAAGGCCATGCATCTCTATAGTGTAGTGGTTAACATTCTGGGATGTAATGTAGAAGGTTGTGAGTTCGAATCCCTCAGAAACTTTTCAGAAATAGAGGCTAAATAAAATTTATATATATATATATTTTTTTGTAATTGTAAAAAATGTGTAGTTACTAAAAAAAACATATATATATATATTATACTTCTGATATATATGAATGCATAATATGTGGGAAACCACTACTGATGTTTTAGCCATAATATATTTACATATATTATAATATATTGTATATTATAAATATATAATAATACTAGCAGAAGGACCCGGCTTTGCACGGGTATATTTAATCGACTGTATTTCCTTTCATGTTTCTGTGTGTGGTAAAAAGATATCAACAGTATTCCCTATAACAGTGACCTCTACAGTACCCACCCCTTTAACAATGACCTCCACAGTGCCCGCCCCTTTAACAGTGACCTCCACTGTGGCCGCCCCTTTAACATTGACCTCCACAGTGGCCACCCCTTTAACATTGACCTCCACAGTGCCCGTCCCTTTAGGAGTGACCTCCACAGTGCCCGCCCCTTTAACAATGACCGCATCTTTAACAGTGACCTGCACAGTGCCTGCCCCTTTAACAGTGACCTCCACAGTACCTACCCCTTTAACAGTGACCACCCCTTTAACAGTGACCTCCACAGTATTCGTCCCTTTAACAGTGACCTCCATAGTGCCCGCCCCTTTAACAGTGCCCACCCCTTTAACAGTGACTTCCAAAGTGCCCGCCCTTTTACAGAGATGTCCACAATGCCCGCCCCTTTAACTTTTACCACCCCTTTGACAGTGACCTTCATAGTGGCTGCCCGTTTAACAGTGACCTCCACAGTACCTGCCCCTTTAACAGTGACTTCCACAGTGCCTGCCCCTTTAACATTGACCACCCCTTTAACAGTGACCTTCATAGTGGCCGCCCCTTTAACAGTGACGTCCGCAGTGCCTGCACCTTTAACAGTGACCTCCACAGTGCCCCCCCTTTAACAGTGACCTCCACAGTGTTTGCCCCTTTAATAGTGACCTCCACAGTGACCTCCACAATGCCCACCCCTTTAACAGTGACCACCCCTTTGACAGTGACCTCCACAGTGCCCGCCCCTTTAACAGTGACTTTCACAGTGCCCGCCTCTTTAACAGGGACCTTCATAGCACCCGCCCCTATAATAACAGTGACCTCCACAATGCCCGCCCCTTTAATAACAGTGACCTCCATAGTGCCCGCCCCTTTAAGCAGTAAAGAAAACTGGCTGGGTTGTTATGAAAATCTGGAGTAAAACTGTGTTTATGAAAGTTGGCATTTGAAGAGAAAGACTTGCAGGCTTGTATTGGCTAATGTGGGTCATTGTTTGGGAATATCTCAGGAACAGTACATCCTAGAGAGCGAGTATCTCAGGAATGGTACGTCCTAGAGAGCCGGTCTAAAACCTTCCCGGACACCTGGTGTACCTGTGTGCCAAATTTGGTGAAGATCGGTCCAGTCGTTTGGTTGCGCATGAAGAACGTCCAAGAGATAAGAGATATGTAAATATTAGTGTTGATCACGAATATTCGAATTGCGAATTTGAATCGCGAATATCGGCATTTTGAGAAATCGCGAAAATTTAGAATATCGCTAAATATATTCGTAATCGCGAATATTTGATTTTTTTTTAAATACCAGTTCATGCGAATTTTTATGTGAATATTTTATGCGAATTTTAAGCAAATTTTCGCATTCAAGAAAATAATGCCTGGAGATCATGAATTCACGAACTCTCGAATATATGGCGAATATTCGCCCAAATATTCGCGAAATATCGCAAATTCGAATATTGCCCCTGCCGCTCATCACTAGTAAATATGTTATGGCTAAAAACATGGCCTTTTTTTATTTTTTTATTAAAGTAACTGGCCATACAGCTCTACAGTGTAGTGGTTACGATTCTTGGCTGTAATGTAGAAGGTTTTGAGTTTGAATCCTGCCAGAAACTTTTCAGAAATAGAGGCTAAATTAGATTTAAATACACTGGGTGTCCCCAAGCACTGACTCCATATATATACATAGCTATATATGGAATCATAGCAGGGACTCCTAAGCCAAACTAGAGTCCCGACACCCTCCCCTCTTCAGAGCAGGGGGTGCCTGGCTTAATGCTCGGGTTCTCCTATTGACTTTCATTATGCTCGGGTGCTCTGTAGAGCTTCCGAGTATCGGTAAGTGTTCTAGTCGAGCACACGAGCACTTTGGTGCTCGACCAACACTATTCTTTAACTGTTCTTTGGTAGAATAACTTGTGTGCTTATGGATGTTGTCTTACTGCATGACCCACATTTATTCCTTTGAGATTCAGCTCATGGACAGATGTACTGACCTTTTCCTTTAGAGTATAATTCAGGATTATAACTCATAATAGTACCGCCACCGTGTTTTCCTCTCTCTAAACATAACGTTTTTTATTTAAACCAAAAATTTATATTTTAGTATACATCCACAAAACATTGCTCCAATAGCCTTCTGGCTTATCCAGGTGATCTTTAACAAACTGCAGATGGGAAGCAATGTTCGTTGTACACAATCTGAGTGTGGATTGGTACAGTCCAAAATCTTTAGAGATGGTTTTCTAACCTTTTCAGCATGATGAGCATCAGCAACTCTTCTTCTGAGGTCCTCAGAAATCTGCTTTGTTTGTGCCATTATTCACTTACACAAACGTGTTGTGAAGATCAGACTTTGATAGATCCCTCATAGTGCCATATATGTACAGCACACTGATTAGGCAGGCACAGAAGCTGTAATGCTCGATCAGGACAGGAGCCTGGCTCTGACTGACAGCCAGATCCCTGCAGTAATTGCTGGTATTAGAAATAACTCAGATACCCGCCTTTTAACCACTTAGATGTGGTGGTCATTGGTGACTGCCCGCTCTAAGAAGTTTACAGAGGGAGGGGGCTCCTTTTTCACCCCATCAATCATGGGGTGCTGTTGGTTGCTATGTCAGCAGGAAGCCTTATGTAGATCTGTGGACAATCCAGCTACAGAAGCCTATCAGGCCGAACCAAAGGCAATTTCTGGTGAGCATTATGTTACTGTAAAATCTGACAATTACAATGCATTATAATACAATATGTATTGTTATGTATTGTACCAGCGTTTAGACCATCAGAATTTGAGTCCCCTAATCCCCACTGTACATATTGAGGACATTTGTGCTGTTAACCCTTGCTGGATTACAGATAAAAATTGTTTAAAATGGAAAATCTGCATCAAAATAAAAATTTTAACTTCTACCTCCATTTTGCTTTCATTTCTGTGGAACTCAGCCTTGGATATGAAACATATCATGATGTCCAGTGCTCTACTTTGATCAGTATATTTTGTCTTTCATTATCTCAGTTGCATGCTGTAATGATTTTTTCCTGGCCTCCGCATAAGAGATCTTAATTTTTCTATGGCTGTGGGAATAGCTTGCAGGGTACCTTATGTGCTACAGTATTATGTAGTACCTTTGTGTCACTGTGTTATCTTAGGTATGTCATGATTTTATTTATCAATTGATGGTCTAGTGCATTATTTGTGGGTGTTCTTTTAAGGAAAGATAACTTGAATATCTTTCCCAGAAACCCAAATGTATGCAAATTAGCTTTCCTTTATGAAAAAGTACTGATTGAACAGTTCAAGGTTACTATGAGGGGAAAATCTTATCACGAAAAAGCACTGATTGAACAGTTTGAGGCTACCACCAGGGGGAAATCCTATTATGGAAAAAGCACTGATTGAACACTTCCAGGCTACCACCAGGGGAAAATCTTATTATGAAAAAGCACTGATTATACAGTTTGAGGCTACCACCGGGGAAAATCTTATTATCATGTGGTGAGGTCATCAAGCATTGCAGGTCCTTTGGCAGGTCTTCTTCAATCAAGATGGGTGCGGATGGTCTCTTCGCATGCAAGTGGATGAGTGTATATTATCCCCTGATTAATCTCTGAACGGCTTAATGTGAGTCACAGATCAGCATTGAATGAGGAATCTCAGGGGTTAAATGACCCCTTGGTCCATACAATAGAAAGTGATTCGTGACAAAGTCATTCGCCCGGCGAAGTAGCTAAATAAAATTTTTCAAAACTTCGCTCATTGCAAGGTACAATGGATAATTGTATTTTGGTATCCTTTTAAATAACATATTATGCAAGGAATGAAAGTGTAGCCCAAAGGAGTAATCCATGAGACAGGAAGTAGCTAGGTAGCTAGCTTCTCATCCTGCTCAGGATTCAATGAAATGCAGCCTGGGACATAGACATAAGTTTCAGATAGGGGATTTAAAAAAAATACTTTGGTATGATGTTATTTTAAGGGGTGATGTTTTTTAATTGTCTGAATTGTTTAAAAGGTAAAAGAACAATCTCTGCTCCACCTAATGTTGTATTATATGATTGCATCATGAAGCTGAAGTGCAAGAAATTAACACTGCAAGTTAAATACTTCCAGATGGAAAGGAGGGCTGCACTGGGAAAAACTGAGCACACAGGAGCCCTATTGAAGTACAACATATAAATTGTTAAACAGTATACACCATGTATCTCATCACCTGTCTTGTTTGCAGAAAACAATATGTTGCTATGGCAACAAAAACCAGGGAGAACATATTCATAAAGATTTACTGGATCTGGAGCCGAAAATTGTGATAGTAAATTTCCAATTGTTTGACATTTTAAGAAACATAATTATGATCTAAGTGCTTTTCCGTTTAATGGAATACGGGGGAAAGCCTCCAAGAGGAGAAACAGAGGTAATATTTCATTTTTGAAGTTTGGTTTAGACTTTGAGTTTGAGTCTATAATTCCCTTACAGCTGTTATTTTGGCTAACATATTACAGCACTTATTAATTATAAACTACAAGTAGGTCCTACAGATGTGATGTCACTTGTCATATGCACAAGGGGAGAGGATAGCTTACATTGTAGTATCCAAAAATATTAAGAAATTCATGAAGAATTAGAGAAGCACTCAGGAATTTATTTTCTTTCTTTCTTTCTTATTTATTATTAAGAGGTTTCTACCATCAGAAATACTGTTATGTAGCTGACTGACATTAGCGATGCACTAATGTCAGCACTACATAACAGTATGTTTTTTACCTTTCTCCCTGCAGCCGTTCTGATAAAATAAGCACTTTTATAATATGCTAATGAGCTTCTAGGTGCTATGTGGGCGTAAAATCAGCACCTAGAGGCTCCGTCTACTCACCCTTTATCCCGCCCAGGTCCCCTGTTCTGCCCGCCCAGCTCCTCTTGATTGATGTCACGGTTCGCAGCATCGCTGACGAAATCCCACGCCTGCGCCGTTCACTTCTGTATTCGGCGCAGGCGCAGTGAGTGAAGGCCGCTCTCCTGATGCCGGCTTCCTCACTGTGACGTAGTCGGTGCAGGCGCAGTGAGGAATCCGGCACCAGGAGAGCATCATTCACTCACTGCGCCTGTAATTTGTGGGATGTCAGCTATCTTGAGTCTTTCTCCCTTTAGATATAACTATTTTAGTGAATCCTACATTTTCAATCATGCCTGGTGTAGCAGAGAAAGAGGGTGTGGAGGCACAACACACTGTACTGCTCTGTGTAAGGGCAGCCATGACAGATTAGTGACACAGCTGTTGTCCCCTCACATTGCAGGGTCTCCATGTTATCCTATGTGATGCAGCTTGAGCCTGTCTGCCCTCTCTTAAATTCAGGAGGCAGCGAGACCAGTGTGAAGCTGCTTTCCATGGAACTACACTGGAGAGTCTGCACAGACAGATAGTACAGGCAGTATACGTCAGTAGGTTTGTATAACTGCAGCTAATCACTGTATACACTTACCTATAAATTATATCTTCAACAGAATACAGGAATATACAAAGGCAAATAAAGGAAGAGGAGGGAACGGAGAGCAGCCAGGAGGGATTCGATAGGTAATGATGTCATCTTGTAGTTCACAGGTAGTCAGCCACACAAGAGAGACCGAGTTCCATTTTACACATTAGAACAACCTCTGGGGTGCTAGTTATACTTGACATCACATAACTATGTTAGGATGTAACAAATGACACTGCTAGAATACTGGTGGTGAGTTAGACAATATATTTTGCAGGAATCGTTCCTTCCCAGCAATCGCATTCTCATTAGTGGTGGAGAGTTGGAGACTAGGGACTAGGGATGAGCGAACCCGAACTGTATAGTTTGGGTTCGTACCGAATTTTGGGGTGTTCGGCGCTTTCTTGGCGCTTTTTGAAAGGCTGCAAAGCAGCCAATCAACAAGCGTCATGCTACTTGCCCCAAGAGGCCGTCACAGCCATGCCTACTATTGGCATGGCTGTGATTGGCCAGTGCAGCATGTGACCCAGCCTCTATATAAGCTTGGGTCACGTAGCGCTGCACGTCACTCTGCTGATACAAGTGTAGGGAGAGGTTGCAGCTGCGACGTTAGGGCGAGATTAGGCAGTGATTAACTCCTCCAAAAGACTTCATTCAGTGATCGATCTACAGCTGTGGATCATTGAACTGCTGCTATTCAATTGCTCACAGTTTTTAGGATGCCCAGAGCGTTTTTCAGTCACTTTTTTCTGGGTTGATCGGTGGCCATTTTGTGTCTTGTGGTGCGCCAGCACAAGATGCCACCAAGTACATTTAACCATCAATAGTGTGGTTATTTTTTGGCTATATCCTACATCAGGGTCAAGCTGTCATCAAGTGCATTTAACCATCAATAGTGTGGTTATTTTTTGGCCATATACTACATCAGGGGCAAGCTGAGCCTGTCACCAGTGCATTTAACCATCAATAGTGTGGTTATTTTTTGGCTATATCCTACATCAGGGTCAAGCTGTCATCAAGTGCATTTAACCATCAATAGTGTGGTTATTTTTTGGCCATATACTACATCAGGGGCAAGCTGAGCCTGTCACCAGTGCATTTAACCATCAATAGTGTGGTTATTTTTTGGCTATATCCTACATAAGGGTCAAGCTGTCATCAAGTGCATTTAACCATCAATAGTGTGGTTATTTTTTGGCCATATACTACATCAGGGGCAAGCTGAGCCTGTCACAAGTGCATTTAACCATCAATAGTGTGGTTATTTTTTGGCTATATCCTACATCAGGGTAAAGCTGTCATCAAGTGCATTTAACCATCAATAGTGTGGTTATTTTTTGGCCATATACTACATCAGGGTCAAGCTGAGCCTGTCACCAAGTTATTCTCAATAACTTCACACACACGCTACAGTGCAATTCCAAGTCTAATTCTGTGTGTAAACGTATACCTGTCACCCAGCGCCTAAAAAATAGGCCTCACATTTATATTCATCCAAATCTGTCATTATTGCTTTAGCTGGTCAAGTTATTTAGTGTCCGTCAAAGCACAGTTTTTGTTCTGGGTTGAAATACAATTCCCAATTTTGCAATTCTCTAAATTAGTGGTTTCTGCTGTATCAGACCTACTTTAAATCTATCCCTAAAAGGGTATATAAGATTCAAGGTGCAGATAGGGTTATTCTCAATAACTTCACACACACTCTACTGTTCAATTCCAAGTCTAATTCTGTGTGTAAACGTATACCTGTCACCCAGCGTCTAAAAAATAGGCCTCAATATTATATTCATCCAAATCTGTCATTATTGCTTTAGCTGGTCAAGTTATTTAGTGTCCGTCAAAGCACAGTTTTTGTTCTGGGTTGAAATACAATTCCCAATTTTGCAATTCTCTAAATTAGTGGTTTCTGCTGTATCAGGCCTACTTTAAATCTATCCCTAAAAGGGTATATTAGATTCAAGGTGCTGATAGGGTAATTCTCAATAACTTCACACACACGCTACTGTGCAGATCCAAGTCTAATTCTGTCTGTAAACGTATACCTGTCACCCAGCGCCTAAATAATAGGCCTCAAATTTATATTCAGCTAAATCTGTCATTACTGGTGTGCCTGTATTAGTGTAATACGGTACCTAAATAGATAGCCAGATAGTGTTAGGTGTCTGTAAAAAAAGGCCTGAATTTGAATTCAATACATTGGCCCGAATAATATATTTCTTATTGTGGTGAACGGTAACAATGAGGAAAACATCTAGTAAGGGACGCGGACGCGGACATGGTCGTGGTGGTGTTAGTGGACCCTCTGGTGCTGGGAGAGGACGTGGCCGTTCTGCCACAGCCACACGTCCTAGTGTATCAACTACCTCAGGTCCCAGTAGCCGCCTGAATTTACAGCCATATTTGGTGGGGCCCAATGCCGTTCTAAGGATGGTAAGGCCTGAGCAGGTACAGGCATTAGTCAATTGGGTGGCCGACAGTGGATCCAGCACGTTCACATTATCTCCCACCCAGTCTTCTGCAGAAAGCGCACAGATGGCGCATGAAAACCAAGCCCATCAGTCTGTCACATCACCCCCATGCATATCAGGGAAACTGTCTGAGCCTCAAGTTATGCAGCAGTCTCTTATGCTGTTTGAAGACTCTGCTGGCAGGGTTTCCCAAGGGCATCCATGTAGACCTTCCCCAGCGGTGGAAGACATAGAACGCACAACCACTTATGTTTCCTGATGATGAGGACATGGGAATACCACCTCAGCATGTCTCTGATGATGACGAAACACAGGTTCCAACTGCTGCGTCTTTCTGCAGTGTGCAGACTGAACAGGAGGTCAGGGATGAAGACGATGCAGGGGACTATGAGGTCCTAGACCCCACATGGAATGAAGGTTGTGCCACTGACTTTCACAGTGCGGAGGAAGAGGCAGTGGTAAAACCGAGCCAACAGCGTAGCAAAAGACAAAGAGGGAGCAGTGGGCAAAAGCAGAACACCCGCCGCCAAGAGACTCCGCCTGCTACTGACCGCCGCCATCTGGGACCGAGCACCCCAAAGGCAGCTTCAAGGAGTTCCCTGGCATGGCACTTCTTCAAACAATGTGCTGACGACAAGACCCAAGTGGTTTGCACACTGTGCCATTAGAGCCTGAAGCGAGGCATTAACGTTCTGAACCTTAGCACAACCTGCATGACCAGGCACCTGCATGCAAAGCATGAACTGCAGTGGAGTAAACACCTTAAAAACAGTGGAGTAAACACACCTTCACCACCAACTTCAGCACAGCCCGGGGTAAACGTCAGCAGGCCATTCTGAAACTCATATGTTTGGGGGACAGTCCCCACATCGCACAGGAGTTGTGGCAGGGTATAGAACAACAGACCGACGAGTGGTTGCTGCCGGTGAGCGTCAAGCCCGGCCTGGTGGTGTGCGATAATGGGCGAAATCTCGTTGCAGCTCTGGGACTAGCCGATTTGACGCACATCCCTTGCCTGGCGCATGTGCTGAATTTGGTGGTGCAGAAGTTCATTCGCAACTACCCCGACATGTCAGATCTGCTGCATAAAGTGCGGGCCGTCTGTTCGCGCTTCCGGCGTTCACATCCTGCCGCTGCTCGCCTATCTGCGCTACAGCGTAACTTCAGCCTTCCCGCTCACCGCCTCATATGCGATACCGCCTCATATTTTTTGCAACAGCAGAGGCCAGGTACAAATGTTGCCAGACAGGGCCCACTACTGGAGGACGAGGAGGACGAGGATGAGGAGGAGGTGGAGGAGGATGAAGCATGTTCACAGCGGGGTGGCACCCAACGCAGCTCGTGCCCATCACTGGTGCGTGGCTGGGGGGAAACGCAGGACAATGACGATACGCCTCCCACAGAGGACAGCTTGTCCTTACCTCTGGGCAGCCTGGCACACATGAGCGACTACATGCTGCAGTGCCTGCGCAACGACAGCAGAGTTGCCCACATTTTAACGTGTGCGGACTACTGGGTTGCCACCCTGCTGGATCCCCGGTACAAAGACAATGTGCCCACCTTACTTCCTGCACTGGAGCGTGATAGGACGATGCGCGAGTACAAGCGCACGTTGGTAGACGCGCTACTGAGAGCATTCCCAAATGTCGCAGGGGAACAAGTGGAAGCCCAAGGCGAAGGCAGAGGAGGAGCAAGAGGTCGCCAACGTAGCTGTGTCAATGCCAGCTCCTCTGAGGGCAGGGTTAGCATGGCAGAGATGTGGAAAAGTTTTGTCACAACGCCACAGCTAACTGCACCACCACCTGATACGGAACGTGTTAGCAGGAGGCAACATTTCAATAACATGGTGGAACAGTACCTGTGCACACCCCTCCATGTACTGACTGATGGTTCGGGCCCATTCAACTTCTGGGTCTCCAAATTGTCCACGTGGCCAGAGCTAGCCTTTTATGCCTTGGAGGTGCTGGCCTGCCCGGCGGCCAGCGTTTTGTCTGAACGTGTATTCAGCACGGCAGGGGGCGTCATTACAGACAAACGCAGCCGCCTGTCTACAGCCAATGTGGACAAGCTGACGTTCATAAAAATGAACCAGGCATGGATCCCACAGGACCTGTCCATCCCTTGTGCAGATTAGACATTAACTACCACCCCTTAACCATATATTATTGTACTCCAGGGCACTTCCTCATTCAATCCTATTTTTATTTTCATTTTACCATTATATTGCGGGGCAACCCAAAGTTGAATGAACCTCTCCTCTGTCTGGGTGCCGGGGCCTAAAAATATCTGACAGTGGCCTGTTCCAGTGGTGGGTGACATGAAGCCTGATTCTCTGCTATGACATGAAGACTGATTCTCTGCTGACATGAAGCCAGATTCTCTGCTATAGGACCTCTCTCCTCTGCCTGGGTGCCTGGGCCTAAATTATATGACAATGGACTGTTCCAGTGGTGGGTGACGTGAAGCCTGATTCTCTGCTATGACATGAAGACTGATTCTCTGCTGACATGAAGCCTGAATCTCTGTTATGGGACCTCTTTCCTCTGTCTGGGTGCCGGGGCCTAAAAATATCTGACAGTGGCCTGTTCCAGTGGTGGGTGACATGAAGCCTGATTCTCTGCTATGACATGAAGACTGATTCTCTGCTGACATGAAGCCTGAATCTCTGTTATGGGACCTCTCTCCTCTGTCTGGGTGCCGGGGCCTAAATATCTGACAATGGACTGTACCAGTTTTGGGCGACGTGAAGCCTGATTCTCTGCTATGACATGAAGACTGATTCTCTGCTGACATGAAGCCTGAATCTCTGTTATGGGACCTCTCTCCTCTGTCTGGGTGCCGGGGCCTAAAAATATCTGACAGTGGCCTGTTCCAGTGGTGGGTGACATGAAGCCTGATTCTCTGCTATGACATGAAGACTGATTCTCTGCTGACATGAAGCCAGATTCTCTGCTATGGGACCTCTCTCCTCTGCCTGGGTGCCTGGGCCTAAATATGTGACAATGGACTGTTCCAGTGGTGGGTGACGTGAAGCATGATTCTCTGCTATGACATGAAGACTGATTCTCTGCTGACATGAAGCCAGATTCTCTGCTATGGGACCTCTCTCCTCTGTCTGGGTGCCGGGGCCTAAATATCTGACAATGGACTGTTCCAGTTTTGGGTGACGTGAAGCCTGATTCTCTGCTATGACATGAAGACTGATTCTCTGCTGACATGAAGCCTGATTCTCTGCTATGGGACCTCTCTCCAATTGATATTGGTTAATTCTTATTTATTTTATTTTTATTTTTATTCATTTCCCTATCCACATTTGTTTGCAGGGGATTTAACTGCATTTTGCTGCCTTTTGCAGCCCTCTAGCCCTTTCCTGGGCTGTTTTACAGCCTTTTTAGTGCCGAAAAGTTCGGGTCCCCATTGACTTCAATGGGGTTCGGGACGAAGTTCGGGTCGGGTTCGGATCCCGAACCCGAACATTTCCGGGAAGTTCGGCCGAACTTCTCGAACCCGAACATCCATGTGTTCGCTCAACTCTATTGGAGACCTCTACTGTATGGGGAGGAGCGTTTGCTCGTCCTGATACAAAATCAGTATTTGCTGCTACCTGCAAACAATGATTTTTAAATCTGCTTAAAAATCCCGATTGCCCGATGAACTAGCTGTACACCACTATGCTATGACTAAGAGTTATATTGCACAGCCAGATCATCGCTAATGAGCGTTCCTACAAACATTCTTTAGCTATTATCTGGCCAACCATTGGCCAGTGTAATACAGCCCTGTGCTATATCACGTTTTTCATTGCAACTTCCATCCTTTTCATGGATTGATCGGTATAGATAGGTCATGCGTCTCTAATTAATTACTGTCACAGAGGAGTGAGGCGCTAAAAGGAAAACTAATCTTTATTAAACGCAAAAGAAATAAAACTAAATTTCGGGTGATATCTGTACCCTCAAGAAAGAAAACCTATTGTGAAAACGTATAACCCAGAACACATAGAGGACATAAACATATAGGTCATGTGTGTCCAAAATGGGGTGGTGACGCTCAGTGTGTACACCTGAGCTCCACTAGACCAGTTATCACCAAGGTGTAAAACAATGTTTGATAACCACACCGCACGTTCGTCAGTATCCCCAGAAAACGGTGTGGGTAATTACACCTTACTGGTTGTCGCCGTGGGGTGTGTGTGTCCAGGAGGGATTGGGATGGTAAAGGCTAATTCATTCCCATTATAGGTTCTATGTTAGATTCGGTCAACGGCCCCAGGTGGTAGCCTCAACACTAACTACCATCTTAAGGTACAATATCCGTCTTTATTTTGGTGCCTACAACCCTGCTCCCCAAGCCCTAGCTGCCTACAAAAGCTCAGCTAGCTATATTTCCCACATGTGCGTCTGGCTCGATGCGTTTCTTCAAATGTGAGTCATCAAGAAGTAGTCAAACAGTGGTTATACAGCTGAGAAACCGCTGCCACATTGAAGGTACGCGGCAGCGTGTCTGGCACTGGCATGGCCGTAAGATGGCCACCTGAAGCGCTGGAGGAAGAACCACCCCCAGGAGGAGTCAAAGTGACTTGCCCCCCCATTGTCCGGCCGCATGAGATAAGTCAACCGACTCCTATTGGTAAGTGAGTGGAACGATAATAAACACAGCAGACAAACGTTCACATAAATGCCATGACACATAAAATAAAATGGAAAATGGGACACTAAGAAGCACATGCCAGTAAACAAAGGCCATTGTAACATGATAATTCAGTAAAAGATCTTAGACTGCTTATATATGAAATGACACTAAAGAAGCAACATCCAAACAAGGATAGTGTTCAAGTGATGTTATCATTTCAATATTGTCACCATAATAAGTATTATACCAGCACCTGAGTAATCTGAAAGAGCATCGGGTCTCATAGAGATAAACACAACCACAGGAAACAAGGGGACGGACGCACTGATACCATGGAGAATATTGTAAATCACATCCTATTTAATCAGAAATTCATACTATGGTGATATGAGAATGATGTGATGCGCCCGGCCCCACATTTTTATTATTCACATGTATATAACCCCAATGATATAAGGGGATATATATGTTAAGGTGGATCGTACTTGGCCTATGCAGTAACCCTGCAGGATGTACTATATCCATATACATGTGACTAAAAAAATCAGCACCCAATAAAGGCCACAAGTGGCGTATTGGGCCAAGGAAAAACTTTGGCCCCCGCTAAATTGTGTGTGGCCAAATGGGAACTGACATCAGACATCAGTTGATTAACTGTCAATATCCAGGAGTCCCTTTTCTTTAGAGACAGACAACCCTCTCTCTGGATGTCAAGAAAAAACTTGAAATAGTTGACACAGCAACCTAATCAATGAAACAGACATAAGAAATAAGGTCATTCAGTCCTTGGGCACGTAGCTCCCAGTGTGAAGGTCCACTGAGCCTCTTTTTGGAGGACTCGTCGATCCAGGTTACCCCCTCTAGGGGAGGGTCTCACCCACTCTATCCTCTGGAACAGAACACCCCGTATGCTGCCTGCATAATGGATGTTAACGTGGCGTGCAATAAGAGTATCTGATTTTTTGCGGACATCATTTAGATGCTCCCCTATTCGGGGGCGGAACTCGCGGATGGTCTTGCCTACGTATTGTAATCCACACACACACGTGGCGAGATAAACCAGGCCAGAAGATTTGCAATTGATGAAAGTTCTGATGTTGTAGGACTTTGAAGTGGTTGTGCTAATAAATGTGCGTCCCAATTAGTGATGGACGAACATCGGCCGGGACGGTTCACGAACGCGATTGCGTGAACACGATCGCGCGAATGCGATTAAATGTTCGCAAACTGCAAGTTTGTGGCGAACCCCATTCACTTTAATGGCAGGCGAACCTGAAAAACCTTCAGGTCAGATTTGCAGTCACCAAATACTTAGTAGAAGTGCACAAATAGTCCCACAACATGGAGAGGTGATATACCAGAGGGGGATCAATGGCAAAAATTCCCACAAAAAATATGTAATTAAACCAGGAGCCATTTTTATGCGTTTTAAAGGGAAATTCTCAAAAACGTGCTCTGCTGGAGCTCCTATTGGTTTGATGTATACAAATGTGCAGCACTCCACGTTTTTGTATCCTGCAGAGTCTATAAAAAAAAAATTAATCCGTTAACGTAAATTTTATTTCTACCATGGAACTGTATGGTGAACGGACACCACTGTGCGGCATCAGTCTGAGGCATCTGTTAACGCATAAATTTTTGGTATGCATTAAATGGATGGCAAAAATAGGATGTGAATCCAGCCCTAGTGTCAGAATAATCACCAGTACATAGCGGAGCAGCGTGGCGGAGAGGGGAGGCCGCCATGTACTGATAGAGCGCTACCTGGTCCTGGTGGTCAGGGACGAGGACTGTGTTTTCCAAGGATAATTTTCTACTGGGAAATACAAGGCACAGTATAATACACTGTAATCTATATAATATAAAGATATTATCCCTACCCCCGAATGATAATACAATTAGGTGATCATTAATTATATAGAAATACTTCCATGTTAGGCTTATTTCTGACACAGATTGTGGCGCACAGATCCTTAGCACTGCAATCTGCATATTTTTCCAGCTCATGCCAGGTCTAAAAAAAGATGGTGTGGGCAGGGAAAGGGATACAGTTATGGCCATCCAGTTATTGGATACCACCGCCATACAGTGACCGGATAACACCTCTGTACAGTGACCGGATAACACCGCCATACTGTGACCGGATAAAAGGGTATAAGAGGGCACAGTACAGGGAATGACTATGGGCACTGCACAGGGTGTGGTAAGAGGGCACAATGCAGGGTATAAGGGGGCACAGTACTATGTGAGGGGCAAAGTACGGGGTGAGGGGCACAGTACAGGGTGGGGGGCACAGTCACATGACCCTCTGATATTAGAAGGTCCTTATGGTGAATGCGGTTCATACGCCACCATAATGAGAAGCAGAGGAGTGAGACAAGGGTGTGATTATGTAGACAGAGATAAAAAATTTAACTGTCAGCCAGTACAGGCCCCAAAAATTAGCCAATAGGCATTCACCTGACAGCACAGAACTTTGTAGGATTCTGTGGCTGGAGGTACATTAGGCGGTCACAGGATAAATATGTAACTGTCGGCCAGTACAGGCCCCAAAAATTAGCCAATAGGCATTCACCTGACAGCAAAGAACTTTGGATTCTGTGGCTAGAGGTACATTAGGCGGTCACAGGATAAATATGTAACTGTCGGCCAGTACAGGCCCCAAAAATTAGCCAATAGGCATTCACCTGACAGCAAAGAACTTTGGATTCTGTGGCTAGAGGTACATTAGGTGGTCACAGGATAAATATGTAACTGTCGGCCAGTACAGGCCACAAAAATTAGGCATTCGACTGACATATAAGGCCTTTTATGCCGCTATATTTACCTAAGACAGGGACCATGATTTGTTCTGGGTGGTGGCGGATATTTGTGGGCTGTCATGAGGAAATTCAATCAAACGTGGTCGACTCGTCAAGTATGTTAATTCCTCCAAGATCCATGCCTCATTAATTTTTAGAAATGTGAGGTAGTCCACACTGTCGTGAGCTAGGACAGTGCGGTTATCGGTCACGATCCCCCCTGCTGCGCTGAACGCCCTTTCGGACAGGACACTGGAAGAGGGCAAGCCATTAGTTCCATGGCAAATTGTGCCAGCTCTGGCCACAGGTCAAGCCTGCACACCCAGTAGTCCAGGGGTTCATCGCTTCTCAGAGTGTCCACAACGGCTGTTAACCCGATGTAGTCGTACACCTGTCGGTCTAGGCATTCCCAGAGGCTGGATCCGGAGGACGCTGTCGATGGGTTGGCTGCAAGAATGATCTCATATCCGAAGTCACCAACACATCTTCAAAACGCCCTCTTCTTGCATGCGCTGTTGGATTGGTACCCGCAACTATTTCTCTGTGAGTGGAAATTCCTCTGCCAGTGCCCTCAAAAGCAGAATGCAGCATTTTTCGAAGCAAGGCCTGGAAGTGCTGCATTCTGTCAGCCCTCTGTGATGGTGGTAACATTTCCACCATTTTGTGTTTGTACCGGAGTTCTAAGTACGTTGCCACCCATTACTGGTCCTTGCCCTTTATGCTTTTTATACAGGGGTCCCTCTTAAAACACTGGAGCATGAAGGCCCAAATTTGCACTAAACTGGATGCGGTGGAGTGGCCTGGCTCCTGCTCATCATCCAGGATAATGTCGTCCTCATTATCCTCCCCCCAGCCACGGACAACACCAGGGATCCCAGAAACGTTTAAAGCTTGCTCTTCTTGCTCTTCCTCCGCTCAACACCATTTTCCTCTGACTCCTCTTCAGACTCCTGTTGACTTGTCTCAGATGGAGTATTCCCCTTGGGAATTCATCCAGCACTGCGACTTCCTCATCTTCCTGCTCCTCGACGGCTTGATCAATGACACAATGCAATGCACGCTCCAGAAAGAAGGTGTAAGGTACGATGTCACTGATGGCTCCCTTGCTGCGACTGACCAGTTTGATGATCTCATCAAATGGCCACAGAAGTCTGCATGGGTCGTGCATGAGCAAACTACAGTATCTCCCCAGAACCTGTCCTGCCGCAGAGTTCGTACAGGTAGTCATTAACGGCACGTTGCTGATGGAGCAGCCTATCAAGCATTTACAAGGTGGAGTTCCATCGCGTCGGGCAGTCACAAATCAGACGTCTGACAGGCAGGTAGTGTCGCCGCTGAATGTCAGCAAGGCGAGCCATGGCCCTGCAAGATCTTCTAAAATGGGCAGAGATTTTCTTGGCCTGCCGCAAGACGTCCTGGACCCCGGGTATTTGCCAACGAATCGCTGCACGACTAAGTTCAGGACATGTGCCATGCACGGTACGTGTGTCATTTTGCCCTGTTTCAACGCGCTCAACAGACCACACCACTTTACCAAATGTCAAATTGAGCGGGGTTAGCCACTGATCTGCAGGACCGGTGTGGCTCTTGGTTTCCAGGCACAACAGCCACAGCACAGCACAGCATGGCAACGTCTCACCTGGCACGTCGAATAGGTTATGGGGATCTTGGGGGGCACAGCGGAAGAGACGGTAGCAGCGGAAAAGGAGGAGTCAGCCGAGGAGGAGACGGAGGATGGAGTAAGAGGAGGAGAAGAAGAGGCAGGCCTGCCTGCAATCCGTGGCGGTAGCACCAAATCCACACGGGTGCCACGGGTTATACGCTTGACAGCCGTCAGAAGGTTCACTCAATGGGCAGTAAAAGTTATGTACCTTCCCTGCCCGTGTTTGCTAGACCACGTGTCTGTGGTCAGATGTATCTTGGCACCCACACTGTGTGCCAGAGATACATTCACTTGCCGCTGAACGTGGCCATATAGCTCTGGGATGCCCTTCTGGGAGAAATATTTCCTTCCGGGGACCTTCCATTGTGGTGTTCCTATGGCCACAAATTTTCTAAAGGCCTCCGAGTCCACCAGTTTATATGGCAGTAGTTGGCGGGCTAGCAATTCTGACAAGCCAGCAGTCAGCTGTTGGGCAAGAGGGTTATCCGGCGTCATCTTCTTTTTTCGCTCTAACATTTGGGGCAAGGAGGCCTGCCTTTTGCCACATGAACACGACGACGGCACGGTGGAAGGTGGAGGGGAGGACAACTGGGAGGAGAAATGAGAAGGAGAAGAGGCAGGACCGGGAGTGTGGCTTTGTAGGTTCTGTTGCTCCCACTGGGCTCGGTGATGGGAGGACAGGTGCCTTCTTAAGGCGGTCATCCCTAGGTGAGTGTTGGGCTTACCGCGACTTATGCGTTGACAGCACAGGCTGCAGATTGCAACACTATTGTCAGCAGCGGACACTTTAAAAAAGGCCCACACTGCGGAGCCATGTGACAGCGTCCTGAGAGCGCAAGATGTGACCGTGCATGGTGGATGGCTCGTTCCAGATACATTAGCAGTCTGCTTTTTGCCTCCTGTGCACTGTAAGTTCTGCCTGCTTCTCCTCCCTATCTACTGCTCCGTCTCTCCCTCTGAACTCCCCTCCTCTTCCTCTCTTGTGGGCACCCATGTGACGTCCATTGACACATCATCATTGGATTCGTCACCTTCACCACCACTGACATTAGAGATCTCGGAGTAGGCAGAAACAGCGGGGATCACCCTCCTCGGGCTGATCTGGGTACTGTCGTCAGACTGCTGGGTGACGACCATTGATACCTCCTCTTCCTGATCCGATGCCAAGAATAGCTGCGCATCGGTAAGGTCTTGTAATGGATGGGAAAATAATTCCTCTGACTCGACCCCTACCACCTCTGCGGAATGGCCTGCCTCTTCCTCTGCCTCTCATTTTCAAAATGATCCTGTGACAAAAGTCCCTATAGAAGAGCAGTATTTGTGGAAAAAGGTATATCACACCCCTGCCTCAATCATTTTTTGAGGTGGGCAAATCGGACTAGAAGAAATTATTTCTTCAAATTGTGTTTTTCACTCTGTGTAGATGCGGTAACACAGCAAAAAGGCAGACAAATGCTGCACTACTTAAATGCACTAAATAGAAAGTATATTATTGGTATATAGCACCCCTGCTTTAATCAATTTTTTGGGTGGGGCAACTGGTTAAATCACACCAGTAGAAATTATTTCTTCAAATAGTGTTTTTTACACTGTGTAGATGCGGTAACACAGCAAAACCGCAGACAAATGCTGCACTACCTAAATGCACTATATTATTGGTATATAGCACCCCCGCTTCAATCAGTTTTTTTGGGGGGCAACTGGTAAATCACACCAGTAGAAATTATTTGTTCCAATAGCGTTTGTCTCTCTGTGTAGCTGCAGTATCGCAACAGAACCGCATACAACTGCTGCACAATACAAATGCACTATAATATACTTTCTATGTTAGAAAGTATATTATAAGTATATTACACCCCTCAGTAAGTCACACCTATCGATAGCACACCTATACCAGTCCTTAAAAGGACTTTTGTGGCCCTATTAGCTAGCGTTTGGTGTCTCCAACAGTCTGTCCCTGCTCCACACAGCAACCTCTCCCTATACTGGCAAAAGACTAAATGTAAAATGGCGGCCAGATCAGGTTTATTTATAAGGTAGGGGGTACTGTATGTCCATGTGCTGAAACGTCTCAATTGGCGGTCCTGTACCACCTGATGGATGTGTCATGGGTCAAAGTTCTTCACAATGTCAAAGAATATGGCGGGCACGAATATCGCCATATGTTCGCCCGTTCGGCGAACAGCGAACGAGCAAAGTTCGCCGCGAAACAACCGCCGGGTGAACCGCAAGGCCATCTCTAGTCCTAATTGAATGGAGTCGCAAGCGATACAATTACCACAAGTGAAATGTCCCTTTTAAGGAGTTCTCTAGCCACATATAGGGGCGAGGTGTCTGACAGAAACTATGAACAAGCCGATCTTTAAAATTTCGACCCCTGCGATAGGGGATTCCTGGGGTATCACCAACCAAACGACCTACATCTGGGTCCATCTGGAGGATCCCCCAATGTTTACATAGAATATCCCGCACCAACTTATTCACTGCATCAAAAGTCGCTATCAGGCGAATTTGTTCGTCATTGTTCTCCCTTATTTCGGAGATTGAGTAAAGACTCGCGTGTACATGATAGCGAGTGTTGATAAACCGAAGTCAATACTTTGCGGGAATAGCCACGTCGCAAGAATCTGTTCCCAAGGTCTGTGGCTTTTACCTGGAAATCCGAAAAGGAGGAGCAATTACAGCGAACACGGAGATACTGCCCCTTAGGAATTCTTTTTTAAGGGGGAACGGGAGGCAGCTACTCCAGTGTAACAAATTGTTGTTCGCAGTTTCCTTACGAAAAAGGCTGGTATGAATCTTACCATCTCTAGCCTTCATTATGGTCAGATCTAGGAAAGTAATCTGTACCGGACAGGGGCGTAGCTAGAAATGCATGGGCCCCATAGCAAAAAAATGTATGGGCCCCCCCATGCCATCCACAGATCCCCCCTCCCCTAAACAGTGCCATCCACAGATCTCCCCCTAAACAGTGCCATCCACAGATCCCCCCTAAACAGTGCCATCCACAGATCCCCCCTAAACAGTGCCATCCACAGATCCCCCTAAACAGTGCCATCCACAGATCCCCCCCTAAACAGTGCCATCCACAGATCCCCCCTAAACAGTGCCATCCACAGATCCCCCTAAACAGTGCCATCCACAGATCCCCCCTAAACAGTGCCATCCACAGATCCCCCCTCCCCTAAACAGTGCCATCCACAGATCTCCCCCCTAAACAGTGCCATCCACAGATCCCCCCTCCCCTAAACAGTGCCATCCACAGATCTCCCCCCTAAACAGAGCCATCCACAGATCCCCCCTAAACAGTGCCATCCACAGATCCCCCCCTAAACAGTGCCATCCACAGATCCCCCCTAAACAGTGCCATCCACAGATCCCCCCTAAACAGTGCCATCCACAGATCCCCCCTAAACAGTGCCATCCACAGATCCCCCCCTATACAGTGCCATCCACAGATCCCCCCTCCCCTAAACAGTGCCATCCACAGATCCCCCCTCCCCTAAACAGTGCAATCCACAGTTCCCCCCCTCATAACAGTGCCATCCACAGATCCCCCCCTAAACAGTGCCATCCACAGATCCCCCCTCCCCTAAATAGCGCAATCCACAGATCCCCCCCTCATAACAGTGCCATCCACAGATCCCCCCCTAAACAGTGCCATCCACAGATCCCCCTCCACGACGCTCACAGCAGTATATTTATAAACTAATCAGTAACTACTTTAACTTTAATCATTGCTCATTGCTAAGCTCTTTACTTGGATTATTTGGATATCTAACTCTGTCTTAGCTCCTCCGGTAATAGCAGGCAGTGCGGGGGGCGGTGCTCACTCACTGACGTCACGCGCCTGCGCCGCCTAGTGGGAGGAGCAGGCGCGTGACGTCAGTAAAATATCCCAAAAATCCAAGTAAAGAGCTCAGCAATGAGCAATGATTAAAGTTAAAGTAGTTGCTGATTAGTTTATAAATATACTGCTGTGAGCGGCGTGGCCCTTGTATATTCTAACCCCCAGGCAAGCGTCCCTGTCACCATGGGAACGCCTGGGGGTTAGAATATACCATCGGATCTTCTGAGTTACTCAGTGGCCTGGCTGGAGCCTCCGCAGCCACTGTGTCGGCCCGGCCCTGCGTGCGCCCTGCGTGCGCCCTGCTCCAGTCCTGACTCCTCCCCAGCCAGGCCCGAGCCTCGGACCACCTGCCCGCGCCCCGCCCACTACACTAGTCTAGTGTAGTGGGCGGGCGGTCCGCAGCTCGGGCCTGGCTGCCTGTGTGTAGTGTGTGTAAATTTAAAAAATAAATCAACAGAAGTCGGCACGGACGGGCCCCCAGTGGCGTAGGGCCCCATAGCCACTGCTATGGTTGCTATGGCGATCCCTACGCCACTGGTACCTGATTGATCTTGGATGTTAAAAACAGACCACATTTGTTGATATTCAAGGCCCCAACAAAGTTGTTAAATCCTGCTGGGTACCATTCCAAAAAATAAGAACATCATCAATGTATCTTAGCCACACCGAAATGTAAGATGACCACTCTGTAAGGTCCTCACCAAAGACCACCACATCTATACCATTATGCTATCACTGTATTTTATAAGACCTGTATTAGGTTGAAACACATAAGCTGTAGCTTTTGTTCCTGTCATGTACAAGAATATAACTACTATAATACTACTACTATGTACAGTAATATTACTACTATAATCCTGCATCTATGTACAAGAATATAACAGCTATAATACTGCCCCCCTGTAAAAGAATATAGCTGGTTAAATTGGCAGTGCCAACCGCCACTCCCCTCTTCAAGGACCAAGGAAGAGAGGACATAAGGAGGGGAAGAACTGTTATATTGATGGCTCTTCCTTCCCCCCCAGACCCACCATTCTTTCTATTTCTTGTAGCCAGCTCAACCACCAGAGCTATCAACCATTTTTCCCAGCAGATTGCAGACTGTCTGCTCCATATGTTCAATAATCTAACTACTATAATACTACCCCCTATGTACAAGAATATAATTACTACAATGCTACCCAGGGGCGTAGACATGAGATCAGACCCCCATATGAGAACTCAGATCAGACTCCCATATCAAACCTTGGATCAGACCCCCATCAGACCTCAGATCAGATACACTGCTTATTGATAGCTCTACACGTATACAAAAACATACACAAGAAAATGTGTTAAAAAGCACTATGTGGGTAAAGGGCTATTGGAGGCCCAGTGTAAAGTTTACACAACCTCATTCTGGCTCATATACTGTACGTCAGTATACCATACAAGTGATATGAAATATGAAACACGGCAGGTGTCAAAAATGTAATGCAAATGTAAAAATTGTAACTAATATTTCAAAAACATGAACGTTCGGAGTTCAATGCCTAAAGCATAAAGCATTCCCGACTCTGCTGCTGGAGAGAGTTAACCTGTTAAGACACCCTCTACACTTCAGATTAGTGGATACTATAGCCATTATTGCCAGATTGCAGTTGCTTGCAGAGATACCAGTCCCAGACACTTTAGCAAGAGAAATACAGTAGTAATCAGAGAGCTTGTGTAGTGTCCCACTAGGTAGGCGTGGGCACTACACAAGGGTCAATTGGGTGACGTGTTACTCCTGCTCACAAGGGACAGAAATATTAAATTTAACTATGCATTTAATGTATTTTTCTATGTGTTTTTACATGCAATGTTTCCCCTGTGTTAATGCTTAGCAGGCCTAGTTGGGTGTAATTAGACATCCTAGACACTAGAGGGAGATAGGGAGCCCCTAGTATAAATGTCCAGGCCCAGACAGGGAGGAGTTAGATCATAGTCAGGAGTCTGTGGAGACAGAAGTAAGCAGGCACCAGCCAGAGATATGCTGAGGGCCTCCTCCTGACATGCAGCTTGATAGCCCTGGCTGCTAGCTATGACCAGGAGGCTAGTGAGGAACTCTAGCCTGCCTGTAGATCAAGTGAGCCTCAGTTAGCTCAGAAGACACCCCAGTAGTAGGAATGGACCTCCTGGGAGAAACCTGCAGCTTCCCTACCAAGCAAGGATAATACAAGTTCAGATAAGTAACTTGATGGGCAGAAGAACTATAGAGTAATGAGCAAGAGTCTATACTGGAGGAAGGATTTATATACCAAGGATTAAAGCCAGCAATTAGGCATCCGGGCCTTGGGATCCAGCCAGCTAGAATAGCTGAAGGGGATAGAGCAGCATTGCACTGCAAAGCATTAACTGTTTGCCCTCCAAGTATCTTGCATGATTAATACCTGCCATTATTGAAAGTAAACCTGCTTGTGGAGTATTGTTCGAGGGACTGCATCATCTACTGCAACTGTAACTGTCTGTACAAAGTTGAACTGTTTTTCCACCAAGTAAAGCAACATTTAGTTCACCAACTGTGTACTCATTTACTACCCCTATAAATCGGTGTGCCACCGTTACAGGCACTGGCGTCACGAACCTTAAAGGGACCTTACCTAAGGCACTCAAAACACCTACAACATCCAGGGCACCTCACACAACATCAGGCCTGGTCCCTAGCTACAGAGTGTGCCCCAGAGGAACTTGTGTCTGCCTCTCCTTCACTGCCGCATGCCTGCCCAGGGTTCTCCTCAGAAAAGTGAGTAACCCTCGATTGCCCATACTGTGACCTCACTGTCGCTATACCCTGCAGGTCTGGCGTGCTGCACTTGAACATCTGAGAAGAATTTGCACTGTGTACAGATAATTGCTGGATGTACTACAACTTCAAATTTTCACACAGAGAGAAACTTTCCTTTGGTGAATCTGGCCTGCTTACCAAATCTCCTAACACCACATGCTGACTATTGAATGCTTTTAAAGCCCTGCCTTGCACCCACATGGACATTTAACATAAAAGACACCCAAAACTACCATCAGGCTGGTGCCCTAACTACATCTCATCAGGGCCACTACCACTCACATCCCCTGCATTGGCTCCTCAGGGGTTTGCTGCATATCTGCCTTCAGAAGATACAAAAAGCAGAAAATAGGGACAGCACCAGAGGACACTGCCTGGGGACCTAGTGTAGTTGCAACATCTGTCTATGGTTAAAGAGGTCCTATGTGTGCAGGGGAAGCAGAACTTAAAAACTTTATCTTTGTGTGTGGGGGGGAGAAGATGGACCCACAGGCTTTCTCTTTGTCTGAGCAGGTTTTCCCAGGACAAGGGGGACTCATGCGCTTTCTCTTTTTTATGAGTAGGGGAAGCAGGATTCACAGGCTTACTGAGAGGAAGGCTCATAGGCTTTTTCTTAGTGTGAGTAGGGAAGCAGGACTCATGAGATTTCTCTTTCTGTGGGTGGGGGAGCTAGAATTACAGGCTTTCTCCTTTTGTGGACAGAGAGGCAGGACTCATGAGCTTTCTCTTTGTGTGGGCAGAGTAGTAGGACTCACAGGCTTTCTCTTTGTGTGGGCAGAGTAGTAGGACTCACAGGCTTTCTCTTTGTGTGGGTTAGGAAAGCAGGACTCAGATGGGGGGCGGCAGGACTCACAGGCTCTGTCTTTGTGTGGCAGGTGAAGGAGGACTGACATGATTTCTTTAGGAGAGGAGATATGACAGATGAGCTTCAATCTACAATTCTAACATCAGCTCTACATTTTATAATGGTCGTCACATTCGTAGCTTCTATCCAGCTGATGGTTAAGAAACTACCTGGAACCATAAATGTAATTGGGTTGTTGAGCATCCTAAATATCAACTGTACAGAATGAATTATTTTACTTGTTGATGTGAATATTTACCTATAATGTCTTATACAAAAGCTTCCATTTCTGCCTAATATCCCAGTGCTTACAGATGCAAAAGGACACAGTGTTCTTGTATTTTATTGCTTGATTATGTACTTTACTGAAATTTCTATTAAGACTGCGACATAGAAAATCCTTACAGGCAGAAACACTCCTGATGGATTGAAAAATAGAGTTTTCAATTTCTGCCATAAAAAGACAAATAAACAGAAGGGTGTTCGAAATTGCTGCAATTTGGAAATATGAGGCTCCTAACTTTATCTACTTTCTAACTAGTAACTAGTAGTTATATGGTAAAATGTAGAGGGAGTGTATATATTTATAAATGAAAAAAAGAAAATGATCATTTCTTCTCCAGGATGTAACACTATTTGATTGTATTATATTCACTAATATGTTACAAAGGGCCCTCCATAACTTCATGAGGGTGTTCAGATAGAGTCTCATATAAACCAACTGGCTGGTCATTCAATGCATTTATTGTTCTATTCTTGTGGTCCAGTTAACATGCGTCGACTATGTCAAATTATGTGGTCCAGGTATGACTATGTTCTGGCTAGTGGGGCCCCAGTAGGGAAACACTGAAACTCACACAATAGACAGAGCAAATGACTCTGACCACCCTCCATCTTCACATACGCATATAGTATCCACTTTTAATTGCATTGAAAAATGTTTTGACATCATTGCATCCACATAATACAGTGAAAAGTCTCCAAAAGACCATCTCGTTGAAAAGATCACCACCTTATTTAGATAAGATCTGCTGTGATAGATTTTTCAGTTTCACCATATAGTATGCACACTGTCCAACTCCTTAGAGAAAACCATATTTCTGGAAGATCACTTCTGAATACCATTTTGGAAGGTCATCTCAAGGTTTTTGTTGCATATCATCACGATTTAATAAATTATTTTGGAATCAACCCATAGGCTCTAGTGGAAAGCGACTGGCTTCAAGGTCAGCTCCAAATGGGGATGTGTTCTGCAAGACATTTGTGGGCACACTTTTGGCCCACTAGAGCATCCTCAGGCTCCATCCTGTACCTTAATTGGTGGTGTAAATATGTCCATAGGGCAGATAACAAGATTGATAACAAGAGTAAAAGGAATTGTTAGATGGCAACTGATCCTTCTCATTTCAAGGAATTTAAGTTTTCAAGAAACATCTTCCTATTACATTAAGTTAGATTTACTTTTTTAGAATTAGATAATGAATATGTGGACACTTAGGCCGAATGCACACGGCCGTGTTCCGCGGCCGAGAGCGGTCCGTGGTATGCCGGGCTGGATTCCTGTTCAGCGCAGGAGTGCACGGCGTCATTGGTTGCTATGACGCCGTGCGCTTCATGCCGCCGCTGCACTACAGTAATACACTCGTATGATATATACGAGTGTATTACTGTACAGCAGCGGCGGCATGAAGCGCACGGCCTCATAGCAACCAATGACGCCGTGCGCTCCTGCTCTAATGCCATGTGCATTCGGCCTTACTGGTGGAAAAACTGTATAACAACACATTCTACCTAACACCCAATCAACATAAGCTGGTTCACTTAGTCTAACCAGACCAGGTAAGTCATACTAATCAGTCAACTATAGAGGACTTCAGGTTATATGTATCAGATTCCTATCTTTGCGAGTAAATGTCCCAGAGACGATGTCCCATTAAGAGGTATTTGGAATACTTACCTAGCAAGCACTACCCTAAATACTCACCACCAGATGGGTTTCCATAAGACCCCTTTCACGTGAATATGGATTGTGTCTGGATCTGTTCAGAAATAAATTGATGGTTTTGCATGCAAATGCAGTCAATTTTGTCTGCGATTGCGTTCAGTTGTTCCGTTTTTCTTCACACGAATGCTATCAGTTTTGATGGAAGAATTACAAACAACATCTCCTAGCATCCATCAGTGAAAAACGCTTTGCATCCGGATTGGATCCAGTATTTTTCAAGGAAGCCCAATTCACTTCTATGGGACCAGGGCTGCGTGAAAAACAACGCCGATGTACACAGACCCATAGAAATCAATGGGTGAGGATTCAGTGCGGGTGCAATGTGTTCAAATCCCGTACAGAAAACTCACTTGTGTGAAAGAAACCTTAGGGTAACCATCTGGGAACCATTACCTAGGCATTTCACAAAGTAGTAGCAACAACTTTTAAAGGGAACCTGTCATCAACTTTATAGTGACCTCACTGAGGGCAGCATAAAATAGTGACAGAAATGCTGATCTCAGCGGTGTGTCACTGATGAGCTAAAAGTAAGCAGTTGCTGAGAACCAGCATCAAAATCAATACAGCCCAGGCCTTGAAAACAGTCAATTCTACTTGAGAAGAGTCATGGTTATTCAGAATCTCCTGCACTCCTGCCCATCTGATGATGATTGGCAGTTCTCTCCTAAAGAAAAAGGGAGAAAACTAGGTAGAAGACTGTCAGTCATCAGCAGGTGGCAGGAGAGCAGGAATTCATGAATAACCAGGACTCTTCTCAGGTGGCCGTGACTCTTCTCCAGGACTAGTCTCCAATGATTGTGATGTTGGTTCTCGACAACCACTTACTTTTAACTTATAAATGACAGACCGCTGAAATCAACTCATCTGTCTCTGCTTTATGCTGCCGTTAGTATGGGCAGCATAAAGGTGATGACAGGTTCCCTTTAACCAGTGCTGTCTACAGATGGGTGTCTCTGGCTTGGCAGATAACCTCATACGTGTTTCATGGTCCTCTTAAAGGGTTGAACACTAACTTATATGATTGTCAGCTATAGGTACCATAAGAGAGAGCATTTTGTTGTAGGAAAGTTATTTTACAGCCAATTTCCTAGAATAAAATGGAGCAGTTCTAATTGTTTTACTCCCTACTGCATGACATTATAACTAGAGATCAGCGAATTTAAAAAAAAATTCATTTCAAATGGTTCGCCAAATTTCCCAAAAAGATTTTATTCAATCTGAATTTCTTTGTGACGAATCTGGTTAAAAATCTGCTATTTCCTGGATGCTGAGAGTCTTTATAGTGGTGTAGAACACTGTGCCTTGCAGTAACAGGCATAGGGAGTCTGCTGTGGTAGTGAAACAATACTGTGAGTCAGCATGGCACGCAGATGACAGGCGTCACTCTTAAGCCTCATGCAGACCTCCGTGGAACATGGTCCGTCAGATACCAAACTGGCTATGCAGGAGCGCATGGCGTCATTCGCTGCTATGACACCGTGCGCTCCTGCAATGCCAGTCCGGTATCTCATGGACCGTGTTCCACGGAGGTTGGCATGAGGCTTTAGAGTCACTGCACACTTCACTCATTTGGGCAGTTACGGGGCCAAACTGACCAAATAACTCAAGTGTGAATTCAGCCTTATAGGTCAATGTTAGCGTCAAGAAGAAGCACACTCTTTTTACACCGTCATCAGTGTTGGACGCGAATATTCGAATAGCGAATACTAATCACGAATAACGGCACTTCAAGAATTCCCGAATATTTAGAATATAGTGATATATATTAGTATTTTCGAATATTCTAGATTTTTTTTCATCTGAACCCATGATCCCTCTCTGCTTCTTGCTTGTGGGCCAATGAGAAGGCAGCAATGTCTTTGTCTGAGCTTAGCAACATCCCTAGCAACCAATAGGAAAGTTGCCTACCCCTTACTATATAAGAACCTCCACAGCAGCCATTTTCTACAGTTTTTTTACATTTCTGAGAGAAAGACAGCAGTGTCATTGCTGTGCTCTGTGCTTTTCACTCATTACATTTGATAGTTAGTTAATTAGCTTATATATATACACTCACCTAAAGAATTATTAGGAACACCTGTTCTATTTCTCATTAATGCAATTATCTAGTCAACCAATCACATGGCAGTTGCTTCAATGCATTTAGGGGGGTGGTCCTGGTCAAGACAATCTCCTGAACTCCAAACTGAATGTCAGAATGGGAAAGAAAGGTGATTTAAGCAATTTTAAGCATGGCATGGTTGTTGGTGCCAGACGGGCCGGTCTGAGTATTTCTCAATCTGCTCAGTTACTGCGATTTTCACGCACAACCATTTCTAGGGTTTACAAAGAATGGTGTGAAAAGGGAAAAACATGGATGCTAGAGGTCAGAGGAGAATGGGTCGACTGATTCAAGCTGATAGAAGAGCAACGTTGACTGAAATAACCACTCGTTACAACCGAGGTATGCAGCAAAGCATTTGTGAAGCCACAACACGCACAACCTTGAGGCGGATGGGCTACAACAGCAGAAGACCCCACCGGGTACCACTCATCTCCACTACAAATAGGAAAAAGAGGCTACAATTTGCACGAGCTCTCCAAAATTGGACTGTTGAAGACTGGAAAAATGTTGCCTGGTCTGATGAGTCTCGATTTCTGTTGAGACATTCAAATGGTAGAGTCCAAATTTGGCGTAAACAGAATGAGAACATGTATTTATTCTCTGATGGCTACTTCCAGCAGGATAATGCACCATGTCACAAAGCTCGAATCATTTCAAATTGGTTTCTTGAACATGACAATGAGTTCACTGTACTAAAATGGCCCCCACAGTCACCAGATCTCAACCCAATAGAGCATCTTTGGGATGTGGTGGAATGGGAGCTTCGTGCCCTGGATGTGCATCCCTCAAATCTCCATCAACTGCAAGATGCTATCCTATCAATATGGGCCAACATTTCTAAAGAATGCTATCAGCACCTTGTTGAATCAATGCCACGTAGAATTAAGGCAGTTCTGAAGGCAAAAGGGGGTCCAACACCGTATTAGTATGGTGTTCCTAATAATTCTTTAGGTGAGTGTATAATACAGATAGTGGGAGATAGTCAGTGTAGGTTATATCCTGATATAGTGTAGTGATAGGTTCCAGTGCAGGGTGTTAGGTAGTGTCATAGGTTCTGCTGTCCATACATACATGCTACAGACATAGTGCTGTAATGTCACAACAATACTTAGTGTACCAATCAGTAATATGTAGTCAGACCTGCTAAAATGTGAAGTTTCACGTATTGCGCCAAAATATGAGCATCATTAATTGCCGATTAGCGCAATCACTAATATATTGGAGCATGCTATCTGCATATAAAGCTATTGCAATGTACTGCCGTGCCAACCATTTTCTACAATCTGAGGAAACTTCTAGCAGCTTGGAAAATGTAGCTTTAGTGACCCACGCCTGTATTGAGCGAGCTTTACGCGAATATTACATTGTCGATTTTCGCAATCAAAAAAATAATAGCGAATTATCGAATTTGAAAATATATGACGAATATTCTACAAAATATTTGCAAAATATCCCGAATTCGAATATTGCCCCTGCTGCTCATCACTAGTCATCAGCTGATTCCCCATAGATTTCTACAGAACCAGTTCTGTTACACGCTATATACTTTTATATATGAAATAAATACACCCCAAAACTGGTTTTATCAGACTGCAAATTCACCCCAAAAGCAAGGATGAATTGATGTACTTATTGATGTCTATATTTCAAATTACCCAAAAAAATGTAAGCCAGAAAATCCTCAAAAAAATCCTCAAAAAAATAGAGCAACCTCTCCATATACAGTCGTGGCCAAAAGTTTTGAGAATTACATAAATATTGGAAATTGGAAAAGTTGCTGCTTAAGTTTTTATGATAGCAATTTGCATTTACTCCAGAATGTTATGAAGAGTGATCAGATGAATTGCATAGTCCTTCTTTGCCATGAAAATTAACTTAATCCCCAAAAAACTTTCCACTGCATTTCATTGCTGTCATTAAAGGACCTGCTGAGATCATTTCAGTAATCGTCTTGTTAACTCAGGTGAGAATGTTGACGAGCACAAGGCTGGAGATCATTATGTCAGGCTGATTGGATTAAAATGGCAGACTTGACATGTTAAAAGGAGGGTGATGCTTGAAATCATTGTTCTTCCATTGTTAACCATGGTGACCTGCAAAGAAACGCGTGCAGCCATCATTGCGTTGCATAAAAATGGCTTCACAGGCAAGGATATTGTGGCTACTAAGATTGCACCTCAATTAACAATTAATAGGATCATCAAGAACTTCAAGGAAAGAGGTTCAATTCTTGTTAAGAAGGCTTCAGGGCGTCCAAGAAAGTCCAGCAAGCGCCAGGATCATCTCCTAAAGAGGATTCAGCTGCGGGATCGGAGTGCCACCAGTGCAGAGCTTGCTCAGGAATGGCAGCAGGCAGGTGTGAGCGCATCTGCACGCACAGTGAGGCAAAGACTTTTGGAAGATGGCCTGGTGTCAAGAAGGCCAGCAAAGAAGCCACTTCTCTCCAAAAAAAACACCAGGGACAGATTGATCTTCTGCAGAAAGTATGGTGAATGGACTGCTGAGGACTGGGGCAAAGTCATATTCTCCGATGAAGCCTCTTTCCAATTGTTTGGGGCATCTGGAAAGAGGCTTGTCCGGAGAAGAAAAAGGTGAGCGCTACCATCAGTCCTGTGTCATGCCAACAGTAAAGCATCCTGAGACCATTCATGTGTGGGGTTGCTTCTCATCCAAGGGAGTGGGCTCACTCACAATTTTGCCCAAAAACACAGCCATGAATAAAGAATGGTACCAAAACACCCTCCAACAGCAACTTCTTCCAACAATCCAACAACAGTTTGGTGAAGAACAATGCAAGTGATAACTAAGTGGCTCTGGGACCAAAATGTTGACATTTTGGGTCCATGGCCTGAAAACTCCCCAGATCTTAATCCCATTGAGAACTTGTGGTCAATCCTCAAGAGGCGGGTGGACAAACAAAAACCCACTAATTCTGACAAACTCCAAGAAGTGATTATGAAAGAATGGGTTGCTATCAGTCAGGAATTGGCCCAGAAGTTGATTGAGAGCATGCCCAGTCGAATTGCAGAGGCCCTGAAAAAGAAAGGCCAACACTGCAAATACTGACTCTTTGCACAAATGTCATGTAATTGTCGATAAAAGCCTTTGAAACGTATGAAGTGCGTGTAATTATATTTCACTACATCACAGAAACAACTGAAACAAAGATCTAAAAGCAGTTTAGCAGCAAACTTTGTGAAAACTAATATTTGGGTCATTCTCAAAACTTTTGGCCACGACTGTATATCAACACCATGCAATATGCAATCCACGCATGCCTATGGCAAGAGGATATACATATACCATATATGAAAATTACCAGACCGCATGAAATATAAATATAATTTATTGACATAATTCACAATTGACAATTCATACATAAAAACAAGTGCAGGGAAAGAGGCGACATCCACATGGGAGACACAAATGGTGACTCAATTACACACATAACCAATAATAAAGTGCAAGTGCATAAGAATATCAAATAGATATAAAACCAAGAGTCTATTTACCCATTATGTGTCTGCTCTGGGATGGCGCCAACCCCCCGTTCTTTGCTTTTTAACCCCTTAAGGACCTAGGACGTATTGGTACGCCCTATTTCCCGAGTCCTTAAGGACCCAGGACGTACCGGTACGTCCTGACTTAAAATCTGTATTCCGGCGCCCCAGGGGTTAATTGGAACGGGATTTCGGCTGAAATCATTCAGCCGGCATCCCGTAACAATGCAGGGGGGGGTCATTTGACCCCCCCGTATCGGCGATCGCAGCAAACCGCAGGTCAATTCAGACCTGCGGTTTGCTGCGCTTTCTGCAGTTTCTGATCGCCGCGGTCCCTGACCGCGGGGATCAGAAACTTTAGAGTGGCTAAAATCATTATTTTTCACCCCCCCCTGCACCCCTGCATGATTTTATGCCGGAGGGTGGTGCGGGGGGGGTGTCGCAGGCGGTGGGGGCGTTGCGGGAGGCGGGCGGTGCGGCAGGCGGGATCGCGATCCCCCGCCCGCCTCCCCATGAACGATCGTTGGCTTCTAGTGGGTATACCAGGGTGCCAGCACATTGCTGGCACCCTGGTATAAACGGCTGACATCTGTGAAGATGTCAGCCGTTTAACCCTTTCCATACCGCGGTCCGTACGGACCGCTGTATGGAAAAAGTTAACTGTCATTGGTCAGGGAGCTCCCTCCCTCTCCATCGGGGGGCTGCTGTGGCTTTGCAGCCCCCCGATGGAGAGGGAGAGAGCCCCCAGAGAGCCCCCCTCAGCCCCGTGCTTACCCTTCCCCGTCTGCGAAGTTCTGAGCAGACGGGGAGGGTTCCCATGGCAACAGGACGCCTGCTCAGGCGTCCTGCTGTCCATGGTGCTGAACAGATCTATGCTAAAAGCACAGATCTGTTCAGTGTAAGTAAAATACAGTACAGAACAATATATATTGTTCTGTACTGTATTATACAGACACCAGACCCACTGGATCTTCAAGAATCAAGTGGGTCTGGGTCACAAAAATGTAAAAAAAAGTGAAAAAAGTTAAGATAAAAAAAAAACATTTATCACTGAATAAAAATTAAAAAAATAAAATAAACTACACATATTAGGTATCGCCGCGTCCGTAACGACCTGATCTATAAAATGGTCATGTTACTTTCCCCGCACGGTGAACGCCATAAAAATAAAAAAATAAAAACTATGAGAAAATTGAAATTTTGCCCACCTTACTTCCCAAAAAAAGTAATAAAAGTGATCAAAAAAGTCGCATGTACGCCAAAATAGTACCAATCAAACCGTCATCTCATCCCGCAAAAAATGAGACCCTACTCAAGATAATCGCCCAAAAGCTGAAAAAACTATGGCTCTTAGACTATGGAGACACTAAAACATGATTTTTTTTTTTTCAAAAATGAACTCATTCTGTAAAACTTACATAAATAAAAAAAAAGTATACATATTAGGTATCGCCGCGTCCGTATCGACCGGCTCTATAAAAATATCACATGACCTAACCCCTCAGATGACCACCGTAAAAAAATAAAAATAAAAACAGTGTAAAAAAAGCCATTTTTTGCCATCTTACATCACAAAAAGTGTAATAGCAAGCGATCAAAAAATCATATGCACCCCAAAATAGTGCCAATCAAACCGTCATCTCATCCCGCAAAAAATGAGACCCTACTCAAGATAATCGCCCAAAAACTGAAAAAACTATGGCTCTTAGAATATGGAGACACTAAAACATTTTTTTGGTTTTAAAAAAGTTATTGTATAAAACTTACATAAATAAAAAAAAATGTATACATATTAGGTATCGCCGCGTCCGCAACAACCTGCTCTATAAAAATACCACATAATCTAACCTGTCAGATGAATGTTGTAAATAACAAAAAAAAAAAACGTGCCAAAAAAGCTATTTCTTGTTACCTTGCTGCACAAAAAGTGTAATATAGAGCAACCAAAAATCATATGTACCCTAAACTAGTACCAACAAAACTGCCACCCTATCCCGTAGTTTCTAAAATGGGGTCACTTTTTTGGAGTTTCTACTCTAGGGGTGCATCAGGGGGGCTTCAAATGGGACATGGTGTCAAAAAAAACAGTCCAGCAAAACCTGCCTTCCAAAAACCGTATGGAATTCCTTTCCTTCTGCACCCTGCCGTGTGCCCGTACAGCGGTTTACGACCACATATGGGGTGTTTCTGTAAACTACAGAATTAGGGCCATAAATATTGAGTTTTGTTTGGCTGTTAACCCTTGCTTTGTAACTGGAAAAAAAATATTAAAATGGAAAATCTGCCAAAAATGTGAAATTTTGAAATTGTGTCTCTATTTTCCATTAAATCTTGTGCAACACCTAAAGGGTTAACAAAGTTTGTAAAATCAGTTTTGAATAGCTTGAGGGGTGTAGTTTCTTAGATGGGGTCACTTTTATGGAGTTTCTACTCTAGGGGTGCATCAGGGGGGCTTCAAATGGGACATGGTGTCAAAAAACCAGTCCAGCAAAATCTGGCTTCCAAAAACCAAACCGCGCACCTTTCACTCTACGCCCTACTGTGTGCCCGTACAGTAGTTTACGGCCACATATGGGGTGTTTCTGTAAACGGCAGAGTCAGGGCAATAAAGATACAATCTTGTTTGGCTGTTAACCCTTGCTTTGTTAGTGGAAAAAATGGGTTAAAATTGAAAATTAGGCAAAAAAATGAAATTCTCAAATTTCATCCCCATTTGCCAATAACTCTTGTGCAACACCTAAAGGGTTAACGACGTATGTAAAATCAGTTTTGAATACCTTGAGGGGTGTAGTTTCTTAGATGGGGTCACTTTTAGGGAGTTTCTCCTCTTGGGGTGCATCAGGGGGCTTCAAATGGGACATGGTGTCAAAAAACCAGTCCATAAAAATCAGCCTTCCAAAAACCATACGGCGCACCTTTCACTCTACGCCCCGCTGTGTGGCCGTACAGTAGTTTACGGCCACATATTGGGTGTTTCTGTAAACGGCAGAGTCAGGGCAATAAAGATACAGTCTTGTTTGGCTGTTAACCCTTGGTTTGTTAGTGGAAAAAATGGGTTAAAATGAAAAATTTGACAAAAATATGAAATTCTCAAATTTCCTCCCCATTTGCCAATAACTCTTGTGCAACACCTAAAGGGTTAACAATGTATGCAAAATCAGTTTTGAATACCTTGAGGGGTGTAGTTTCTTAGATGGGGTCATTTTTGGGTGGTTTCTATTATGTAAGCCTCGCAAAGTGACTTCAGACCTGAACTGGTCGCTAAAAATTGAGTTTTTGTAAATTTCTGAAAAATTTCAAGATTTGCTTCTAAACTTCTAAGCCTTATAACATCCCCAAAAAATAAAATATCATTCCCAAAACAATTCAAACATGAAGTAGACATATGGGGAATGTAAAGTCATCACAATTTTTTGGGGTATTACTATGTATTACAGAAGTAGAGAAACTGAAACTTTGAAATTTGCTAATTTTTTTCAAATTTTTGGTAAATTAGGTATTTTTTTGTGCAAAAAAAATAATTTTTTTGACTTCATTTTACCAGTGTCATGAAGTACAATATGTGACGAAAAAACAATCTCAGAATGGCCTGGATAAGTCAAAGCGTTTTAAAGTTATGAGCACTTAAAGTGACACTGGTCAGATTTGCAAAAAATGGCCTGGTCCTTAAGGTGAAAATGAGCCCGGTCCTTAAGGGGTTAAGAGGTGGCATCATAAAGAAGGGGAGGTAGAACACTATAGCACCAGTGAAGAACAGAAGGCTGTGCAGATTCCGACAGGCTCAAGGACTGGCCCACCTTCAGTTCTACATATTTATGCAGGGCTGGTACTGCCTTTTTTGCAAAAAAATGATGGCTTGGGACTCTCCACCTCGGGTCGGCACAAGCCATCAGTTCTCTGAAAGGTGCAGAGTCCACCAGTTGGAAAGGTGGACCAGCAACTTGGCCAGGAGCATGTTCACCTTCTGAGCCGTTGGATGAGAGCACGCATACTGTTGTCTCCTGGCAATCGCTTTAGTGATCAGGATTTGCATTCAGTGCGAATCGAAATTTTCATGAAATTTGGAACGAATTCTACTTCGTCAGCTTCTATTCACTCATCTCTAATTAAAATATATATAAATATATATTTGTGTAAAATAAAAGTAAAAATAAAAATAAGTGATAAAAAAAATATACACAGAGATCAGTTATGTGTTCTCCTGTCTAACTCAGTAATGGGCAGCGGACTGAGACTGAGGAAGACAGGGACACAAGCTGATCAATATGTAAAATATAGTTGATCCAAAGAGGGGAGGCTCAATGATCCTAATATGTCTATTTCATCAAATAATCATGTAAATCCAATTAGAAAAGTCCTTTTTATATCCAGGAAAAAAATCAATGTTCATCAATTGCGAGAAACCGTAAATAATGTCAATTCATCATGATTCCATTTCATTTTCTAATTGATGTCCATGATTGTATACAGTAAACATTAACTTGATCCCGATGTTGTATGCAATTTGATTTATGAATCAATACTCATAATTGATAATTATATTCTTCAAGATCTAAATTATAATTGAACTGGTCCAATTTCATTCAAAAATCAATGCACATGATTATCAACATAAATAGGTAACTTGATCCAGATATTATTAATCAGTGTTCATAATTCACGGTGTATATATATTATATTCCTTAACAGATGTGGATGAGAGTATAATTAAAAGCTTACGCAGTTGTTGTCACTGTGCTTTAGCTATTTATATAAATAATGTGAGTTTCTTTCTTGCAAATGGTTAATTTTACCACATTATTGGCTATTCTGGAGTAGGTCTTCTGTTCGAGCAGTGTTTCACTCTAACTGAACCTGCTGATTCCCCGTGTCACAACCGATGCATCCCCCGTGTTCGGCATCCCACGTGATTGGACTATTTAAGCCATTTTATCGAGCTGTGACTGTAGCGGGGATCTTTCTGGATTACTGTAGTCGTACCTGCACCTGTATCCAGAAACCAAAATGGGAGAGCCACTACAATTCTCGTTTACATTTATTTCTCAAATATAATTTAGTCCCAGAAAGCCCGTTGCTTTTCGTTCTTTCATGTTTCCAAGACTATTGGGACTTATACATTTATTTCAAGCTTTGACACTGTTTATGCTTTGACCTTCTTCCATTGTAACCCATCAGTTTTACCTTCTGACATGTCTATCATGGTAATATTCCCCTTTGAGAGGTTATATCCTTGAAAAGACCTAAATAAAGACTAATGGGATTGATACATTTGCTTTGACCCTCTTCAGTTGAAGCCCATCACTTTTACCTTCTGACTTGTCTACGATGATGGGATTCCCCTTTAACAATTTTTTTTTCCCTGCGCTCTCAGTACCAGACAATGGTTTCCTCGTCATTAATCCAAAACAAACACGTTGGACCAAATGATGGTTTTACCGTCCTTACGGCTTTCAATGAAAGGCTTTGCGTTTTTTTCTTTCCTCTTGCTAACTAGCAATTAAATCATGTGCACATTGTTAACATCAAATTGGTCTTTCTATCAGCCTATTTTGTTACTTGGCTGTAATTCCCTGACCGATCTGAGATTAGTGAAGTCTTTTCCCATCAAGTGCTTCTCTAGGTGCTAGATTTCTGTAAATTATAAAGGTTTATTCTTAAAATAAATGCCAGTGACCAATTATTATTCAGGAACAAAATCCTGCTGTTTATTCAAAGAGTACACAGAGCAATCCGGCACTTGATATACTCCTGATAAATGTGCACATGACAAGGTTATTTGGCATAGAGAGGATAGAGAGGTTGCCATGGAAACCTATTCACATCTCTCATAAATGCGGTGTGTAGTTATCCTTGCTGCGTATGCAAAAAAAAAAAATCCAACAAAAGACAAGTTGAGCAGTTTAATTTACAGCTCTGAAAAAATACAATAAATGCGAGGTAATGGGGATTTGCTGTATTGCATTTATTTGAGATGCAAAGATACTTGGAAAATGAAATGTCCTCTTCAGGGCCATAAAAAGCCCTTCTGAAGATGATTATTATAAGTAATGGCAATTGCCATAATGAATTCCACAAAAACAGTGGAGAAGCATTTCAAAGGTGAAAAGCCAATGTTGCTTTTTAGATCTCGAGACAAAAAAAAAGGGTAGGGGGGGAGAACATTGACGGCAGAGAGGTTTGTATTATAAATGAGATGATTGAGTCATTGTGATGTGAGCTCCTCTGGTTCCTGGAAACAGGAGGAGTTGTACTGTATTGTCTGTTATTTTCTTGGAATTCCAGAGGTCAGGAATTCTTGTGCAATGTGCCAGTGGTAGAGCTGTAATGTATCACACCTGTTTTTTCTCAGAAGGATCATTTGTTACTTCACTGGATTCTATTCTTGGGTGTTATGATCTACGTGCATACTACAAGAGATTATAAAGGTCATTTTTTAAGGTAACTTATTAGCTACACACGAGCATCTGTCAAGTAGGTAGGAGAGAAAGCAAAATATATTTAACAGAGAAACACTGGCAGATGATAAGAAGAAGGTTTGAAGGTCAAGTAGACTTAAAAAAAATCTTTGATATACCCTCTGGGTATGTACTTATTCCACCACTTCTAGGCTGCTTTAGTTTCCTCCTTCTTCTTGTAGGCTTTCTTCCTCCTGCTTCTGTTTGGTCACTTCTGCCCTGTTATATGTCTTCTTCCTCCTGCTTCTGTTTGGTGGCTTCTAGCTGGTATTGGGCCTCATCTGGTCGCCATCTCTCATCAGACTTTTCTTATCCTCTGGTCATTAATCCTATCCACAAATAAAGTTTCACCATTTGCTTATTCCATTACTAATCTCCATCCACCAGTCCCATTCATGATACCCATACCCAAGGTAAGAAAAATCTTGTCTACCCTCTGTGAACTAACTAACATACTTAGTGAGCACTTCTCCTTTGCCGAGATAATCCATCCCACCTCACAGGTGTGGCATATCAAGGTGCTGATTAGACAGCATGAATATTGCACAGGTGTGCCTTAGACTGCCCACAATAAAAGGACACTCTGAAATGTGCAATTTGATCACACAGCACGATGCCACAGATGTCTGTCACGGCCTTTGGTGTTCGCTGTGACACGGTTTCCGTGCATGCTGTTGCCAGCGGAAACGTGTTGTGGTTGCAACATGTAGGTGCCTCCTCCTTTGTCCTGGGGCCTTCCCTGTCTGGGGTGCCAGAGGGGTTAATTATCTAGCTGGTGGGGATTTAGGTGTGTTTTGGGTGTGTGCAGTGTGTTCCTCCAGCCTTGCTGTGTGCTGGAGCTGTGCTCCTGCCAGGCCTCTACTATCTGCCCAGTGCTTGAGGGCCACCTTGTGGAACACCAAGGTCACCATGATGTCTCCCCTATGTTTCCGTTGTTCTATTTCCCTCCAGGGAACCCTGACACCCTCCTTCCAGAGGCACACCACACAGGGAACATGTCTAATAAACATGCTGGACTATAAACACCAGCAGACCAGACATGTGACAACTACTAGACAAGACAACAACCACCCATACATAAACAACACCAAACATATGCAAGGGTATTAAAGGGAAGGAGGACATAAGGGAGACATCATGGTGACCTTGGTGTTACACAAGGTGGCCCTCAAGCACTGGGCAGATAGTAGAGGCCTGGCAGGAGCACAGCTCCAGCACACAGCAAGTCCGGAGGAACACTGACCCCAGCCAACAGGCTACAGGCAATATAAACCTCGTGGCCACACCCAGGACACGCCTAAATCCCCACCAGCTAGATAATTAACCCCTCTGGCACCAGACAGGGAAGTCCCCAGGAGAAAAAAGGAGGCACCTACATGCTGCAACTAGAGATGGCCTTGCGGTTCTCCCGGCGGTCGTTTTGCGGCAAACTTTGCTCGTTCGCGATTTACCGAACATATGACGATATTCGCACGTGCCATATTTTTTTGCATAGCGCCGAACTTTGACCCATGACACATCCATAAGGTGGGACAGGACATCCAATTGAGATATTTCAGCACATGGACACACCTACTACCCTATAAATAAACCCAATCTGGCAGCCATTTTACATTCTGTTTTTTGCCAGTGTAGGGAGAGGTTGCTGTGTGGATCAGGGACAGACTGTTAGTGACACCAAACGCTAGCTAATAGGGCCATAAAAGTCCTTTTAAGGACTGATATAGGTGTGCTATCTATAGGTGTGACATACAGAGGGGTGTGATATACTTATAATATACTTTCTAACATAGAATGTATATTATAGTGCATTTGTGCTAGGATCGGCTCTGTGAGAACCTACCTTACCTTACCTACCTGAAGCAGTAGAGTTATGCCGGAACTGATGTATTGAGGGTAGCCTGAAGGGGGCTACCCCAGTGTGGATTATGTGTAGAAAAGGGGGGGGTTGGGTGGGCAGAAGTGCCGGTGATCGTGCAGCAGGTAACGGCTGCTGCCTTTTAACCCTGTGTGGCCCCGCCTCCCCCAGCACAAATACAGCAATGCAATTACCATTGCTTAACACTTGTGCTAGTATCGGCTCTGTGAGAACCTACCTAACTGTACCTACCTGAAGCAGTAGAGTTATGCCGGAACTGCTGTATTGAGGGTAGCCTGAAGGGGCCAAAAACCACACTGATGCAGGAAAGGTTTGAATCTATATATTTCTATGTCCGTTTCACAAAAGCAAATGATTGAATGCAAGGGACATTTCCTGTTGAGGGTCAGGAACATAACGGGCGTAACACGCAGATTTCCATCTGCCCAATTTCTAGATGACATGTGCCGGCACATTGATTTTGGAGGCTGCGGAGGCGGCACCTAGCCGAAATGAATGCCCTGTGATTGCTAATGGGTTGACTCCTGAAGAGGAGACTAGTAGGCGAACATACTTGAGGAAAGTCTGAATGTTCAAGGGAAACCCATCCAATTTGAACAAGGGGGACTCCGCAGGCTCGTCCCCGGTGTACTGCAACCACTCGCGTAGAACTGTTACTGGGCACCATTTGTTGTTAGTGACAAAGTACCTGACCCGCACGGATTCCCCAGGTCGGCCCGTCTTGCTGGAGTCCAAGCTGAGAATGATGTGCGTGCCGTCCCAAAGCAATTGGTTTCTCCGCAAGTACTTGCTTGATGATCTTGCACAAGTGAACTCGCCAGGCCTGAGGAAACCGTAGAATGCCAGATACAATGCCGCCCTGACGAGTGAGCTGATGTACTGCCCGAACAGGTTATTGGCCAGTGCGCCAGAAACGGTCCTGACCATGTTACCGGTGAAAGGTCGCCTAGTGGGTCTTCTTTTGATGGATTGTTTCTGGATGCCCCTCAACAAGGATTTGATCGGATGGGCAGTGAATAGTGATGGTTGATCCGGAAACTGAACATACGAATGATGCTGTATGCCAGTGAGGTACAGCTTGATGGTGCTATGGGACAGGTTTAGATGTGAGTGGCAAAAAGCTGTAAACGCAAGCAGATATGTGATAGGACCTTCACCGGCCGGAGGGTATGTGAATTTAAACTTGTCAAACAATCGCCAGGCCGTCCTACTCCATCAGTAACTGGCCATGAGGTGGGGCCGGTGTTTGGGAGTGATCTGCCTCTGGAAAGACCTGAAAGAAGAGGGGAAAGTTAAACCGAGATAGAGCATCGGCTGCGATATTACGTTGACCACTTATGTGTGTACAAATGAAATTGAAATTATTTTGCAGTGACAGCCACACGAGCTTCCGCGCGAACGCCATAATGTGCCTGGAGGCTGACCTCCCCTTCATTAGAATGTCAGCGAGAGCCTCATTGTCGGTCAGAAACAGGACTGTCTGGTTTCTCCACTGTGCCCCCCCATGTGACTGCCGCTGCTACTATGGGATAGATTTCAAAGAGTGAGGAACTCCTTGAAAACCCTGTTATGCTGGTGATGTCTACTGGCCATGGTTGAGCGAACCAACGGGTGTCATGTATGGCTGCAAAGCCGGCAGTGGGAGAGGCATCTGTGTGGACCACTGGGGAACTACTGGATGCTACTGGAATGAACAGGGAGACCCTATTCCACTGGGAGAGGAAGTTGTCCCACATCAGTAAATCAGAGATGGCGTTCTGGTCCAGCTGGACTGGGCTGTCCTGGCAGGGTGCTTGTGGGAGGAGTACCAGAAGCCTTGAAATGAAGGACCTGCCCTGCGGCATGATTCGCATGGCAAAATTCAACATGCCAAAGAGTGACTGAAGATCTGCCCTGGTTGTTACCCTCACTTGAGCTAGTCTGTGAACGACCATCTTGATTCTGGCCAACTTATCCTGAGGAAGACTGGCCTTCATGTCCACTGTGTTCAAGCGAATCCCTAAAAAGGTGATCTCTGTGCTAGGACCCTCCACCTTGTGTGGGGCCAATGGAATTTTTAGGTCTGAAAACGCTGTGCGCAGGACCTGTAGATCTTAAGGTACTTGGCCTGGGGATTCTACAAGGAGAAAGTCATCCAGGTAGTGGATGACATAGTTTACCCTGAAGGTGTTGGTCAATACCCAATGCAGCGCGCTGGCCAGCTGGTCGAATAACCAGGGGCTGGACTTTGACCCGAAGGTCAGTTTGCTGGCGAAGTAATAAGCACCCTGCCATTTCATGCCGTGCCACTGCCATAACTCCGGATGGATGTGCAGTAACTTGAAGGCATCAGTGATGTCTGCCTTAGACAGCCAGGTGCCCTTTCCCAATTTAATTATGACCTGGATGGCCTTGTCTATTGACGCGTATCTCATGGAGAATTCCTTGGATGGAATCAATGAGTTCAAGCTCGGTATGTGTAATGAATGTGGGGCGGACAAATCATAGATTAGGCGTTTTTTATTGTTGAACTTGCCTGTCACAATACCTACTGGATTGACCCTCCAGCACGCTAAGGGAGGTTGGTTGAAAGGCCCTATCAAATACCCCCGGTCTAGTTCGGTATTGATTAACTGAGTTACCGCCTCTGGGTCTCTGGCTGCAGACTGCAAATTATCGCATTCGAATATGGTCTGTGGGAGAGCGAGAAGACCAGTGTGGTAGCCGTGGATCAAGCCGTGGATGACAAACTGCACCCAGTCCGGGTGTGGATGCTGAGCCAAGAACAGGGCAAGCAGCTCCACGTCAACCACTCTTAGTCACGCCGGGCCTTGATTTTTTTGAGGGCATGCTACGCGTGGATGGGCTCTGAAACAGATCGCACACAGGTGTAGCAACCTGCACTGATTGAAATGACAGATAGCGTAATTGTAATTGTTACATATCTGGCTTCTCCCAAGGTATTTTATGGGACGTCCTAATTTATCAACCCCGGATGCGGATTTGATATTCGATGGACCTGGGGCTAAAAAAGGCTGCGCTGAATCTGCTACGTGGCCCGTATTGGAACACCAGCCCGCCGTGTGGGAGTAAGAATTACAGACCGTGCAAGTCAGGGCTTTCAGCCCTGTACAATGGCGACAGAATAATTCTGTGTCTATATTAGACCAATCCAGGACGTGTTGGCACTGCGTCAGGGCGGCTGCTGCTTTGGCTGAGAATGACCGGTGGTAGTCGAAGAATGCTGTGCCGCCATACTTATATCCTAATTCCACCACCTTGTACATGTACAAATCTAGCTCGGCCCTCCTATGCGGGTTGGCTGTGCAAATGACGTCCCGGTATAAGCTAAACGCTAGAACAAATTCCGTGACGTTCAATTTCCTGTTAAGCCTAGCATCCTTCGACTTCAGAATGACCGAAACCTCCCCACATGCAATGGTTCTATTGTCCGGGGCCTCATGTGTAGCAATGAGAAGGGATGCCAGGTTGACGTCCTTGCCCTCCAATATGTCCTGCCTGATATTAGCCGGAATGAAATGGGACGGGGCTATCGTGGGGAACTGGGATGACCCACCAGAAGCACTGGACTGCCCTGCCGCAGCTTACGCAGGTGTTGGTGCCGCTAACGCTGCCGTCGCAGACCTGGCCTCCACTGATTCTATTCTGGCCTGTAAGTCTGTCATGGATGATGCCATGCTGTTGATAACGACGTGTAGCTGGGTAAGTGACGTCTGAATGGTTCCCATGGATACCTCATCTTGGCTCACTGGTGGTGCGTCTGACATCAGAAGACGATATAACTCGGCTTTTCTCGCAGATGCTGGAAAGGGGATGCCCCTCCGGCGCAGCTCGGCGGACAACTTCGGGATGGTCCAGGAACGTAAGGAAGGCCCCGCGCTTCGTTCAGACTGGGTGTCCCCGCTATCCCGCGACGCAGAAGAGCCTCCTGGCGTGAACTCTTGCGACATCTTCCTACTGGTTATTAATTGAGAGCCATTAGTACCCCTCTCGCCCGAGCTATAAACCGCGACCTCGTGCCCATGTGCCCGACTGCCGTGACCACCAGTGGGTCCTGTCCGCCCCGCTGTTGCAGTGGCGGACATACCGTGCCACCGCCACCTGCTGCGTGCGTGATTGTGCCAAAGTGGGCTCCCAAGCCTGTGAAGCCTGAAGACGTGACAGGCCCTGGTCTGTGTCTGTAGTCGTGACAGGTTTGACCAGGCGGCACCTGTGGTGTGGCCATGACTGAGTGGACGTCCAGGTGCGTGCGCCTGTAGTCGTGACAGGACTTCGTGCTAATATGTGGACGTGTTAACGAGCAGGCGGTGTGCCTGTAGTCGTGACAGGACTTTGAGCCGGCCTGTAGACGTGACAGATGTATTCACCAAGACTGCCTGTAGTCGTGACAGGAATTTATGGCGAGTCTGTGGACGTGACAGACGTTTGAACATAACTGCCTGTAGTCGTGACAGTTTTTTTTTTTTTTTTTCTGCCTGTAGTCGTCACAGGATTGTATGCCAAGTCTGTGGATGTGACAGACGCGTTTGAAATGCCTGTAGTCATGACAGGACTTATGTTAGTCTGAGGTCGTGACAGACTTTTTTTTTTTTTTCGCGGGATAGTACTTAAAGACCCATGACGTACCGGTACGTCATGTGTTGTTCCGATCACCGCCGCCCGGCGGGCGGTGATTGGAACCCGGTGCCTGCTCAAATCATTGAGCAGGCACCTTGGCTAAATGTGCGGGGGGGTCCCGTGACCCCCCCGTGTCGGTGATCGCCGCAAACCGCAGGTCAATTCAGACCTGCGGTATGCGGCTTTTACCTGCGGTTGAGGCGGTGATCGGGCGTGCCATCGGATCCCCATGCGGCTGTAGGGGGGACCCGATGGCATGGAAGGCATCGCGCTGCCTTCCGGTGACGAGCCTGTGAGATCCAGCCCCCTGGATCTCACAGGCCGGAAGCTGTATGAGTAATACACACAGTATTACTCATACAGCCAATGCATTCCAATACAGAAGTATTGGAATGCATTGTAAAGGATTAGACCCCCAAAGTGGGACAAAAAATAAAGTGAAAAAAAAAAGTTTAAAAAATAAAGGTTCCCCACAAAAAATTTAAAGTTTCAAGTAAAAATAAACAAAAACGTCATTTTCCCCAAATAAAGTTAAAAAAAATTGGTAAAAAATAGGGGGGAAAAAAAGTATACATATTAGGTATCGCTCTATAAACATATCACATGACCTAACCCCTCAGATGAACACCGTAAAAAATTAAAAATTAAAACTGTGCTAAATAAACCATTTTTTTGTCACCTTACATCACAAAAAGTACAACAACAAGCGATCAAAAAGGCGTTTGCCCACCAAAATAGTACCAATATAACCGTCACCTCATCCCGCAAAAAATGAGCCAACCTGAGACAATCGCCCAAAAAATAAAAAAACTATGGCTCAGAATATGGAGACACTAAAACATCATTGTTTTTGTTTTAAAAAAGCTGTTATTGTGGAAAAACCTACATAAATAAAAAAAAAGTATACATATTTGGAATCACCGCGTTCGTATCGACTGGCTCTATAAAAATATTACATGACCTAACCCCTCAGATGAACACCGTAAAAAATAAAAACTGTGCTAAATAAACCATTTTTTTGTCACCTTACATCACAAAAAGTACAACAACAAGCGATCAAAAAGGCGTTTGCCCACCAAAATAGTACCAATATAACCGTCACCTCATCCCGCAAAAAATGAGCCAACCTGAGACAATCGCCCAAAAAATAAAAAAACTATGGCTCAGAATATGGAGACACTAAAACATCATTGTTTTTGTTTTAAAAAAGCTGTTATTGTGGAAAAACCTACATAAATAAAAAAAAAGTATACATATTTGGAATCACCGCGTTCGTATCGACTGGCTCTATAAAAATATTACATGACCTAACCCCTCAGATGAACACCGTAAAAAATAAAAACTGTGCTAAATAAACCATTTTTTGTCACCTTTCATCACAAAAAGTGTAATAGCAAGCGATCAAAAAGTCATATGCACCCCCAAAATAGTGCCAATCAAACCGTCATCTCATCCCGCAAAAAATGAGACCCAACCTAAGATAATCACCCAAAAACTGAAAAAACTATGGCTCTCAGAATATGGAGACACTAAAACATGATTTTTTTTTTGTTTCAAAAATGATATTATTGTGTAAAACTTAGATAAATAAAAAAAAGTATACATATTAGGTATCACTGCGTCCATATCGACTGGCTCTATCAAAATATCACATGACCTAACCCCTCAGATGAACACCGTAAAAAAATTTAAGTAAAAACTGTGCTAAATAAACCATTTTTTGTCACCTTACATCGCAAAAAGTGTAATAGCAAGCAATAAAAAAGTCACACGCACCCCAAAATAGTGCCAATAAAACCGTCATCTCATCCCGCAAAAATCATACCCTACCCAAGGTAATCGCCCAAAAACATAAAAAATTATGGCTCTCAGACTATGGAAACACTAAAACATTATTTTTTTTGCTTAAAAAATGAAATCATTGTGTAAAACTTACATAAATAATAAAAAGGAAACATATTAGGTATCGCCGCATCCGTATCGACCGGCTCTATAAAAATATCACATGATCTAACCTGTCAGATGCATGTTGTAAATAACAAATAATAAAAACAGTGCCAAAACAGCTATTTCTTGTTATCTTGCCTCACAAAAAGTGTAATATAGAGCAACCAAAAATCATATGTACCCTAAACTAGTACCAACAATACTGCCACCCTATCCCGTAGTTTCAAAAATGGGGCCAATTTTTGGGAGTTTCTACTCTAGGAGTGCATCAGGGGGCTTCAAATGGGACATGGTGTCAAAAAAAACTGTCCAGCAAAATCTGCCTTCCAGAAACCGTATGGCATTCCTTTCCTTCTGCGCCCTGCCGTGTGCCCGTACAGCGGTTTATGACCACATATGGGGTGTTTCTGTAAAATACAGAATCTGGGCCATAAATATTGAGTTTGGTTTGGCTGTTAACCCTTGCTTTGTAACTGGAAAAAAAAAACTATTAAAATGGAAAATCTGCCAAAAGAGCTGAAGGATTTATGTCCTCTAAGGATCAGATCTTCTACTAAATTAGTAACTGATCTACTGGACAATAACGGGTGTGTCCTCTCTGGAGAGTCTCTTTTAAACACTCTGGAAACTACTTCCTCACATACCTTACTCCTCACTTATATTAGTAAAGAAATTAGCCTTAGAGCTAAATCCCTAAATATGCAGAAACCCCTAGATTGGTTTGAAAGTCTGTTGAAATCCACTAATTACCCTTCTAAGTTAATTTCCGTTCTTTATAAAAAACTTACCCTACCCACTTCGAGCGTCAAACCAGCAGTAATAGCACAATGGGAAAAGGATCTGGGAAGACAATTCTCTCAATCTGAAATGACCAAACTCTTCATTACTCCACACAAACTCTCAAGATGTGTCCGAGTACAGGAGAACGGTTACAAGGTTTTATCTAGGTGGTACAGAACCCCAGACAAGATCTCCTCGTATTATCCTAGCGTCCCAGACAGTTGCTGGAGATGTGAAAAAAATAAAGGTTCTTATTTCCATATCTGGTGGGACTGCCCTCTACTAAAACCCTGGTGGGGGAAAATATTCAACTTATGCAATAACATATGCAAGACCAATTTTCCTACTTCCCCTGAGATCGCACTATTGTCCTTCGGCATACAGGGGGTGGACACTCACCAAAAAATCCTCTTTTCCTTCCTGATTTCAGCGGCACGACTACTTATCCCCATAAATTGGCGTAGTTCAGTCCTCCCTACTATAGACCACTGGATAGCCAAAGTCGATCAATTCTATCGCCTTGAAGAACTCTCACATTGGGAGTTAAAATCCAGAAGTACATTCCTTAATATCTGGTCTTTATGGAAATTATATAGAAACTTTGCTTAACATCCCATATTCTGTATCCAGGTGTTCCGATGTTCTATGTTCCACACTCAGGTTTTTTTTTTTGTCCTATGCATATAATAATATCTGTATTTGATATTTATATTTTGTCTTTACACAAAAGGGACGATTGTAACTCAAGCTTTATATTGTCTTTGCACCACAGTGTGTTATTTTATAATATTTATATGTATGGATAATTGAAAAAAATAAATAAAAATTGTTTAAAAAAAATAAAAAATGGAAAATCTGCCAAAAAAGTGAAATTTTGAAATTGTATCTCTATTTTCCATTAATTCTTGTGGAACACCTAAAGGGTTAACAACGTTTGTAAAATCAGTTTTGAATACCTTGAGGGGTGTAGTTTATATAATGGGGTCATTTTTGGGTGGTTTCTATTATGTAAGCCTCGCAAAGTGACTTCAGACCAGAACTGGTCCCTAAAAATTGGGTTTTTGAAAATTTCAGAAAAATTTCAAGATTTGCTTCTAAACTTCTAAGCCTTGTAACATCCCCAAAAAATAAAATATCATTCTCAAAATGATCCAAAGATGAAGTAGACATATGGGGAATGTAAAGTAATAACTATTTTTGGAGGTATTACTATGTATTATAGAAGTAGAGAAATTGAAACTTGGAAATTTGCAATTTTTTTCAAATTTTTGGTAAATTTGGTATTTTTTGATAAATAAAAATACATTTTTTTAACTTAATTTTACCAGTGTCATGAAGTACAATATGTGACGAGAAAACAATCTCAGAATGGCCTGGATAAGTCAAAGCGTTTTAAAGTTATCACCACTTAAAGTGACACTGGTCAGATATGCAAAAAATGGCCGGGTCTTTAAGGTGAAATAGGGCTGAGTGTACATAGATTGGTGGTAATGTAATTGAATGTCTCAGGACCCCTTTTTTCATGATCAGTGGGTGTTCCAGCAGTCAGACCCCAGCAATCTGATATTTATCACCTATCCTGTAGATAGGCAATAGGTCATTATGGTAGGACAACCCTTTAAAATATACAGGTGAAACTCGAAAAATTAGAATATTGTGCAAAGTTAATTTATTTCAGTAATGCAACTTAAAGGTGACACTAACATATGAGATAGACTCATTACATGCAAAGCGATATATTTCAAGCCTTTATTTGTTATAATTTGGATGATTATGACTTATAGCTTATGAAACCCCAAAGTCACAATTTTGAGGTCCCCTTTGTTTAGGGGGTATGTACACTGCTCAAAAAAATAAAGGGAACACAAAAATAACACATCCTAGATCTGAGTTAATTAAATATTCTTCTGAAATACTTTGTTCTTTGCATAGTTGAATGTGCTGACAACAAAATCACACAAAAATTAAAAAATGGAAATCAAATTTTTCAACCCATGGAGGTCTGGATTTGGAGTCACACTCAAAATTAAAGTGGAATAACACACTACAGGCTGATCCAACTTTGATATAATGTCCTTAAAACAAGTCAAAATGAGGCTCAGTAGTGTGTGTGGCCTCCACTAGCCTGTATGACCTCCCTACAACGCCTGTGCATGCTCCTGATGAGGTGGCGGACGGTCTCCTGAGGGATCTCCTCCCAGACCTGGACTAAAGCATCTGCCAACTCCTGGACAGTCTGTGGTGCAACGTGATGTTGGTGGATAGAGCGAGACATGATGTCCCAGATGTGCTCAATTGGATTCAGGTCTGTGGAACGGGCAGGCCAGTCCATAGCATCAATGCCTTCGTCTTGCAGGAACTGCTGACACACTCCAGCCACGTGAGGTCTAGCATTGTCTTGCATTAGGAGGAACCCAGGGCCAACCACACCAGCATATGGTCTCACAAGGGGTCTGAGGATCTCATCTCGGTACCTAATGGCAGTCAGGCTACCTCTGGCGAGCACATGGAGGGCTGTGCGGCCCTCCAAAGAAATGCCACCCCACACCATTACTGACCCAATGCCAAACCGGTCATGCTGGAGGATGTTGCAG